>NC_092712.1:200377824-201030631 GCF_047496885.1 Scyliorhinus torazame | reverse complement strand
GTTGCGTCGCGCCAGTGCTCGACATTCTCCAAGGCGCGCGGCGCGATTCACAACACCGTGATTTTTTGTGGGCCGGAGAATATCGCAGTGCGGCCGGGCAGGATTTACACCCCCCCCCCCCCCCCCCCCCCGACGGGGGGTCGGAGAATCCCGCCCACGGTTCCCACATCAACGTCGGCACTTAGTCTCAAAATCGGAGAACCCAGCCCATAGTCTCGGAAATGGAGAATCCTGCCGCTTGGGTGAGATTTTCCAGCCGTTCAAGCCGGCAGATTCTTCTATTCCCACCAATGGCAGACCCGTTGCCGCGGGTTTCCTGGCAACATGGGGTAGATTAAATGGGAAATCCATTGACAGCGGCAGAACCAGAAGATCCCACCACCGGCCATCGACAGGCCACATCTCGCAGCCGAGAAACACGTCACGGCGGGGAGGACAGAGAATCTCGCCCATTCATTTCATGCGAATTTTTAATATTCATAGACTCATGTTTGTGAGGTGAAATTTGAAAAGCAGTAAATTTTGAAGTTTCGCAGGCCACCTCATTCACTAAATTAGCCTTGTCTTTGCATTTAATGTCGCCCAGCTGGCATTAACAAGCTGGATACAATATATTAATGTATGCGTGTGTGATGAAAATCACTGACCTCTGGGTGAACTCTGATACTGTCCTAAGATGCTCATTTTTTTACATTGCTGGCACAGAATCATGTAGATGTTGGTGTCAATTGGGAAACAAGAAGGTTAACAGCTTTTATTTTATCCAGTTGAAAATAACAAACATCAACAAAACATACAGTGTTAATCGAAAGCCCTGGAAATGTTGTCAGCATCAAGATTCACAGCAGATCACTCCAGGGTTTTAAGCATAAACAGAGGCTTTCAACACAGCTTGAGGCGAAACCTTTTAATGCCAGGCTGTTGCTTTCTTCTTCAGGCGATCGGCAGTTGTAATGCTATTTTCTACTCTCTTGCTCATTAAATAAAATGGTTCCATCTCGCGCAAATATAATGCATCAGGCGGTCAATGATATTTGTAAGTGTGGCCGCAAGGCATCAAGCTCCAATGTGACTGGGTCTTGAGCTACTGGCTCACATTAGCATTTCTGTGTTCAGTCACCAATTCACATAACTGTTATATTAAAGGTGAACAAATCAACTAAAATTATCAATGTACGACAATGGACCAGCAGAATGATGACCAATGCAATTTATTTAAAGCTGCCACTCACAAACCAGCAAATATCACCAAAGCAACCAATCAAATTATCACAGTTTCCAGCCACCATTTCCCATTTTCACTCAGTTCACTATATGAAGCTGGAAATAACATTGACAACAGCGGGCCCAAGTTAGCTGCGCCCAATTCTGCAGATTCGATATTGGCAGCATCATGGTGAAACAAACAGTTCAGTGCTACTGCTTCCTGATCATCTCGATCAGCCTTTTCTCAATGTGTCTTGCTGAATTCATGCATGACACACTATACTGGGGCATTGCCAAACCATTCACCAGCTGTCAGAATCATAAAAAGAAAAAGGATGGAAATGTTGGAAACCCTGAAAGAACCAAAAAACGGTGGAAAAGCTCAAAACCTCCGAAGAGAAAAAAATAAACAGGCTCCCATCTTGTGAAATGCAGCCGTCGTGAACACTGAAGTTGGATCAACTGCAAGTGACAGTGCCCTAGTGCAGTGTCGTCCAATAGGATTTTAATGCTCCAAGTTGCGTGGCTGGATTGTCCATCTCTGAGACTAAGTGCTGACGCCAGCGTGGAAACTGGTGTTTTATGGCAGCAAAAATGGCATTACAGCTGCACCGACTCAGCAACTCTAAATGGGCTGGCACCTTTGCCACGTGGAACGCAACCGGTTCCAAGCGAAATGGCATTGGATTCTGCGTGTCCGTGATTGGTGCACATGAGGCTGACACGCCACAGCCACACTTAAACGATCCATCCCCCCACACACATCCTCCCAGTCAACAAGATGGCTGCAAAGAGAGCAGCGCCACGGTTCAGGGACGCTGAGATGGAGACTTTGCTGGACACCGTGGAAGAAAAAAGGATGACCCTGTACCCCGGCCCGTGAGGAAGGCCACCAGGCGCCGCCATTTTCCGTGCCTGGGCAGAAGCAGTCAGCGCCGTGGGCAATGTCGTCCAGACTGGCATCCAATGCAGGAAGAAACTGCACCACCTCCTCAGGGCGGCCAGGGTGATGTGCCCTGTGCACCGATGTCTGCGAAATCCCGGACAGGTTCCCACTTGGCAACTGGAACGACCCCATTGCATGGAGGTTTAGTGCGATCGTCACCTTGACAGTCACCGGGAGAGGGTGTCCTCCCACATACCCCTGTGTTGCCAGGTGTGCCATCATCTGCCATATGTGTCTCACAGTCCCATTGCTCATCCGCAGTATCCGTCTGCATGCCCGGTCTGGAAGTTCCTTGAATGACATGCGGTGGCGGTGCACACGCGGCGTCATCCGATGTCCCCTTGGCACCTCCTCCTCCACCTTGGCCTGTTGGGTGGCAGGCCCTCCAGCCTGTGCAGCTGCCAACTGCCCCTCTACAGCCCGCTCCTCTGCTACAGCCTCTGTCTCCTCTCTGAGTGGCCTCCGCTCATGCTGTCGCAGAGCATCTTGCAGAGCTGTGGCCATCACCATGACGGCCAGCATCGCAGGTTGATGTCTGAATGCCATTGTCTGCAGGGGATGAAAGGCCAACATGTTAACATGGTCCACACTCCTGTGCCCATCCAGGTACCATGGGCTACATGGTGGCCCCAGTTGGCACTGCGGGCCCCGCCCACGCATGCCCACCCCCACCCCTGCACCCCGGCCCCGTCGGTGCCCTTGGTCCTGGCGCCTGTCCCTGCTGTCAGGGGTACCGTTGGCTGGCACTGCCCCACTGGGGGCTGCCGCGGGTGTGGCCCTAGGTAGTTCCCCGATGGGTGACAGCCGGTTGGGTGGGGTATTCGGGGGGGGCTGCCAAATGTCCATACGGCCGTGTCACTTAGTAGTAGAACCAGGAGCCGGGGTGGGTGGTCAGCAGGATCGCCGCTGTAATGGCGGTCAGTGCCTGGGCACGACCCCACGACCCCAGACCTGGGGCGGGAACGCCGGCTGCTCGGTCTGTCCCCCCCCTCCCCTCCCCTGGCCCCCCGGTATCCGGCCCAGCAGCCCACAGTCACTCCACGACATTTCCTGCCTCTTCTCTTTCACTTTGCAGCCAGGACGCCATTTTCATGATTTTTATAACCACCTGTGAACCACGCCGTCGGGAATTCGGCCCATCGGAGGCGGTGAATCTCGGAGGCCCTGGAGAATAGGGTGTCAGGCCCGCGAATCATATGCCTACTGTACTTTCAGCCCGTGCGACGAGCACTGCATTTACGCCGGAGCATCCCGATTTGGGGTCAAACCAGCGCCTTCCACGATTTTGGTGTCGGAAGCTACGCGTTTAGCGATTTTGGAGTCGGCAAACGGAGAATCTAGCCCCAGAATTCGCGCCCACGGCCAATTCCGTTGCAATGATCCAGTCCCCTGCTGGCAGCGTTGGTGAAGTTCGCTCCTCATACCGGCAGGCCCCTGCAAATGTGTCATTTGCAATGATTTTAATTTCATTAGTGGCTTGATTTATGTCGCTTCTCTGTGAGGCTCCACCCCTCTCAGTTGGGAGTCACCTGGGTGTGAACTGCTGCAAGTGTTTGCGAATGGGGCCTGGGTGCCATGGCTGCTGAGAGGAACTGAGAAGGTAAAAACTTATTCCTTGTCGGGCTTGCAGTGGGGTGGCTACCTGGGCCACAGAGAGTAGCGGGGAACAACCTGGTGACAGGTCTCTGCACTTGGGGTCCCAGCAAACGCACACTTCCCTCGCTCACCCCCATCTGTAGGACCTGCCCACACATAAACTTAGAAGCATGGGGGTGAGTCCACGTTGACCTCCTCCACCACATAACCAGTTGCCACGCGGCTGGCAGGATGATACATGGCCCACCCAGTGAGGAGACATGCCATAGACCCCAATGGAGGAAACGGGACAGGGGCCACAAAGTCTATCACAAACACGGGTTGCGGCAACCACCGGTACATCTGTTGACAGGGATGGGTGGTGAAGATAGAGACTCCCCTCACCACAGGTCAGGTGCAATGCACTGGGGACAAGAGTGCAGTGCGGATGATAACATATCAAAGGGGCTGGATATGGGGTGGGGGTTGAAAGTGGTTCAGCAGTGCAACTCAGAGTGACCATGTAACCTGGTGGCTTTGGATGGTCAGGGGAATCCTCACCTTGCCAACATTCTCTGTCTCTTCCTTCCAGCCCTCCCCAACATCCCCCCCCCCCCCCCGCCGCCCCACCTACACCCCCTGAAGAGACATGGATTTCAGATACAGCCAGCTATGCTCGCTATCTACCTGGCCACTGATGCCATTGTGGATGCACAGAGGCTAGAGCACCAGGGCAGTCTCAGAGAGGACCCTGCACAAGAGGAGCCTGCACCAGAAGAGCAGGGGCCAGCCACTGAGGCTCAGGTGCCGGTCGTCCAACAGGCCGAGGGGGACGTGCAAAGGAGGCGCCACATCAGGCTATGTTTATACTGTCGGCGCCTGTCCTTTGAGGAGCTGCAGGACTGCATGTGCTGACAGCGAGTCTGGCTCACCAGGAAGATGGTGTGCCACCTCTGCCAGATGGAGGCATACCTGACACCACGGTGGTATGGGGGAAGGAATAGTTTTCCTGGTGCCCATCAAGGTAACGGTCACCCTGAACTTTATGCCTCTGGCTCATTCCATGACCCGAGCAGGGGCTTGTGTGGGAATTTGCAAATGTCTGCACACAGGTGCATCTGCACTGTGACCTATGCGCCTGGGCATCAGACTGCATCACCTTCAGCCTGGACCAGACTGTAGCCATCTCAGATGGCCACCTGCGAAGGACCATGGGAATTATGGCCAAACCAGGACTCAGACACGCTCAGAGCTTGTGTGTGTATTTGCAGCCCAGATAGTGATACGCGATCGAAACCCCAGCTCGTTTGCATTCTAATGGCCCATTTCCCCAGAACAAAAGGACTGTACTCAGGTAATCGATACAGATGCAGACTAACCAGCGCCACTCCCTTTGCTAAGAAAGCCCAAACAGCCAAGGTCAATGACCGCTAAGGACACACCCAGCCATCAAGGCACTCGCCCCTTTATTGGCCAAAATTGAAGG
This sequence comes from Scyliorhinus torazame, assembly GCF_047496885.1. Taxonomy (NCBI): domain Eukaryota; kingdom Metazoa; phylum Chordata; class Chondrichthyes; order Carcharhiniformes; family Scyliorhinidae; genus Scyliorhinus; species Scyliorhinus torazame. The sequence goes on along the minus strand of NC_092712.1, from coordinate 201,025,418 downwards.
CAGTAATCGAAGCCTGTCGAATTATTGGGTCCAAAGCTAAGGACCGCCCCAAAGAGCGGGAAATCCCAGAGGGATAAAATGAGACACAGCCATGTGTTCAGTCTCTCTTGGCCCCGGCCTACGCCTAAAACCAAGTGTAGCATTACGACCAGAAGACAAGTTCAAGACCAACGATCGTTACCAGACGGATGAGCCCAGCAGAAACAGAGCCACTTCTTCCACCCAGCCACGCAAAATCCAGACAAAGGCCTTGTCCAGCTGCATAGAGCTGGTTGCCCTGAATTTAAGTATAGGTTATTGTAGTTGTTAGGTGTAGTTTAACTTGTAATGTTTTATGTTGCATGTCAAAGTAATCCTTGTGCGTAAATAAACTATCTTTGAACTTGAACTGACTAACTGGTTGTTTGGTCTTTGATCGATATCCGGTAAAGCCTCATGGTGGTATCATTTGATACCTGGCGACTCTGAAAAGCAATATTATCATTAATAACTGCCATATCTAGTTAATCTGGCAACATTGTTGGTGACGCTGGTGGGATAGTACTCCACTCATTATAAAGAGCATCATTATTAATTGGTGACATTACTCCGGTGCTGATTGGCAACAAGACCCACCAGGATGCCTGGCCTAAGGAGAATATTCATCTTCTTCTGGCATCGTGTGCTGGTCCTCCTGGTGATGTTGGCAGCCTCTGCCACCTCCTCCCAGGCGCTGTTCAGGAGGGCGGGCATGAGTCTGCAGCTGACACTGTGGAAGATGTTGTCCCTCCTCTCCTCAATGGTATCAAGTAGTCTGTCCACTTCAGACTCCCGAAACCAGGGGAAAGATCTTCTCTGGGCCATCTTCTTGGCTGGATTGAGAGTTTGATGAGTGGTGTGCTTAAAGCAGCTCCAGCTTGTTCGGCTCTTTAATGCACTTTCTAGCCCCAGCGATTCCAATGCCAGCAGGCATTGGAATTGCTTCCAATTCATATCGGCACAGTGCTTGTCCATTTGCATGTTCTGAACATTATTGTAATAGTGTCCCCTGTGGACACTCGAATTGCATGCGATTCAGTTCCGGCGGGAATACTTAGAGCAGGATTCTCCATTTGGAAGACTATGCCGGGATTCTCGGCAGCACGGTAGCATTGTGGATAGCACAATTGCTTCACAGCTCCAGGGTCCCAGGTTCGATTCCGGCTTGGGTCACTGTCTGTGCGGAGTCTGCACATCCTCCCCGTGTGTGCGTGCGTTTCCTCCGGTTGCTCCCGTTTCCTCCCACAGTCCAAAGATGTGCAGGTTAGGTGGATTGGCCGTGCTAAATTGCCCTTAGTGGCCAAAATTGCCCTTAGTGTTGGGTGGGGTTGCTGGGTTATGGGGATAGGGTGGAGGTGTGGACCTTGGGGTAGGGTGCTCTTTCAAGAGCTGGTGCAGACTTGATGGGCCGAATGTCCTCCTTCTGCACTGTAAATTCTATAATAATTCTCCATTTGCCGATGCCAAAATCGCAAAATATGATAGGTCGAATGGGTTCCGATGACAAAATCCAGGTGGGTGCTGATTTGACGCCAAATCACAATTTTTCATCACGTCGACTGCGGCTTCAATGCATAATGGAACACACATGCAGTGGACACCTTTTGCATATCATTGACGGATTTGACCCAGTATTCTCCGTGACCTCCATGATGCTCCATCTCAGATGTGCCGAGTTCCCAACGGCGAGGTTCACTTGTGCTTTTAAAAATTGTGAAGCGGGCGTGGTGGCTGCTGAGGGAGAGGGGCTGGGGAAAGTGTCCAACATCGCCATAATTTGCTGACAGTCGTGCTGCTGGCCGGGGGGCTTCTGCCAGGGCCGGGGAGAGTAGCAGGGGGGGCCCAGGGGGTGGGCTGAGGGGTCGGAGTGGATGGGCATGGAACATTATTGACGCAGCTGGCAAGACGGCCATGCAGTTACACGCCGCTGATTGCCCACTGTGGAAATAGGGCCACAGGTCATCCAGGTGTCCCCCAGCCAATCCCCCTGAGTGCCCTATGGCCCCAGCCAACCCATCAACTGTATGGGCGCACTCCAGCTCAACGTGTGGCATCTTGTTGGCTGGGATGGTGTATGCGGGGAGTGAAGTGTAATATGCGGCTGCAGCTTGTCAGCCTCCTGAGTGACAATCTCGGACCCAGCGAATCCCGTATCATTTTCCATTGGAATAGACTGTGTTCCACGTGGTGCCGGTGCTAGCCCCTTAACGGTAGCTTAATCGGTCCAGGTGTGGCGCCAGTTTTGCTATCATGAAAGTCCACAAATTCTGCATTGGAGTTTTACGTGGGAAAAATTGGCGCCGCCTCAGCACCGATCCTCCGACCACTGAGGGGCAAGGAGTCACGCCACGTAAAACGCACGGGCCTCCATGAAGTAAATGGCTGGAGAATTGCCGGGTCCGTGGCCGTGCATGCGCATGGCGACGACCTGCAGCGGTCATGCCGTACAACATGGCGCCAGCCATGAATGGACCCGACCTGCCAGATAGTGCCTCCTGGACACCCCCCTGGCCATCCGTGGCCACCCCCCCACTAGTCTCCCCAGTCCTCACCGATGTCCCCCAGCCATCAGCACGGCTCCCGTCCAACTGTGGCAGCGCTGTCCGCAACTGCCCCGCCGGGTTCCCGACCGCTGAGACCACACGTCAACCGTGTGGTCGGGAACTCGGCCCAGCGGGGGCGGAGCATTGGGGGAGGGCCTTCAGGTGATGTCCTGGGGCCGTCCCAATGGCGTGCGGTGAGTGCCGCGATGACGTCGTTTTTGAGGGGCAGCGCAACCTGCGTTAAACAGGCACCGCCCCCGATTTGGCCGGAAAAATGGATTCTCTGTCCTATCGGCGGTTACAAAATTGACGTTGGGAAACGGAGAATCCCGACAACTGGCCGCAAAATCTCCAGAAAGATTTTCTTTTCAAAAAAATGTTTTATTCAAGCATTTCGATAGCTACAAACAGAATCAGAAGAACAACCAAAACAAATCAATAAACAACCAACATCCACTCCCCCACCTGCTCATCTGGTGTCACTCCTCCTCACAACCCACCTTCCCCATTTTAAACCCCTTACCACTCCTCCCCACCCCCCCCCCCCCCACCTCCCCCCACCCACATCCTGCCCCCACCTTGCTCACCTCGCAAACTTCCTGAAATAAATCTTTAAACAGCTTCCACCTCTGGGTGAACCCATCCGCCAACCCTCTTAATGTGAACCTAACCTTCTCCATTCTCAGGAATTCCACCAGGTCACTCACCCACTCTCCAACCTTCGGCAGCCCTGCATCCCGCCACCCGAGTAAGATCCGTCTCTGGACTATCAGGGAGGCAAAAAAACATTGGCCTCTCTCACCCCCTCGACTCCTGGATCTTTCGACACCCCAAATATCCCCACCTCCGGACTTGGGACCACCCCGACACCCCGACATCACATCCGAGAACCCCTGCCAGAACCCCTCAATCTTGAACACACCCAGACGATGTGGATATGATTCGCGGCCCCCCCGAGCACCGCCCATAGATATCCTCCACCCCTTCAAAGAACCTACTCAGCCTCGCCACGATCACATGAGCCCAATGTATTACTTTGAACTGGATGAGGCTTAGCCTGGCACATAATGAGGACACGTTCACCCTTCACAAGGCCCCCGCTCACATCTTGGTCCCCACCCAGCACCTCCTTCCACTTACGCTTAATATCCCTGACCAGAGCCCCTCCCAGTCCATCAACTCCTTATAGACATCTGACAGCTTCCCCTTCCCTAATTCGTCCCTCAACAGCACCTTGTCCTGCAACCCCAGAGGCGGCAGCCCAGGAAAGGATGGCACCTCTCTCCTTACAAAGCCCCGAACCTGCAAGTACCTGAAACTATTTCCCCTGGGCAACTCATATTCTTCCTCCAGGTCCTCTAACTTTGCAAATATAAACAGATCGCCAAAACACTCTATCCCTGCCTGCCGCCACCCCCGAATCCTTACGTCCAGCCCCGCCAGTGCAAACCTGTGGTTATTGTAGACTGGTGCACACACCAGGTACACCCTTCAGCCCCAAATGGTGTCTCCATACCCTCAGGGCCGACACCACCACTGGGCTCATGGTGTACCTGGCCAGTGAGAATGGTAGAGGCACCAACAACAAAGCCCTTAAACACATACTCCAAACGATGCCGCCTCCATCCGTCCCCACACCGAACCCTCCCCCACAACCCACTTCCTAACCATAGCGATAGTCGCCGCACAGTAGTAATTCTTCATATTCGACAGTGCCAGCTCCCCCCCTCTCGCCCCCGCTCCAAGAAAGCCCTCCTACCCCAAGGGCTCTTCCCCACCCACACAAACCCAGAGATCAGTACATTGACCTTCTTAAAAATGACTTGGGGACCAAGATTGGGAGGTTCTGAAACACAAACAGAAACATTGTCAGCACTGTCATTTTTACTATCTGCACCCACCATGCCAGCGACAGCAGCAGCACATCCCACCTCTTAAAGTCCACCCTCATCTGCTCCACCAACCGAGCCAAATTCAGCTTGCGCAACTGCGCCCAGCTCCGTTACCCAAATAACTGGGTTATTGGATACCTAAAATCCTAAAGCTCATCCCCACCACCTTAAATGGCAAACTGCCCAGCCTCCTTTCCTGCCCCTAGTCTCAACTGGGAATGTAGAATCCCAAGTTTCTTTACCCGTCAGTCTGGCCTCAATAAAAGTCGAGATGGATTTGCAGGTACCGCATTAGTTATTTTATTTGGCTTGCAAGCCTTTCTCAATTCACAGCAAGTACAAAGCACATCTTGCTTCGTACACCTCTGGAATCAAGTGAGGATATGGAACAAAGGAATCTGTACTGATACATTCAAATGGCATCAAGTTTCACATACACGATGCCCATAGGTCATCCTATATCCCTCCTGACCTGTTGATCTATTCTGAGTGGCTCACTTCCAATCCCTTCCTCTGGCCCCTATTACCCAGCATCCTTTGCTCCTGCTTTGGTGGACACACCTCTTCCTGCTTTTCCATGCGGTCTGAAATCCTTTGTCTGTGAACTCACCAGAATTAGACTGGCCTACCCATACATTACATTAACTAATATCTCTCAAGTAACTATTTTATATCACATTCGTCATTCCCTCCTTTTATCATTCCATGATAACCGAACTATCCAATCCATAGCTACGGTTCCTCATCTAAAAAGATCCGTCGCTGCATTTCCAATTCCTGGCTTAGCCCCCCCCTCATCTGCTGCACCCTCATGGATTTTAACAGTTAAGATTTGAGGGGCGTTGATCTGTTCCAGTGCATCCCGCATTCTACCCAACACACATTTAAGGATAGCTAGGCCCACAAAGATGCAGCCGATAGCCACCACTAAATACATGGCCATATTTATCAACCAGTCCTTCCAACCCCCAAATCCCCAGTCACCCCAAGAGCCAGGATCCTGCATTCCGTCCAGGTGATCCCGTATGTGATCCATAAATTTCGTGATGTTAGCGGTCAAGTCCTGAACTCCCATGATACACTTGCCCTGCACTATGGCGCATACCCCACCCTCACGGGCCAGAAGATAGTCAAGAGCATACCGGTTCTGCATTGCAAACAACCGTAGCTGAGACAATTCCTTGGTTATTGCCCCGAGGGCTCCCAAGGTTTCATTTCTCAAGATGGTAAGGCCACAAATAAAATAATTCCTATTGCTGACAGCCAAGGAACCCCCCACACCTCCCAGTGTCAAGACGCTCAGAATCCCCCATCCGGCTGAGTGGCCCCGGTTGGGTGCGAGAACCTGAGGTTTTTTCCAGTTCTCGCAAAATTCTGCAGAGACTGCCCGGCGTGCTAACTGATTATGCAGCTTCCACGCCGAAGGGCAGGGGACTGTGGTAGGGACTAGAGTCCCTATAGCAATTTGGCGGGGAAATGGGGGTGACAAAACGTTGGTCGCTGTGCCATTAAATAAAAAGTAGTATCCTTGCTCCGTGTGCAGGCTAGCATCACAATCAGTATATCGGTTTTGTAAGGATCCCCCAGTAGCCCAGTTTATCCAGCTTCGAAACGCCCATTCGGGCCGCCTAGCAATGCGGAAAGCCCTAGTCCCAACAGTGATATGAGAGACATTCGCCCAGCCACAAAGGAGCTGGAGGCCGGCGTTCAATGGAACGCAAGTGGTGTTGTAACAAACGCATTGGCCAGACGCCTGGGTGATATGGCACCTCCTGTCCGTACAGGTGGGGAACAGACATGTTATATTCGTTTCCACCTCTACCAGCAAACAGCCGTATCCTTCACTGCGGAAACAATTCTCGTACGACCGGGAATCCCTATTGGGAGTGAAATGGCTAGGTATATACGCCCTCCACCGTTGCAGCCTATCATACTGTGAATGGGAATTATCCCGAGGAAGGGGAAGGCAAATAGCCGGTGGTGCTGAACCCGGATCATAAGGAAGAGTGACTTGCTCGGGCAGTGGCTTGGAATGCTGACAATGAACCACCATTTGGGGAGTGCCCCAAAGCGGTGAAACAGAAAATAACCTAGACACTGCTGCGGGGTTCGGGTAGCAGACAACCCGTCCGTGGCCATACAAGCGATGATAAATCTGGTAGAAGACATTCATACTACCCAGGTTTTCCTCAGTTTGGCCTTTAACTAACTTAAGTGTATCTCCCGGTAACCTACGTTCTAGCTGTACTTCCCTTCTCACACGCCCCGTCCTCTCTCTAGTCCCTCTCTCTTTCTCATAGCCTCTTCCTACGCTCTCCTGACGGCCTGATGTTACCTTTATTGCACCAATCTTAACACATCCAAAATCAAATTTACATGTATTCCAAAAGCAAGGCAATGTCCATATAATATTCCCTGCCCATCGCCGGGACCGGTGCAATTGCTTCATGAGTCCTGCATTCTCCTTAACTGTTGACGACCTTCCATGAGTCGATGCCATGTCCTCGTATATGGGGGCAGCGAAGAACATTACCTTTGCATAGGTGATGTATCCTTGTAGATTGGTTGGGGTTACAAATATAAATAATATTCCCCTTTTCCATGTCCATCGCCAATAACATTCCAAGCGAAGTGAGGCCAAATATCACACAGACGGTGCGTAGCCACTCCATCATGCTCCACACCTGGAAAATAGCACTGGAGAAGGGAGGCAGGTTAATCTGTCCAAGAAAATGAGGCCCATTATCAGAACTTAACTGAGCTGGTATACCGTACCGGGGAATGATTTCCCGCATCAAGACTTTAACCACAGGAGCAGCTTTATTATCGATAGTCGGATACGCCTCAACCCATCTGCTGAACACATCCACAATGACCCAAACATATTTATAACATTGACACCTTTCCAACTCAATGTAATCCATTTGGAGCGTCTCAAAGGGACCACTGGGCAACGGGGTTTGCCCCATCCCACAAGGGATACCTTTTCCGGTGTTATATTGCTGACAAATCAAACACCGATTACTGATACTCTGGGCCAACCCCTGCATTTTAGGGTGCCACCAAGTGTCCAGCAACAAATCACTAGTCCCCCGAGCCCCACAATGAGTTGCAAAGTGTACACATTCGATGACCCATAAAGCCAGTACATCAGACATCGAAGTCTGATGTGCTGGCGTGGTCCATAAAGAGGAAACAGAATCATATGTACAACCTAACCGTTTCCACATTTGTTTATCACTCTCAGGAGCGTCCTCCTGTAACCTTATGACGTCTTGGATGGTTGGCATTGACTTGTCAGAAGCAGACATATTTATAGTAGATCGTTTAGTCTGACTTAACATTTCAGGCACCATCACTTGCTGAATTTGCGCGGCTGTCCGCACTGCCTAATCTGCTCGTTCATTACCAACGTCAACTGGGGTCTTACCATTTGTGTGGGCAGCGCATTTAATAACGGAAATCTGCGCGGGCATAAGAAGGGCCTGCAGTAGGTCATTAACTAAACCCCGGTGGGATATTTGACCACACATAATCATGTCAGGTTGTTCTGACGAAATGTCACTCAAATCGTCCCTTATTGTTGTAGTTTCCTGAATCAAGGCTAAACAGTCGTGACCAGGTGCGTCCTCATGGACAGGGGGACCACTAAGAAAACAGGCTGGATTGATAGTGGTACAATATTTAAATGTCAGACGTGGATTGTTCAAAAGGTATATCTCATACCTCTTCTGACGAGCTGCGGTAAGATGCTGAGTCTGCAGTTGCCCCAATAGTGCGATTACCGAGTGGGAGCTATACACCGTAATATCCTGTTGCAACAGCTCTTGAATTAATTTGTCTATAGACGGAGCAGCTTGGGATTTCAGGGGGTATTGCCGAATGGAAGGTAGCTTTACATGATCCTTAATCATTACCTTAATAGGTGTAACATTTGTCTTTCCCACTTGTGATGGGTATTCCGCCCAGACCTGTGGATTGACATATTCCAACACATCATGTCCCCTGTGATGCTGCAGTCGAGTGTCAATTGTTTCAGAGACCTCAAAATATTTTATGGTAGTGCCGTCCGGCATGATTTGAAGTGCGTACTCTGTTGGATCCGAATGATCCACTGCCCTCCTTACCATTCGCCCCATATCCCTGGCATGGTACTGGTCGTGGACCTGACGTGTAATATGAGGGCTTACTGAAGCTGACTGTGGCCATAAATGTGGTGATATTGTAACAAAATCGGCTGTACCTTCTTTTCCCATGACTGTGGCTGTAACCTTGACTGGCCATTCAGTCCCAATTAATAGCCGGTATTTGTCCTCCAACTCCCTGTTTTGTCCAGTTCTGTCATAGGCCAGGGTAACGTGATGCAGTGAATGTTCAATGTCTAACGTCCACCACTGGGGGGTGATAGAAATATAGCACTGTTGTCTCATCCTCCATGATTTAACCGTTACCCCCTCGTCTCCGCACTCTAGCTGTAGCTGGAAGATACACAGTAAATCTCGGGCCAACAAGTTACAGTCCAATCCAGTAGTCACCACAAACTGATGATCTGCAGACTTATTCTCGTAAGTGACTGTCACAGGTTCAGAAATAGGATACTCACACACCTGTCCTTAGAACCCCGACAATTGCTGCGTGTGGTCGGATAATGGTAGTCGAAGTTCTGATTGCACAGAAGACATGGCTGCTCCAGTGTCGTTTACAAATGAGTGATGTTCATCTCCTATCTGCAGAGAGATAATAGGTTCCCTGTCCAATTGGAGAGTCCTTATGACTAAATTAGCTAGTCAATCCTGTGTTGGGAAAGGGTTTGCCTGGGAGAAATCAGTGTATCTCGTCTGTCTTCCCCTTGGTGGGTACCCCCTCCTTCTGCTGCCTGTCTTTTAAAGGGGCATTCCTGTTGCCAGTGATCTGCACGGCCGCAATTAAAACATGCATTGCTCCCTCTATATCTGCCCCGTCCTCTTCCCCCAGTAGACCAATGGCCCCTCAGAGGGGGCGGCGGTTGTAAAGCTGTTGATGCATACGGTGGGCCATAAAAAGGAGCTGAGGGTCCCTTTGGGTGGGTTTGGTATCCTCCTAATCGGCAACTGTCTCCGAGTCTCACCAGGGGGCACTCCAGCTATTTCCTCTGGTTCTTCCAAGACTTCGACGTCTCTCCCTGTCACTAGAGGGAGTTCTTTCTCTTCAAAATCATCTGTTGCAGCTTCCTTTGTTCTCGAACCTTGCGGTTTCTCCTTAGTTTGGAGGGATTTAGGTGGTATACTTAATTGTTTCTGGTTAGGATCAAGCCCTTCTCTCACTGTCCGAGATCTGGTCCTAGAGCTAACTGGGCTTGCGGAACAGAGCTCCTCTTTCTCTACTGATCGTGAAGATGGTAAATCAGGACCCACACCATCACCCAAAAGGGCTTGAGTTACTGGCATAATTGGAATCTGGGGAGCAATGACTGGATATGAATTATTATACTCTGGTGGATCTGGAATTAGTGCAGGCCATGCTACAGGTGCAGTCGGAACTTTTAATGACTTTTCTAAATTATTGAATTTATCATTTTCTGTCAATTCAAGGCCAGCCATTGAACTACGTAGCTCATCTTTTGTTTGACCCGTGCCTTTCCTGTCTCTACTTACGCGTTTTTTTTCCCGTTTTTTTTCTTGGCAAACCGATTGAAAAGGTTCTAACAGTGTTTTTTTTTTAACTTAAAAATGTTTGAAAATTCAAATTGAATTACTGTAACTTGCAAGCTTAGCTCTGATCTCAACTCAGAATTAAATTTACGATTTGCTTAACACAAACTTGTATAATATTTACAACTTAATTAATTCTTTATCTTAACAATTTTTCTTTTAACAAGTTTTTCTTACATTCACAAAAATGTTGGCAAAGTCAACTATCATCTCCAGATTTACACTTTTTAAAATGGTGTCCGTGATCTTCTTTAAGTTTCTATTAATTCACAAATAAAATGAGATAAACATTATTTCAAGTAAGTAAAACTTAAGATTCTGGCAATTTCAATCAATTGCTTTCGAAAATAATAACTTTTATCAAAGAGGTGGAGAAACCCACTGGTTTCCTTTAATTAATTCAAAACGTAACTTTGCTGGAGTTCATTGACTCAAAGGAAAGGTATCCGATTACACTACAGGCTGCTGCTGTTATCTCAAGGCCTGAGTGAGAAGCACAGTCTGTCGTCTTTTAACTTTGGCTGCTGCTGTTAACCCTTTGAGAGACTTCTGCTTCAACCAATATGCAGCATTCCCCACAATCTCAACTAGTCCTCAGAACTGCGCCCTTCGCCACCACAGTCCAAGGGTACAATTTTTAACTTAATCAACTATATATTTAAAACACTCACACATGGAGTTGAACCATCTTCAATTTCAAATGTCCCATCAACCCATAACCTAACCCAAGCCGAATCAGAACTCACACATGGAGTTGAACCATCTTCAGATTTAAAAACAGTTATACTGGACTGAACCCTCACTACTGAAGTCCCATCAGCCCCTGAACCAATACACTAGACTGAACCTTCACTACTGAAGTCGCATCAGCCTTAAAAACACTTATACTTGGAATTGAATCATCATTTGAGATGTCACATCAACCCAAAAACCTAACCCAAGCCGAATCAACAATATGAAATCCCATCAATTAAATTGATAATCCCCAGACTAACCTTTGATTTCGTCGAGACGATCTTTCCGTACTAACCGTGAGTGACCAGACTAATCAGACGATAAGAAGGGGGGAAAATCAATGCGTGGTCATTTTCCAGTTCTGCATTGTGGGCCCTCTTTCCCCAGCCTCCTGTTCATAATCAGTCTAATTCTGATTTCGCAGTTGGTCAGAACCGTCTTGAGAAATCCCGGGTTTCGGCACCAAATGTAGAATCCCAAGTTTCTTTACCCGTCAGTCTGGCCTCAATAAACGTTGAGATGGATTTGCAGGTACAGCATTAGTTATTTTATTTGGCTTGCAAGCCTTTCTCAATTCACAGCAAGTACAAAGCACATCTTGCTTCGTACACCTCTGGAATCAAGTGAGGATATGGAACAAAGGAATCTGTACTGATACATTCAAATGGCATCATGTTTCACATACACGATGCCCATAGGTCATCCTATATCCCTCCTGACCTGTTGATCTATTCTGATTGGCTCACTTCCAATCCCTTCCTCTGGTCCCTATTACCCAGCATCCTTTTCTCCTGCTTTGGTGGACACACCTCTTCCTGCTTTTCCATGCGGTCTGAAATCCTTTGTCTGTGAACTCACCAGAATTAGACTGGCCTACCTCTACATTACATTAACTAATATCTCTAAAGTAACTATTTTATATCACATTCGTCAGGAACATTGTGCTTTTCCCCATACTCAATTTGTTTCCCAAAAACCGGCCAAACTCCCCCAGGATCCCCATGATGCCTCCGATACTACCCACCGGCTCTGTCGCCAAGGCAAAGAGTAACGTGGAGAGCATGCACCACTGCCTTGTCCCATGATGCAGCCCAACGTACCCCAAACTCACTTGGTTCATCCGTACGCTCATAACCGGTGCCCGATATTGCAGCCGGACCCAGTCCACAAACCCCTGGCCGAACCTGAACCGCACCAGCACCTCCAGCAGACACTCCCACTTCACCCGGTCAAATGCCTTCTCCGCATCCATCGCCACCACTACCTCCACTTCCTGTCAGTCCAAAGGCATCATGATTACATTGAATAGCCTCCTCATATTCACTGACAACTGCAACCCCTTCATAAAACGGTTTGATCTTCGCCCATCACCCTTGGCACACAGTCTTCAATTCGCCAGATCAACACCTTCGCCAAAAGCTTGGCGTCCACATTCAATAATGATACTGAGCGGTACAACCTACACTGTTCCGGGTCCTCATCCTTCATTAAAATCAAGGAAATGGAAGCCTGCAACAGTGTAGGGGGGGGTTACTCCCTCTCCCTTGCTTCATTATACGCCCTCACCAACTGTGGCCACAGTTCCCCCCCAAACTTTTTATAGAACTCTACTGGGAACCCATCCGACAATGGGGCCTTCCCGGCTTGCATCGTCCCCATACTCTCCATCACCTCCCTCAGCAAAATTGGGGCCCCCTGTCCCTGAACGAGGCCCTCCCCTACTTTGGCAAACTCTAACCCATCTGGGAACCATCTCATCCCCTCCTCCTCGACTGGGGGCTCCGGCTTGTAGAGCCTCCTATAAAATGCTTCAAACAACCCCTCCGGGTCCATCACCACCTTACCCTTATCATCCCTAACTCTGCTAATCTCCCTCATCACCTCTTGCTTCCTCAGCTGATGGGCCAGCATTCTATCGCTTTCTCTCCGTACTCATACACTGCCCCTCTGGCCTTCCTTACCTGCCCCACTGTCTTCCCCGTAGAAACTTGCCCAAACTCCATTTGGAGCCTCTGCCTCTCCTTAAACAGCCCGGCCTCCAAGAATCTCCTGCCCACCCTCAAAATCCCATCCACCAGTCTTGCCCTCTCCTCCCGCTCCGTTTTCGCACTATGCGCCCAAATTGATATAAACTCCTCCCTGACTACCGCCTTGAGTGCCTCCCACAGCGTGGCGGCTGTGACCTCGCCCATATCATTTAGCTCCATGGATCCCCGAATAGCAGCCCTCACCCCCTCGCACACCTCCTTATCCGCCAACAACCCAACATCCAGCCTCCAGAGCGGGTGTTGCCCCCTCCCCCCCAGGCCACACGCAAATCCACTCAGTGCGGCATGTGGTCGGAAAATGACAATCGGTGAATACTTTGAGTTGGCCACCCTCGCCGACAGCGATCTCCCCTGGATCGGCCACAACCCTCCCCACCTGGAAAGCAACCCGCTTATTGGCCAACACCGCCACCCCCCTCATTCTCATATCCAGCCCCGAATGAAACACCTGCCCCACCCATCCCTTTCTCAGCCTTGTCTGATTCCCCAACTTCAGGTGTGCCTCCTTCAAAAAAGCCACGTCTGCCTTCAAACTCCCCAAATACGTGAACACACGCGACCTTTTAACTGCCCATTCCACGTGACCAGCCAGGTCGGGGTGCACCCCACTCCCTTCCCCCGCTGATCAGCCATACCGCTTTTGAGCCAGTCCCGGCCCGCATCACGCTCCCCGCCAGGCCTGCCCTCGGATGTCCACCGGCATTAATCGCTTCCAAACTGCGGCACACCAACCATGCCCATGTCAGCAACACTCCCCCCCTTCTGCCCCCCCCCCCACCTCCTGTTCCTCCTGTCCCTCCCCCATGCTTTCCTCCTGGCAACCCCCCACTTCACTCCTGTTAACTAGCCCACCCAGCTAGCATTTTTTGAATCTTCTTTATTATTATTGTCACATGTAGGCTTACATTAACACTTCAATGAAGTTACTGTGAAAAGCCCTTAGTCGCCACACTCCGGCGCCTGTTCGGGTACACAGAGGAAGAATTCAGAATGCCCAATTCACCAACAAGCACGTCTTTCAGGACTGGTGGGAGGAAACCGGAGCACCCGGAGGAAACCCACATAGACTCCATGCAGACAGTGACCCAAGCCGGAAATCGAACCTTGGACCCTGGCACTGTAAGCAACAGTGCTAACCACCGTGCCGCCAAATGCTGATGCGGTTGGGATGGGGTGCTCTTGAAAACATGCTCACCTCTCCGTGTTTAAGAGGGAGCAATAAATAAAACAGTGAGTTTGAAAGTGTCAGTGCTGGCATCAAAATTGTTGTTGCTGTATCTGCACACCCATACTTTTCTTTTTTTTAAAATCATTTTTATTAAAGTTTTCACAAAATATCAACAACAAAATGTAAAAGGAACACAATAGAATTAAATACCAAACAAAACAAAACCCAGTGCCCCCCTCCCCCTATACATAAATAATATATTAACACCCGCCGAAACACATAGTAAACATAGCAAATATATACACCCCCTCAGATCCCCAGTATAGACAAACAAAAATAAAATAGAACACCCCCCCCCCCCCCCCCCCCGGCTGCTGCTGCTGACCATTGTCTACCGTTCTGCCAGGAAGTCTAAGAACGGTTGCCACCGCCTGAAAAACCCTTGCAACGTTCCCCTTCAGGCAAATTTCACCCTCTCCAATTTAATAAACCCCGTCATATCGTTGATCCAGGATTCCTCGCTTGGGGGCCTCACACCTTTCCACTGAAGAAGAATCCATCGCCGGGCTACCAGGGACGCAAAGGCCAGAATACGGTCTCTTTTGCCTCCTGCACTCCCGGCTCCTCTGCTATCCCAAATATTGCGTGCCCCCAGCCCAGTTTGACCCTGGATCCTACCACCCTCGACACCGCCCTCGCTATGCCCTTCCAAAATTCCTCCAGCGCTGGGCATGCCCAGAACATATGGGTGTGGTTTGCTGGGCTCCCTGAGCACCTAACACACATGTCCTCACCCCCAAAAAACCGGCTTATCCTTGTCCCGGTCATGTGTGCCCTGTGCAGCACCTTAAACTGTATGAGGCTGAGCCTCGCGCACGAAGAGGAAGAGTACACCCACCCTAGGGCATCTGCCCACGAACCCTCCTCGATCTCCTCCCCCAACTCCTCCTCCCACTTACCTTTCAGCTCCTCCACCGAGGCCTCCTCCTCCTCCTGCATCACCGGGTATGTTGCCGAGATCTTCCCCTCTCCAACCCACACCCCCGAGAGTACCCTGTCCTGTACCGTGCGTGGCGACAGCAGCGGGAATTCCACCACTTGCCGCCTGGCAAACGCTCTTACCTGTAGATACCTAAAGGTGTTTCCCGGGGGGGGGCCCGTACTTCTCCTCCAGCTCACCCTGGCTCCCGAACTTCCCATCCACAAACAGATCCCCCAACCTTCTTATCTCTGCCCTATGCCACCCCGAAAACCCTCCATCTATTCTCCCTGGGACAAACCGGTGGTTCCCCCGCATCGGGGTCCACACCGGGGCCCCCACTTCCCCCCTGTGCCGCCTCCATTGCCCCCAGATTTTGAGGGAGCCGCCACCACCGGGCTCGCGGTATACCTCATTGGAGGGAGTGGCAGCGGCGCCGTTGCCAGCGCCTCCAGACTCGTACCCTCACAAGACGCCATCTCCAGCCTCTTCCATGCCGCCCCCTCCCCCTCCATCACCCACTTGCGCACCATCGCCGCATTGGCGGCCCAGTCGTACCCGCAGAGGTTGGGCAGCGCCAGCTCCCCCCCCATCCCTACTCCGCTCCAGGAACACCCTTCTCAGCCTCGGAGTCCCTCGCGCCCACACAAACCCCGTTATATTCCTGTTGACCCGCCTAAAGAAGGCCTTCGGGATAAGAATGGGGAGGAAACCCATACTTTTCTGTTACCCTTTGGGGAATAGTGGGAGAAGTGGTGGAAGAATTTCCAAGCTGATTATCAGCCTCTTGAACTGGATCAAATGCTCCTTCCACATGTCCCGTTGTTAGACACAAACCTAGAGCTTCCGATCCAGTGGTAGGGGCACTACTACTGCGCCACAATGTGTCATATCAAAATCAGTAATGTATGCTGACTCATCTATCATTGTCTACCTTATCCATATACTTATGGTGCACGCCTTTAACACTCATTTTGCTGACCTCCCTAAGATCGTATTCACTGTAGGCCATGCCAGAAATGTGTATGGAAGACATGGATACCAACTCGAGATGAAATGTCACCATAGAGTCAAATCTATGGAGAGATGTTAGCGCAGTGGATTAAATAATCTGGATTTAATAATCCGGAGACGCAGGGAAATGTGTGGGGGGCCCAGGTTTGAATCTTACCAGGATCCTGGTGAACTTTGAGTTCAATAAAAGTCTAGAGCTGGTGCTATGGAGACAAACTTTGTGGCCTTAATTTCTATTATCACATAATAACAGAAATTAGGTAACGTTCAACACCATGTGGGCTTTCTTCAAAAAATGCCATTGATGGGAAGTAATGCCATCACTACTAAAACAAGACTGTAATAAATCTGTAATTGAGCACTGATAAATTCTGAAATTCATAATCAACTCGTAGAATTTTGATTCAATTTTCTGAAGCTTTCGGAATTTACCAAGATGGCGCCGGAGCGAGGCGACTCTCTGTGAGCTCTCCCAAACAGATCCACTTTTTACTTAACTTATACTCGTTCTAATCTTTTAAAAATTAATTCTAAAACTAACATTATTACTCACCTCTCTCTTTTATCCTCTCTTGCAGGCTTGAACATCCTCCGAGGCCCTTGGAGACCTTTTGACCCAACCCGACCTGACCTCCGCGACCTGGAAGAAGATCGGGCCTGAACCGGAAGTGAAGCCCCAACCTCGATTTGGAGCCGACACGGACCTCGGAGCTCCAAACCCGGCCTAACTACCGATGCCAGCCCCCGGATCGCCTTGCCCAGTCCCCGGAGCTCCCGACCCGACCCCCGACGGCAAGACCCGGCCCAACGCGCTCCCCAGAGACCCGCCCAGCGACCCGACCCGGAGAGGCCCGCCCAGCGACCGGTGATGGAAGAAAGAAAAATCCACGTGGAGGCCCGACCGGGCCTACTTCAAGATCCGACCCCAGGAGCGCCCAGGGAAGGAACAGATCATGGGACCCAGCCCAACCTGCCTCAGGAAGCCCCTGCCCATGACCCAGGACCCCCGAAACGGCGGAGACCGCGCACAAGGACCCGAACGCGCTGCAAGGTATTCCCGCCCCGCAGAACGCCGGGACCCATCCAGATCGCAAACATGCCCCCCTAGCAATCCCTCTACCTCAACCAGTGCCCGGGACCCTGCCAGATGCAACCCCAGATACGTAAACAGCGCCCTGGTCCCCGCCAGCGCCCTGGACCCCGCCAGACGCAACCACTTACCTTCCACAAGAGCTGACATCGGCCATCGGATCCCAGGATCATCCAGCAGCAGCCGCCGACCGAGGAAGTGCCGGCCATATTATCTTCCACGTGAGTTCACTTCAGCCATTATCACAGTGGTCTACATCCCACCCCAGGCAGTAGTGAGGAAGGCGCTGGACGAACTATACACAGTAATAAACAACTATGAAACAGAACACCCGGAGGCCTTGTTCATCGTGGCCGGAGACTTCAACAAGGCCAACCTCAAGAGTGTACTGCCAAACTTCCACCAGCACATCTCTTGTCCCACCAGGGGCGACAACACTCTTGACCACTGCTACTCAAAAATCAAGGGCGCCTACCGTTCCATCCCCCGACCGCACTTTGGGAAATCAGACCATAAGACGGTGCTCCTTCTCCCGGCATACAAGCAGAAACTCAAGCGGGAGAATCCAGCTAAGAAGGTTGTGCAGTGCTGGTCCGAGGAGACAGAAGAGCTCTTATGTGACTGCTTAGAGACAGTGGACTGGTCCATATTTAAGAACTCAACGGCCAACTTAAATGAGTATGCCACCACCGTCACAGACTTCATCAGCAAATGTGTGGATGACTGCGTGCCAAAGAAAGCAGTACGTGCGTTCCCCAACCAGAAACCATGTCTCAATCGCGAGATTGACTCCCTACTGAAGGACAGATCTGAGGCGTTGAAAGCAGACGACCCTGACCTATACAAGAAATCCAGGTACGACCTCCGCAAAGCCATCCGGAATGCCAAGAGAGAATATCAAACCAAGCTCGATTCACAGACAGACTCTCGGCGGTTGTGGCAAGGACTAAACAACATAACAGGCTACAAAGCGAAGTCGAACAGTATCTCTGGCAGCAGCGCACCCCTCCCCAATGAACTCAATGCATTCTATGCTCGGTTCGAGCAGGTAACAAACAATCCGCTGGCGAGTGCCCCAGCAGCCCATAATTCACCCATACCCACCATCACAGCTTCCGAAGTCAGATTGGCATTCCTGAAAGTGAACCCTCGGAAGGCGACGGGCCCAGACGGGATCCCTGGTCATGCACTCAGAGCCTGCGCGGACCAGCTGGCAGAGGTATTCACGGAAATCTTTAACCTGTCCCTACTCCACTCCGAGGTCCCCACCTGCTTCAAGAAGACCACCATCATACCGGTACCAAAGAAGAACCAGGCAACGTGCCTCAATGACTACCGACCAGTGGCCCTGACTTCTGTCGTAATGAAGTGCTTCGAGAGGTTGATCATGAAGCGCATCACCTCCATACTCCCAGAACGCCTTGATCCACTGCAATTCGCATACCGCTGCAACCAGTCCACATCAGACACCATTTCCCTGGCCCTACACTCATCCCGAGAGCATCTCGAAAACAAGGACTCCTACATTAGACTCCTATTTATTGACTACAGCTCCGCCTTCAACACCATAATCCCAGCCAAGCTCATATCAAAGCTCCAAAACCTAGGACTTGGCTCCCCACGCTGCAACTGGATCCTCGATTTTCTGACCAACAGACCACAATCAGTAAGAATGAACAACAACACCTCCTCCACAATAGTCCTCAACACCTGCGCCCCGCAAGGCTGCGTACTTTGCCCCCTACTCTACTCCCTGTACACACACGACTGCGTGGCAAAACCTGGTTCCAACACCATCGACAAGTTTGCTGACGATACGACCATAGTGGGCCGGATCTCGAATAACAATGAGTCCGAATACAGGAGGGAGATAGAGAACCTAGTGGAGTGGTGTAGCGACAACAATCTCTCCCTCAATGCCAGCAAAACTAAAGAGCTGGTAATTGACTTCAGGAAGCAAAGTACTGTACACGCCCCTGTCAGCATCAACGGGGCCGAGGTGGAGATGGTTAGCAGTTTCAAATTCCTAGGGGTGCACATCTCCAAAAATCTGTCCTGGTCCACCCACATCGACACTACCACCAAGAAAGCACAACAGTGCCTATACTTCCTCAGGAAACTAAGGAAATTCGGCATGTCCACATTTTACAGATGCACCATAGAAAGCATCCTATCAGGCTGCATCACAGCCTGGTATGGCAACTGCTCGGCCCAGGACCGCAAGAAACTTCAGAGAGTCGTGAACACCGCCCAGTCCATCACACAAATCTGCCTCCCATCCATTGACTCCATCTACACCTCCCGCTGCCTGGGGAAAGCGGGCAGTATAATCAAAGATCCCTCCCACCCGGCTTACTCACTCTTCCAACTTCTTCCATCGGGCAGGAGATACAGAAGTCTGAGAACACGCACAAACAGACTCAAAAACAGCTTCTTCCCCACTGTCACCAGACTCCTAAATGACCCTCTTATGGACTGATTTCATTAACACTACACCCTGTATGCTTCATCCGATGCCAGTGCTTATGTAGTTACATTGTATATGTTGTGTTGCCCTATTATGTATTTTCTTTTATTCCCTTTTCTTCCCATGTACTTCATGATCTGTTGAGCTGCTCGCAGAAAAATACTTTTCACTGTACCTTGGTACACGTGACAATAAACAAATCCAATCCAATCCAATCCAATCCAATTATGCATTATTATGTTTAACCGAGAGGTTACATGCATTTTCCCTACATCCAGAAGACCAGTGCTATACTTTATTCCACTGTTCAAGGAAGAATGCTGCTGATTAACCTTTTTCTTGCAAATGCCCAAATATGTTGTGAGAAAAATGGCTCCAGTCTCCTAGAGTGCTGCAGTGTTAAATATCCCTGGACCATGGCGTTTCTGTCTTAAAAGAGATTTCACAGCACAACAACATCACTTTAATCTCCTTAATCTGCTAACATCTCCAATTTGCTTCCAGACTGAGGTAGGATTAGAGCCTGCAGTAAAAGCTGTAAAACCTTCAGTTTTCTTTCATTAAAACCTTATCACCAGCCCAACTATCATAGTGTGATTGCCTTCACGCTTTCTGCATCACAGCTAGTTTCAATACAGCAGTCCCTATGGAAGCTTGTACGAGGTTTTTCCTTTCCGTGTGGCGTGGCATGATGTGATGCCAGAATTATGTATCCAGTGGTGACAAGGTTAATGCTGGAAACACAAACATAATTAAGCAGTATCTGTGGAGCGAGCAACAGAGCTTATGGGCAGGATTTGGCGGTCATTAGTGAAGCACTGGCACTTGCCGCAGGTCTCGAACAAAGCTACCAACAAAGCTCTAGCAATCTTTGAGGGGTGAAATCCTGATTCCCTGAAATCAGTTTGTTTTCAGTGCCGTGTCAAGGGCATCTCGAACAGCATAGCATCGCACTTGGCAGTTTTAAGTCAATTTGATTCACTCCACGTGATATCAAGATAAGGCTGAAGGTACAGTACTAGGTAATGCAAAGGCAGTGGGTCATGACAACATTCCGGCAGAAGGACTGAAGACTTGTGCTCCAGACTAGCTGCTCCTTCCACCCTCAAACATTAGCGAGGTTGTTTCAGTGCAGCTACAACACTAGCACAGCAGTGTACAAAATTACCCAGTTATGTCCTGTTCACTACTTCAAACCAGCCAATTTCTGGCTCAGCAGGCTACTCTTGATCATCAGTAAAGTGATGGAGGGGGGTATCGATAATGCTATTAAAGGCTAACAAATAACCTGCTCAATGACCCCCAATTTTGGTTCCGTGAGTGTCAATCAGCTCCTAACTTCTTTACAGTCTTGATTATACATGGACACACGAGCTGAACTCAAGAGGCCTGGTGAGAGAGGCTGCCCTTACACAGAGACTGAATTACACCAAGGCAGAATTTGAACAACTGAAGTATCAAGGAGTCCTAGAAAAAATCATGTCAATGGTTGGAGTCACATTGTGGTAGTCACCACTTTTGTATTATATTGTATTTATGGGTATTACGGTAAGGCCCCTGTACTGCAGGTACGGGGGTAGATCCCTGCCTGCTGGCTCCGCCCAGGAGGCGGAGTATAAATGTGTGTGTTCTCCGAACAGCAGCCATTTCGTAAGCTGCTGTAGGAGGTCACACATCTCTGTGTAATAAAGCCTCGATTACATTCTACTCTCGTCTCGTCGTAATTGATAGTGCATCACACATCAAGTTTAAAGGAATGTGGTTGTGGTTGAGGTCAATCATCTTAATCCAGGAAGATCCCTGCAAGAGTTCCGCAGGGTACTGTCCTAGGCCCAACCATCTTCAGCTGCTTCATTAATTACCTTCCCTTCATCAAATGGTCAGACGTGTTTGCTAATGATCGCGCAATGTTCAGCACCATTCGCAGCCCCTAAAATATTGAGGCAGTCTGTATCCATATGCATTAAGACCTGGTAAACATCCAGGCTTGGGCTGACAAGTGGCAAGCATGACCATGTTAGAAAACTCTCCTCTTGCCTGGTGAGTGCAGCCCCGACAACACTCAAGAAGCTTGACACCATCTAGGATAAAGCATCCCACTTAATTGGCATCCCATCCACCACCTTCAACATTCACTCCCTCCAACACTGACGCACGGTGGCAGAAGGGTTGACCATCCACACTAGAACGACTCGCCATGTCTCCTACAGCACTTACTGAATCGCTGACCTCTACCGCCTGGGAGGACATGGGCAGATATGCATGGGATCACCATTACCTTTATGTTCCCCTCTAAACACAATACCATCCTGACTTGGAATTAAATCATCGTTCCTTCACAGTCACTAGGTCAAAGTCCTGGAACTCCTCTTAACAGCACTGAAGGTGTACCTACACCCACAGTGCTGCTTGGGAGGAAGTGCCAGGATCTTGACCCAGTAACAGTGAAGGTTCAGCGATATATTTCCATGTCAGCATGGTGAGCAGCTTGAAGGGTGTGGTGGCTCGCGGCAATACTAGGGAGAATTCCAAAATTGCTGAACAAGGGTTTCTTGGTAACAAGCAAAGGTAAACTATTCACAGAGTCACTAAACATCATTGCAATGTAATGTAAGCCGACTTGTGACACTAATAAAGATTATTATTCAATTATTATTATTAACAGGTCTCTACTCTCTGGCTCCAGAATGTACTCTGCCCGGGGTCCCGCTTCCAGGGCCCTGTGCTTTTACCCTAATGGTCAGCTTAATCACTTCTGCATGATACGCCCAGAGACAGTCACCTGGACTGCAAGGGCTCGCCCCTTAAAGGAGCAACACTACCACTTCCTTCCCCCTCAAGTCCCTCACTAACATATTTACAGAACAGGCTATGTACAGTAACTATATATAATAAAACACAAAGGAAGAGAATACGTAACAGTTTATCACAACTGTTAGGGAATTTTCTGGTCTCGCAGACCACCTTATTTCCCCCAACTGGCTCCTCCAACTCTGAGGTAGTAACGTTGCATCCGTGGAAGATTGTCACTGAGATTCGCCCACCACAGCAGGGGCATTCCCTTCTCTATCTCCCTCCTGGGTTATCGATGGGGCCTCCTCAGATCTCCAAGATTCCCTCTGTTCTGGCTCCACCACAGGAGCATGGCTGCTGCCTGCTGGTCCAATTGTTGCAGTCCCCCAACTTCTTACATGGTCAACATGTTTCTGCACTGTACTGCCGTTCAAATCCACCACTGACAAGAGCAGTCCTGACTCTGATAAAACTCTGCCTGATAGCCGAAGTGGATCTGAGGCAAAGTTCCTGATGAGGACCAGGTCACCCACTTGAAATGAGCTGCCTCCTTTGTACGAAACGTGATATTTTCTCTGGGAGGCCTGCTGTGCCTCCACCGTCCCTATCAAATTTGAGAAAGCTAAGTCCAATTGGATCCGAAGGTGAAGACCCATGAGTAATTCTGCAGGTGTGACACCCTTGGTTGTTTTATAAGATAGTGGTGGTGGTCTGCTAGACTGCTTCTTCATGGCTGTCTTGATCGTCTGCATTGCTCTCTCCTCCAACTCATTGGAGGCAGGTGATAGGGTTTGAACTTGTATGGCGAATGCCATTTGTTCGAACAAAGTGTTGAAACTTTTCTCCAGTGAATGGAGTGCCGTTGTCAGATACTAATGCTTTGGAGAGGCCGCGGGAAGCAAACAACCGCAGCACGGCCTCTACTGTGGCCGCCGAGGTCACCGTTCGCATCTTTTCAACTTCCAATCACTCTGAGTGGGCATCGACCAAGACGAGGAACATTCTGCCCAAGAAAGGGACAGCAAAGTCCACATGTATCCTCGACCATGGGTGACAAGGCCACTCCCAAGAGTGGTGGTTGGCTGTGGGCCGTGACATCTGCTGTGTCTGACAGGGGTATCACTGACGCACCATGTGTTCAATATCCTTATCTATGCCGGCCCATCAAATGTAGCTTCAAGCTAACATTTTCATTTTCCTTTGGCCCGGATGGGCACTGTGCAATTCTTGCAACAGGGGCTCTTTGGCTGGGAGTGGTATCAGCACTCGGGAACCTCAGAATATGATTCCATCTTCACAACTGAGTTCGTCCTTACGAGTAAAGAAAGGTCTTAACTGGTCAGATTTATCATGGTGCCACCTGGTTAAGGTCATGCACTTCACTTTGGACTGGACTGGGTCGTGTTGTGTCAAATTCTTTAAACGGTCTGATGATACTGGCAAAGTTCAGTGCCAGGGCGATGTCTTGAGGTACTGTTAGTGGTTCCAGGATCTTTGGAACTGGGAGCCAACTCAGCACATCAGCATTTGAAATTTGTGTGTCTGGCCTCAGCTTATAGATGTAATCATAGGCCACCATCAACAGGCCTACTGTTGTACCCTGCTGGAGGGGTCAGGAGGTTTCAGCTTGTCTTAACGATGGAGCCCCAGCAGAGGCTTATGGTCCGTTATTATTGTGAAATGTCATCTATAGATATGCTGGTGAAATCTGTTGACATCATATGTTACAGCAAGGCCTTCCTTCTCGATCTGTGCATATTTCTGCTCAGCATCAGAATGAGTTCTAGATGCCAAGTCTCTCTGAGCCATCTTCCATTTTATGGGATAGTGTTGCCCCTATTCCATATGATGATGAATCACAAGTCAGCATGATGGGCTTCCCTGGGTCAAAGTGAACCAGGGAAGGCTTGCTCCTATGGACAGATTTGGGGAAGCAAGGGTTGAGTTACCCACCACAGAATTCCCAGCCTCTGACCTGCTCTTATAGCCACAGTATTTATTTGGCTAGTCCAGTTCAGCCTCTGGTCAATGGCAACCCTCAGGATGTTGATAGTTTTCATAGTTTTCATAGAATTTACAGTGCAGAAGGAGGCCATTCAGCCCATCGAGTCTGTACCGGCTCTTGGAAAGAGCACCCCACCCAAGGTCGACACCTCCACCCTATCCCCATAACCCAGTAACCCCACCCAACACTAAGGGCAATTTTGGACACTAAGGGCAATTTATCATGCCCAATCCACCTAACCTGCACATCTTTGGACTGTGGGAGGAAACCGGAGCACCCGGAGGAAACCCACGCACACAAGGGGAGGATGTGCAGATTCTGCACAGACAGTGACCCAAGCCGGAATCTAACCTGGGACCCTGGAGCTGTGAAGCAATTGTGCTATCCACAATGGATTCAACAATGGTAATGCCACTGAGTGTCAATGGGTGGAGTTTAGACTCTCTCTTGTTGGAGATGGCCATTGCCTGGCACATGTCTGATGCAAATGTTATTTGTCATTGTCAACCCAAGCTTGGATATTGTCCAGGTCTTGTTCCATTAGGACATGGACTGCTTCATTATCTGAGGAGTTTGTGCATTCATCAATGAATGTCTGCTTATGATGGAAGATAAGGCATTGATGAAGCAGCTGAAGATGGTAGGGCCTAGGACACTAGCCTGTTACAGTAATATCCTCGAGCTGAGATGCCTGACATCCAACAATCACAACAAACTTCCTTTGTGCTCGGTACGACTCCAACCAGTGGAGTGTTTTCCCCCTGATGCCCATTCCCTCCAGTTTTGCTCGGGCTCCTTGATGCCACACTTGGTCAAATGCTGCCTTGACATCAAGGGCAGTCATTCTCATTGAGTTCAGCTCTTTTGTCCATGTTTGAACCAAAGTTGGAATAAAGTCAGGAGCCAATTTTCTCAATATGAAACGTAAGTGAAACTGAAAGGGTCTTTTCTTGGTGCCGGCCGCGACCTTGAAACCTGTGTTAGAAGGCAAGAAATGAATGCAGATGACAAAAACAGATGATCACTTAAAATGTTCACAGGACATTCCCCCGCATGGTATTTTAGCAGAGGTGCTATTATGTTCAAAAGACAGTTTATGCGTGCATTAACGTAACAGACTGAGGAATGTCAAAAATAAATGAAGCATGAAATGTAAGTGTATGTAATAAGCATTTTGACTTATTTTAATCTGCCGCTCTTGTCGACTTCTACACCAGTCCTGATTGACAAAGTGCAGCAAAGATATTCCTTCTGAACATTCAAATAATAACAGCGAGCTTTTGCTTTCAGGATGGGTAGCAACCAAAAGTGTATTTCTTTACCGTATTTAACTTAGGATGAGGAAAAATTAGGCCACATCACTCTTTCCTTTGGCATTTTGCTGTCAGCTAAGACTACAAAATGGGGTTAGGACTCCGTAAGTGCAGGCGGTTTTAGATCAGGCAGGCACCATGGTCGGCGCAGGCTTGGATGGCTGAGGGACCTGTTCCTGTGCTGTATTGTTCTTTACTCTTTATTCTTTATCAGGGGTATGAAATGTGTGAGATCATCGATGGAAAAGGCCTTTGGGCATGTATACCTAACAACCACCGGCAGTTTGGCACAAATCAATGTACAACACTGATTTGAAGTTACTGCTGCCATTTTCCAACTCTACACTCCAGACGATGTCCTGCTTTAACCTCACAGAACTGAACGTGACACTAAACAGAATGAAGAGCCCTGCACCACCCACCAAGCCCGCCCCCAGCCCACACCCTGCACGGAAGGGAGGCTGCAACAAAGGCAGCATCTTTCTGCTCAGTTTCTGCTTGATCATATTATTTAGGAGGAATGCCACTGATTTTAACTGCACTGTTCTGCTCACCAACAGTCCCACCTTCCTAGTCTTTCTCTCTATCGCTAAACAACAGATCACTCTCTTTCTCGTAAAAGAAAAATAATCACCACCAGGAACTGAAAATATCAATCCAAATTTATTAATTCACTCATTAAGTAAGCATATCAAAGTCAATGAATCACCCTTAGACATTCCTTTGGTGTCCATCTTCCTCGTGTCATTGCCTATCTGACTGCTTCTGAGCAGTGTGATGCACAATCAATTACTCTCGAGACAAGGTGAGTCATAACTAATCGGCTTTAATCAGCTAGAACTGTACCCAGCAGCTTCGATACAGAAAGTGAAGGCTGCTGGGACGGCATTGGTTCTTATACCCCGCCTCTCAGGGCGGGGCTATGTACGTTAGCCAATGGTAGACTCCTAGGTCTAGCCAATGGTCATCCACCTCTCAGGTACTGCAATACCTGGTATTACCACATTCACCCTTGGTTAAAAAAAGAACCCAGCGGGGTGATGGCCAATGTTACTGTCGCCTTTTGCATGGTAGGACCAGGTATGGAGGTACCGTGATGTCAAGGGTAACAGAAGAACTGTTTATGGTGCAGCAATCAAACAATCGGGTGGCCTGCTCGTCCTTCATAGTGTCTGGGCTTCGGCGATGATCTTGGTGGGGGCCCCGGCGGTTGTGGCTCCGGGAACGTGGTGTCTTCCTCCCAGGCAGCTTCGTCACCCCTAGTTGGGGTGAAAGGTGGGCAGGGGGGAGGGGCGCCTGTAGGGGCGTCGGTGCCTGTTCGGCGCTGGGTAGGGGCGGCGGCAGTACTGACCCTCCGGTCAGGTGCTGCGGGGAGGGTGGGGGTGGGGGCAATGCTGCGGGTGCGCGTGGGGCTCCGGCGGGCGCCAGGTCCCGAAGGGAGACCGTGTCTTGGCAGCCGTCGGGGAACGCTACGTAGGCGTACTGGGGGTTGGCATGCAGCAGGTGGACCCTCTCGACCAACGGGTCCGACTTGTGCGCCCTCACATGTTTCCGCAGCAGGACGGGTCCGGGTGTCGCTAGCCAGGTTGGGAGCGAGGTCCCGGAGGAGGACTTCCTGGGGAAAACAAGGAGACGTTCGTGAAGTGTCTGGTTTGTGGTCGTACAGAGAAGCGACCAGATGGAGCGAAGGGCCACTGAGAGGACTTTATGCCAGCGGGAGACTGGGAGATTCCTGGACCGGAGGGCCAGCAGGACGGTCTTCCAGACCGTTCCGTTCTCCCTTTCTACCTGCCCGTTTCCCCAGGGGTTGTAACTGGTCGTCCTGCTGGAGGCGATGCCTTTGCTGAGCAGGAATTGACGCAGTTCGTCGCTCATAAAGGAGGACCCCCTATCACTGTGAATGTATGCGGGGAAACCGAACAGTGTAAAAATACCCTGGAGGGCCTTGATGATGGTGGTCGTGGTCATGTCCGGGCAGGGGATGGCGAATGGGAACAGGGAGTATTCGTCAATCAAGTTCAGGAAGTACGTGTTGCGGTCGGTGGAGGGGAGGGGGCCCTTGAAATCCATGCTGAGGTGTTCAAAGGGACAGGAAGCCTTTATCAGGTGCGCTCTCTCTGGCCGGTAGAAGTGCGGCTTGCACTCCGCGCAGATTTGGCAGTTCATGGTGGCTGTTCTGACCTCCTCGATGGAGTAGGGCAGGTTGCGGGTTTTAATGAAATGAAAGAAACGAGTGAACCCCGGGTGGCAGAGGTCCTCGTGGAGGGCTCGGAGGCGGTCCACTTGCGCAGTGGCACAAGTGCCATGGGACAGGGCATCAGGAGGCTCGTTCAGCTTCCCGGGACGGTACAAGATCTCGTAATTGTAGGTGGAGTGTTCTATCCTCCACCGCAAGATCTTGTCGTTCTTAATCTTGCCCCGCTGTGCATTATCGAACATGAAGGCCACCGACCGTTGGTCCGTGAGGAGAGTGAATCTCCTGCCGGCCAGGTAATGTCGCACAGTGTCGCACAGCTTCTACTATGGCCTGGGCCTCCTTTTCGACCGAGGAGTGGCAAATTTTGGAAGCATGGAGAGTGCGGGAGAAGAAAGCCACGGGCCTGCCCGCTTGGTTGAGGGTGGACGCCAGAGCTACGTCGGGCGCGTCGCTCTCGACCTAGAAGGGGAGGGACTCATCGATGGCGCGCATCGTGGCTTTTGCAATGTCTGCTTTGATGCGGCAGAAGGCCTGGTGGGCCTCCATCGACAGGGGGAAGGTTGTGGACTGGATCAGGGATCGAGACTTGTCTGCGTAATTAGGGACCCAATGTGCATAATAGCTAAAGAAGCCGAGGCAGCGCTTTAGGGCCTTGGGGCAGTGAGGGAGGGGGAACCCCATGAGGGGGCGCATGTGCTCAGGGTCGGGACCTATGACTCCATTTCGCACTACGTAGCCTAGGATGGCTAGACGGTCGGTGCTAAACACAAATCTATCCTTATTGTAGGTCAGATTAGGGATATTCGCGGTCTGGAGAAAGTTTCGGAGGTTGCTGTCGTGGTCCTGCTGATCATGGCCGCAGATGGTGACGTTATCAAGATACGGGAACGTTGCGCGTAAGCCGTACCGGTCAACCATTCGGTCCATCTCACGTTGGAAGACCGAGACCCCATTTGTGACACCGAAGGGAACCCTTAAAAAGTGATAGAGCCGCCCATCTGCTTCGAAGGCAGTGTACTGGCGGTCACCATGACGGAGGGGCAGCTGGTGGTAGGCAGACTTGAGATCCACCGTGAGAAAACCTTGTACTGCACAATCCTGTTTACCAGGTCGGCTATACGGGGGAGAGGGTATGCATCCAGTTGCGTAAACCTGTTGATGGTCTGGCTATAATCGATGACCATCCTATGTTTCTCCCCGGTCTTTACCACCACTACTTGAGCCTCCCAGGGGCTGTTGCTTGCTTTGATGACCCTTTCCTTCAGCAGCCTTTGGACCTCCGACCTGATGAAAGTCCGGTCCTGGGCACTGTACCATCTGCTCCTGATGGCGACGGGCTTGCAATCCGGGGTGAGGTTTGCAAACAGGGAAGGCGGGTCGACCTTAAGGGTCGCGGGGCCGCAGACAGTAAGGGGGGGGGGTGTATAGGGCCGCCAAGTTTAAAGGTCAGGCTTTGTAGGTGGCACTGGAAATCCAGCCCAAGAAGGGTGGCTGTGCAGAGGTGCGGCAGAACGTACAGGCGGAAATTGCGGAATTCCCTGCCTTGGACAGTGAGGTTCGCTGGGCAGAACCCCTTTATCTCCACTGCGTGGGACTAGGAGGCCAGGGAGATCCTTTGGTTTACGGGATGGGTGACAAGAGAACAGCGCCTTACCGTGTCGGGATGCACAAAGCTTTCCGTGCTCCCGGAGTCGATCAGGCACGATGTCACGAGCCGTTGATGGCGATCATTTTAGTGGCTTTCGCTAGCGTCAGGGGCCGACTCTGGTCCAGAGTTACGGAGGCCAGCTGCTGCAAGGGAGAGGTCTGGTCGGGCAGCGTGGAGTCGGCTGTGCTGGGCGCTTGAGGCCCCATCCAAGATGGCGTCAGCCACGGGTCGTACATGCAGTCCGGGGATGCCGAAGATGGCGGCAGTGAGGGACAAAATGGTGGCGCCCACCCATCCAGCGTGGTGGCCGGGGGGCAAAATGGTCACGGCCGTGGGTCGCACGTTGCCGGGGATAGAAGGACGGCGGTGGGCCTTGGACGGCCGGGACCTGAAACAAAGGCTGCCGATAGTCGCTGGAGACCGCTGCCACGGCGCCGGGACGCGACATAGTGGCCTTTCTTGCCGCACCCTTTGCAGGTGGCGGTGCGGGCCGGGCAGCGAGCGCGGGGATGATTTGCCTGGCCGCAGAAGAAGCAGCGTTGGCCGGCGGTGAAAACGGGCCATCTTGCCGTGCAGGCCTGCGGGGCTAGCGGGAAAGTCTGGGGGGCTGCCGCGATGGGGTGCCACGCAGCCCAGGGGGGCACTGTGCGTCTGGGAGCAAAAGCCAGTGCGTTTTTGTACGCAACGTCCATGGACCCTGCCAGGGCCCGTGCCTCAGTGAGGCCCAGTGTGTCCATTTCAAAGAGCCTTCTGCGGATGTCAGGGGAAGTCATACCTGCCATGAAAGCATCCCGAATTAAACGTTCCGTGTGCTCGTTCCCCGTAACTGCTGGGCAGCCACAGTTTCGGCCCAGCACGAGTAGTGCCCGATAGAAGTATTCCAGTGTTTCTTCTGGGCTCTGCCTTCTAGTTGCCAGCAGGTGACGGGCGTAGACCTGGTTCAGCGGACGGATGTAATGTCCTTCTAGCAACTCCATAGCTG
Source organism: Scyliorhinus torazame (assembly GCF_047496885.1). Classification (NCBI taxonomy): domain Eukaryota; kingdom Metazoa; phylum Chordata; class Chondrichthyes; order Carcharhiniformes; family Scyliorhinidae; genus Scyliorhinus; species Scyliorhinus torazame. Next base: position 200,994,836 of record NC_092712.1, on the reverse strand, counting down.
CAGCATAGTTCGCCGCCTCTTCGATCAGAGGGTAGATCGCAGGGCTGACCCGCGAGTGTAGAAGGTGCATTTTCTGCCTTTCTGTGGGGGTGTCGGCGGCCGTGTCAAGGTAGCCCTTAAAACACGCCAGCCAATGCTTGAAAATAGCAGTGGAGTTGTCTGCGTGGGGGCTGAGCTGAAGGCACTCCGGCTTGATGCGGAGATCCATCCTTTCAGAAGTAATTGCTGATTAAAGTGATGCACAATCAATTACTCTCGAGACAAGGTGAGTCATAACTAATCGGCTTTAATCAGCTAGAACTGTACCCAGCAGCTTCGATACAGAATGTGAAGGCTGCTGGGACGGCATTGGTTCTTATACCCCGCCTCTCAGGGCGGGGCTATGTACGTTAGCCAATGGTAGACTCCTAGGTCTAACCAATGGTCATCCACCTCTCAGGTACTGCAATACCTGGTATTACCACACAGTGCAACTCCAAAGGCTGCAGCATAGCTCGTGGAAGGCTGCTGATATTCAGTGGAGCAGACGCCGATGGTCCTGGAGTATGACCTGGAGAAGCCCAGCTTTTCCGTCTTAGCATCAGTGGTGCAGTGTGGGTTGGGTGGCTGGCAGGCCACCATAATGGCACTGGAGTGGCAAGAATAGGATGAGAAATACTGTTGTTTTGAGAGTCGTGAACAGGGTCCTTTTCCATGGCTCCACTTCCACGCTCTTTAGAAGAGACTTAAAACCCATTGTATTTTTGTTGGAGAACAATTTGATGGGCTGTGATGCCCCGGAAGCACCTTTGAATCCTAGTAACCACAGTCATGATGATACTGAGTTTGCAAGGCAGGAGTCGGAGATTCCATTGTGGCTCTCAGGTGTTGATTTGCATCATGATGGTGTTATGGGCCAGGGTTTAAAGAACCCCAAAGTGTATCATGGAGTTCACCTGACCCACAACATTTAATAGATTGTGGTATGGGGAGCACACGGCCCACTTTACAGGTGTGGTACAGCAGAAATGGAAAAGTATTTTTTTAAAGCAAAACAATGTTTATTCTATGAACTGAAGTTAACCTTTTTTAAAACATACAGTGAACATTTTAGCAACCATTAATTCAAATACAACCCCCAAAGAATACAACACTAAGTACTCCTTAAGCTGTCCTTTTAACATCCAGAAGACTTAAAAAAGAACTTTTAACAGAAGCACATTAGGTTAAATCACTACTGAGAGCAGTTATTAGTTTTACATCACCAAAGGATCGATTTATAGTTTCTGGATTACAGAGAGAGACTTTCATACACCTTCTGGCTGTGACTGTAGCTACCCAGCTCTGAAAATGAAACTAAAATACACCCTGCAGCAAACAGCCTAAAACGAAAATAAAAAGCTGACAGACAGCCCAGCTCCACCCACACTCTGACATCACTGATAAACACCCATTCCTTGAAGGTACATTTCTTAAATACTCATTTCTTAAAGGTGCTCTCACATGACACCTCCTCCCAAGAACAAAAAAATAAACCATCAACTTTGCGTAAAGAACTTTCCATGCATATCTCCCTTAAACTTTTCCCCTCTCACCTTGAACTCGTGACCCCTAGTAATTGAGTCCCCCACTCTGGGAAAAACTTCTTGCTATCCACCCTGTCTATACCTCTCATGATTTTGTAGACCTCAATGAGGTCTCCCCTCAACTTCTGTCTTTCTAATGAAAATAATCCTAATCTACTCAACCTCCCTTCATAGCTAGTGCCCTCTATCCCAGGCAACATCCTGGTGAACCTCCTCTGCACCTTCTCCAAAGCATCCACATCCTTTTGGTAATGTGGCGACCAGAACTGTATGCAGTATTCCAAATGTGGCTGAACCAAAGTCTTATACAACTGTAACATGACCTGCCAACTCTTGTACTCAATACCCCTTCCGATGAAGGAAAGCATGCTGTATGCCTTCTTGACCACTCTATCGACCTGCGCAGCCACCTTCAGGGTACAATGGACCTGAACACCCCGATCTCTCTGGACATCAATTTTCCCCAGGGCTTTTTCATTTACCGTATAGTGCGCTCTTGAATTGGATCTTCCAAAATGCATCACCTCGCATTTTCCCGGATTGAACTCCATCTGCCATTTCTCCGCCCAACTCTCCAATCTATCTATATTCTGCTGTATTCTCTGACAGTCCCCTTCACTATCTGCTACTCCACCAATCTTAGTGTCATCTGCAAACTTGCTAATCAGACCATCTATACCTTCCTCCAGATCATTTCTGTATATCACAAACAACAGTAGTCCCAGCACGGATTCCTGTGGAACACCGCTGGTCACAGTTCTCCATTTTGAGAAACTCCCTTCCACGACTACTCTCTGTCTCCTGGTGCCCAGCCAGTTCTTTATCTCTCTAGCTAGTACAACCTGGACCCCATGAGACTTCATTTTCTCCATCAGCCTACCATGGGGAACCTTATCAAATGCCTTACTGAAATCCTTCCAGCACTTCCCTCATCAATCAAATTTGTCACTTCCTCAAAGAATTCTATTAAGTTGGTAAGACATGACATTCCCTGCACATGTTGCCTATCACTGATCAGCCCATTTTCTTCCAAATGGCAATAGATCCTATACCTCAGTATCATCTCCAGCAGCTTCCCTACCACTGACATCAGGCTCACCGGTCTATAATTACCTGGATTATCCCTGCTACCCTTCTTAAACAAGGGGACAACATTAGCAATTCTCCAGTCCTCCGGTACCTCACCCGTGTTCAAGGATGCTGCAAAGATTCTGTTAAGGCCCCAGCTATTTCCTCGCTCACTTCCCTCAGTAACCTGGGATAGGTCCCATCTGGACCTGGGCACTTGTCCACCTTAATGCCTTTTAGAATACCCAACACATCCTCCCTCCTTATGCCGACTTGACCTAGAGTAATAAAACATCTATCCCTAACCTCAACATCCGTCATGTCTCTCTCCTCAGTGAATACCAATGCAAAGTACTCGTTAAGAATCTCACCCATTTTCTCTGACTCCATGTATAACTTTTCTCCTTTGTCCTTGAGTGGGCCAACCCTTTCTCTAGTTACCCGCTTGCTCCTTATATATGAATAAAAGGCTTTGGGATTTTCCTTAACCCTGTTTGCTAAAGATATTTCATGACCCCTTTTAGCCCTCTTGATTCCTCGTTTCAGATTGGTCCTACATTCCCGATAGTCTTCCAAAGCTTCGTCAGTCTTCAGTCGCCTAGACCTTATGTATGCTTCCTTTTTCCTCTTAGCTAATCTCACAATTTCACCTGTCATCCATGGTTCCCTAATCTTGCCCTTTCTATCCCTCATTTTCACAGGGACATGTCTGTCCTGCACTCTAATCAACCTCTCTTTAAAAGCCTCCCACATTTCAAATGTGGATTTACCTTCAAACAGTTGCTCCCAATCCACATTCCCCCCAGCTCCTGCCAAATTTTGGTATAGTTGGTCTTCCCCCAATTTAGCACTCTTCCTTTAGGATCTCTCTCATCTTTGTCCATGAATATTCTAAAATTAACGGAATTGTGATCACTATTCCCAAAGTAACCCCCGACTGAAACTTCAACCACCTGGCCGGGCTCATTCCCCAACACCAGGTCCAGTATGGCCCCTTCCTGAGTTGGACTATTTACATACTGCTCTTGAAAACCCTCCTGGATGTTCCTTACAAACTCTGCTCCATCTAGACCTCTGACACTAAGTATATCCCAGTCAATGTTGGGAAAATTAAAATCTCCTATCACCTGTTGCTCCTACATCTTTCCCTATCACTTGACATGTGTGGCATGATTGACAAAATTTAGCTACATCTTTATGTAGTCCAGGCCAATAAAAATGTTTCTGGATTTTAGCTTGAGTTTTCCTTATTCCCAAATGACCTCCCACTGGTACCTCATGTGCAACTCGCAACACTTCCTTTCTATACCCTACCGGCAATACTACTTGATGAACTTCGGCCCACTTTTCATCTGCCTGCATATATAAAGTTCTCCATTTTCTCATCAAGACATCACTTTTATGGTAATAACACTCTGGTATACACGCAGATTCCTCTTCTGTTTATGCTTTCTGATACATCTGGTTTATTTCAACATCTTTCTGTTGTAACTTCGCCAATTTTCCTGAACTAAAAATATCCGCCTCATCCTCCACTTGTTCTTTTACAACCAATTGATCAAAAATCATTTCTGATAATTGCACTTAAACGTCATCTTCACTCTTTGATTTCTCCTCTTGACTTAACCTGTGACTTTGCGACCTTGTTACTACACAATCCGGAAAAATCCCAGGATATTCGTCCTTCCAACACTTCAGTTGTCTGATTTTCCACTGGCTTATCAATTACAGTAGGCATCACTCCCACCTGCGATCCAGCTATATCATTACCCAAGATAAACTGTATTCCTCGACAAGATAGTTTCTCAATTACTCCTGCTATCACTTCACCACTCTTCACTGGACTTTCCAACCTTACCTTATATAATGGAACACTATTCCTCTCACCCTGAATTCCACATATTACCACCTTTTCTGGCAATATTCTTCCCAAACTACATAACTCCTCATCTCTCACCATTAAAGATTGACTAGCTCACGTATCTCTTAAAATTGTGACTTCTTTACCTGCTCCTCCTGATATACATGAGTAAACTTTACCCACACAAGTAAATTCTTTAAACAGATCTGGCACCTTCTTATCAATCACTTCTTGATCAGGCTGTACAATCTTTTGCACCTCCTTCGCTTCACTTGGGCTTTCCTTGACCACATTAACGAACCCCATTGTCTTATCCTGTTTTACCACATCAGTCTTCCCAGTGCTTTTCTTCAACCACCAACACTGTGACTTTACGTTGCCTAATTTATTACAGTGAAAACATTTGAAATTTTTCCTTTCTTTTCCACCATCCTGGATTTCTTTTTTAGTCTGAGGTACACTTTCCTTATTATCATCCACCCCCTTATTATCTCCCATCAGATCACCTTTACCACTTGAGTATTTTGCATGTCCCCAGTTTCTATCCCTCACAGGCTGAAACTGATGTCGGAAACCAAGCTTTGATCTATGAACTAATTCATAATCATCTGCCATTCTGCTGCTAATCTCGCAGTTTTAACCCTCTGCTCTTCCACATGAGGTCTCACTACATCAGGAATTGAATTTTTAAACTCCTCCAAAAGGATGATTTCTCTGAGAGCTTCATACGTTTGGTCTATTTTCAAAGCCCTTATCCACCTATCAAAATTACTCTGTTTGAGCCTTTCAAACTCCATGTATGTTTGACCAAATTCTTTCCTTAAATTTCTAAACCTATGTCTGCAGGCTAGTCACTAGTTCATATGCACCCAAGATGGATTTGTTTCACGTCCTCATTCGTCCCAGATACCTCCTCCAGTAGTGATGCAAACACTTCACTCACCCGACCTATCAGCTTTGTTTGAATCAGTAATACCCACATGTCCTGTGGCCATTTCATTTGTTTAGCTACCTTCTCAAATGAAATGAAAAAGACTTCCACCTCCTCCTCATCAAACCTTGGCAATGCAGGTTGACAGTACAGAGGTTCATCCCAAAGAAAAGAAAGGTTATCAGAGGGGGGATTAGGCAGCCATGGCTGACAAAGGAAGTTAGGGAATGCATCAAAGCAAAAGAGAAAGCCTATAATGTGGCAAAGAGTAGTGGGAAGTCAGAAGATTGGAAAGGCTACAAAAACAAACAGAGGATAACAAAGAGAGAAATAAGGAAAGAGAGGATCAATTATGAAGGTAGGCTAGCCAGTAACATTAGGAATGATAGTAAAAGTTTATTTAAATACATTAAAAACAAATGGGAGGAAAAAGTAGACATTGGGCCGCTCCAAAATGGCGCTGGTAATCTAGTGATGGGAGACAAGGAATAGTTGAGGAACTAAATAAGTACTTAAGTACTTTGCGTCAGTCTTCACAGTAGAAGACATGAGTAATATCCCAACAATCAGGAGAGTCAGGGGGCAGTGTTGAATATGGTAGCCATCACGAAGGAGAAAGTGCGAGAGAAACTAAGAGGTCTAAAAATTGATAAATCTCCGGGCCCAGATGGGCTACATCCTGGAGTTCTAAAGGAGATAGCTGAAGAAATAGTGGAGGTGTTAGTTATGATCTTTCAAAAGTCACTGGAATCAGGGAAAGTCCCAGAGGATTGGAAAATCGCTGTTAAACCCCCCTGTTCAAGAAGGGAACAAGAAAAAAGATGGAAAATTATAGGCCAATTAGCCTAACCTCGGTTGTTGGCAAGATTCTAGAATCCATCGTTAAGGATGAGATTTCAAACTTTTTGGAAGTGCATGGTCGGATTAGGACAAGTCAGCATGGATTTAGTGAGGGGAGTTTGTGCCTGACAAACCTGTTAAGAGTTCTTTGAAGAGATAACAAATAGGTTAGATCAAGGAGAGCCAATGGATGTTATCTATCTTGACTTCCAAAAGGCCTTTGATAAGGTGCCTCACGGGAGACTGCTGAGTAAAATAAGGGCCCATGGTATTCGAGGCAAGATACTAACATGGATTGACGATTGGCTGTCAGGCAGAAGGCAGAGAGTTGGGATAAAAGGTTCTTTTTCGGAATGGAAACTGGTGACGAGTGGTGTCCCGGAGGGTTCAGTGTTGGGGCCACAGCTGTTCTCTTTATATATTAACGACCTAGATGACGGGACTGAGGGCATTCTGGCTACGTTTGCCGATGATACAAAGATAGGTGGAGGGGCAGGTAGTATTGAGAAGGTGGGGAGGCTGCAGAAGAATTTAGATAGTTTAGGAGAGTGGTCCAAGAAATGGCTGATGAAATTCAACATGGGCAATTGCGAGGTCTTGGACTTTGGAAAAAAGAATAGAGGCATGGACTATTTTCTAAACGGTGACAAAATTCATAATGCTGAAGTGCAAAGGGACTTGGGAGTCCTAGTCCAGGATTCTCTAAAGGTAAACTTGCAGGTTGAGTCCGTAATTAAGAAAGCAAATGAAATGTTGCCATTTACGTTAATGATGGAAAGGGATAAGTATACACCGCAGGGCAAGAGTTATAGCTGTTGGAAGGGCAATTATGATGCCATTAGACGTGACTTGGGGGGGATAAGGTGGAGAAGTAGGCTGCGTGTTCTTGATAAGTATGTACCGGTCAGGCAGGGAGGAAGGCGTCGAGCGAGGGAACCGTGGTTTACCAAGGAAGTGGAATCTCTTGTTAAGAGGAAGAAGGAGGCCTATGTGAAGATGAGGTGTGAAGTTTCAGTTGGGGCGATGGATAGTTACAAGGTAGCGAGGAAGGATCTAAAGAGAGAGCTAAGACGAGCAAGGAGGGGACATGAGAAGTATTTGGCAGGAAGGATCAAGGAAAACCCAAAAGCTTTCTATAGGTATGCCAGGAATAAGCGAATGACTAGGGAAAGAGTAGGACCAGTCAAGGACAGGGATGGGAAATTGTGTGTGGAGTCTGAAGAGATAGGCGAGATACTAAATGAATATTTTTTTGTCAGTATTCACTCAGGAAAAAGATAATGTTGTGGAGGAGAATGCTGAGCCGCAGGCTAATAGAATAGATGGCATTGAGGTGCGTAGGGAAGAGGTGTTGGCAATTCTGGACAGGCTGAAAATAGATAAGTCCCCGGGACCTGATGGGATTTATCCTAGGATTCTCTGGGAGGCCAGGGAAGAGATTGCTGGACCTTTGGCTTTGATTTTTATGTCATCATTGGCTACAGGAATAGTCCCAGAGGACTGGAGGATAGCAAATGTGGTCCCTTTGTTCAAAAAGGGGAGCAGAGACAACCCCGGCAACTATAGACCGGTGAGCCTCACGTCTGTAGTGGGTAAAGTCTTGGAGGGGATTATAAGAGACAAGATTTATAATCATCTAGATAGGAATAATATGATCAGGGATAGTCAGCATGGCTTTGTGAAGGGTAGGTCATGCCTCACAAACCTTATTGAGTTCTTTGAGAAGGTGACTGAACAGGTAGATGAGGTTAGAGCAGTTGATGTGGTGTACATGGATTTCAGCAAAGCGTTTGATAAGGTTCCCCACGGTAGGCTATTGCAGAAAATACGGAGGCTGGGGATTGAGGGTGATTTAGAGATGTGGATCAGAAATTGGCTAGCTGAAAGAAGACAGAGGGTGGTGGTTGATGGGAAATGTTCAGAATGGAGTCCAGTCACAAGTGGAGTACCACAAGGATCTGTTCTGGGGCCGTTGCTGTTTGTCATTTTTATCAATGACCTAGAGGAAGGCGCAGAAGGGTGGGTGAGTAAATTTGCAGACGATACTAAAGTCGGTGGTGTTGTCGATAGTGTGGAAGGATGTAGCAGGTTACAGAGGGATATAGATAAGCTGCAGAGCTGGGCTGAGAGGTGGCAAATGGAGTTTAATGTAGAGAAGTGTGAGGTGATTCACTTTGGAAGGAATAACAGGAATGCGGAATATTTGGCTAATGGTAAAGTTCTTGAAAGTGTGGATGAGCAGAGGGATCTAGGTGTCCATGTACATAGATCCCTGAAAGTTGCCACCCAGGTTGATAGGGTTGTGAAGAAGGCCTATGGAGTGTTGGCCTTTATTGGTAGAGGGATTGAGTTCCGGAGTCAGGAGGTCATGTTGCAGCTGAACAGAACTCTGGTTCGGCCGCATTTGGAGTATTGCGTACAGTTCTGGTCACCGCATTATAGGAAGGACGTGGAGGCTTTGGAGCGGGTGCAGAGGAGATTTACCAGGATGTTGCCTGGTATGGAGGGAAAATCTTATGAGGAAAGGCTGATGGACTTGAGGTTGTTTTCGTTGGAGAGAAGAAGGTTAAGAGGAGACTTAATAGAGGCATACAAAATGATCAGGGGGTTAGATAGGGTGGACAGTGAGAGCCTTCTCCCGCGGATGGAAATGGCTGGCACGAGGGGACATAACTTTAAACTGAGGGTAATAGATATAGGACAGAGGTCAGAAGTAGGTTCTTTACGCAAAGAGTAGTGAGGCCGTGGAATGCCCTACCTGCTACAGTAGTGAACTCGCCAACATTGAGGGCATTTAAAAGTTTATTGGATAAACATATGGATGATAATGGCATAGTGTAGGTTAGATGGCTTTTGTTTCGGTGCAACATCGTGGGCCGAAGGGCCTGTACTGCGCTGTATTGTTCTATGTTCTATGTTATCTGAAGAGGCTTGGAATATAAAAGCAGGGATGTACTTCTGAAGCTTTATAACGCACTAGTTAGGCCCCATTTAGAATACTGTGAGCAATTTTGGGCCCCACACCTCAGGAAGGACATACTGGCACTTGTTGCTCTTTCTAGCTTTAAACTATTTGCTCTGTTTAGGTCACCTTTGCTCATGAGTCGCCAGGTATCTTTATGATACCGCCACGTGGTTCAAGTTTAGGTTATGATTAATAACACAGCACACCGCTTAGTAAGGATTAAAACAACGGTCATTTATTATATACAACAAGCAATATTAATACCCTATTACTACTTTCTATATAACAAACCTATCACTACTGGCCAATACTTAACTTAGGAAGAGCCCACCAGGTCAGGGAAACGAATGGCTTGTCCAATCAAATCTGGCCCGCGGGATTCAAAAGGGCTGCTACAGGTCGGTGGCTAGGTGTCTCTACTGGATAGCGATCGTTGGATTCACACTTACTGCTACCGGTGGCTGGTCTTCCGAAGGTCTCGAGCAGGCGAAGATGAGAGAGAGAGAGATCTGAACTTGGACCTTTACTTTTATAGGGCCCAGGGGCTTCCTGCCTCCCGGGGCGGCCCTTGACCCTGAGTCCCAAGTGATTGAATTCTGTCCCCAGTCTCTGGGGTCGATGTGTCCAATGGTGAGGCGATTCCTCGATCGGGGGGGTGGTCACTCACCTGTCTTTGTTTCGGCCACTGCAGGCGCCGACAGGTCTGGCCCGGTATTCAATTGCTAATATGTTGCAATTGTTCCCGGGGATAGCCGATTTAACTGTGGATGTCTGAGTTGATTAGGTGTAAACAGTCCTGAATGAAACTGCGGATACCTGGGTTGAAGGGCTGTTGATAGCCCTGAGTATCGATCTGGGCTACGTTCCCAGAGCTGAATATGCAAACCTGTCTGCAGCTGCCTGCCTGTGTCTTCTTGGCTGCTTTTCCCAGCAGTCTTTCAGGTTAGCCATTTTAAACTGGGTTTTGGCCAGATTAATCGGAACGCAGCCATTTTACATGGCTACACACTGGAGCGGGTCCAGCGGAGATTCACACGGATGATCCTAGGAATGGTAGGCCTAACATACGATGAACGTCTGAGGATCCTGGGATTATATTCATTGGAGTTTAGGAGGTTGAGAGGAGTTCTAATAGAAACTTACAAGATAATGAATGGCTTAGATAGGGTGGACGTGGGGAAGTTGTTTCCATTAGCAGGGGAGACGAGGACCGGGGGGGCATAGCCTTAGAATAAAAGGGAGTCACTTTAGAACAGAGGTGAGGAGAAATTTCTTCAGCCAGAGAGTGGTGGGTCTGTGGAATTCATTGTCACAGAGGGCGGTGGAGGCCGGGACGTTGAGTGCCTTTAAGACAGAAGTTGATAAATTCTTGATTTCTCGAGGAATTAAGGGCTATGGAGAGAGAGTGTGTAAATGGAGTTGAAATCAGCCATGATTGAATGGTGGAGTGGACTCAATGGGCCGAATGGCCTTACTTCCGCTCCTATGTCTTACGGTCTTATGGTCCAATGCTTGCACATATTTAAATAGATTCCCACCAAGCCTTCGACTTTGACGCTATTTCTCACTATCCTCATCACTATCATCCAACTGAACGTTTCCCTTTACGTCTGCCAATTTTAACTGACCGTCATGTTTCTTGGCCATTTTCTGAAGTTCAAACTCTCTCTCTTTATCTTTTTCCCTGATCTGTATCTCCCTTTCTCTTTCTTTTTGTTCTGCTAGGGCTATTCTTTCTTTCCTCCTTTCTTCTCTCTCCTTTCCTTTTTCCTCTCTCTCTCTTTCTCTTTCTTCTTCAGGTCCTCTCTTTCTTTTTCCTCTCTTTCATATTCAAGCTGCTTTAATTCTTTCTTATCTTCCATTTGTTCAATTTGTAACTGAATTTTTTGCCATTTCCAATGAGTCAAACTGTATCTCAGGCAACTTTAAATGCTTAGCCACCGCCATAATTACCTCATCTTTTCACATTTTGTCAGGTAATGTTAACTGCAATGTTTTTACCAACTCTAAAAGCCTGTTTTTAGTCTCTGTCCGTAAGGTACTGCGTGTGACCCTCTCCATTCCCAAAAACTTCAGGGCCTCTGAAAGAGCCATTGTCCACAACACACACCCCACTTAAATGAGAATACCACACTTGAAAAGCAACCACAATATGCTCAACCCTCACTGATTTGATTTGATTTGATTTATTATTGTCACATGTATTGGTATACAGTGAAAAGTATTGTTTCTTTCATGCTGTACAAACAATGCATACCGTACATAGGGAAGGAAGGAGAGATGGCAGGATATAATGTTACAGTTTAAGCAAGGTATAGAGAAGAGATCAACTTAATACGAGGTAGGTCCAGTCAAAGGTCTGATGGCAGTAGGGAAGAAGCTGTTCTTGAGTCGGTTGGGACGTGACCTCAAACTTTGGTATCTTTTTCCTGACGGAAGAAGGTGGAAAAGAGTATGTCCAGGGTGCATGGGGTCCTTAATTATGCTGGTTGCCTTTCCGAGGCAGCGGGAATTGTAGACAGAGTCGATGGATGGGAGGCTGGTTTGTGTGATGGATTGGGCTACATTCATAACATTTTGTAGTTTCCTGCGGTCTTGGGCAGAGCAGGCGCCATACCAAGCTGTGGTACAACCAGAAAGAATGCTTCTATGGTGCATCTGTAGAAGTTGGTGAGGGTCGTAGCTGACATGCCAAACTTCCTTAGTCTTCTGAGAAAGTAGAGTCATTGGTGGGCTTTCTTAATTATAGTGTCGGCATGGGGGGGGGGGGGGGGGGGGGGGGGGGACAAGGACAGGCTGTTGGTGATCTGTACACCTAAAAACTTGAAGCTCTCGACCCTTTCAACTGAGTTCCCATTGATGTAGACAGGGGCATGTTCTCCACTACGCTTCCTGAAGTTGATGAAAATCTCCTACGTTTTGTTGACATTGAGGGAGAGATTATTCTCGTCGCACCAGTTCACCAGGTTCTCTATCTCATTCCTGTGCTCTGTCTCATCATTGTTTGAAATCCGACGCACTACGGTGGTGTCATCAGCAAATTTGAAAATTGAGTTGGAGGAGAATTTGGCCACACAGTCATAGGTGTATAAGGAGTATAGTAGGGGGCTGAGGACACAGCCTTGTGGGGCACTGGTGTTGGGGATGATCGTGGAGGAGGTGTTGTTGCCTATCTTTACTGATTGTGGCCTGTGGGTTAGAAAGTTCAGGATGATTCGCAGAGGGAGGAGCCGAGGCCAAGGCCATGGAGTTTGGAGATGAGTTTCGTAGGAATGATGGTGTTGAAGGCTGAGCTGTAGTCGATAAATAGGAGTCTGACATAGGTGTCTTTGTTATCTAGGTGTTCCAGGGTAGAGTGCAGGGCCATGGAGGTGGCGTCTGCTGTGGACCTGTTGCAGCGGTAGGCGAAATGTACTGGATCAAGGCAATCTGGGAGGCTGGAGTTGATTCGTGCCATGACTAACCTTTCGAAGCACTTCATGATGATGGATGTCAGAGCCACTGGACGATAGTCATTAAGGCACGCTACTTGACTGTTTCTTGGTACAGGGATGATGGTCGTCTTCTTGAAGCAGATAGGGACCTCAGATTGTTGTAAAGAGAGGTTGAAGATGTCTGCGAATACCCCCGCCAGCTGATCCACACAAGCCCTGAGTGCCGTCCGGGTACCCCATCCGGGCCAGCGGCTTTCCGTGGGTTGACCTTCGAGAAGGCTGCTCTGACATCGGCATTGCTGATCTCAGATACGAGTTCATCCAAGGCTTCTGGGGTGGAGGGCTCTCTCTCTCTGACCTCTTGCTCAAAGCGGGCATAAAATGCGTTGAGCTCATCAGGGAGGGGTGCGTTGGAGCTGACAATTTTACATGCCTTCATCTTGTAGCCCGTTATGTCTTGCAGACCTTGACATAGACGGCGGGGATCCGTGTCGCTAGCCTGGGACTCGAGCTTTGTCCAGTACTGTCTTTTGGCATCTTTGATGGATTTCTTCGGATCATATCTGGCTTTCTTGTATAGGTCAGGGTCGCCTGACTTGAACGCCTCAGACCTAGACTTCAGCAAGCAGTGGATATCCCTGTTCATCCAGGGTTTCCGGTTGGGACACATGCGGATTTGCTTCTTTGGCACACTGTCTTTAAGTTCACTAAGCCAATCCAATAGATAGACTTTTATCCCGCCGAGTCCCCAATTTGTTATGGGCCAGGATTCAGAGAACACCAAAGTGCATCATGGAGTTCACCTGACCCACAACTTTTAATAGATTGTGGTATGGGGAGCATACGGCCCACCCTACAGGTGTGGCACAGCAGAAATGGAAAATTATTTTTTTAAGGCAAAACAATGTTTATTCCATGAACTCAAGTTAACCTTTTTTAAAACATACAGTGAACATCTTAGCAACCATTAATTCAAATACAACCCCCAAAGAATACAACATTAAGTACTCCAGCAGTGGGCAGCAGAGGAGAGCCGCTGATTGGCTGTTGCGGGAAAAATTAGCATCAGTGCATTGTGGTCACTGTATCCAGAAGGTGTACCTGAGCAAGACACCCTCCATGTTCAAGTGAAGGCAAGCATCCAGCAGAGGGAAGCAGAGCAGAGCTGCTGATTGGCTGTTGTGGGGAAAATTTGCATCAGTGCATTGTGGTCACTGTATCCAGATGGTGTACCTGAGCAAGACACCCTCCATGCTCAAGTGAAGGCAAGCATCCAGCAGAGGGCAGAGTCTCCCTCTTGATCTTTACTCGGCTGGGATCTTTATAGTGATTGTTTTTGTTGGTTAGAGAGGAGGTAGGGAGGGAAACACTGAAGAAGTGTTTGGGGTTTACCTGTCACTTGACAACAGCTACTCCACAAACCACCTTCAGGATACAGTGACCGCAATGCACTGATGCAACATTTCCCTGCAACAGCCAATCAGCGGCTCCGCTCTGCTGCCCTCTGCTGGATGCTTGCCTTCACTTGAGCATGGAGGGTGTCTTGCTCAGGTACACCATCTGGATACAAAGTGCATCATGGAGTTCACCTGACCCACAACTTTTAATAGATTGTGGTATGGGGAGCATACGGCCCACCCTACAGGTGTGGCACAGCAGAAATGGAAAATTATTTTTTTAAGGCAAAACAATGTTTATTCCATGAACTCAAGTTAACCTTTTTTAAAACATACAGTGAACATCTTAGCAACCATTAATTCAAATACAACCCCCAAAGAATACAACATTAAGTACTCCAGCAGTGGGCAGCAGAGGAGAGCCGCTGATTGGCTGTTGCGGGAAAAATTAGCATCAGTGCATTGTGGTCACTGTATCCAGAAGGTGTACCTGAGCAAGACACCCTCCATGTTCAAGTGAAGGCAAGCATCCAGCAGAGGGAAGCAGAGCAGAGCTGCTGATTGGCTGTTGTGGGGAAAATTTGCATCAGTGCATTGTGGTCACTGTATCCAGATGGTGTACCTGAGCAAGACACCCTCCATGCTCAAGTGAAGGCAAGCATCCAGCAGAGGGCAGCAGAGCGGAGCCGCTGATTGGCTGTTGCAGGGAAATGTTGCATCAGTGCATTGCGGTCACTGTATCCAGAAGGTGGTTTGTGGAGTAGCTGTTGTCAAGTGACAGGTAAACCCCAAACACTTCTTCAGTGTTTCCCTCCCTACCTCCTCTCTAACCAACAAAAACAATCACTATAAAGATCCCAGCCGAGTAAAGATCAAGAGGGAGACTCGAGGGCAGGTAGAAGTAGAAAGAAGTTGAACCGTGATGTCACAGCCAGCAGGTAAGTGATTGGCTGGTGACTGGTAAGTAGTTTTTCTTTTCCCTGAGGTGTGTGGATAAGGTAGGGTTTTTCTATTACTATTTTTTTTTATTGTGTGATTGGTAACAATTTTTCTTTTTTTTTTCCTTTTTCATTTATCTATTATTTGATATTATAGTTGGACTAAGTTAACCTTAAGATTAAAAATGGCAGGAGATCTCAGACCCGTGGAATGCTCCTCTTGCTCAATCTGGGAGCTCAGGGACGTGGCTGATGTCCCTGGCTCCTTCACGTGCAGGAAGTTTGTCCAGCTGCAGCTCTTGTTAGACCGCATGACAGCTCTGGAGCTGCGGATGGACTCACTTTGGAGCATCTGCGATGCTGAGTAGGTCGTGGATAACACGTTTAGCGAATTGGTCACACCACAGATTAGGATTGCTGAGGGAGAAAGGGAATGGGTGACCAAAAGGCAGAGAAAAAGCAGGAAGGCAGTGCAGGTGTCCCCTGCGGTCATCTCCCTCCAAAACAGGTATACCGTTTTGGATACTGTTGGGGGAGATTGCTCACCAGGGGAAGGCAGCAATAGCCAGGTTCATGGCACCATGGCTGGTTCTGCTGTACAGAAGGGCGGGAAAAAGAGTGGAAGGGCTATAATCATAGGGGATTCAATTGTAAGCGGAGTAGATAGGCGGTTCTGTGGTCGAAAATGAGACTCCCGCATGGTACGTTGCCTCCCAGGTGCACGGGTCAGCGATGTCTCAGATCGGCTGCAGAACATTCTGAAGGGGGAGGGTGAACAGTCAGTTGTCGTGGTGCATATAGGCACCAATGATATAGGTAAAAAACAGGATGAGGTCCTACAAGCAGAATTTAGGAAGTTAGGAGCCAAGTTAAAAAGTCGGGCCTCAGAGATAGTAATCTCAGGATTGCTACCAATGTCACATGGTAGTCAGAGTAGAAATGAAAGAATAGGCAGGTGTATTGTAGAGGGTGCCATCTCTGCTACTCCACTACTGGGCCGATATCTGGGGTTTGAATATCTGTGTGTGTCTCTCTCCAGCCGGCACTGAAACTTCAGAGGCCAGGGGATGTCGCACTGGGACACTTCCACTGAAGAGAGCACTGATTCAAGCCTGCCGTTTATTCCTAACCGACAGCCTGAGACTTATATCACACAGATCTCCAGACCCCTACCAATACCCAGGTGATTCTCTCTCTTGCCGGTGGTACAACACCCACCCGGTTCCTACTCCACTAGAGTAGCTTTCCCAAGAGAGAGAATAGGACACTGCTGTTTATTTCCTAACCAGCAGTCTGTCCTGAGTGAATCGCTCAAGATGACCCTCGATTCTTGAACCCGGAATTAAGGTGAGGAGTATTTTAACAATGACTTGGTCAGAGATCGCTGGTGAAGGATTGAAGAATTTAAACGACTCCAATTAGCATCAAATCACGGTTTATTGTAAAACCCAGGTCAAAATCATCAACAGAAGAAACACAATAAAATCTTATGCTCTAATACAACTAAGTCTATTCAAAAGGTAATATAGCGGACACAACGAAAATTCTTACGGTTACACAGGTTTTAGCAAAATCACAAGGCACAAAACAAGTTCCCTTCCCCAAAGCCTCAACCACTATTAAAATCAAGGGAGTTTCGCAAGCTGCTGCGGGTTACTTACGGTCACAGGCTGCAGAGGTCAAGTCAGGGGTGCAGAGGTCGAGCCAGGAACGAAGAGACCCCCAATTGAAAACACAGCCCCTTTTATATTGCTTTACCTGGCTTTGTTCTGTGATCGGCCAGCCCCTTTTGCATTGAAAAGGTAAGTTTTAAAGTTCCCGCTGGTCCCGCCCCCTTTGAGCCGGTCAGAGCTGTCGAGATGGGAGTACCTCCCCTAGGTCCGCCTCCAGTCTGTTTTTTGAGATAACGAGGTTGAGCTCCCTTGAAGATTTTCAAAGACTTCCATCTGCTCCGGAGATGCTGCTATGTTGATGGGGTGTTGATTGGATTCTGCTCTGGTGGAGGCCAGGTCATTTACATTTGCATGGGGCTATGACCATCCCATTGTCCTGCTTGCATGCAAGCCTCCTGTGTATTCCCGTGCCCCTTTGTCTGTGTCTTGATGTTATCTTGTTGTCTGGCTCCTTCTTCCTTGTAGCTCCTAGGGGGGTGTTTGTAAATATTTATGTGCTTATGTCCCCACTCAGCTCAGCGGGCCAAGCCTGCTGGGAAAACTGGTTCTGTTCCCTTGGCTGGAAAGTCAGTTTACAGTCTCTGAGTTTCTCCAAAAGGGCCGAATTGCCCGAAAACCTTACAGATGCCCCTTCGATACGTCCCTACCTGCTTGGACCGTATCGACACAGGTGAAGGGCAATTATTTCCTTTTGTGTGGACCGTAGGTCCCCCCCCCAACAACATGCGAAACTACAAGTCCCAAGACAGTTCCCTTAATCTAGGCTACCCCTGATTTCAATGAAAGGGAAAGACAAGACCATACTTAATTCAAGCAGACAGTAACATATACACATTGCACCGGAACCCCAAACGTAAGGGTCCCTGTACATATATCCCACTCAAGTACACATTTCACCGGGACCCCAAACGTAAGGGTCCCTGTACATATATCCCAGTCAAGTACACATTGCACCGGAACCCCAAACGTAAGGGTCCCTGTACATATATCCCACTCAAGTACACATTTCACCGGAACCCCAAACGTAAGGGTCCCTGTACCTATATCCCAGTCAAGTAACTGGGACCCGCGAATCCATACAACTATTTACAATTGCATCTGTTTATTTCATCAAGGATCCTCCTTTCTTGGCTGCACTTCGCTTCTTCCCGTTGAGGGCTCTTCATTTATCCTCCATCGTCGATACCTGCAGCTGAAAGGTTTAGTCCAACTGAGGCGGCAGCATAATGTACCCCCTGTACAACATTTCCTTTGTGGGGGCAAACACTAAACCATTCTCAGGCTCCCCCCTGGTGGTGATCGGACAGTTGTGAGGGTCGATCGGTTGGGCTGTGGGCAGGGGTCGCTTTACCTGAACCAGCAGTTCGGTAGCTTCTACAGTCATCCCTTCCCTGGGCGTTACACATCCCTCCCCACTGCGGTCAATTTATCCCGTTCCCTGGGTTCTGCCACCACCTTACAAAAGTGATTAATGCCCCTTGTGGACATGCCTTGGTAGATCCCCATGAACACAAATAAATGCCCTGGTCAGAAGCCCACCCCTTATCCCCGCAAACGGTGATCCTACCCGGTGACCCCGTGATGGTCCGTTAGGTGTTGTCCAGTCCGTTCCCAGTCCGAGGACCGATCCCTCATGTCCAGCCTCAGCTTCCTGGGCCACCACCGTCTCCCCAAAGGAACGTCCCCCTCACAGGTTGAACACACCCGCCTGCCCTCAGTCACCCTAACCCGGTCAGTCGAAGGACTCTTCTGTCTCGCCTCTGCGGAGTTCTCCCGGTCCCACCATCGCCAAGATCAGCAAACTCCACATCGTCGGGTGCCCCATCTGTAAAACCAAAACACCTTCTTGCCTCTACAGCCCTACCTACCTTGAAGTGCATGGGTGCTATCCGGTGGCGGCAGCAGCTCCTGCTTTGAAGTTGCCGCAGCCTGTCTGGGGTTCTGTGTTTACAGCCCGGCTCCCCAGGGTCCTAGTGCCTGCCGCTATCCGGTGGCAGCAGCAGCTCCTGCTTTGAAGTTGCCGCAGCCTGTCTGGGGTTCTGTGTTTTACAGCCCGGCTGCACCAGGGTCCTAGTGCCTGGTGCTTCATCATTTTACCCTTGCACCAGGCGCTTCTGTGTTCCCACGATCCTAAATACTTCACACACAACTACACACTAATTAGAACTAACAGGGGGGGAATGCTATATACAATGCCACCCGTCTCCGGGTGGCCAAATTAAAACTGTGCCCCGCTAAACTGGGGCAGTTCACCTGTTTGGTCCAACGGCTCGGGCCAGGCCGTCCCCTCCCGGGGGTTCGGGCTGCCCCTTGCCTCTCCTTTCCCAACAGGGTTCGGTGATCCCTCATCGCTCCCTTCTACTCGGGCCCCCTTACTGCGGGACCGGGTGACAGGGAGGTGTGATGGGGACCATCTTACCGGGGGCTTGGAGACCCGATTGCTCCCTCGTCCCCCGACTGGTTCCCAAGCCCAAGGTGATACCTCCACTTCCTCCGCCTCCTTAGCCTCTATACTAAGGCAGGCTACCTGACCCACAGGTAAGGGCTTGGGAATTATCACTGTCCCTGGGCTGGGTGCTTGCAGCACTGTCGGTATCTTTGGGACTGCCCCTTCGGGACAGCACCTTGTCACCGGTTGTGTGACCATGGAGTCAGGGACCTCCCCCACCGTCGTTAATTCTACGGGGGGTTTCTCCACTACCACCCCCAGTCTTCCCCCCACCTTGCTCTTTCTTGCCCTTATGGGGTGGAACAATTTAAATTGACTGATGTGGCGTTCGCATGGGTCCCACCTTAAGGGATTTAAACTGCAAATAGCCGCTGAGGCAGCCTCCAGAATGGGACCCTGCACCTGGACCGGACCAGGGTCTGGGGCTAGAACTACCCCTGCGCTCCCTTTTTCCTGAGGCTGCTCCCTGGGTAGTCATACGGGTTCTTGTGGTGTGGGTGCGGGCAGGCCCTGGCCCGTTGCCATTGCCACCTGTCCCGACCCAGCTGTTAGGCTCTGCAAAAAGGCTAAAAGTTTCTTTACCTCGAAGGTTTCCGGGGCAGCTGCTCCTGCCGCCGGGGTCTGACTCTCTACTGCGGGAGCCCTCTCCTGCTTGCTAGGGTTTTTACATTCCCTCTTGAAATGCCCGGCCTTCCCACACCCGTAGCATACCGGTTTCTCGTCGGAGGTCCGGGTGCCCTCATGCTTCCACTCTCTCTTAGGGGCTGCTGGCGCGATTTCATGCACCCTACCCTTAAGGGGCTTGTCCTCACCCCTCTCCCCATTACGATATGCGAGGGTAAGTTTCCTAAGGACCTCTTCCTCATTAAGGTCCGGACTCTGCGGGTCGAACCAGTGTTCGGCTTTTGCCCTAACGTTAGGGAGACAGTTGGCAACTAGGGTCTTCAGCCAGTGGGCGGTTCTTTCCCCTAAATTCCGTCTATCCGCTTGAACCCCGCATGCCTCCATATAGACAATCCACAGCCTGTCTGCGAACATGGTGGGAGATTCCCCTGGTTGCTGCTTGGTTTCCCCCACTCTCATGAAAGGGCTCCCCAGATTCAAGCCCATCGCCTCCAGAACAGCAGTCTGTGCGGCCGCCCATGTGTCAGGTCTTCCCCCATTCCCAGAGGTCACTGTCCTGCATAGCTGTGCATCTAGGGTCATCAGGAGCATCTTTATTTGCTCCCCTTTGTCGCAGTCATTGATGTTGGCAGCCTGTTCCACCTCCATAAAATGCAGCGACGGATCCCCCTTTGGAGTTAGTCTGGGAACGTGGGCCACCATCCCCCTGAGCGCGGATGCCCCATGAGGAACGATAATGTCGCCCTCAACCGGTCCCCTGTTTGCCATCCCCGCCGGGGGACCATACCTTCTTTGCCTGACAGGGCACATCTGCCCTACCTGGGGTTCCTGCTCCTCCTCCCCACTGTCCAGTTCTCCTGCCTCGTTGGGTAGCCCCCCTGTCCCCGGGCTAGCTACCCATATAGGAGACGCCGCTATCTGGGGATACACTGCCGACCCCCCTTGGACTTGCCCCTGAACGTGCAGCCCGATCCCCCCCTGCCGACCCGGACACGATCCCGGTGCCTCAGGAGGCGGTCTATTCCCCTTGGCCTTTGGGGAATCATCCGCTGCGAGGAGCACCTTGCCCCTTGGGACCCCCCCTGGACCTACCAGGTGTATCTGTCCCCTGAACTTGGACAAGGTCTCCTCCAACTCCGTTATTCGTGCCTGGCACGGCCCATGGGCACAGTCCCCTACTTCCTCGCGAGCCACCCGGTACGCTGCCTGGATGTCCCGGAACTTCCCCTCCAGCTTCCTACACTGCTCTGTACTCCGAGCATATAGTTCCTGGAGCCTCCGTTCCTTTTCTTTACCCTCCACTATCTGGCAGTGGAGATAGTCCTTCTCACACCGGTTAGACTCGCTTTCCTGTTTCATTTCTGTCATTTCTTCCCGCAGTCGTTCCGCTGCGCTAGCGCTGTCCCCTGCGCTGGCCCTCACTTCTCTCAACTCCTGCTCTAACTCTTCGACCCTATCCTCTGTCTTGACTACCTGCTCGGACAGGCAAACCAGCCAAACTGCCTTCTCCAAGTGCCTTTTGTGCGCCTTGCTTTCTGTCCATGCAGCCGCTGCCATTACCGGTTGCTCCGCATTGATCAATTCTGAAACCCAAGGTTTGGTGAGGTTGACCTTTTGCCACAAATACGAGGATATTCTCTCCTCCATTTTGCTTCGTTCCCTCACCCCCTCTGCCAAGTCACATACTCCAAACCACCGGGGTCCTGCCGCGGTCGCCATTGTAGAGGGTGCCATCTCTGCTACTCCACTACTGGGCCGATATCTGGGGTTTGAATATCTGTGTGTGTCTCTCTCCAGCCGGCACTGAAACTTCAGAGGCCAGGGGATGTCGCACTGGGACACTTCCACTGAAGAGAGCACTGATTCAAGCCTGCCGTTTATTCCTAACCGACAGCCTGAGACTTATATCACACAGATCTCCAGACCCCTACCAATACCCAGGTGATTCTCTCTCTTGCCGGTGGTACAACACCCACCCGGTTCCTACTCCACTAGAGTAGCTTTCCCAAGAGAGAGAATAGGACACTGCTGTTTATTTCCTAACCAGCAGTCTGTCCTGAGTGAATCGCTCAAGATGACCCTCGATTCTTGAACCCGGAATTAAGGTGAGGAGTATTTTAACAATGACTTGGTCAGAGATCGCTGGTGAAGGATTGAAGAATTTAAACGACTCCAATTAGCATCAAATCACGGTTTATTGTAAAACCCAGGTCAAAATCATCAACAGAAGAAACACAATAAAATCTTATGCTCTAATACAACTAAGTCTATTCAAAAGGTAATATAGCGGACACAACGAAAATTCTTACGGTTACACAGGTTTTAGCAAAATCACAAGGCACAAAACAAGTTCCCTTCCCCAAAGCCTCAACCACTATTAAAATCAAGGGAGTTTCGCAAGCTGCTGCGGGTTACTTACGGTCACAGGCTGCAGAGGTCAAGTCAGGGGTGCAGAGGTCGAGCCAGGAACGAAGAGACCCCCAATTGAAAACACAGCCCCTTTTATATTGCTTTACCTGGCTTTGTTCTGTGATCGGCCAGCCCCTTTTGCATTGAAAAGGTAAGTTTTAAAGTTCCCGCTGGTCCCGCCCCCTTTGAGCCGGTCAGAGCTGTCGAGATGGGAGTACCTCCCCTAGGTCCGCCTCCAGTCTGTTTTTTGAGATAACGAGGTTGAGCTCCCTTGAAGATTTTCAAAGACTTCCATCTGCTCCGGAGATGCTGCTATGTTGATGGGGTGTTGATTGGATTCTGCTCTGGTGGAGGCCAGGTCATTTACATTTGCATGGGGCTATGACCATCCCATTGTCCTGCTTGCATGCAAGCCTCCTGTGTATTCCCGTGCCCCTTTGTCTGTGTCTTGATGTTATCTTGTTGTCTGGCTCCTTCTTCCTTGTAGCTCCTAGGGGGGTGTTTGTAAATATTTATGTGCTTATGTCCCCACTCAGCTCAGCGGGCCAAGCCTGCTGGGAAAACTGGTTCTGTTCCCTTGGCTGGAAAGTCAGTTTACAGTCTCTGAGTTTCTCCAAAAGGGCCGAATTGCCCGAAAACCTTACAGTATGCGTGGCTTGAGATATGGTGCAGGAGGGAGGGGTTCAGATTTTTGGGACATTGGGACCGGTTCTGGGGGAGGTGGGACTACTACAAATTGGATGGTCTACACCTGGGCCGGACTGGAACCAATGTCCTTGGGGGTGCTTTTGCTAACGCTGTTGGGGAGGGTTTAAACTAATGTGCAGGGGGATGGGAACCAAATGAGGAGGTTAGTAGGCAGTAAGGAGGTCGTAACTAAAGCCTGTAAGGAACTAGATCACTAAGTCAGCGTGACGAAGGGGAAGAGTAGGCAGGGAGCAGATGATGAACGCGAAGGGACTGGTGGTCTGATGTGCATTTGTTTTAATGCACAAAGTGTAGTAGGTAAGGCAGATGAACTTAGGGCTTGGATTAGTACCTGGGAGTATGATGTTATTGCTATTCCTGAGACTTGGTTGAGGGAAGGGCAAGACTGGCGACTAAATATCACAGGATATCGATGCTTCAGGCGGGATAGAGACGGGGGTAAAAGGAGTGGAGGAGTTGCATTACTGGTCAGATAGGATATCACAGCTGTGCTGAAGGAGGTCACTATGGAGGACTCGAGCAGTGAAGCGATATGGGCATAGCTCAGAAATAGGAAGGGTGCGGTAACAATGTTGGGGCTGTACTACAGACCTCCCAACAGTGAGCGTGAGATAGAGGTACAAATATGTAAACAGATTATGGAAAGATGTAGGAGCAACAAGGTGGTGGTGAGAGGAGATTTTAATTTTCCCAACATTGACTGGGGTACATTTAGTGTCAGAGATCTAGATGGAGCAGAATTTGTAAGGAGCATCCAGGAAGGTTTTCTCGAGCAGTATGTAAATAGTCCAACTCGGGAAGGGGCCATACTGGACCTGGTGTTGGGGAATGAGCCCGGCCAGGTGGTTGAAGTTTCAGTCGGAGATTACTTTGGGAATAGTAATTACAATTCTGTAAGTTTTAGAATACTCATGGACAAAGACGAAAGTGGTCCTAAAGGAAGAGTGCTAAATTGGGGGAAGGCCAACTATACCAAAATTCGGCAGGAGCTGGGAAATGTGGATTGGGAGCAGCTGTTTGAAGGTAAATCCACATTTAATATGTGGGAGGCTTTTAAAGAGAGGTTGATTAGAGTGCAGGACAGATATGTCTCTGTGAAAATGAGGGATAGAAATGGCAAGGTTAGGGAACCATGGATGACAGGCGAAATTGTGAGACGAGCTAAGAGGAAGAAGGAAGCATACATAAGGTCTAGGCGACTGAAGACAGACAAAGCTTTGGAAGACTATCGGGAATGTAGGACCAATCTGAAACGAGGAATTAAGAGGGCTAAAAGGGGTCATGAAATATCTTTAGCAAACAGAGTTAAGGAAAATCCCAAAGCCTTTTATTCATCTCTAAGGAGCAAGCGGGTAACTAGAGAAAGGGTTGGCCCACTCAAGGACAAAGGAGGAAAGTTATGCATGGAGTCAGAGAAAATGGGTGAGATTCTTAACAAGTACTTTGCATTGGTATTCACCGAGGAGAGGGACATAATGGATGTTGAGGTTAGGGATAGATGTTTGATTATTCTAGGTCAAGTCAGCAAAAGGAGGGAGGATGTGTTGGGTATTCTAAAAGGCATTAAGGTGGACAAGTCCCCAGGTCCGGATGGGATCTATCCCAGGTTACTGAGGGAAGTGAGAGAGGAAATAGCTGGGGTCTTAACAGGTATCTTTGCAGCATCCTTGAACACGGGTGAGGTACCGGAGGACTGGAGAATTGCTAATGTTGTCCCCTTGTTTAAGAAGGGTAACAGGGATAATCCAGGTAATTATAGACCGGAGAGCCTGACGTCAGTGGTAGGGAAGCTGCTGCAGAAGATACTGAGGGATAGGATCCATTGCCATTTGGAAGAAAATGGGCTTATCAGTGATAGGCAACATGGTTTTGTGCAGGGAAGGTCATGTCTTACCAACTTAATAGAATTATTTGAGGAAGTGACAAAGTTGATTGATGAGGGAAGGGCTGTAGATGTCATATACATGGACTTCAGTAAGGCATTTGATAAAGTTTCCCATGGTAGGCTGATGGAGACAGTGAAGTCTCATGGGGTCCAGGGTGTACTAGCTAGATGGATAAAGAACTGGCTGGGCAACAGGAGACAGAGAGTAGTGTTGGAAGGGAGTTTCTCAAATTGGAGAACTGTGACCAGTGATGTTCCACAGGGATCTGTGCTGGGACCACTGTTGTTTGTGATATACATAAATGATCTGGAGGAAGGTATAGGTGGTCTGATTAGCAAGTTTGCAGATGACACTAAGATTGATGGAGTAGCAGATAGTGAAGGGGACTGTCAGAGAATAAAGCAGAATATAGATAGATTGGCGAGTTGAGCGGATAAATGGCAGATGGAGTTCAATCCGGGCAATTGTGAGGTGATGCATTTTGGAAGATCCAATTCAAGGGCGAACTATACGGTAAATGAAAAAGCCCTGGGGAAAATTGTTGTCCAGAGAGATCGGGGTGTTCAGGTCCATTGTACCCTGAAGGTGGCTGCGCAGGTCGATAGAGTGGTCAAGAAGGCGTACGGCATGCTTTCCTTCATCGGAAGGGGTATTGAGTACAAGAGTTGGCAGGTCATGTTACAGTTGTATAAGACTTTGGTTCGGCCACATTTGGAATACTGTGTACAGTTCTGGTCACCACGTTACCAAAAGGATGTGGATGCTTTGGAGAAGGTGCAGAGGAGGTTCACCAGGATGTTGCCTGGTATGGAGGGCACTAGCTATGAAGAGAGGTTGAGTTCATTAGGATTATTTTCATTAGAAAGACGGAGGTTGAGGGGGGCCTCATTGAGGTCTACAAAATCATGAGGTATAGACAGGGTGGATAGCAAGAAGTTTTTCCCCAGAGTCGGGGACTCAATTACTAGGGGTCACGAGGTCAAAGTGAGAGGGGAAAAGTTTAAGGGAGATATGCATTCAAAGTTCTTTACGCAGAGGGTGGTGGGTGCCTGGAAATCATTGCCGGCGGAGGTGGCAGAGGCGGCAAGGTAGCGTCATTTAAGATGTATCTGGACAGATACATGAATGGGCAGGGAGCAGAGGGATTCAGATCTTTAGAAAATAGGTGACAGTTTTAGATAGAGGATCTGAATTGGCGCAGGCTTGGAGGGCCAAAGGGCCTGTTCCTGTGTTGTAATTTTTCTTTGTTCTTTGTTCTTTGTACTCCTTAAGCTGTCCTTTTAACATCCAGAAGACTTAAAAAAGAACTTTCAACAGAAGCACATCAGGTTAAAGTCACTACTGAGAGCAGTTATTAGTTTTAAATCACCAAAGGATCGATTTACAGTTTTTAGATTACAGAGAGAGAGACTCATACACCTTCTGGCTGTGACTGCAGCTATCCAGCTCTGAAACCGAAACTAAAACACGCCCTGCAGCAAACAGCCTAAAACAAAAGTAAAAAGCTGACAGACAGCCCAGCTGCACCCACACTCTGACATCACTGATAAACACCCATTTCTTAATGGGACATTTCTTAAACACTCATTTCTTAAAGGTACTCACACATGACAACGGCTTCCATAAAGTGCGAATGGGGGTGACTTCAAGCTCCATGCTTGAAAGAATGGGCTCCAAGTTCTACCCAAAGCCGTGTGCCACTCTGGTGCCGAACTGCTCCATGTTCTTGAAAATGGGATGTAAGCCTTCGGGAAAAACAAGGCATTCCAGTGTGGCAAGTATTTGTTTTTTTTTTACAGTTATTCTCTTATAAAATCATAGAATTTACAGTGCAGAAGGAGGCCATTCGGCCCATCGAGTCTGCACCGGCTCTTTGAAAGAGCACCCTACCCAAGCCCACACCTCCACCCTATCCCATAACCCAGTAACTCTACCCAACACCAAGGGCAATTTTGGACACTAAGGGCAATTTAGCATGGCCAATCCACCTAACCTGCACATCTTTGGACTGTGGGAGGAAACCGGAGCACCCGGAGTAAACCCACGCACACACGGGGAGAACGTGCAGACTCCGCACAGACAGTGACCCAAGCCGGGAATCGAACCTGGGACCCTGGAGCTGTGAAGCAACTGTGCTAATCACTGTGCTACTGTGCTGCCCTATGGGTCCACCCAGAGTGATGTTAGGAAGGGAGTTCCAGGATTTATCACGATTGCTGTTTCGAGTAAGCATGAACCTGAAGAACATTTTGTCAATCTTTTGTATCCCTCGCTCACACATAGTGTCCCTGTGACTTCATCTAAACTTCAAATGTACAAGACCCGATCCAGTGATGGGGAAGGTGATGGACTTGGTCCAAAAAGAAACGCTGTCAGACATTCATCGGAAAAATCCAGATCTCATGCCCTACATGACATGAAGACTTGAGTTGACAGCACAGAATGGAGTTCTATTGTAAGCAATCCGTGTGATTATTCCTCTGTGCTTACATCGTAGAGTCTTTGAAAAACTGCATGAGGGACATCTTAATGTGATAAGGATGAAGGAATTAGCATACAGTTATTTTTGGTGGCCAGGATTAGAAGCTTAAATTGAAGAGAAAGTTGGGCAATGGCAATCTTTTTTTTTTCTGAACATTTTATTGAGGTATTTTTGGTTTTATAACAAAAGAATAAACAATGTACATGAGAATATAAACATAGTGCAAAAGCCGTCTTCCTCCCTTACAGGTCCCAGCTTTACTAACCCCCCTACTCTAAACTAAGCTCAGCCCCAACGCCCCCCCCCCACTCTGCTGACGATTAATTTTCCGCAAGGAAGTCGACGAACGGCTGCCACCTCCGGGCGAACCCTAACATTGACCCTCTCAAGGCGAACTTGATTTTCTCCAAACAGAGAAAGCTAGCCACGTCAGTTAGCCCGGTCTCCGTCTTTGGGGCTTTGGGTCCCTCCAAGCTAATAGTATCCGTCTCCGGGCTACCAGGGAAGCAAAGGTTACAACGTCTGCCTCTTTCTCCTCCTGGATTCCCGGGTCTTCCGACACTCCGAAAATCGCCACCTCTGGACTCGGTGCCACCCTTGTTTTCAACACGTTGGACATGACACCTACAAACCGCTGCCAGAATCCCCTAAGCTTTGGGCATGTCCAGAACATATGGACATGGTTCGCTGACCCTCCCGCATACCTTGCGCACCCATCTTCTACCCCAAAGAACCTGCTCATCCGAGCCACTTTCATGTGAGCCCAGTGAACGACCTTGAACTGTATTTGGCTGAGCCTGGCACATGATGTGGACGCGTTGACTCTACTCAACGCGTCTGCCCACAGACATCCTCTATCTCTCCTCCTAATTCCTCCTCCCACTTGCGTTTCAACTTCTCGGTCTACGTCTCCTCTGACCCCATAAACTCCTTGTAAATGTCAGAAAGCCTCCCTTCTCCCACCCACATTCTGGAAACTACCCTGTCCTGTATCCCCCTTGGTGGCAGGTGCGGGAAGGTTGAGACCTGCCTGCGTAGGAAGTCCCGTGCCCGCAGGTACCAAAATTCATTTCCTCTCGTCAGCCCAAATTTCTCCCCCAGCTCCCTCAGGTAGAAAAGCTCCCCTCTATAAACATACCTCCCATCCTCTCAATCCCTGCTCTCTGCCATCTCCGGAACCCTCCATCCAGCCTCCCCGTGGCAAAACGGTGATTATTACAGATTAGAGACCAGACCGATGCTCCCTCTGCTCCTACATGTCTCCTCCATTTCCCCCAGACTCTCAGGGCCGCCACCACTATGGGGCTGGTAGAGTACCGTGCCGGCGGGAATGGCAGAGGCACCGTTACCAATGCTCCAAACTAGTGCCCTTGCATGATGCCGCCTCCACACACTCCCACACCGACCCTCCCCCCACCACCCACTTCCTAATCAAGGGATTCGCCGCCAAGTAATAATTACTAAAGTTCGGGAGTGCCAGCCCGCTCTCCCCCCCGGCTCCGCTCCAGCATCCCCTTTTTAACTCGCGGGGTCTTACCCACCCATACCAAGCCAGTGGTCACCTCACTGACCCGTCTAAAGAAGGACCGCGGAATGATGATGGGGAGACACTGAAACACAAACAGGAATCTTGGGAGGACCGTCATTTTCACTGTCTGCACCCTCCCAGCTAGTGACAACGGGGGCGTGACTCAACTTCGGAAATCCTCCTTCATTTGGTCTACTAATCGGGCCAAATTTAACTTGTGTAGCCGTTCCCATTTCTGCACCACCTGAATGCCGAGGTACCGAAAGCTTCCCCCTACCACCCTGAACAGCAGCTCCTCCAATCGCCTCTCCTGTCCCCTTGCCTGGATTGCAAACATCTCACTTTTCTCTATATTCAGTTTCTACCCCGAAAACCGGCCACATTCCCCCAGGATCCTCATAATTTCTTCCATCCCTTCTAGTGGGCCGGAACATAAATGAGCAGGTCGTCCGCATATAGCGAGACTCTGTGTTCCACCCCTCCCCGGACCAGCCCCTTCCAGCCCCTTGGGGCTCTCAGCGCAATTGCCAGTGGCTCTATGGCCAACGCGAACAGCAGTGGGGAGAGGGGGCATCCCTGTCCCATCCCCCGATGCAGCCTGAAATAGTCCGATGTCAACCTGTTCATCCGTACACTCGCCTCGGGCGCCTGATACAGCAGCCTGACCCAGTCAATGAAGCCCCGCCCAAATCCAAACCGCCCCAGTACCTTCCACAGATATTCCCATTCCACCCGATCAAATGCCTTCTCTGCGTCCATTGTGACCATCCCCTCCGGCCCAGCTGGGGGTTCCGACTCATACAACCTGCTGTAAAACTCCTTGAACGCCTTATTAAACCCTGCTGAATGTCCGACCAGGTTCCCATCCCTGTCCTTTACTTTCCAAATCTCCCTGGCTGCCTCCCTCTTTCTAAGCTGCTGCACAAGCATTCTGCTGGCCTTCTCTCCATGTTCATAGATCGCCCTCCTCGCCTTCCTCAGCTGCTCCACCGCCCTCCCTGTAGTTAACAAGCCAAACTCCGCCTGTAGCCTCTGTCGCTCCCTTAGAAACCCTGCCTCTGGAGCCTCCGTCTGCCTCCTGTCGACCTGCAATATCTCCTTTATCAGTTGGTCCGTCTCTGCACTGTCTGCCTTCTCCCTGTGGGCCCGTATCGAGATCAGCTCCCCTCTAACAACCACCTTCAATGCCTCCCAGACCACCGCCGCCGAAGCTTCACTGTGTCGTTAACTTCCAGGTAGTTCTGAACACATTTCCTCAGCCGTCCACACACCTCTTCGTCAACTGAAAGTCCCACGTCCAGCCTGCAGTGCGGGCGCTGGTTACTCTCCTTGTCCCACATCCAGCCTGCAGTGCGGGGGCTGGTTACTCTCCTTGTCCAACGTCCAGCCTGCAGTGCGGGGGCTGGTTACTCTCCTTGTCCCACATCCAGCCTGCAGTGCGGGGGCTGGTTACTCTCCTTGTCCCACATCCAGCCTGCAGTGCGGGGGCTGGTTACTCTCCTTGTCCAACGTCCAGCCTGCAGTGCGGGCGCTGGTTACTCTCCTTGTCCCACATCCAGCCTGCAGTGCGGGGGCTGGTTACTCTCCTTGTCCAACGTCCAGCCTGCAGTGCGGGCGCTGGTTACTCTCCTTGTCCCACATCCAGCCTGCAGTGCGGGGGCTGGTTACTCTCCTTGTCCAACGTCCAGCCTGCAGTGCGGGGGCTGGCTACTCTCCTTGTTAACTTGATTTGTTAACTCTACCTGATACTTACATTACCGCGAAATGGGTACCAGCTATAATCCTAGTGAAAACAGCTCCAATATCATATACCATACAGACAGATGATGAAAAAGTTTGCCAACGTCATGCTGATCAGTTACTTGCTGCACGAAATGAGTTTACAGCAACTTCTTAAGAACCGCTGGAGAGCTACACTTTGGAATGGAGACCAGAGACATAAACAAATTAAGGGGCATCTTGACAAATACATGAATAGGATGGGAATCGAGGGATACAGACCCCGGAAGTGTAGAAGATTTTAGTTTAGACGGGCAGCATGGTCGGCGCAGGCCTGTAGGGCCGAAGGGCCTGTTCCTGTGTTGTACTTTTCTTTGTTCTTTGTTTGTTTGTTTGTGACCCTTAGGTCATCCAGTGTCTGATTAGCTATTAAAACAATTAGAATCTTTCTTCATATAAATTCCATGTTTCATAATCCTCATCAAACCTGTCCATGGCGCCTGTTTTTCCCACCGTTTTTGGATCCCGGCAGCGTGGAGAGTCTGGCACAAACAATCCCTTGAACAAGCAATTCGAAAATGTTTCCCCTTGTTGCCTGAGTCTTTCAACTTTTCTCCCAAGTAGTGACTCGTACAGAGCTGGCAGACTTTGAAATCCCCGGGTCCTGCAGCCTGTGCAGATTCGTCAATTGTGCCATCCCTGCAGCCCAGACCCCACTCACCTCAACGCAAGTACGTCTTCCTCGACTGGCGACCTTCTTACTCACAGTTTCTGTCAAAAACGTTTTTGTTGAACCTCCACATCGGTGGTGATACTTCGGCAATGCCTGTGTGTGTGCGCGAGTCCAGTCCCAAGAGTCTCTCGTTGCTTCCGATGCTGTCTCACATTTGGGAATTTCCCTGTTCCCCATTTAAATTCACAATGAAGCCAAACAGAACACTGGGTCATTACTGCCCTTTGTTTTCCTGGGAATTGCCTTCTCTTTGCCTGTTCCTTGTCTCCTGGATAATTACCTTCTCCAAGTGAATTTGACTCCTGTTATATTCCCTTATGGCTCTTCAACTGTAGAACATAGAACATAGAAAAATACAGCGCAGTACAGGCCCTTCGGCCCACGATGTTGCACCGAAACAAAAGCCATCTAACCTACACTATACCATTATCATCCATATGTTTATCCAATAAACTTTTAAATGCCCTCAATGTTGGCGAGTTCACTACTGTAGCAGGTAGTGCATTCCACGGCCTCACTACTCTTTGCGTAAAGAACCTACCTCTGACCTCTGTCCTATATCTATTACCCCTCAGTTTAAAGTTATGTCCCCTCGTGCCAGCCATTTCCATCCGCGGGAGAAGGCTCTCACTGTCCACCCTATCCAACCCCCTAATCATTTTGTATGCCTCTATTAAGTCTCCTCTTAACCTTCTTCTCTCCAACGAAAACAACCTCAAGTCCATCAGCCTTTCCTCATAAGATTTTCCCTCCATACCAGGCAACATCCTGGTAAATCTCCTCTGCACCCGCTCCAAAGCCTCCACGTCCTTCCTATAATGCGGTGACCAGAACTGTACGCAATACTCCAAATGCGGCCGTACCAGAGTTCTGTACAGCTGCAACATGACCTCCTGACTCCGGAACTCAATCCCTCTACCAATAAAGGCCAACACTCCATAGGCCTTCTTCACCACCCTATCAACCTGGGTGGCAACTTTCAGGGATCTATGTACATGGACACCTAGATCCCTCTGCTCATCCACACTTTCAAGAACTTTTCCATTAGCCAAATATTCCACATTCCTGTTATTCCTTCCAAAGTGAATCACCTCACACTTCTCTACATTAAACTCCATTTGCCACCTCTCAGCCCAGCTCTGCAGCTTATCTATATCCCTCTGTAACCTGCTACTTCCTTCCACACTATTGACAACACCGCCGACTTTAGTATCGTCTGCAAATTTACTCACCCACCCTTCTGCGCCTTCCTCTAGGTCATTGATAAAAATGACAAACAGCAACGGCCCCAGAACAGATCCTTGTGGTACTCCACTTGTGACTGAACTCCATTCTGAACATTTCCCATCAACCACCACCCTCTGTCTTCTTTCAGCTAGCCAATTTCTGATCCACATCTCTAAATCACCCTCAATCCCCAGCCTCCGTATTTTCTGCAATAGCCTACCGTGGGGAACCTTATCAAACGCTTTGCTGAAATCCATATACACCACATCAACTGCTCTACCCTCGTCTACCTGTTCAGTCACCTTCTCAAAGAACTCGATAAGGTTTGTGAGGCATGACCTACCCTTCACAAAGCCATGCTGACTATCCCTGATCATATTATTCCTATCTAGATGATTATAAATCTTGTCTCTTATAATCCCCTCCAAGACTTTACCCACTACAGACGTGAGGCTCACCGGTCTATAGTTGCCGGGGTTGTCTCTGCTCCCCTTTTTGAACAAAGGGACCACATTTGCTATCCTCCAGTCCTCTGGCACTATTCCTGTAGCCAATGATGACATAAAAATCAAAGCCAATGGTCCAGCAATCTCTTCCCTGGCCTCCCAGAGAATCCTAGGATAAATCCCATCAGGTCCCGGGGACTTATCTATTTTCAGCCTGTCCAGAATTGCCAACACCTCTTCCTTACGTACCTCAATGCCATCTAATCTATTCACCTGGAGCTCAGCATTCTCCTCCACAGCATTATCTTTTTCCTGAGTGAATACTGACGAAAAATATTCATTTAGTATCTCGCCTATCTCTTCAGACTCTACACACAACTTCCCATCCCTGTCCTTGACTGGTCCTACTCTTTCCCTAGTCATTCGCTTATTCCTGACATACCTATAGAAAGCTTTTGGGTTTTCCTTGATCCTTCCTGCCAAATACTTCTCATGTCCCCTCCTTGCTCGTCTTAGCTCTATCTTTAGATCCTTCCTCGCTACCTTGTAACTATCCATCGCCCCAATTGAAACTTCACACTTCATCTTCACATAGGCCTCCTTCTTCCTCTTAACAAGAGATTCCACTTCTTTGGTAAACCACGGTTCCCTCGCTCGGCACCTTCCTCCCTGCCTGACCGGTACATACTTATCAAGAACACGCAGTAGCTGATCCTTGAACAAGCTCCACTTATCCAGCGTGTCCAACACTTGCAGCCTACCTCTCCACCTTATCCCCCCCAAGTCACGTCTAATGGCATCATAATTTCCCTTCCCCCAGCTATAACTCTTGCCCTGCGGTGTATACTTATCCCTTTCTATCCTTAACGTAAACGTCACCGAATTGTGGTCACTGTCCCCAAAGTGCTCACCTACCTCCAAATCCAACACCTGGCCTGGTTCATTACCCAAAACCAAATCCAATGTGGCCTCGCCTCTTGTTGGCCTGTCAACAAACTGTGTCAGGAAACCCTCCTGCACACACTGTACAAAAAATGACCCATCTAATGTACTCGAACTATATCTTTTCCAGTCAATATTTGGAAAGTTAAAGTCTCCCATAATAACTACCCTGTTACTTTCGCTCTTATCCAGGATCATCCTCGCCATCCTTTCCTCTACATCCCTAGAACTATTTGGAGGCCTATAGAAGACTCCCAACAGTGTGACCTCTCCTTTCATGTTTCTAACCTCAGCCCATACTACCTCGGAAGATGAGTCCCCATCTAGCATCCTCTCCGCCACCGTAATACTGCTCTTGACTAGCAGCGCCACACCTCCCCCTCTTTTGCCTCCTTCTCTGAGCTTACTAAAACACCTAATCCCCGGAACCTGCAACATCCATTCCTGTCCCTGCTCTATCCATGTCTCCGAAATGGCCACAACATCGAAGTCCCAGGTACCAACCCATGCTGCCAGTTCCCCTACCTTATTTCGTATACTCCTGGCATTGAAGTAGACACACTTCAAACCACCTACCTGAACACTGGCTCCCTCCTGCGACGTCAAATCTGAGCTCCTGACCTCTATACTCTCATTCTCCCTTACCCTAAAACTGCAATCCAGGTTCCCATGCCCCTGCTGCATTAGTTTAAACCCCCCCAAAGAGCACTAACAAATCTCCCCCCCAGGATATTTGTGCCCCGCAGGTTCAGATGTAGACCATCCTGTCTGTAGAGGTCCCACCTTCCCCAGAAAGAGCCCCAGTTATCGAGAAATCTGAATCCCTCCCGCCTGCGCCATCCCTGTAGCCACGTGTTTAATTGCTCTCTCTCCCTATTCCTCATCTCACTATCACGTGGCACGGGCAACAACCCAGAGATAACAACTCTGTTTGTTCTAGTTCTGAGCTTCCATCCTAGCTCCCTGAAAGCCTGCCTGACATCCTTATCCCCTTTCCTACCTATGTCATTAGTGCCAATGTGGACCACGACTTGGGGCTGCTCCCCCTCCCCCTTAAGGACCCGGAAAACACGATCCGAGACATCACGTACCCTTGCACCTGGGAGGCAACATACCAAACATGAGTCTCTCAAGCTCCCACAAAATCTCCTATCTGTGCCCCTGACTATCGAGTCCCCAATTACTAATGCTCTGCTCCTCTCCCCCCTTCCCTTCTGAGCAACAGGGACAGACTCCGTGCCAGAGGCCCGTACCCCATGGCTTACCCCTGGTAAGTCCCCCCCCCCACAAGTATCCAAAGCGGTATACTTGTTTCTCAGGGGAACGACCGCAGGGGATCCCTGCACTGACAGTTTTTTCCCAGTCCCTCTTACAGTTACCCATCTATCTCCAATCTTTGGTGTAACTAATTCCCTGAAGCTGCTATCTATGACCCCCTCTGCCTCCCGAATGATCCGAAGTTCTTCCAACTCCTGCTCCAGTTCCCTAACTCGGTATTGGAGGAGCTGGAGATGGCAGCACTTCCTGCAGGTAAAATCAGCAGGGACACTAACGGCATCCCTCACCTCAAACATCCTGCAGGAGGAACATTGCACTCCCTTCCCTGCCATCCCTCTAACTTTCTACCAAGATCTGGCAAACAACCAAATTAAATTTTTTATATTAAAAAAAATATTAATAACAATAATAAAATATGGTACTTACCTCACACCAATGGGTTTTATTATTAGGTTAGAGGAGGAGGGCGGGTGGGAGACACTACAGGTGTATTGTCTCGGGTTTCCTCTCCACCAGAATTTATTGGTGAGGGTCTTCCCAGAAGTCCGCGGGTCGACTTCCTGTTCCCACCTTAAACACTAAAATTTAAAAAAAAAAAATTTAAAGGAGAGACTTACCTCCCAGAAATCACTTCCGCACTGCCCCCGCTGAAATGGACTAGCCTGCTCCGCTCCTGCTGAAATCGACTTGGCCTGCAAGGTAAGTAAGTTAATCAGTACTTACCTCACCCCAGGCAGCGACCTTTTAAACGGTCCCCTCTGCCTCGCAGCTCCCGCGCTTTTTCAAATTCCCGCGCTGATTCTTAGGTCCCAGCTGTGTGAGACATCACTATCACTATCTGCTTCTCGGCTTGGGGACTCCCCTTGAACTCGTTTATTCCTGCCATAAACTGTCTGCCAAACAAATCTTTGCTCTACTCCCATCTTCCTTTTTAACCTTTTCAGGTCCCT
The DNA here is from genome assembly GCF_047496885.1 of Scyliorhinus torazame. Lineage (NCBI taxonomy): Eukaryota > Metazoa > Chordata > Chondrichthyes > Carcharhiniformes > Scyliorhinidae > Scyliorhinus > Scyliorhinus torazame. Next base: position 200,958,783 of record NC_092712.1, on the reverse strand, counting down.
CATTGAGCCTCTTTAATTACTGCTGGGTTAGCTTTGATCCATTTCCACCTTGCTTCTTTGCACTCTTGCTGGCCTGCCTTTGGTCTCATTAACATCCAGTATTTCTGTAGCTGGGCATTGCACTTCTTTCATTGTCTCTTTACTTGTCTCAGAACTCACCTGGTCCCTGTTCAACTTTGCAAAAAATGTACCGACTAACTCAATCTCCAGATTTCCCTGTTTTAAATTCCAGTGGCCCTGTCTAGACACCAGTAACTTCACCAGGCCAAACCTTGCCCTTTTTAAATTCCAGAAGCTGTTTCTTAACGACTTCAACCCTCACTCTCTATTGCCTTCTCAGGGACTCCGGAACACTCTCCAGCTCTCTGCCTCTCTGCAGACTTTGGCTGTGTGTTTGCCTCTTTGATTGCAAGTAGCCCTTGTCTGTCATGATATGCAGACATGCACATAATGAGATACAGACAGGCAGCTAATGAACACAGAGAACAGGACATAACCAATCAGCAGGCAGAACACTTGGGGGTGGTTTCCCACTATAAAAGGCACAAGGCACTCACATTCCACCTCTTTCCACTGGGGACATCGACAGAGTGAGTCAGGGTGAGTATATCACATAACACCTCCAGCACGTGGCTAAGAGCTAGTCTGGTTCAGTCAGACAGAGTAATCACACTTAGGTTAGCAGAGAGTCGAACTCACAGAGAACTGTGCTAACTGTGCGACAGGTTCAATAAATAAGATTGAACTAACTTCAAGGTCTGGAGTATCTTTCAGTGAAAGCTGCATCCAGTTGCAGCCCGTGTTATCTCAGTATGTTTAACACGACATGATACCAGTAGACTGCTATCCCTAGGTGGTTCACCTCAATCTGTTCCGTGACGACCAGCAAATGTATTCCGGCACCATTGAAAAGATCCAGGCTCCTCAACAGCTGCGGACCTCCGGCAATCTCAGTGCCAACTGGCGGACTTTCAAGCAAAGGTTTCTGCTGTACATTGAAGCGTCAGACAAACAAAGACAAAGAACAAAGAAATGTACAGCACAGGAACAGGCCCTTCAGCCCTCCAAGCCCGTGCCGACCATGCTGCCTGACTAAACTACAATCTTCTACACTTCCTGGGTCCGTATCCCTCTATTCCCATCCTATTCATGTATTTGTCAAGATGCCCCTTAAATGTCACTATCGTCCCTGCTTCCACCACCTCCTCCGGTAGCGAGTTCCAGGCACCCACTGCCCTCCGTGTAAAAAACGTGCCTTATACATCTACTCTAAACCTTGCCCCTCTCACCTTAAACCTGTGTCCCCTAGTAATTGACCCCTCTACCCTGGGGAAAAGCCTCTGACTATCCACTCTGTCTATGCCCCTCATAATTTTGTTGACCTCTATCAGGTGGCCCCTCAACCGCCGTCGTTCCAGTGAGAACAAACCGAGTTTATTCAACCGCTCCCCATAGCTAATGCCCTCCATACCAGGCAACATTCTTGTAAATCTCTTCTGCACCCTCTCTAAAGCCTCCACATCCTTCTGGTAGTGTGGCGACCAGAATTGAACACTATACTCCAAGTGTGGCCTAACTAAGGTTCTATACAGCTGCAACATGACTTGCCAATTCTTATACTCAATGCCCCGGCCAATGAAGGCAAGCATGCCGTATGCCTTCTTGACTACCTTGTCCACCTGTGTTGCCCCTTTCAGTGACCTGTGGACCTGTACATCTAGATCTCTCTGACTTTCAATACTCTTGAGGGTTCTGCCATTCACTGTATATTCCCTACCTGCATTAGACCTTCCAAAATGCATTACCTCACATTTATCGGCTTAAACCCCATCTGCCATCTCTCCGCCCAAGTCTCCAAACAATCTAAATCCTGCTGTATCCTCTGACAGTCCTCATCGCTATCCGCAATTCCACTAACCTTTGTTGTGTCTGCAAACTTACTAATCAGACCAGTTACATTTTCCTCCAAATCATTTATATATACTACAAACAGCAAAGGTCGCAGCACTGATCCCTGCGGAACACCACTAGTCACAGCCCTCCAATTAGAAAAGCATCCTTCCATTGCTACTCACTGCCTTCCATGACCTAGCCAGTTCTGTATCCACCTTGCCAGCTCACTCCTGATCCCGTGTGACTTCACTTTTTGTACTAGTCTACCATGAGTGACCTTGTCAAAGGCCTTACTGAAGTCCATATAGACAACATCCACTGCCCTACCTGCGTCAATCATCTTTGTGACCTCCTCGAAAAGCTCTATCAAGTTAGTGAGACACGACCTCCCCTTCACAAAACCATGCTGCCTCTCACTAATACGTCCATTTGCTTCCAAATGGGAGTAGATCCTGTCTCGAAGAATTCTCTCCAGTAATTTCCCTACCACTGAAGTAAGGCTCACCGGCCTGTAGTTCCCTGGATTATCCTTGCTACCCTTCTTAAACAGAGGAACAACATTGGCTATTCTCCAGTCCTCCGGGACATCACCTGAAGACAGTGAGGATCCAAAGATTTCTGTCAAGGCCTCAGCAATTTCCTCTCCAGCCTCCTTCAGTATTCTGGGGTAGATCCCATCAGGCCCCGGGGACTTATCTACCTTAATATTTTTTAAGACGCTCAACACCTCGTCTTTTTGGATCTCAATCTGACCCAGGCTATCTACACACCCTTCTCCAGACTCAACATCTACCAATTCCCTCTCTTTGGTGAATACTGATGCAAAGTATTCATTTAGTACCTCGCCCATTTCCTCTGGCTCCACACATAGGTTCCCTTGCCGATCCTTCAGTGGGTCAACCCTTTCCCTGGCTACCCTCTTGCTTTTTATGTACGTGTAAAAAGCCTTGGGATTTTCCTGAACCCTATTTGCCAATGTCTTTTCGTGACCCCTTCTAGCCCTCCTGACTCCTTGCTTAAGTTCCTTCCTACTTTCCTTATATTCCACACAGGCTTCGTCTGTTCCCAGCATTTTAGCCCTGACAAATGCCTCCTTTTTCTTTTTGACGAGGCCTACAATATCTCTCCCGGAAATTGTCGTATTTATCCTTCTTCCTCACAGGAACATGCCGGTCCTGAATTCCTTTCAACTGACACTTGAAAGCCTCCCACATATCAGATGTTGATTTGCCTTCAAACATCCGCCCCCAATCTAGGTTCTTCAGTTCCCACCTAATATTGTTATAATTAGCCTTCCCCCAATTTAGCACATTCACCCTAGGACCACTCTTATCCTTGTCCACCAGCACATTAAAACTTACTGAATTGTGGTCACTGTTCCCGAAATGCTCCCCTACTGAAACTTCTACCACCTGGCCGGGCTCATTCCCCAATACCAGGTCCAGTACCGCCCCTTCCCTAGTTGGACTGTCTACATATTGTTTTAAGAAGGCCTCCTGGATGCACCTTACAAACTCTGCCCCGTCTAAGCCCCTGGCACGAAGTGAGTCCCAGTCAATATTGGGGAAGTTGAAGTCTCCCATCACCACAACCCTGTTGTTTTTACTCTTTTCTAAAATCTGTCTCCCTATCTGCTCCTCTATCTCCCGATGGCTGTTGGGAGGCCTGTAGTAAACCCCCAACATTGTGACTGCACCCTTCTTATTCCTGATCTCTACCCATATAGCCTCACTGCCCTCTGAGATGTCCTCCCGTAGTGATATCCTCCCTAACCAGTAGCGCAACTCCGCCACCCCTTTTACATCCCCCTCTATCCCGCCTGAAACATCTAAATCCTGGAAATTTTAGCTGCCAATCCTGCCCTTCCCTCAACCAGGTCTCTGTAATGGCAACAACATCATAGTTCCAAGTACTAATCCAAGCTCTAAGTTCATCTGCCTTACCCGTAATATTTCTTGCATTAAAACATATGCACTTCAGGCCACCAGACCTGCTGTGTTCAGCAACTTCTCCCTGTTTGCTTTGCCTCAGAGCCACACTGTCCCTATTCCCTAGTTCTCCCTCAATGCTCTCACCTTCTGACCTATTGCTCCCGTGCCCACCCCCCTGCCATACTAGTTTAAACGCTCCCATGTGACACTAGCAAACCTCGCGGCCAGGATATTTATGCCTCTCCAGTTTAGATGCAACCCGTCCTTCTTATATAGGTCACACCTGCCCCGGAAGAGCTCCCAGTGGTCCAGATAATGGAAACCCTCCCTCCTACACCAGTTGTTTAGCCCCGTGTTTAGCTGCTCTATCTTCCTATTTCTAGCCTCACTGGCACATGGCAAAGGGAGTAATCCCGAGATTACAACCCTAGAGGTCCTGTCTTTCAACTTTCTGCCTAGCTCCCTGAACTCCTGCTGCAGGACCTCATGCCCCTTCCTGCTTATGTCGTTAGTACCAATATGTACAACGACCTCTGCCTGTTTGCCCTCCCCCTTCAGGATGCCCTCTACCCGTTCGGAGACATCCTGGACCCTGGCACCAGGGAGGCAACATACCATCCTGGAGTCCCTTTCACGTCCACAGAAGCGCCTATCTGTGCCCCTGACAATAGAGTCCCCTATTACTATTAATCTTCTGCGCTTTGACCCTCCCTTCTGAACATCAGAGCCAGCCATGGTGCCACTGCTCTGGCTGCTGCTGTTTTCCCCTGATAGACTATCCCCCCCGACAGTATCCAAAGGGGTATACCTGTTCGAGAGGGGGACAACCACAGGGGATTCCTGCACTGACTGCCTGCCCTTTCTGGTGGTCACCCATTTCTCTGCCTGCACCTTGGGTGTGACCACATTTATATAACTGCTCTCTATGACGATTTCCGCCACCTGCATGCTCCTAAGTGCATCCAATTGCTGCTCCAACCGAACCATGCGGTCTGTGAGGAGCTCCAGTTGGGTGCACTTTCTGCTGATGAAGCCACCCGGGACGCTGGAAGCCTCCAGGACCTGCCACATCTCACAGTCAGAGCACTGCACCCCTCTAACTGACATTGCGTCAATTAATTAGTAAATTAAAGTTAAAAGTTAACAATAAAAAAAAGGTACTGTTAACTATCTGTTTCCTAGCACTAGATTTCTACTATAAATGTGAAAGCTAAATATAGTACTCTCCGATCTCTGGCTCAGATACCACTCTAAATTATAATTACGTAATTATGTTGAATTAGTTACCAATGCTTAATTTTTTAAATTTAGTGTTGATTCCCAACCAGCCACTCAGCTCACAGCTTTTCTGTGATGTCACTTCAGTTCCCCCCCCCCCCCACCCCCCGCACACACACACAATTTGAAAAGGTAATAATAGTAAAAATGAGTAACAATCATTTACTTACCTTCTGAGGGTCTCAGATGTTCTCAGGTTCTCTCCCTGCTGATTAAAACTTACAGGCCAGAAGAAAGCGAGAGAACAAAACAGTAGGGAAAAAGCACCTTCTCCGACTCTGCACCGAATTACCTCACTGCACCAAATTACCAAGTTTCAAATTCTCACTCTGTCTGTGTCTCACTCACTCAGGCTGTGTCTCTTGACCAGCGCAACGCTTACTAAGTGCGCTTTCTGTCTGTCTTTTATACAGACTTTAGGATGACTCACACTACTGAAACTTCAAAGAGAAGAATACAATGTGTACCTTTGTGCCCCTAACCAGGCCTCAGGTGACTGCCAGATAACTGCCTCTCAGCAATTAGAGTGGGGGCAGCTTCAGCCAATCAGACACTAATCTACACTGCACATTTAACTGAAAAACAACAGAATTAGATTTATCACTTACCTTTCCTGGTTACCTCACTGCACCAAATTACCCAGTTTCAAATTCCCACTCTGTCTGTGTCTCACTCACTCAGGCTGTGTCTCCTTGACCAGCGCAACGCTTACCAAGTGCGCTTTCTGTCTGTCTTTTATACAGACTTTAGGATGACTCACACTACTTACACTTCAAAGAAAATAATACAATGTGTACCTTTGTGTCCCCAAAACATGCCTCAGGTGACTGCCAGATAACTGCCTCTCAGCAATTAGGGTCGGGGAAGCTTCAGCCAATCAGACACTAATCTACACTGCACTTTTAACTGAAAAACAACAGAATTAGATTTATCACTTACCTTTCCTGGTTACCTCACTGCACCAAATTACCAAGTTTCAAATTCTCACTCTGTCTGTGTCTCACTCACTCAGGCTGTGTCTCCTTGACCTGCGCAACGCTGACCTCGAGGGTGCATCTGATACAAGATAGATCGCGCTTCTCCTCTCAACTGCGGGGGATCAAACCATCCAACTCTTCAACTCGTTTAACTTCACCGAAGGCCAGGACAAGGCAAAGTTTCAGACCATCCTGGACAAGTTTGATAGTCATTGTGAAGTGGACACCAATGAAATCTTCGAGCGCTTTATATATTCAAACAACGCCTACAAGGTAAAGATGAATCTTTCAACTCCTTCTTAACTAATCTCCGTTTACTAGCGCTGTCCTGCAACTTTGGTGATATTGCTGACTCCATGATCAGAGACCAAATCGTGTTTGGAGTTCACTCTGATCCTCTGAGAGAGCAGCTCCTAAAAATCAAGAATATGACCCTGCCAGTCGCGATTGAAACATGCACAGTGTATGAGCACGCCAAAAATCGGTATTCCCAATACAAATCGGCTGAAAATGAGAAACTTGCCTCCCACGAGGCAGAGAGTGTGCAGGCCATCGCCCGGATGCAGCGCCTCAGCATTGATGAAAGCGGCCATTTTGCGCGCTCTTCCCGGAGCCCCAAGCATGCGCGATTCAAATGGATAACGAAGCGACCAACACCACACTGCGCAGGTGCGAACGTCTGCCGACCGCACTACGCATGTGCGACGACACATGGAGCGTAACGACGTCATGACGTGCCCGAACTGTGGCACCGCCCACTTATAGAAACACTACCCTCAAGAGGCAGGCGATGTTTAAATTGCAGAAAGCCTGGACACTATGCAGCCTTGTGCAGGTCTGCACCACCAGTCAAGGGCCAACGCTCCCAATTCCAACGCAGGCGCGTTCAGAGTGTACAACAAGGTTGACAGGATTCTGATCCTGGCAGTACAACGGATCCAGAAGATGATTGCCTGGAGTCCGCCTACCGTGTGGGCATCATTACCACACGTGAACATGCCTCACCGACATCATCACGACGCCTGCCCATCCGCACTGTGGATTCTGCGGAGGAATGGCGTGCGGTGCTGCAAGTAAATCAATGCTCAATCCAGTTCAAGCTGGACACAGGTGCTTCTGCCAATCTCCTTTCACAGGCAGATTTCAACCGCATCAAGAAGCCACCCAAGCTCCTTCCAGCAGCCTGCCAGCTCCTGGACTATAATGGCAATGCCATCACAGCACTGGGATCCTGCGATCTGCTCGTCTCCAATAGGAGCATTCACGCAAGGGTAAGGTTTGAAATTGTCAAGCCAGACAGGGCCTCCCTGCTCGGTGCACATGCATGCAAGCAGCTAAACCTTGTGTAGCGGGTCTACACAATGACCTCCCCCAATGTGGATCTTCAAACCGGCATTGAAGACATCCTCACTCAGTGTTTGACGGGATGTGCACTCTGCCATATCGGTACAATATCCTGCACCACGCCAGGTCCCGGCTCCACTGAAGGAGCGTCTGAAGGCACAGCTAAAGGATCTTCAGGACCAGGGCATCATTTCCAAAGTTACAGAACCGACTGACTGGGTCAGCTCGATGGTATGTGTAAAACAGCCTTTGGGGAAGCTGCGCATCTGCATTGATCCCAAGGATCTCAACCAGAATATAATGCGGGAACACTACCCCATCCGGAAGCGGGAAGAACTCACAAGTGAGATGGCACACTTCCGGTTTTTCACAAAGTTAGATGCATCACATGGATTCTGGCAAATCCAGCTGGATGAGTCCAGCAGAAGGCTCTGCACCTTCAACACACTGTTTGGCAGGTACTGCTATAATCGTATGCCGTTTGGTATTGTCTCGGCCTCGGAGATCTTCCATAGAATCATGGAGCAGATGATGGTGGGCATTGAAGGGGTTCGTGTGTGTGTGGACGACGTTATCATATGGTCCACGACCCCCGAAGAGCACATCTCTCGTCTCCAGCAGGTATTCCGCCGTGTCCATGCCAATGGCCTCAAGCTGAATAGGGCCGAGTGTTGCTTTGGCATGTCGACACTCGAGTTCTTAGGTGACCAGATATCTCAGCAGGGTGTGCGCCCGGACGCAGACAAGGTCAAGGCCTTCGAAGCCATGAAGATCCCTGAAGACAAGAATGCGGTGCTGCGCTTCCTAGGCATGGTAAACTTTTTGGGCAAGTTTATCCCAAACGTGGCCTCACACACCACGGCCCTCAGACACTTGGTGTAAAATTCCACTGCCTTTGAGTGACAGGCAGCTCATCAAGCAGAGTGGTTGGAGCTGAAATCCAAGCTCACCACTGCACCTGTATTGGCATTTTTTGACCCTGACAGGGAAACAAAAATCTCGACAGATGCGAGCCAGGACGGCATCGATGCAGTGTTGCTCCAGCGCGATGACACCTCATCTTGGGCACCAGTTGCCTACGCATCACGGGCGATGACACCCACCGAGCAGCGGTACATCCAAATTGAAAAGGAATGCCTGGGCCTTCTCACTGGAATTATCAAGTTCCACGATTATGTCTACGGCCTGCCGCCGTTCACCGTCGAGACGGACCACAGGCCTCTGGTCCACATTATCCACAAGGACTTGAACGACATGACACCCCAGCTGCAGCGCATCCTCCTCAGACTCAGAAGGTATGGCTTTGAACTAGTGCACACGCCTGGCAAGGAGCTCATTATTGCGGATGACTTGTCCCGCTCCATAATCTTGCCTGTTGACCCGCCGGCATTCATCCAACAGATTGAATCACAGGTGCAGCTGTGGGCTAGCAACCTCCCGGTGTCGGATGAAAAGGTGATTCGCATTTGCGACGAGACAGCCAAAGGCCCTCTTCTGCAGCGTGTCATGCGCCACCTCGCCAATGGCTGGCAAAAAGGGCAGTGCCCTCAATTCTTCAATGTGAAGGACGACCTGACGGTGGTTGATGGTATCCTCCTCAAGCTGGACCGCATTGTCATTCCACTCTGTCTCCAGAGCTTGGTGCTCCGGCAAATCCACGAGGGACATCTGGGTGTTGAGAAATGCAGGCGCAGAGCCAGGCAAGCTGTCTACTGGCCTGGGATTAGTCAGGCCATCTCGAATATGGTCCTCAACTGTCCAACCTGTCAATGCTCCCAGCCAGCACAGAGCAAGGAGACGCTTCAGCAGCACAAAATCGTAACCTCCCCGTGGTCCAAAGAGGGCGTCGACCTCTTTCACGCCAATGGTCGTGATTATGTGTTAATCATTGATTATTTTTCCAACTACCCAGAAGTTGTGAAGCTCTCAGACCTCACATCCAAGACCGTCATCAAGGCCTGTAAGGAGACGTTCTCCAGGCATGGTATTCCACTCACTCTCATGAGTGACAACGGTCCTTGCTTCAGCAGCCAAGAGTGGTCAAGATTTGCCCAGTCATATCAGTCTAACCATGTTACTCCCAGCCGGCATTACCCGCAGTCCAACGGGAAGGTTGAGAAAGGGGTGCACATAGTGAAGCAGCTCATCTGCAAGGCCGCGGATTCTGCTTTTGATGTCAACCTTGCTCTGCTTGCATACAGGGCAACCCCTCTGTCTACCGGCATGTCACCGGCTCAAATCCTGATGAACAGGGACCTGTGGACGACTCTTCCAGCCATACACTTGCCTGACCTGGATCACCTCCCAGTGCTGCAGAAGGTTCAGAAACTCAGGGACCAGCAGAAGCAGGGCTATGATGCTCATGCCACCGATTTACCTGTGCTATCCCCGGTGGATGCTGTTCGGATCAAGCTACCTGATGGAGGCTGGTCAGCTCCAGCTGTTGTTGTTTGACAGGCTGCTCCTCGATCGTATGTTGTGCGTATGGCTGATGGCTCTGTTGCGCGGCGAAACAGACGGGCACTGAGCACATTTGCTTGCCCGCAACCAGTCTTTGTTGTTTCCATCTGTTATTGTGCCACCTCCTGATACCTCGACCCACGAGGCCACCAGTCAGGCTTCCATCCCGCCTGTAAAGGCGCCGTCGTCCCCACCACCACCTCTCCGGCGGTCGACCAGGATCAGACGCAAGCCCCAGAGACTGGACTTATGAACATTTGTTTTGTTTGCTATGTTCTGTTTTCGCACAATAGACACCTGTTTTCACATATCCATATGTACCCATCTGCCATAGTATGTAAATAAGTTAGTTTTTCGGCCTACATATGTAAATACTTTCACATATGCTACAGAAAAACATTTCAAAAGGGAGGATGTCATGATATGCAGACATGCACATAATGAGATACAGACAGACAGCTAATGAACACAGAGAACAGGACACAACCAATCAGCAGGCAGAACACTTGGGGGTGGTTTCCCACTATAAAAAGCACAAGGCACTCACATTCCACCTCTTTCCGCTGGGGACATCTACAGAGTGAGTCAGGGTGTATATATCACATAACATCTGTAATTGATAATATGGAAAGATGTGTTATTTGAAACATGGAAGTCTGGCAATACCTGATTTAAGAAATATGAGAGAATGTAGGGAAAGATCCCACAAAGGTTTAACAGCAGCTGCAAAGAGCAGGATTATAAAATGCAGATTCTTTCTCCCAAACAGGCTCAGCAAACACACAGGATTTTTGTATGAAGCTAAAAACGATGGTTCACACCTTCATTGAAGTAAAATCAGCAGATAGAAAAGAATGACTAGGGGGGCAAATATATAGGTGTGAAATTCTGCTGACACCAAGTAAATTAAAGACAATTGGAGACTATCAGTCTACGAGAAACATCATTTAAAGCTAAAATAAAAGTCAAAATTATGAGCTGGGGACACAATTGGAAAATAAAACTATAGAAATGACAGGAACCAAGATTCACACCCCTCTTGAAATCAAAGCATTTTGAACAATCACAAAGGACAATGTAATCAGATCTATGGGCTGAGGTCATGTCAAAATGAATACTTAGTCGTGTTAGAAAAATTCAGATTAAAGGTACCTTTTACAATCCAAGTGAAATAAAAGTTATTTTACAATAAAGTCATAAAAATGTAATAACTGTTAGAAAAATATATAAACCCTGAGACGAGGGACAGCCAGCAGAGCCAGCTCTCACAGTTCAGTACATGGGAAAGATAGGACATAACAACCGAGCTCACCAGCGAATACATCTAAAGAAGAACAGATTTTAAAAAGAAGATTGATTGTCACGTTGGGCCTGAAGGTCCCTTCAATCAACCAGAAAGATCCAGAAGCAAGATCTTTTTACTTTTCTGTAAAGACAATGATTTCATCTTTTAAAAGAAAAAATATATAATAATAAAATAACCTAAAAGTTTTAACCTGAAACAGTGGTGATAAGCCTACTTTACTTACTTACTTAGCAACGCAGGACCCAGGATATCAATGCTACTAAGGGGTAAGTAGGTAAAATTCTTCTGTGAAGGTATGGGTTATACTTGAAAACATAGTTTGACCTGAATAGCACCCACTGAAGCCTGCATAGGAGTCAGGGAGTGGGAATCCCTATTTACCATTTAGAATATCAACCCCTTTTGGTATAGGGGGAATTCTAAGAATAGTAGTGAGTTTTTAACTTCACGGTGCCCAGCATGGAGGCCTAGGATATTAGAAGTTTCTAGGTAAAGCGAGGGTAGAATATTAGAAGTTTCTAGTTAAGCAGAGTGGGGGCTAGAATATTAGAAGTTTCTAGTTCCAAACAATGGTTAGAATATTAGAAGTTTCTAACCGGCACAAAGGCTAGAATATTAGAAGTTTCTGGTCTATGTGTGAGTTAAACTTTACCTGCCGAGTTTAGTTTGGAAAGTCATGTGTGTTTAACTTTTGTAAGTATGTTCTGTGGATCGAGGGGACATAAAACTCAGGTTGGGTGTGAAAATCAGGAGACTAAAAGATACTGACCCTGAGAAAAAGTCTGCAAGACATTTTGGTGACAGCACTAAAAATCTTGCATCCATTACTGGTAAAAGGAGGCCAAAAAATAAATCATCCTTTGAGTGAGGCAGATTGTGAGGGACATCCTAGAGAAATAGGGGATGCCTAGAAACCTTTAGAGACCAATAACCAATCAACCCTTAACAAAATCAGGATGATAGTGCTTTAGTTCGCCTTGGATAGGGCCCAGAAAGGGTACTTATCCTTAATTTCAGAGTGCACCTGAAAGGGACAACCAGGAACAAAAGTTAGAAATCCAAAAAATGGCAATTAGGGTAATTCTGTTGCCCTGGAATACAGTCAAGAGAGATGAAGCAATGAAACAGGAATGGAAGAAATTAAAAGAGCTAAAAAAATCCTGGAAGTGTGAGATGTATCAAGACGGAGACATCTCCTTCTTTGTTAGAGTGCCTAAAGACCTGCAATATAGAGATCCAGTCAGGATTCTTAAAGCACTTTGTAAATTTGCATTCGAAAAGCAAGCTGAATCATTAATTTTGTTCGGACACAGACAGAAGCATGCAGCTGCTCAAGTGGGCAAAGAGTGCTCCAAACTGGTTAAAATCATTCACGAAGAAAACATGAAAGAAATAATACAGATCCCTAGTGAACACAAAAGTAAGTCTGAAGTGGCAAACGAATATAGAAAACAGCTGCAGAAAAATGAAGCTTTAGAAATGGATAATGACGAGGAATCAGTCCTAGAATCAGACAGCACAGTAAAAACAGTTGGGCTTCAAACAAATGCGCCAAGTAAAATCGAAGATGAATGGGAGCGGCAGGACTTATTAAAAAATTGCACATAGTAGGTGGAAGGAGACTTTACAAATGCCCAAAAGGAAGTACAAGTTAATCCTTCCAATAGAAAGGGGAAATTAGGGGCAGGAATTTCAGGGGTATTGGCTCATAGATACAATCCGGAGTTACAGCTAAAAATGGATGAGGAGGTAGTTCTAAGAGGAGAATTTAAAGAAGGGACAGCTAGATCCACAACTCTGAGCCACGGGACAATGATTATACATGTGGTATCACTAAACAATTCCGGACAGCAGTATAGTATGATGGATGAGACAGAAGTAAATCAAGCAAACATGGAAGGAATCCTGAGACATAGTGTAGGGAGAGATGTTGATATGACATTATTAGGAGACGGAATATTCAAAAATAACTCAAGGGAATCTCTGAGAGCAATAATAAAGACCTGTGCATTAACCCCTCCAGTTCGGGCAGGTCAGATAATAAGGATTTGGCGAGAGCAATGGCCACAAGTCCTTTTAGATACAGCAGGAACAAGACAGCAATCTGAATTTCAATTCAACCAAGTGCCAGCACCCCTGTCAGAGACAGAAAAAACATGTCCCAGTGCTCCAGATAACCAAGGGAACTCGGACCCCTTTGAAAATTTCCCAAAGGGATACCATTCACAATACCCAGATTTAAGTCCATTTCGGGAAGAAAATTGGCCTAGGCAATCTGCCACACATAAAGAAGGAGCTTTTATAGATTATTTTTTTGAAACACAAGAAAGTGAAGAGGAACAAAGCCTAGTTGGGATTATTGCGCCTCCTGCGCTGGGGCAGGAAGAATCATAGTCCTCATCAGAGAATGAGGAAATATTAAAACTCAGGAGAAGAAAAGGGAATAGAAAACATTCTAAACCATTAGAAATAGGGGATTATAGCGATTACTGGAAACAACAACCTTCCACTTATCGACCAATAAATAAGGATTTACCGTATTATATGTATAATCCTAAGGCAAAAATGGTACACCACAGAGATTTGGAAGGATGGGAAAGAGAGGTTATATCTAGGGGACTTAAAATAGGAGAAATATTAGGAGGAAGTCAACAAATTGATTCTACAAAACTACTGGGATTACCAAACGTTACCCCCAAAAATTTGGCAAATGAGCAAAAGGTATGATAGTTTCGGAAGAGCCATGAGTAGAGTAAGGAACAAAAACACAAGGCCAGATAATAGCAGCATTAAGACCACAAGAAAGGATATAGAATCTACGAAGACCCCGAATAACTGCACCTACTCCCATAGATAGGGTAAGTTTTGCTCCATGGGATAGCCAAGTACCAATTGCAATGTTTGATGAATATATAGAACCGGTGGAAGATTTTGTACAACAGGGTACCCCCTATCTTGAAGAAGAACCGGTACAACGACAAATACATTTCTCAGAATATAGGGAACCAGATAGAAGTGCCCCTTTAAGAATGGCGTGCCCCAGAAGAGAGAAAGTCGTTCAGTCATTTATTTCAGGTCCAGAGAAAGGACAGGGAGGTATGGTACTGTATAAAATAGTAGCAGCAGTAATGAAGACAGCAGGCCCAAAGAAACATGGGGAGAGTATAATTGAGTATTCATAAAGGGTAAAACAGTTAGCGAAGAAAATGGGGGCATCAAGAGAATCCACCAAATTGATTGATTTACATACAGTGGGAGAAATAGTTACAGGCGAAGTCTCAGATTTAATAAGTGAGTTAGATTTGGGAAATGAGAGAGCTAAATTAATGAAAGAAATGACAGAGGCAGCATATGCAGGGGAACACCTCACAACATATGTCGACTGAATATATGAGGTTAATAAGGAAGAGGGGGCCGATGTAGTCAGATTCCTGAGGGAGTTAGGACCCAAGGTTCCAGGAGGGAATAGCTTCTCAACAATACTGCTAACAGCCCCCTGAAAAGAAATAGGAAGAGCACTGGTCAAATTTGATTTGGCAGGCAAAGCAATTAAGGATAAACAAACAAAAAGGGAACAAAGAAGAGCAGCAGCTGGCCAAAATTATGCTTCAAAACAAAGTACTTAGACCAGACCACCGAATCAACAGATACCCGACAGAACGGGACAAAATCTAGCCCAACCAGCAATGCCACAACACGGGTATAAACTGCAGTCACAAGGACCACCCCCACCACAAAATCTAAATTACTTACCAAGGGAACAATTCCTAGCCCTCAGTCGGGAGGAAAGAGACAGATTCATTGAGGATAGGAAAAGAAGAGCAGCTGGTCAGGGGAGGATTGAGCAAGGTAGATATCAACCACCAGAGTGGTACTCGGGACCCTCGCGCGGGGGATTCTGAGGAAGAGGCAGAGGAGGCCCCGGTATAAATTGAACAGATTTGGCTTCTCCCCTTAAACAGGTTATCCAAAATCAAACAACAGAAACAGAAAAAGGGAATTAGTCGTAGAATACAGGGGAAAGAGATTTATAGTGGACACGGGCTGAGGTATCAATGATAAGGGAAGAAGCTGGAAATCTTACAGGAAAAGAATACATAGTAGAAGGAGCATTAGGGAATAAGGATATTAGACCAGAAATTAGATTAGGAGAATTACTTGCAATATCAGGAAATGAGAATCTGATGGCAGGAAAAGATTTAATAAAAATAGATACAGGAAAATAAGGATATTAAAACCAATTGATAACATGGAGGAAATAAGGAAACAGAAAGAAAAAAGTATTTTAAATGACGCGGCTTGGAAGAAGATGGAAGAAGTATTAATGGGAGCAAACCTAGCGATAGGAAAGAATGACACAGGTTTAATTAGCAAACGGTTCCAACACACAATACACGGAGGACAGCACAGATCACAGAAACAGTATCCTTTGACCCGAGGAGCTAAGAGCGAGGTGGAGATAACAATCAAGGAATTAGAGCAGCAGGGGATTATTCAAGAGGTCACATATGCATCGACAAATAGTCCAATTCAAGTAGTAAGTAAACCAGATGGTACATTTAGGATGGTAACAAATTACAAAGCTCTAAATAAAGTCACAAAAAATGATAAGAGATATTTGATAAATCCACAAACTACCTGAGAGCAAGTAGCGGGAAAAATTTACTGAACTAGTATAGATCTGGCGAATGGATTCTGGAGTGTTCCATTAGACCCAGGCAGCAGGGAGAAAACAGCATTCACCTTTGGCACTAAGCATTACGTATATTGTAGACTGCCACAGGGATATGTTAATTCTCCGAATCACTTTCAGGCAATAGTCAGAGAACTGATTAAAGACAATTTTGTTTTAGTATATATCGATGATGTATTAATTGGAGATGACGATCAGGACAAACATGTGGAAAGAGTGGCAAGGATTATTAAGACACTTAGTGAGGCAGGCCTTAAAATAGGACTAATGAAATGTCAAATTGGGAGAAGCGAAGTCAACTATTTAGGTAATTCAGTATCGAAGGAAGATAGAGAGGCCAGTATTGAAATGAGGAAGAAGGTAGCTGAAATTACTGTGCCCGTTTTGAGAAAAGGGGTTCAAAAAATAATGGGAATATTGGGATATTTAAGGCCAGTAGTGAAGGACTTCAGTCTTTATGCTAAACCCATTTGTGAAACATTGAAAGGGAATTTTATTTGGACCAGCGAGGCCCGCAGGGGGTTAGATCAGTTAAAGACAGCAGTTGCAATATCGGGACCATTAGTTGGGAGACAAGAAGAGGATGATTTAAGTATTAAATTAGACATATATAAAAATGGATATGGTATGGTGCTCGCTAATCATAGCAATCAGACACCTATCAAACATCTGACAGGAAACTGGTCGAGAGCTGAACAAAAATTTTCAGCAATCGAGAAATGTCTGGCAGCTAAAACAAAAAGAATAGCAGAGATAGAAAACGTGTCGGTTGGTAAGAAAATTTATGTCATAACTGAGTTTTTACTAAAAGAGCTAACTAAGAAATAGATTTGCCAGCAAGGCGCGAATACAGCTCGATGGGAAAGATGGGAAACCATTCTTCTAAACCCTGACTTAATGTTTATTCATAACATTAAAAAGGGACAGAAACTTGATGAACCAGTTAGTAAAATGGAGTTGGTGAATGCTTGGGTATTATACACTGATGGTAGTAAAGTCAAGGAGGATGAAGAACAAGCTAGATGGGCATTCATTTAAAAAAATTCAGGAAAGAAAGTAGTGGAGGAACAGGGAATAATCATTGGGTCAGTTCAGACAGCCGAGGTAGAGGGAGTATTGCAAGGGTTAAAGGAGTGTCAGCAGAGAAAGCTGCAGGAAGTAACCATTGTAACAGATACTTTTTTCATGCAGCAAGGATTGGAGAAAGAATTGAAGTTTTAGAAACTAAACGGTTGGACGAATGGTAGAAATAAACTACTGGAACAGAAAGAACAATGGGAAGAGATAGATAAAATTTTAGCAGATATGGAAATCCAGACAATTTATAAAAAAGCACACACAAAAGGAACTGGGGAACTGTGTAAGGGGAATCAGGAAGTGGATGAATTAGCCAGACTTAGAACGATAATCTTGGGGACTCTTGGGAACACGGCAGCCGACCTTCAAATGGTAATTAAGTAAATACATGAAGCCACAGGGCATGGAGGTCATGTTGTGGTCGCAAGGGAGTTGAAAAAGTTAGGAATTAAAATAGCCTATTGGTGACAACACTTAACGGCAGTAAGGAGAAAATGTGAAAGATGTATGGCCTGTGGAGGACAGAGAGGGAATAAAACATATGGGAGCATAAAAACTGAGAAATCAAAGCAAGAATGGTCATTAGATTATGCAGGACCACTTTTTCCTCGAAGCAGCAAAGGTAATTTGGACTTTTTAGTCAAAACTGATAGCTGCACGGGAGAAATTGACCTCAGAGCAACCAGCAAAGCAAATGGAGCCACCTCCAAAAAGGTATTGGCAGAAATGATGACCTCAAGAGGTAGGCCAGAATCGATCCGGATGGACAATGCGTCGCACTTTAGAAATAATACCGTTATTAACTTTTGTGCTGACAGAGGAATAGCAATCAATTGGGCCATGAAATATGCGCCTGAGAGTAATCGAATGGCTGAGAGGTCTGTAAGAAAAGTAAAGGATTGGATCATAAAGAGTGAGGCAGGTAGGGGGATCCTGAGTTTAGGAGTTGAGGAGCCTCAGCCCTTGACCTTGTCCAACAGGTATGAGGTACTTGCTCCCTGTGTGGATGAGGAAGAGGGCTGTAGGGAGGATGCGTTGACTGACCACTGCACCATGGTATAGGAAGCCATTCAAGAGGGGGGAGCAAAAAGACAAGTGGTAGTTGTAGGGGATTCTATAATTAGGGGGATTGATGGCATCCTTTGTAAGCCAGATCGAGAGTCCCGCATGGTATGTTGCCTGCCCGGTGCCAGGGTGAGGGACATCTCTGATCGGCTTGAAAGGATTTTGGAGAGGGAGGGGGAGGATCCAGTTGTTGTGGTCCACGTTGGGACTAACAACATAGGTAAGACTAGGAAAGAGGACCTGTTTGGGGATTATCAAACACTGGGGACTAAGTTAAAGAACAGGTCATCCAGTGTTATAATCTCTGGATTACTACCCGAGCCACGTGCTAATTGGCATAGGGTTGAGAAAATTAGGGAAGTTAACATGTGGCTAAAGGAGTGGTGCGGGAAAGAGGGATTCCATTTCATGGGGCATTGGCATCAGTACTGGGGCAGGAGGAACCTGTACCGTTGGGACGGTCTTCATCTGAACCATTCTGGGACCAGTGTTCTAGCGAATAGGATAAATAGGTTGGTCACAAGGACTTTAAACTAGCAAGTTGGGGGGGAGAGAAATGTAAAGCTGTGGACAGTATAATGGTTAATGGAGAGCAAGGCAGCAGGTTACGTGACAGGTTATTATGTAGAGATATGGGTTCAAAGACAAGGAATATTAGGAGAAAGGGTAAGAGGAAAAATAAATTGCGAAAAGTTACTGAACAAGGTGTTAGGATTCATAACAAAGACATAAAAAACAGCATAAGTGTACTTTACCTGAATGCTCGTAGTATACGGAATAAGGTAAATGAGTTGATGGCGCAAATCATCGTGAATGACTATGATTTAGTGGCCATTACTGAAACATGGTTAAAAGATAGTCACAACTGGGAGTTAAATATCCAAGGGTATCAGACTATATGAAAGGATAGAATGGACGGTAAGGGCGGTGGTGTAGCTTTGTTGTTTAAGGATGGCATCCGGGCAATAGTAAGGGATGATATTCGTGCTATGGAGGACAAGGTTGAATCAATTTGGGTGGAAATCAGGAATAGTAAGGCGAAAAGGTCACTGATAGGAGTAGTCTATAGGCCACCAAATAGTAACAGGATGGTAGGGCAGGCAATAAGCAAAGAAATAATGGATGCATGTAGAAATGGTACAGCGGTTATCATGGGAGATTTTAATCTGCATATTGATTGGTTTAACCAGGTTGGTAAAGGCAGCCTTGAGGAGGAGTTTATAGAATGTGCCCGGGATAATTTCCTGGAACAGTATGTAATGGAACCTACAAGGGAACAAGCGGTCCGAGATCTGGTCCTCTGTAATGAGGCAGGATTGATTAATGATCTCGTAGTTCGGGATCCTCTTGGAAGGAGCAACCACAATATGGTGGAATTTAAAATACAGCTGGAGGATGACAAGGTAACATCAAACACTCGTGTTTTGTGCTTAAACAAAGGCGATTACAATGGGATGAGAGAAGAACTAGCTAAGGTAGACTGGGAGCAAAGACGTCATGGTGAAGCAGTTGAGGAACAGTGGAGAACCTTCCGAGCGATCTTTCACAGTGTTCAGAAAAGGTTCATACCGACAAAAAAGAAAGACGGTAGAAAGGGGAAAAATCGACCGTGGATATCTCAGGAGGTGAGGGAGAGTATCAAATTGAAGGAAAAAACATACAAAGTGGCAAAAATTAGTGGGAGACTAGAGGACTGGGAAGTCTTTAGGGGACAACAGAAAGCTACTAAAAAAGCCATAAAGAAGAGTAAGGTGGACTATGAAAGTAAACTGGCTCAGAACATAAAAGCAGATAGTAAAAGCTTCTACAAATATAGAAGAGAAAAAAGAGTGGCTAAGGTAAATATTGGTCCTTTGGAAGATGAGAAGGGAGATTTAATAATAGGAGACGGGGAAATGGCTGAGGAGCTGAACAGGTTTTTTGGGTCAGTCTTCACAGTGGAGGTCACAAATAACATGCCAGTGACTGATGGAAATAAAGATATGGTAGGTGAGGACCTTGAGATGATTGTAATCACTAAGGAGGCAGTATTGGGCAAGCTAATGGGGCTAAAGGTAGACAAGTCTCCTGGCCCTGATGGGATGCATCCCAGAGTGTTAAAAGAGATGGCTCGGGAAATTGTAAACGCACTAGTGATAATTTATCAAAATTCACTAGACTCTGGGGTGGTCCCAGAGGATTGGAAAGTAGCAAACGTGACACCACTGTTTAAAAAAGGAGGTCGGCAGAAAGCGGGTAATTATAGGCCGGTAAGCTTAACTTCGGTTGTAGGGAAAATGCTGGAATCTATCATTAAGGAGGAAATAGCGGGGCACCTGGAGGGAAATTGTCCCATTGGGCAGATGCAGCATGGGTTCACAAAGGGTAGGTCGTGTCTGACTAATTTGGTAGAATTTTTTGCGAACGTTACCAGTGCAGTAGATAACGGGGAGCCAATAGATGTGGTGTATCTGGATTTCCAGAAAGCTTTTAACAAGGTGCCACACAAAAGGTTGCTGCATAAACTAAAGATGCATGGCATTGAGGGAAAAGTGGTAGCATGGGTCGAGGATTGGTTAACTAACAGAAAGCAGAGAGTGGGGATAAATGGGTATTTCTCTGGTTGGTGACCTGTAACTAGTGGGGTCCCTCAAGGATCAGTGTTGGGCCCGCAGTTGTTCACAATTTACATAGACGATTTGGAGTTGGGGACCAAGTGCAATGTGTCAAAGTTTGCAGACGACACTAAGATGAGTGGTAAAGCAAAAAGTGCAGAGGATACCGGAAGTCTGCAGAAGGATTTGGATAGGTTAGGTTAATGGGCTAGGGTCTGGCAGATGGAATTCAATGTTGCCAAGTGTGAGGCTATCCATTTTGGGAGGAATAACAGCAGAATGGATTATTATTTAAACAGTAAGATGTTAAAACATGTTGCTGTGCAGAGGGACCTAGGTGTGCTGGTGCACGAGTCGCAAAAAGTTGGTGTGCAGTTGCAACGGGTGATTAAGAAGGCTAATCGAGTTTTGTCTTTCATTGCTCGAGGGATGAGTTTAAGACTAGTGAGGTTATGCTGCAATTGTATAGGGTATTGGTGAGGCCACATCTGGAGTATTGTGTTCAGTTTTGGTCTCCTTACCTGAGAAAGGACATATTGGCACTGGAGGGAGTGCAGAGGAGATTCACTCGGTTGATCCCAGAGTTGAGGGGATTAGATTATGAAAAGAGGTTGAGTAGACTGGAACTGTACTCATTGGAGTTTAGAAGGATGCGGGGGGATCTTATTGAAACATATAAAATTATGAAGGGAATAGATAGGGTAGATGCGGGCAGGTTGTTTCCACTGGTTGGGGAAAGCAGAACTAGGGGGCATAGTCTCAAAATAAGGGGAGGTAGATTTAGGACGGAGTGTAGGAGAAACTTCTTCACCCAAAGGGTTGTGAATCTCTGGAATTCCTTGCCCAGTGAAACAGTTGAGGCTCCTTCTTTAAACGTTATTAAGAAAAAGATAGATGCCTTTCTAAAGAATAAAGGGGTTCGGGGATATGGTGTACGGGCCGGAGAGTGGAGCTGAGTCCACAAAGATCAGCCATGATCTCATTAAATGGTGGAGCAGGCTCGAGGGGCCAGGTGGCCTACTCCTATTCTTAGTTCTTATGTTCTTATGTTCTTATGAATCAGAATGATAAAGGCTGGGATAAAGACATTGATAGAATAGTATTTGATCTCAATAGTCATCTCAGAACCTCTGTCTCCCAGAGACAAGGGGACCCAAGTGAATCTGGAAACTATCAAGTAGGAGAGGAAGTATGGGTGAAGCTACCAACTAAGACTGAAGGGAAAATAATCAGTGAAGCTGTGAAATGTAAAGACAAGATTGTTCAGAATCTGGGTAAGCATACTGTTGAATTAGAGAGGCATGGGGCGAAATTCTCCTACCCGCCCCGCCACATTTCTGCCCCGACCCGCCGGCGGGAGTCTCCGTAACACCAGCCGGTCAATGGGGTTTCCCATTGTGGGGCAGCCCCACGCCGTCGGGAAACCCCCGGGCGCCGCAAAACGGAGACTCCCGCCGGCGGAGAATGACGCCCATGGTGTCTGGAGCAAAAGAAATTGTATCACAATTAAAACACATGACCCAATTGTGGGAAGACAGTGAATTAAAACCCGTTAACAGTTCTTAATTGTATGATGTACATCAATGATAAGGAAAATAAACCAGTTCAAAAAGAAAAAGGAAAGAAATAGTGGCAAAAGAAATCCAGAAGTCCTGGAGAGGGCACTTCTGGAGTGTCCAAACGAAGATAGAAAATACAAATTAAAGATTAGGGCCCTCTCCACCTTGACCTGTTCATTTGATTTTTCAGATGGAAAAAATAAATAACAGACAAACCAGTTCACAAGAAGGAAGAGAACTACACCCTAGAAAAGAATGTTTTAGACAGGATTGGGGGAAAACTAATGATATAATTGGCTACATACTTGAGAGAATTAAATGACAGAACCCGGAAGAAAACTTTACGGGTTAGAAACAAATCAAAATATCAAATTATTACTGAACAGTGAAACCTCCAGTGAGACATCTCTAATTGCACATCAGCTGATGGATGATCTGCGGTCTCCACGGGGTATGTACTACGCGGTGGAGTTATTAAGGGTCTCGTCAGACAGCAGCGACTGACGATGAACCTGTGGTAATACCAGGTATTGCAGTACCTGAGAGGTGGATGACCATTGGCTAGACCCAGAAGCCTACCATTGGCTGATGTACATAGCTCCGCCCTGAGAGGCGGAATATAAGAACCAATGCCATCCCAGCAGCCTTCACTTTCTGTATCAAAGCTGCTGGGAACAGTTCTAGCTGATTAAAGTCTATTAGTTACGACTCACCTTGTCTCGAGAGTAATTGATTGCGCATCAGAACCCCAACATGATAAATGACAATAGTTTGAGAATTTTTGTCGCTTGATGCCACGGCGGGAAAATTATTGCCAATGCAGCAAACAATATTGCATTGACGAGCTGTAATAGTTATTAAGGAAGAAATGTCATGTAAATTGGTAGGGACTGTTATGTATGATAACGGGGGTATGTGTGCCATTCGAGAACTTGATCAGCATTTCTAAACTGTGTGAATGTTTTAATAGAGGGGGAATAGTGCTAGTTTAGTGTGTTTACTTGATTGAACTGCATAGAACATCACAAATAATATTGATCTTTTTCACACGCCATATTTAGTATGTAATGACTATTGATCCCAAAGCCACGAAGGGATGTGTCGATATTGTACTTTAATTTTGGTATTGAAATTGTGATAGCAGTTGCAAATATGTAAAGTTGTAACACACGGTCTATTTGTGTGGTTAGGTGATGAGTAATGCGTTAAGATAAGACTTAATTTTTTTTACTGTGTATTTAACTATTGGGAGAATTTATTTGGAAAAAGTGACAGTTCGATGTGGTTTTGCGAATACTGTTGGCTTATTATGTTGCAAATATTGTAATGGAAAATATACACTTTCATGTTGTAAGGGAAATGATGACAGACGAAAGGGATTTGAAGGAAATTTGTCAGAAAGATATTCTCTCATGTACACCAGGGGCTGGCAAACATACATGGTTCAGGACAATGTTAGACATTGATGTGAGGAAGTCAGGAATAGAAGCAGGATCAATTGAACCTTTTAAATTAATGAAGCAAGGGAATCAGTGGGTGGTACATGATATCATAATTTACCATTTCAATGAGAAACGGAAAGCAATTTGGATGACGGAAAAATGGGACACTAGACAGCCAGTGATGGACAAAAGACCTTTTTGGTTACTGATGGACTGAGTTGTGTGCTGTCTCTAAGGGACATGAGGAAGCTCTTACGGTGCTGCTACCCCTTTGGAGGTGGTGGAACACACGGATATAGCAATTGTGTTATCTCCCTGAGTGGCTGCAGCTATGGTTCACGGTAATTGGACTTGAGGAAAGAATGAAAAAAGACTCTTATTGACACTGGTCTGTGATATGGATACATTTACAAATTGATTTCGGTGCACAATTTAAAATCACAACATGTACATACAAATGAGAAAGATTGGGGATAAATGTTAGTCAGTACAATTAGATGGGGGATAATTGACCAAGTGATATAGTTATGTTTCAAATGTCAAGATGGGGTGTAATTGATAATATGGAAAGATGTGTCATTTGAAACATGGAAGTCTTGCAATACCTGATTTAAGAAATATGAGAGAATGTAGGGAAACATCCCGCAAAGGGTTAACAGCAGCTGCAAAGAGCGGGATTATAAAATGCAGATTCTTTCTCCCAAACAGGCTCAGCAAACACACAGGATTTTTGTATGAAGCTAAAAACAATGGTTCACACCTTCATTGAAGTAAAATCAGCAGATAGAAAAGAATGACTAGGGGGGGTCAAATATATAGGTGTGAAATTCTGCTGACACCAAGTAAATTAAAGAAAATTGGAGACTATCAGTCTACGAGAAACATCATTTAAAGCTAAAATAAAAGTCAAAATTATGAGCTGGGGACATAATTGGAAAATAAAACTACAGAAATGACAGGAACCAAGATTCACACCCCTCTTGAAATCAAAGCATTTTGAACATCACAAAGGACAATGTAATCAGATCTATGGGCTGGGGTCATGTCAAAATGAAGACTTAGTCGTGTTAGAAATATTCAGATTAAAGGTACCTTTTACAAAAAGTGAAATAAAAGTTACTTTACAATAAAGTCATAAAAACTTCACAACTGTTAGAAAAATATATAAACCCGAAGAAAGGTGACAGCCAGCAGAGCCAGCTCTCACAGCTTGGTACATGGGAAAGATAGGACATAACAACTGAGCTCACCAGCGAAAACATCTAAAGAAGAACAGATTTTAAAAAGAAGGTTGATTGTCAAGTTGGGCCTGAAGGTCCCTTCAACCATCCAGAAGGATCCAGAATCAAGATCTTTTTACTTTTCTGTAAAGACAGTGATTGCATCTTTTAAAAGAAAAAATATATAATTATAAAATACCTTAAAGGTTTTAACCTGAAACAGTGGTTATTAGCCTACTTTACTTACTTAGCAATGCAGGACCCAGGATATCAATGCTACTAAGGGGTAAGTAGGTACAATTCTTCTGTGTAGGTATGGGTTATACTGGGGGATAACTTGAAAACATAGTTTGACCTGAATAGCACCCACTGAAGCCTGCATAGGAGTCAGGGAGTGGGAATCCCTGTTCACTATTTAGAATATCGACCCTTTTTGGTATAGGGGGAATTCTAAGAATAGTGATGAGTTTTTAACTTCACACCTCCAGCACATGGCTAAGAGCTAGTCTGGTTCAGTCAGACAGAGTAATCACACTTAGGTTAGCAGAGAGTCGAACTCACAGAGAACTGTGCTAATTGTGTGACAGGTTCAATAAATCAGATTCAACTAACTTCAAGGTCTGGGGTATCTTTCAGTTAAAGCTGCATCCAGTGGCAGCCCGTGTTATCTCAGTGTGCTTAACATGACAATGCCCAGCTACTCCAACCCTTACCTGCTCTACTGCTTTCTTTAAGACCTCAGAGCCATTGTAGATTCACTGTACTCTGACGGATCCTGGCTGGCTTTCTCCATCCCTTTCAGCTTCCTTTGATTTGAGTGACATTTCTTGGCGGGATAATATGCTAGTCCAGGACAAGTCTAGAACAACATGGAATGCAGAAGTCAAGACTTATCAGAAGAATGTCTTTGGAGTCCAGGATAGAGGCCGCTCATGACCCGGAGCCTGTGAACACCACAGCAGTCGGTTGGGGGAGAATCTATCAGGTGGATGACAGTTTCCGTGCCATTGAAGAGATCCATCTTCCAGACACAGAATGTTCCTGAAGATCCATCTTCTTTCTTCAATGGTGGGTCAGTGATTTGGGGCATCTTTAAAATATGGCATGCAGATATGATGGTTGGACTTGTGCGATCATGCCCGCCCCACCACACAATTTGGCACTAAATACCTGGATGCATAATTTGTGAGTATGCAGCCGGAAGATATGACATGGTTCTCTCATGGCCTCTGCAGCGGGAAACATTCCCTGCCCATGCCCGCGCCAAAGGGCACGGTTGCAGATGAGAGAATTCTACCCTATGCCTTATTCTGAAGTTCACTGGGCGGGATTCTTCGACCCCCCCCGCCGGGCCGGAGAATCACCGGGGGCGGGGGGGGAGGGCGGCGTGAATCCTGTACCGTTGCCCTGACGTCGGCTGCGGATTGTCCGGCGCCGGTTTTTCGGCAGGGGCGGGAATCGCGCCGCGTAGGTCGGGGGCCGCTGCCAACGGCCCCCGCCCAGCGATTCTCCGGCCCGCAATGGGCCGGTTGGCTTCCCGTTTTCAGCGTAAAAGGCACCAGATCAGTATCGGTGGGACCTGGCTTTGTGGGCGGCCTGTGGAGTCCTCGGGGGGGGCGCGGGGAGGTCTGGCCCCGGGGGGGGCCCCCACAGTGGCCTGCCCCACAATCGGGGCCCACCAATCCGTGGGCGGGACTGTGCCGTGGGGGCACTCTTTCCCTCCGCGCCGGCTGTGCCCTTTAAAAAAAATCCTCACATGTGATTGCTCAGGGGGTATGCCACGATATGATCAGCCATTTTATCAATTAAAAAGACAAGCCATGCACACCACAAAAAATTTCCACTGACTTTGTTGAAACATGACTGAGACTGCATACTAATATCTCACAAAACAAAACTTGATCGCCTTAAAATCCATGCTCACACTATCAACACACTTTATTCTTACCATATCAAACTGAAACTTGAACAACATTATCATTTGGATTGGATTGGATTTGTTTATTGTCACATGTACCGATGTACAGGAAAAAGTATTGTTCTGCGTGCAGCTCAGACGGATCATTCCGTACATGAAAAGAAGATACAAAATAGGGCAAGTACACAATGTAAATACATAGACACTTGCATCGGGTGAAGCATACAGGGGTGTCATGCTACTCAGTAGAGAAGATGTGTGAAGAGATCAGATCGATCCATTAGAGGGTCATTTAGGAGTCTAGTAACAGTGGGAATTAAGCTGTTTTTGAATCTGTTAGTGCGTGATTTCAGACTTTTGTATCTCCTGCCCAATGGAATAAGTTGGAAGAGTGAGTAAGCCAGGTGGGAGGGGTCTTTGAATATACTGCCCGCTTTCCCCGGGCAGCGGCAGGTTCATGGGATGGACTGGGCTCTGTTTACGACTCTCTGTAGTTTCTTGCGGTCTTGGGCCGAGCAGTTGCCATACCAAGCTGTGATGCAGCCAGATAGGATAGGATGCTTTCTATGGTGTATCTGTTAACGTTGGGAAGAGTCAATGTGGACATGCCGAATTTGCTTCGTTTCCTGAGGAGGTATAGGCGCTGTTGTGCTTTCTTGGTTGGAGCGTCGATATGGGTGGACCAGGACAGATTGTTGGTGATATGTACACCTCGGAATTTGAAGCTGCTAACCATCTCCACATCAGCCCCATCCATCCTGTCAGGAGTGTGTACAATACTTTGCTTCCTGAAGTCAATGACCAGCTCGCTGACAGTGAGGAAGAGATTGTTGTCGTTCCACCACTCCACTCGGTTCTCTATCTCCCTCCTGTATTCTGACTCATCATAGTTCGAGATCCGACCAATTATGGTTGTGGCATCAGCAAACTAGTAGATGGAGTTGAAGCCGGATTTTGCCACACAGTCATGTGTGTATAGGGAGTGCAGTAAGAGGCTAAGTACGTAGCCTTGCGGGGTCCCTGTATTGAGGACTATTATGGAGGAGGGGTTGTTGTTTATCCATATTGATTATGGTCTATGCGTTAGAGAGTTGAGGATCCAGTTGCAGCGTGGGGAGCCAAGTCCTAGGTTTTGGAGCTTTGACATGAGCTTGGCTGGGATTATGGTGTTTAAGGCAGAGTTGTAGTCAATAAGTAAGAGTCTGATGTTGGAGTCCTTGTTGTCGAGATGCTCCAGCAATGAGTGTAGGGCCAGGGAAATGGCATCTGCTGTGGACCGGTTGTGGCGATATGCCAATTGCAGTGGATCTACGCATTCTGGAAGTATGGAGTTGATGTGCCTCATGACCAACCTCTCTAAGCACTTCATTACCATTGATGTCAAGGCCACCAGACGGTAGTTATTGAGGCACATTGCCTGGTTCTTATTTGACACCGGTATGATGGTGGTCTTCTTGAAGCAGGTGGGGACCTCGGAATGGAGTAGGGAAAGGTTGAAGATGTCCGCGAACACATCTGCCAGATGGTCCGCACGGGATCTGAGTGCATGACCAGGGACCCCGTCCGGACCCATCGCCTTCGGAGGATTCCCTTTCAAGAAGGCCGATCTGACTTTGGTCGGAAGCTGGGACGGTGGGTATGGGTGTGTTATGGGCTGATGGGGTAGTTGACAGTGGTTTGATGATTTCCTGCTCGCACCAAGCATAGAATGCATTGAGTTCATCGCGGAGGCGTGCGCTGCTGCTGGAGATTTTGCTCGGCTTCACTTTGTAACCCGTTATGTTGTACACAGACAATAAACCATGTCGAAGAAGCTTTGGATCTTTTACCATCATGTTTTAGTAGTTCTTCCTCAACTGCCTGATTGACTCACTCATCGCTTAGCAACCATCCCTGCCTTCGTTGTGATGCTCCATGTCATAGAGGCAATGTACACTACGGTTGGATGAAGGATTGCTGCCAGCTGCCATGGAAATGGGCATTCAGTTGCATAATTCAGTTTCTATAGTGACACAGATGCCGATTGTGAATGCCTATATAGCAGCGCCTTAGCCATCAATCTGAACAAAGTCCCTTAGGTCACTCAGCTGAAATATATTACTGGTAGAGTATAGTCAACTTTCATTGTTCACAAAACTTGACATTGTGGAAAATTACATTTCTACAGCCATAACATTTATACTTAATCTATGCCCGAGGAGCTATTGATGTTATTTGAAACATCTGTGCTCCCTGCAACTATGACACAGGAATATTTTTTGATTCTATCCAAGCGTATTTAATCTCGAAGTTCATCGTTGAAAATGAAGTGTGCTGTCAATAACACAAAAGTTTGTCACTGCGCCAGAGAATACTGTGTTGCGCATCAGAAAACATTGTGACCTGGAAATTAGTCCTACTGTTGGAATAAATATGTATGCTACTCATGGTTAGTAGAAGTAATGCTGCAAGTGCAAAGCAGCTTACAATTCCTCCAAACTATCATACTGGCAAATTCTTCTATGAAATAATTGGTTCATGGGCATTGCAGCTGTATAAATGAAAATCATATTTGATATGGGAATTATTGCTCGTGTAATTGATATTAAAATCCAAAGTGGATTGTCATGTCAAAATTTGGGCAAGCAGAAACAGTTCCACCACTGGTAAGAAAGCAAGTAACAGCATTACTTATGTCTAACCATGAATGACATCTGAGAGACTCTCTGGGCAGGATTGTCCGCTGTCGGGATGTTCCGTTTTGCCGGCAGCCCAGGAATTTCCCGACGGCGTGGGGCTGCCCCACAATGGGGAACCCCATTGACCAGCCGGCAAAACGGAGCATCCCGCTGGCGTGCTGAACCAGAAATCTGGAGCGGCGGGACGGCGAATCCAGCTCTCTCTCTTTGCAAAAATGGCTCTGGATGCCAACTCCAGAAATCCAGCCTCCGGAGCCCACCCCCAACATTTTCCTGGGGTTAGAGGAATGGAGATGGATCCAACTTTGCCTCGCGTCATTCATGGATGCAGCTGCACATGTTAAATTGCAGCTGCCTTCCATCTGATCTGATTTTCACAAGGAGAAATCAGACAATACCACATGTAGAAAACACTTGGTGGGAGAAGGTCTAAACCTGTTGGAGTTGTTTGGAGAGGAAGTGTTCCCGTTTGGAGTGGTAAAGTTCCTTTTTGGATATAGTCCCAGGAAACCTTTGGGAGAGGTGAGGTGTATTTTGGGAGAGGTGATGTTACCTTTGGGTTGTTAAAAGTCGGTGTGAATGTGTGTAGAAAGAGGATAAACTCATTGGAACTGTCAAAGGGAAGTGTCAATGGAGCTATGAAAGGAAGCTATCAAAGGGAGCTGTTAGGACACTTAAATATTTGGGGAATAAAAACTATCTGCTATTTCAATCTGTTCACTTACATAAGCCTGAGGGTTACTTTTACAGGATTTCTGTTGCATGAGTAATTTCACAACCTATAACTATCACAGTTGTGTGTCTGCCAGTTCACAGATTGATTGATAGCGCCAAGTGCTTATAAAGTCTACATACACATACAAATGCTTGATCCTGCAGGAACTACAGGAAGTTAAATGTAGTCAATGGGTTTTTAATCACTAATTTTTAAAATAGTGAATTTGGAAATGGACATTTACAAATTTTATTTAATCTCAGCAGGGGTCCTGAGATCTGCCCATTGTGATACTGGGTCATAGGGAATAGGGGCAATAAAGAACCAGAGGGTTATGAACTGGCATGTGGGATATGGGATTAGTAGAGGAGCATCAGGTAGAATGGAGGGTATGAAGGGACATAGATAGTGGTGGAGACCATGAGGTGGCATGGATTAGCATAGTTGGGATGCCCCCCTCCCCCGCTGACAAGAAGGGGGCATCCCCTCCGCCACAGGAATTACAGTTCACCCTCCCACAGTCAGCACGCAAGAGGGTGACAATCGCACCCCCCCCCCACCACTCCCCATCAGACCCCCAAACCCCATCAGACCTCCCTTCAGAGACAGCCATCAGACCCCCCCACCAATCAGAGATTCCTATCTGAAAGCTGGAGAGGCCCATGCAGTAGGTTGAACTGAATTTTTCCATACCCTTTCTTAACATCTGCTATCTTGGACAGAGGTGTTTAAAGCAACAGCTGTTACTATTGTCAGAGGCTTCTTCAGAAGTCCAGTACACTTCAAATGGCTTGAAATTTCTTGATAGCCTTTGAAATGCAGATCTTCCATTTAATTTCACACAGCAATACATTGCATTAGCCACATATTGACAGTTTTATTACTCCAGAGACTGCTGCTTGGTGGATTGTTTATTAATCTTTCCCTTCATATTTAAATCTCCATTAGCTTGCTTTATGCTAACCACAAAGTTTATAAATATTCTTGCTTTGATTGACAGCTCCTAATCACATAAAAGGCAGCTAAGTGCTTTCTGGTGTGAAAAAGAGGACGCCTGGCGCTCTCTTCTTCACCAGAACGGATAACCCACTACCAGCAGCAGGCACTGAAGAATTCACCCCCTATTTTCCCACTTAACAGAAAGAGAGACCTGACAGGGCTTTCCAGTTTCACCAATTCCAGAATTCCCAAGATACGGGTATTATGATCCCCGACCAGGCCCCAAATGTGGCTCGGATACTGGACTGAAACGCTAACATTTTGGTTTATTTTTGTAAGACTGTGTGGAAAGAACACTTCATTCCAGGAGTGATTGCACGAATAAATAGAGATTTGGGGCGGGATTTTCTGTTGGCCGATGGCAAAATCGGGAAAGGCAATTGGGCGGAGAATCTGTGGCGACTGGGGCTTTTCACAGTAACTTTATTGAAGCCTACTTGTGACAATAAGTGATTATTATTATTAAAATTGCGTTAGGTGCCGATTTGACACCAAATCGCAATTCTCTATCACCTCGACAGCGGCGTCAATGCGTACTGGAACACATGTGCAGTTAACACAGTTTGCATATCATGAGCGGGCACGACCCGGTATACTTCGGGGCCTCTGCGATTCTCCGCCTCCGATGGGACGAGTGCCCAATGGCGCGGTTCACTTGTGCTTTTAAAAATCGTGAAACTGGCGTCGTGGCTGCTAAGGAAGAGAGAGGAGGTGGGAACTGGAGAGGAGCGACTGTGGGTTGCTGGGTCGGACACTGGCCAAGCTGGCTGGGGTGTGGGGGGCCATGCCAGGGTTGGGGGATGGGTGGGGACAGGGGGAACAGGCCGAGTGACCAAGGTGACCCCCCACAGGACTGGGGCGGTGCACGGGCATGGACCGCCATTACAGTGACCATTTTGCTGCACACCCACTGACCACCCACCTTAGTCCCTGGATCTGCAGAGTGACATCGGCCGTATGGGTGCCCCCACCCCCCCACGCACGCACCCCACCCTCGTCACAGCACCTCCCCCCCCCACCCCAGCTCCCCCATACCCTGCCACCACCCACTGGTGTCCCACCCAGGGCAACACCCACAGTAGCCCCTGGCAAGGGCAGTGCCAGTCAAAGGTTTTCCTCGCATCAGGGATGGGCGCCAGGGCCAGAGTGCCCCATGGTGCCGGACATCGACGGGGCTAGGGGTGCAGGGATGCAGGTGGGGGAACATGAGGGGCAGAGCTCACAGTGCCAACTGGGGCCACCATGTAGCCAGTTGGGCCTGTTTAGGCATGGGGTACACACCACGCTAACATGTTGACCTTTCACCCCTTGCAGACAATGGATATTGGAATACAACCAGTAATGGTGGCCTTCCTGCTAGTCGCTGCAGCCCTGGGGGATGCCCTGCAGCTCTACGAGTGTGCGTACTCGAGGAGAAGGAGGAGGAGGCTGCAACAAGCAGTGGAGCGGGAAACAGCAGTGGTGCATGCAGCAGAGGGGCAGGTGGCAGCCATCCAGGTTGGCGAACCGGCTGCCCAACAGGCCAAAGAGGTGCCAAGGAGATGCCTCATGAGACGTCGCGTGTACTTGCACTGCCTGTCATTCAAGGACATGCCGGACGGGGCATGCTGTTGATGACTCCGGCTGGGCAGAGAGATGGTGTGACATATTTGCTGAATGATGGCACATCTGGCACTGTGGAGGCATGGAGGAGGACACCCACTCCCGGTGGTCATCAACTTGATGGTCGCCCTGAACGTTTACGCGACTGGGTCCTTCCAGGCGCTGAGTGGGGGCCTGTCCGGGATCTCACAGACCTAGGTGCACAGCTACATCCATGCCATCACGGAGGGCCTATGTGTCCATGCGAATCAATACATCCTCTTCAATATGGACTGAGCCCACCAGGATGCCTGGGCAGCGGGCTTTGCCGCCATTGACAGGATGCCCGGGTCCAGGGGATGATCGACGGGATTCATGTCCCCCTTTGAACACCTGCAGATAACAGGCATGCTGTACTTAAACCGAAAGAGGTTCCACTCGATGAACGTGCAGCTGTTATGTGACCATCAGCTACGCATCATACACGTCAGTGCCCGGTACCCGGGCAGTTTGCATGACTCATTCATCCTGGCACACTCGACGATTCCTGATATGTTCGAGACGGCCCCCCGGCTGGGGAGTTGGCTCCTGGGTGACAGGGGCTATTGACTGCGACCGTGGCTGATGAAGCCTATCCGGAGTCCACAGACCGACGCGGATACAGCAACCAGGAGCGTATCGAGCAGTGCTTTGGCCTCCTGAAGATGCGGTTCAGGTGCCTTGACCACTCTGGAGGGGCCCTCAAGTATGGTGCTGAGAGGGCCGCCCACATTATCGTGACTTGCTGCGTCGTCCACAACGTCGTGCAGCAGAGGGGCGATGTGTTGGAGGAGGAGGAGAAATGCTAGGCCTCGTCCGACGAGGAGGCCGCACCATGTGTCTTCTAGGGCCAATGCGCACGGGACGCTCTGATTCACCGTCTAGGAGTGGGGGTAGAGGGGAGGGGTACTGGCCAGGGACACGGACACCGCATCCCAATGTAACACCCCCTCACTTCGATCTCCAGCCACCCCCGTCCCGCCTGTAACTCAGACAGAGCCCCGAGGCAGGTTGTAACAATGGTAAGAGGTGTTTATTGTGCACAAATATATACAAGTTTGTACCCTGTTCCCCTACAACCAAAGTGTACCCTGCATCCATGCCAACTGAACTAGTGCGTAACATCCTAGTCTTACGGGCCCTAACGTCTAGGTGGATCCCCAGACGGTACAGCAGGAGTGGAGGAGGCCTGCTGTGATTCCTGCCCTGTGACCTTGATCCCCATTGGCACTGTCCTCTGGGGCGATCGGCCTGGATGGGCCTGGGCTGTGCTCAGGTGTCCCAGGTGGTGTGGTGTCGTTCTGTTCTGCCCGCTGCCCACCAGATGCGTAAGGAACATGAGGGGCTGGAGTCCGAGGTGCTTTGGTGTTACGGCACCTCCCCTCCAGGAGTGACTGGCATGGGCCCCATCACCTCTTCCTCCCTAGGGGTGCCCAATAGCCCCCGGACTACTCTGTGGGTAGCGGAGTTATCCTCAGATGCTCCCCTGCCACCTGGCACTGCCAGTCCTGGAGGCCCGCTCTGGTCTTTGCAAAGGTCCGCTCTCAGCCATGGAGCACAGGGATGGACCATCTCCGTCTGCGACTGTGCCACCACCTTCTGGGTCTGTGTCACATCATTCAGTGCTGCGCCATCTTCCTCTGGGACTGGGCCACCTCCCTCTATGTCCGCGCCATGTCGGCCAGCGCCTGGGCATGGCCACCGACGTTCCCAGCCCTGGCCTGCTGTGACTGGGACACATGGAAGAGCACTGCTGCGATTTCCAGGTGACATTGGGACATGGTTTCCTGAGAGGTGGCAACTCTGTCTTGGGCCTCAGCCATCGCATGCACAGAGTGCCGCAGGCCTTGGACAAGCCGATCCATAGCCAAAACCATTGCCCCCAATGCCTCCACCATGGATGCCATCCGTGCGGTGTTTGCCTGAGTGGCACGCATGGTTGGTACCACCTCCTGCTCCTGCACATGTTTGGACTCCTGCAACTGCACCTGCAGCTCCTGGACGTTCCCCAACAAGCCTTCATGTAGTCCCTGGCTCTGCGACGGCATCTCCATGGTCACTTGGCCTTCTCGAGACCCATCTGGATGGCAGCTAGTTCCTGGGGTCGGCCTACTCTCCGACCGTCCACCCTCTCGGGTGTTCCTACCTCCACCTGCTGTACCAGAGCAGCTGTGTAGTGAGCACCAGTGTCCCAAGAGCCTCTTCACTAACATGCCCAACCGAGGTGAGTGTTTCAGGGATGGTGTGTGTGGGAATGAAGTGTGTATATGCAGCTTGTCAGCCTCCTGAGCGTCAATCACGGAACTGGCGAATCGGGCACTGCTTCTCATTGGATTCGATTGTGCTCCACGTGGCGCCGGTGCTAGTCCCTTAACCGTTGCTGAGTCGGTCCAGGTGAGGCGGCAATTTTTCTGTCGTGAAAGTCGACAATTTCTGCGTTGGCGTCAACGTTTACTCTCAGAAACAGAGAATGCCGATCCTCATGACTGCAGCACCCGCTGACTGTGCATGCTGGAGAATGTAAACCACACGTGGCTGGGACAAACTGGCAGTGGCCCACAGCCATGCCACCAATCAAATAGTTACATGGTCACCTAAGATGGTATACTGGATGACAGGAACTGGCATCATCCGTTACAGATACATGAACCAGCACCGCCAACTGCCACAAGAGGTTAATACACTAAGTCTGCAATCTGCTCCTCCTGCCCAGTGGAGATGGAGACCCCCCCCCCCCCCCCTCCTCCCAATACAGCAAGCCCTGCAGCCACTGTGCACACCCCAGGGATGCCTGAAGCCACCCACTATGTGGATAGCAACACCAGCGCATCACAGGCACAACCAACTGTTGTGAGTACATGCTCAGGGCTGCTGAGCAGACCAAACCCCAAGCTCAAGGACCGCATACTGAATTTGGTGTAAATATATATGCCGTTTTACTTTTGAAAGGTGGGGGAAGGGGTATACTTTGCATTTGCGCCAGGTTTTGTGGCTCAAGCTCATGAACCGTGTAATTTAAATATTCAATGTTCTGTTACCGGCGTTCAACATGATTCTTTGCATCTGAGTATGGATTGCCCCAACTAAAATGGGGAAGATGTAGAATGTATAGTCATGAACGCATTGCTGTGATCAGTGCACAGGAAGTGATGTGTCGTTAGTGTAGGAATCCTCATCAGTGTGGCTGCAAGCATGGTGTACAAGAGTTGATGAAAACTGTTTAAATTGTAGTCCTTGTCATCATTCCTACACAACCCAGAGTGTGATTACAATCGTGTGATAAATGGGCTTATTATCAAGTCGAGCATTGTTTTCATATCGCTGACTTATCAAATTAACAGCCAGACGGCTGTATAATTATAGTTGTCACTGGTTGACATAGCTAAAGCACGAATTTGATTGACAGGAAACATCATTGTTCATGTTATATAATCTCACAGGAAAATTCTTATTGTTTGACCACATGTATGTTCGCTGTCACGACACAAAGATTAATATAATTAACAAGGTTAAGATCTTTTTTGCTGCATCATTTTGACACAACTTAAACAGTATTATTTTATTCAGTCATTATTGAAGATAGATGTAGTCCAACTCCCAAGAATTAATTTGGATTAATTCCCAACTCCAACCACCTGACAAGGGGAAGTGGGTTTGCATGCAGGGAAATAAATCCCATGAAGGTGAGTTAGGCTAGGATCCTGACACAATCTTGGTCGCTTCCTGATGTTGGCGACTCTGTAGCAGCTGGGGGTCGACTGAGTCCAGGGACACATCATCTGACCAGGGCACAGAAGAGTCCAGTCCTCCATAATTTCTCTGTGTGCAGGATTCCTGGGACATCCCTGCCTCCGCCTTCTGTGGATCGTCAGCAATGAGCTGCTCGCCAGTGAGTGAACCAGAAGGTTGCATTCAAATATGGCCCATCAAGGTGCAAATATCTGTGGAGAGGGCAGGTGTCAGCTTTGATGCTTCTCCCATGCTGCGTTCCGCTATCTCTTCCTCAGAGCTGCTTGGGTCACCAGATCCCGAGAGGATGGGCAGGCTGGCCAATGATCGACCTGCAAGGGAAGAGAGACAGTATTGTGCATGGTAGGGGCATAGGGGTAGGAAAAATATTACTTATACGGGGCTGCCGCCATGGCTGGATTTGTTGCGGGTTCTCACTTTTGTCTCTTGTCCCCACCTCACTCTCAGCACAGGAGTGGTCCTGCTCCTCACCGACCAGCTCTAGGATTCTCTCCTCAAAGGCCGTGAGGATTTTCAATTCGGACATCATTCCTGCCGCTGTGCACGCTCATGCTGATTGTGCTCAAGTTTGTCCTGCAATGAGACAGGTGTGGAGAGTGTAGGTAGGATGTGCGCCAGGTCAGAAAGTAAGGATGCCTGGTATGTGCGGTTATTGAGTGGGTGCTGGGATGTGATGAGATTAGGAGTGGCGGGGGGTGGGGGGGGGGAGCAGTGACAAGGAATGGTGTGGTTGGATGAGTGGTGGGACCTGGTGAGTTGGCAGTCAGTGAGTTTGTTCCCAGTGGAAATGTGACGGCTGCTGAGCGGGTGCATGATGACTGATGCACGATCAATTGCACAAAGACTAAAGTTGGGTATAATTGCGGCTTTATTACAGTCAGATGTGAGGCCTCCTGCTGCAGCTGGTGAAATGGCAGGGCACTGGAGGTCATGCAAATTTATACAGTTCTCCGTGGGCGCAGACAGCCGGCAGGAGCTACCGGCAAACCTGTAGTGCTACCTTACATTTCCGAATACAGTGGTTCACCACATTCACCCCCTGTTAAAACCGAGTCCGGCGGGGGTGACGTGAAACTATATACAATTAGTGTGATTATGTACAGTGGTAGGAAAAGAAAAGTCCACGTTGACGGTCCGGAGTCCGTCAAAGGTTCAGTCGGTCCGGTGCTTTGTTGGGAGCAGCATAACGGTGGCGGCGAAGTCGGTGGTGGCGGTGGTGGAGGTGGCACCGATGCCGGTGGTGGCGGTGCGGATGCTGGCCAGTCATCGGGGAACTCCGGGAGCGTGCCGAAGGTCTCTTCGTCCTCTTGTGCGGAAAAGCGGAGGGGGGTGGTCTGGTGGGGTCGATATTGGCGGCGCGGTGAGAGGGGGGGGTGCATGGGTGGCGGGGGGTGTTGGGGTGGAATCTGACGGTGCCATGTCCCTGAGTGAGACAGTATCTTGGCGGCTGTCGGAGAACTCAACGTAGGCATATTGAGGGTTGGCGTGGGGCAGGTGAACCCTGTCCACCAAGGGATCCGCCTTGTGGAGTCGGACGTGCCGACGGAGAAGGGCCGGTCCTGGAGCTGCGAGCCAAGTCGGGAGCGACACCCCGGGTGTGGACTTCCTGGGGAAGGTAAAAACACGTTTGTAGGGTGCGTTATTAGTGGCGGTGCACAGTAGTGACCAGATGGAGTGCAGAGCATCAGGGAGGACCTCCTGCCAGCGAGAGGCTGGGAGGTTCCTGGACCATAGGGCCAGCTGGACGGCCCTCCAAACCGTCCCATTCTCCCGTTTTACTTGCCCGTTTCCCCGGGGGATGTAGCTGGTCGTCCTGCTGGCGGCTATACCCCTGCTGAGCAGGAACTGACGCAGCTCATCGCTCATAAATGAGGATCTCCTGTCACTGTGGATGTTGGCGGGGAAACCGAACAGAGCGAAGATGGTGCTGAGGGCCTTGATGATGGTGGCAGATGTCATATCGGGGCATGGGATGGCGAAGGGAAATCTGGAGTACTCGTCGAGCATACTGAGAATGTACGTGTTATGGCCGGTGGAGGGGAGGGGCCCCTTGAAATCCACGCTGAGGCATTCAAAAGGGCGGGAAGCCTTCAGCAGGCGCGCATGGTCTGGCCGGTAGAAGTGCGGCTTGCACTCCGCACAGACCTGGCAGTCCCTGGTGACTGTCCTTACTTCCTCGACGGAGTAGGGCAGATTGCGAGCTTTGACCAGATGGTACAATCGAGTGACCCCCGGGTGACAAAGGCTGTCGTGTAGGGCCCGGAGTTGGTCCACTTGTGCGCTGGCACATGTACCTCGGGAAAGGGCGTCTGGGGGCTCGTTGAGTTTACCGGGGCGATACAAGATCTCGTAATTATAGGTGTGGAGCTCGATTCTCCACCGCAAGATTTTATCATTTTTGATCTTGTCCCGCTGTGTGTTATTGAACATGAAGGCTACTGACCGTTGGTCAGTGAGGAGAGTGAATCTCTTACCGGCCAGGTAATGCCTCCAATGCCACACAGCTTCAACGATAGCTTGGGCCTCCTTTTCGACGGATGAGTGTCGTATTTCAGAGGCATGAAGGATGCAGGAAAAGAATGCCACGGGGTCTGCCTGCCTGATTTAGAGTGGCGGCAAGGGCGACGTCTGAAGCGTCGCTTTCTACTTGGAAAGGCAGTGACTCGTCCACTGCGCGCATCCCGGCCTTGGCGATGTCTGCTCTGATGCGGGCGAAAGCGTGTTGTGCCTCGGCCGCGAGGGGGAATTGGGTGGACTGGATGAGTGGGCGGGCCTTGTCCGCATAGTTTGAGACCCACTGAGCGTAGTAGGAAAAGAACCTCAGGCAGCGTTTGAGGGCCTTGGGGCAGTGGGGGAGGGGAAGTTCCATGAGGGGGCACATGCGGTCGGGGTCAGGCCCAAGAAGTCCGTTTTGGACTATATAGCCAAGAATGACTAACTGGGTCGTGCTGAACACACACTTCTCTTTGTTATAGGTCAGGTTGAGAAGAGTGGCAGTGCGGAGGAATTTATTGAGGTTGGCATCGTGATCCTGCTGGTCATGGCCGCAGATGGTGACATTATCCAAGTACGGAAAGGTGACCCGCAAACCATACTGGTCGACCATTCGGTCCATCTCTCTTTGGAAGACCGAGACCCCATTTGTGACACCAAAAGGGACCCTAAGGAAGTGGTAGAGGCAACCGTCCACCTTGAAGGCCGTGTATGTCCGGTCCGACTTCCGGATGGGGAGCTGGTGGTAGGCGGATTTCAGGTCAATTGTTGAGAAGACCCGGTACTGCGCAATCTGATTGACCATATCAGATATGCGTGGGAGGGGGTACGCGTCGAGCTGCTTGTACCGATTGATGGTCTGGCTGTAGTCCACGACCATCCTGTGTTTCTCCCCAGTTTTAACAACTACACTTGGGCTCTCCAGGGGCTGTTGCTGGCCTCGATAATACCCTCCTTAAGCAGCCGCTGGACTTCGGACCTGATGAAGGTCTTGTCCTGGGTGCTGTACCGTCTGCTCCTAGAGGCAATGGGCTTGCAGTCCGCAGTTAGATTGGCAAAAAGGGTGGGGGGATCGACCTTGAGGGTCGCGAGGCCGCAAATGGTAAGGGGAGGTAAAGGCCCGCCGAATTTGAGGGTGAGGCTCAGGAGGTTGCACTGGAAGTCCAGGCCCAACAGGAGTGCAGCACAGAGATTAGGAAGGACGTAAAGGCGGAAGTTACTCAATTCTACGCCCTGGACCGGAAGGGTGACTGTACAAAAGTCTCGGATCGGGACGGAGTGGGATCCGGAGGCTCGGGAGATCCTTTGATTGGCAGGGTGGACCGCGAGGGAGCAGTGCCTTACCGTATCTGGGTGAACTAAGCTTTCGGTGCTCCCGGAGTCCAGCAGGCACGAGGTCGCGTGGCCGTTCATTTTAACCGTCGTCGACGCGGTGGCCAGGTTGTGCGGGCGAGATTGGTCTAGCGTCATTGAAGCGAGCTGCGGGTAGCCATCGGATGATTCAGGTGGCGAGCGTGTGTGGTTCCGTCGTCGGGATGTCCGGAGACCCTGTGGGAGACAAGATGGCGGTGCCCATGGTGCGCACATTGCGGGGTCGGCTCAAGATGGCGGCGCCCATGGGGCGCACATGGCTGACAGGGGGGCAAGGTGGTGGCGCCCATTGGTCGCACATGGACCCGGGAGGAGAAGATGGCGGCTCCCATTGTGTGTCTGGCGTGGGGGAGGGGGTGATAGCGGGCGCAAGCGCAGCGACTGCGTGGGCCTGGCACACAGCCGCGAAGTGGCCCTTTTTACTGCAGGCTTTACAAACTGCAGTGTGGGCCGGGCAGTGTTGGCGGGGGTGCTTCTGCTGACCAGAAGTAGCAGCGGGGCCCCCGGGGTGCGCGGATCGGCGTGCGGCGCAGGCGTATTGGGAAGGCAGGGCCCCGGCTGAGGAGGTCGTCGGCGGGTTCCAGGAGGGGTAGGAAGGAGTAGAAGGGTCGGCAGCGTGGAGGGAGGGGCACAATTGCATGTTACGGGATGCGACCGTCATGGAGAGAGCAAAGGTTTTCGTCTCCGCCAGTTCGAGCGTGGCCCCTTCCAGTAATCGTTCTCGGATGCGGTCCGACGCAATCCCCGTCATGAAGGCATCGCACATGAGGCGATTCGCGTGTTCGGTGGCCGTAACGGCCTGACAGTCACAGTCCCGGACGAGTGGAATTAGGGCCCGCCAGAAGTCTTCGATAGACTCGCCAGGTAGTTGCGAGCGGGTGGCGAGTACATGCCTGGCAAAGAGCGTGTTCGCCTTCTGCGCGTAGTGTTCCTTAAGGAATTCCATTGCTTTTGTGTAATTCGTGGTGTCTTGGATCA
This sequence comes from Scyliorhinus torazame, assembly GCF_047496885.1. Lineage (NCBI taxonomy): Eukaryota > Metazoa > Chordata > Chondrichthyes > Carcharhiniformes > Scyliorhinidae > Scyliorhinus > Scyliorhinus torazame. Next base: position 200,917,422 of record NC_092712.1, on the reverse strand, counting down.
ACGGGAACATGCTGGAGCTCAGTCTGGAGTACAGGACGTTTATCTTCTGAGCCTCCGTTGGCTCGGGGTCTGCAGCCTTGATGTAGGCCTCAAAACATGCTAGCCAGTGAGTAAAGTCTTTTCTGGCGTCGGGCGAGTGCAGATCCAGCTGCAGGCGATCGGGCTTAATTCTGATATCCATTCTGTGGAAAATCGGACTGTAATAAATTGATGCACAATCAATTGCAGAAAGATTAAAGTTGGGTACAACTGTGGCTTTATTACAGTCAGATGCGTGACCTCCTCCGCCCTCCGTGGGCGGAGCCAGCCGGCAGGAGCTACCGGCGAACCTGTAGTGCAGGTCCTACCTTACATCTCCTAATACAGTGGTTCACCACAATGACAAATGAGAAGAATGACTTACCCTGGCGGTATGAAGATGGTCATTCATTTTTATCCTGCACAGGATAGCCACGTGCCTGTGCAGCAAGCTGGCACTCAGTAATGCCACTGCCTCCCATGCATGGTTGGTAACCTTGCTGGCAGTCTGTCTGCCTGCTTGAGGGTGGAGGATGTCCCGTATCTGCTTCCCCTCGCCTCCAGCATCTTCGCGAGGGTTCCCTCCGAAAACCTCGGAGCTGTTTTCCTCACTGCCATCACCCCGATTGGACTTAGAACAAGTGCTGGAGAGTGCTGGGGAGGTGGTTAAATGTTGCACCCCACTGATTGATAAGCTCAAGTGATGCTGGGACGAGCGAATCAGAGGCAGGCCACCACAGATGTGGCATGTAACTCGTGGAACTTTTTTTTTCAAAGTACTTGGTGCGATTTCTCGCCAAAAATCCCGGCGGGGTTCTCCAGTTTTCTCACTGAAACCGAGTCTTGATCAAAATAAAGAAAAATTCCACCCATGCTTACTTGGTCGGAAAGGCTATTGTTTTTCTCCTGGTCTTGGGAGAGCTCACCTCATTGTAGCCCCTCAGATCCTGCAGGCGGGTCTCCAGGTAAGGGTGAGAAAGTAGGGGAACAACCTCCTCTGGTCTCCTCTCCATTCCTCTGGTTGCTACTGCCTCAAAACTCCAAGTGCTGTTGAACCCGTGTAACCTGTGTATTGGTGTCTTTAATTAGAAACAGTAAGAAGTATTACAGCACCAGGTTAAAGTCCAACAGGTTTGTTTCAAACACGAGCTTTCGGAGCACTGGTCCTTCCTCAGGTGATTGTTCCTCATTCACCTGAGGAAGGAGCAGGGCTCCGAAAGCTAGTGTTTGAAACAAACCTGTTGGACTTTAACCTGGTGTTGTAAGACTTCTTACTGTGCTCACCCCAGTCCAACGCCGGCATCTCCACATCAAAGCTTTTAATTAGAAAAACCTTCCTTTGACAGAATGGGCATTGCCATCCCACTCAGCTTCCCTGATTCGTCAAGGGAACATCGAGGTGGGATGCCAATGCTGCAGCTGGGTTAAATCGCCTCGACAAAACTTGCCAATTAATCAAGTGGTTTTCTGAACTGAAAATAGTCCTGTCATTCTGGCTGGAAATTAATTTCTGGGCTATCTGATAAACATTTGAGGGGAGGACTATCACAAAATAAGCATCTAACTCTAGAAACTGCTATACAAAAATGCCTTGCTTATGAACAAAAACAAAGTCAATACTGTCAGTCTTTACAAACACAGAATCAGTGTCTAGAAAAGAAAATCGGAAAAAACGGCGCCAAAACTTACCACGAGGCAGAGGCAGGATTGAAGGAAGTTCTGTGCGGCAGCCATCTTGAGAAAGGAGCCGCACATGCGCAGTTGACAAAAGAGCGCACAGTACAGGAAACTCGGAGTGCGCATGGGAAATCGAGTCCTACGCATCACGTCATGAGCATCATGACGTCAGAGGACCAGGACCACGCCCACTTAAAAGGGAAATGTACAAAAATGAACAAAAAAAAATTTAAAGCTGCAAAACCCAATTTTCTTGCCTCAAAAGACAAAACAATGCCCGAACTTACACCAGCAGTTGAAAATAACTTTCACAACACCCTGGAACAAGCAGTTAGCACTAGAAGATGATATGGTCCTGGTAGACTATGACTCAGACAAAGATTTCATCTTGGGAGATGGCTACCCCAGTTCTAAATCCGAACCGCAACTAGAGGTGTTGTACCGTGAAGACCCCGACGATGAGTTCTTCGGATTGGGGAATCTCCAGCCCGACTCGTGAGTGCAGGATTATGCTGCGGCCTGACGCCAAGAAACAGAGAGTGGTCCACGCACCATGAAGGGTCTCAGTCTCCACACAAGATGATTTGTTCATTGAACATGAAGAGAACGATCACAACTCCGAAACAGAAAGCGATGATTTGTCCAACGAACAATACACACAATACTGCTCAGACATGGCTGAGTTATTCGGTGATCTTGGTCACAGCATCAGCAACATGGTTGAAAAGCTCAATACGACTCTTCTCAAGGTAGATGAATCCAATACCATGGTACCATGGCAGATTGCCGATACATTGGTTGACAGTAATACCCAAGATGAAGACGACGCCACACAGAGAGCACAGAACGACTCAGTTGAGAGAGCACAGATCGACTCTACAGCGAGAACACTGCACGACTCCACAAAGAGAGCGATGACAGACTCCACAGAGAGAGCGATGACAGCCTCCACAGAGAGAGCGACGACAGACTCCACAGAGAGAGCGATGACAGACTCCACAGAGAGAGCGATGACAGGCTCTGCAGAGAGAGCGATGACAGACTCCACAGAGAGAGCGATGACAGACTCCACAGAGTGAGCGATGACAGACTCCACACAGAGAGCGATGACAAACTCCACAGAGAGAGTGATGAAGGACTCCAAAGAGAGAGCGATGAAGGACTCCACAAAGAGGGCGACGCAAGCCTCCACAAAGAGAGTGATGCAAGCCTCCACAGACAGCTCGGTGACAGACTCAAAAATGGAAGCAAGCAAACACTCCATAACGAACGCCATGCATGTACAAGACCATGAAGGTCTATCAAGCTTATTTGCGCCACCAGAAGAAGACATTGAATGTCTACCCACTGTTTGTGAGACAAGTGACAAAGAAATCACAATTCCCATACAGGATGTGCAGGATCACAGCGAGACTGACATATCTCAGCTCGTCTACACAGAAGCACTCAATAATCAGAGGACGGCCACCCATGAGTCCAGAAAGACCAAGTCAATAGAAATCCTGAAGATTTTGCCTCCAGAAGAGGAGCACCAAGAGTCCAGAGAGACCACGTCAATAGAAATCCTGAAGATTTTGACTCCAGAAAAGGAGCACAAAGAGATCACAGATGATTCAAATGAACCTGAAATGACTCCAAAAGAGGAGCACCAAGAAATCAATGATAATTCAAATGACCTTGAAATGATTCCAAAAGTGGAGCACCAAGAACTCAATGGTGATTCAAGTGAACCAGAAATGATGCTAGAAGAGGAGTAGCAAGTAAGCAAAGAAGAGGAATTGAATCCACGACAAATGACTGATGTCACCAACATCAATGCAATATCAGATCATTCTCACAATGCTCAATAAGAAACGCTCAATGTAGCAGAGACCACAAAGGACACGGACACCAATCACTGTGACAATGACTCAAATCATCTACATGGCACACTCATTGAGCGCAACAAGAACAACAAAAACCGTAAGAAGCACAGCAGAAACAAGAACAACAAAAACAACATGCAGTGCAACAAGAACGACAAAAGCAACAAGAAGCATCCCAGAAACAACAAGCACGACAAGAAAAAGAACATGAATTAAAGCGAAAACAACGAAAACAGAATCAACAAGTGCGACAAGAAGAACAACAAGAACGACAACAACAAGAACGCCAACGAAAACAACCAAGGCAGAAACAACAAAAACAAGAATGACAGCGAAAACAACAAAGACAGAAACACCAACAATGAAACAACGACCTGTACAACATGGTAGAACTCGGCACATGAAAGACAATACCACAGCAACCTGCGAAACAATGACAAGACTACAAACATGCCATGGCATAATAAAGAATCTCACAAATTCACATCTACTCCAGGACAAACAAGCAAAACAGCTTTCACGAACAATGACATACAGAATCAATACCACAAACACAAGAAAAAGTCGAGGTCAGACAATGGTGCGACACAGAATCGCTACCCGCAATCAAATGGAACAGGGGAAAAAGGTGTCCACATCATTAAATGACTCATCTGCTAAGCAGCCGAGTCACGTACCGACATCAACCTAGCTCTGTTATCGTACCGAGCAACCCCATTGAGCTCAGGACTGGCGCCAGCGCAAATGCTCTTCGGCAGAGACATCCGGACAACCCTACCGGCAAACCAATTCCGAGACACCGGCAACGCACCGGTTCTCAACAACATGTGGGCACTATGCTCCAAACAAAAACTATACTACGATCAACATGCGATCCCACTCAAGCCACTGACAATAGGTGCCGCCATCAAAATCAGGGACCCAGAAGGCGGATGGTCTGAGTCAGCTACGGTGATCGGGCAGGTGGCACCACGGTCCTACATGGTCAAATCGTCTGCGAGAGTACCTTTTCGCCGTAACCACCGGGAACTATTAGAGATTCGACCTACAACGCCAGTATTTCCCACACTGGACTTGACCGAGTCCAAATGTCCACAGGACGTTCCTCGCCACACAACGGCAGACAGTACTCTTGATGACATCAAACCATAATCCCTACTACCACCGTTAAGACGCTCCAGCAGAAGCCGTAAGGCACCCGACCGGCTAGATTTGTAACGACACTTCAACACACCCACAAGACGAATATGAACATTTCTCACGATGGACTCACAACACAGTTAATTGTTTCTGTATTACTTTATCATTTTCACAGTGTGCAGATTTGCATATTCTCACCACTTGTTATGTACAGTTTTCTTGCGGCCAGTCTAGAAAACATATCAAATCAAAAGTGGGGGGGGGGTGTAGTGATCTGTACATCTGTACATACATCTGCACATACACCAGAGACTGCAGCACAGATGTAACAGCCACAGCATCACTAGAGGGCAGCATCAGAGACGGGTATAAAGGGTCGAGCCCAAGGCAGGATCCGCCTCTTTCAGAAGCTCAGGGCTAGGGAGCAGCAGCAGCAGACAGAGACAGCTCAGCATAGGCAACTTACCTTAGCTTCACTGGTCATACCTTTTGACTGTATTATATCTAGTTAAGCTCTGGAAACAGAACAAACCCATTGAATAAAGTATTTGTGTTAACTGGAAGTCTACAATCTTTATTCAGGCTTAGAGAATAACATAGGCCCGACCTCTCATTTGAGCTTTAACCAATGCAGTGATAGACAGGTGAGAGTCTCAGTCTCAGGAAGAGGAAATCCACCCAAAGATGACCTGGATGGAGGTGAAGCAGAGGTCAGCAGTTGGGGATAGATGAGGATCCAAACTCAAAAAACATTCAATGACTCGATAAAGTCTGGAAAGGTGAGTGGCAGCAATGTTTGGTTTCAGCAGGTAGATTTTACGGGGAGCTGGAGTCCCTACCCCCCTCCCGCCATGCTAAAACATCAAAAGGGAGCCCACCCATGGCTGTCCAGCAGCAATTTAATGCTGGGAGCTTTAAAGTGAGACTGCCCCTATCTCAGCAGAAAGTCCCACCTGAGAGAGATGATGGCTGGCAGTTCTCTAGTACCCGCAGCATCAATGGCAAATACTGGGTCTACAGGCAGTCCCATCACACCAATGACCTGGGTAGGCCCGGGGTCAGGGGTCTTGCTGAGGCTTGGCAACCTGGCCTTGAAGAAGAATCAGCTGTGGGAACACCGCTTTGGAGGATGGAGGGTATTCACAGCCATACTCCACTGGGTGAAAATCCTGGGCATCAGTTGTCACACACAACAATGGTGCTTCTGAAGAATCAGAGGCAGGTGAGTTCTCGAATTTCGGCGATCCCTCAGGCAGTGTGCAGCCATGGGAAGACAATGGGGGAATCTGTGTAGCACATATGTTCTGTGATGACTCAGGGTTTTGAGCCCCTCCATTCAAGGAATGGTCAACCTCTTGGAGAGTTATATGCAGCACCACTCTCAGTGGATGCAGGAAAAGCGCGCTGACAAGAGTGACACTCTCTGTAGCATTGTCTGTCCAGTGTCACTGATGGTGCAGATCTGCTTACAATGGATGCCAACTGTAACCCAGCTGTAGGCCGCATCCAGCTGCAAGGACGCCATGAAAGGCGTGAGGCAGTTAATGGGGGGATCACCTCTCACTGGGAACTGGTGTTAATCTCTTGCCTCCTCTGCCCTCCTGACAGAGGGACCATCCGTGTCTCCAGGATTTGAGCCACAGGCTGCCCCTACAATACGGTAGGCAATGCAACCTGTGGAGGAGCCTCAGATGAGGAGCTAAAGGTACCTTAGTCATGAGACAAAGGAGCAAGCTGCCTTGGCGTCAGCCACGGAGACAACACTCATGGTGGTGAACAAGAACCCAAGGCACCAGGCCACTTTAAGAGTCACTTTGGCATTTTTTTTCTCAGTTTGTGCAGCATTTACTTTTCCTTTATAATAAGTGCTCATGTTTTTGATGTCAAAAGGGAAATGGTGCTTAGATGCAGGGTATGATCGATGGGGGGGGGGTGGGGGGCAGGGGCTGGGGGCTGCTGGGTCCTGTGTAATTCTACGGTCTATATTGGGGCGAATGCTGCAACAATGGAGACCCGATTCTTAATGTCTTTAGGTGGCAACTGGATTCTCCAGAGTCTGTGTTTGTTGAATAATTTCTCCCTCTGCTGAAAGTTGGTTTCCTGCCATAAGGACTGAGAGGCTGGCAACTGAAACATTGCTGAATTCAATTGGCCCTTTGGTTCATGGCAGCCTGCCAATCACTGTGAGGCCTGGAACAGCCTTGGCAGTTTTCCTCCAATCTCTGGTTGCCAGGCACCTCCGCAGTACAGCCTTCAACCTCTTCTTCATCCTCTTCTTCCTCCTCCGCACCCTCCTCAGAGAAAGAATGATGTTTCCGGTCCTCTTCTTCATTCAGCTCCAGAACATTTAGCATTGTCAATTTGAGCATCGTGCTGCAAGTGACCACAGCATGAGCGACGCTGGCTTGTTCTTACTGGAGGGTACCCTCGTGAGTGATCAAGGCAATGGAAATGTCATGATCTCAATGGTCTATTCAATGTTAGTAGATGGCTCTGGTTGTAGTGTATCTTCTATCCATGGTTGGCTATGAAACAGTTGTCATGAGTCACCTCCTCAGTGGATGATCTTGATCCCCGAGCACAGTGTTTTTCAAACTTTTTTTCCCAGGACCCACTTTTACCAACCATCCGACCTTCACGACCCACCATTTTCTTTTACCTTTAATGCGACAGGTGAGCCTGCTTGGTCCTCACAATCTCACTTGTTTTGTCATTCAATGTCACGTTTCTGCTAAGGACTTCAGCTGATGATTCAAGTTCTCGCTGCATCCTTTGAAAGAAAACCAAGAGGTTTGTCCTTGAACTCGCCATGCGAATCTTCAAATTACTTTGAACTTCTAAGAGTTTTAAACTCTCATTTGTCAGCACGTCCCTGCATATAACACATATGGGCTTTGCACCTCCTGATTTGCATTGGCACAATTAACAAAACCATACTTTAAGTAATCATCTTCATACTGCTTTGTTCCTGATTTCAGTATTTTCTTTGATGATTGGCTCTGGAGCTCTATACAGAGCTAACACTAGCACTGCTTTGTTCTGCCGTGGAGTCTCCTGAACAGCTCTCTCCAGCAGATTCAGCTGTGAGTTCCTGACCAGAAGGCACACTGTCTGTTTGTGTCTCTGGCCCTCTCTTTCTTATAACAAAATAATCCATCTTCAGTTCTTCACAGTTCCTTGTTCCTTGCCTTGCTTGTTCGTAGCCAGAAAATGGAGGAACTTCTCCTCCATGATTTTGCACCAAAAGCACGGATGTACAGGGAGCATGACATCAGTGTATATGACAGGCATGTGACCTGCTCTCTGCTTTCACTTCTGGCCGGCAGACTGCATCGCTTCATTTAAAAGCTGGCCATGGTTGGCATTCTGAATTTAAAAGCCAGTTACAGTTGTTGCAATTGGGAATTCTGCGATCGATTGCTCCACAACCCTGTGACTGCGACCCGCCACCTGCACTTTGAAAAGCCCTGCCCTAGCAGACAAACACTGAGATTAGATATTGACCCTCAAGAGCTGTAATGTCTGGGACTCTCAAAGGATGAAGGCATCAGGACAGCTACCTGGGAACTGAGTGCACATCTGCAAGGTTCTGTGGCATTCATGAAGTGGAAACGTTTTGTGTTCAGGAATATGGCTGGTTGGTTTGCCAGTGTATTGATGACTACGTGGATACAATTTACATCTCCCTGGGCCTGAGGGAATCCATCAATGGCAGCAAATCCAATGGCCATTGTGATTTCACTGTCCCAGTGAATATAGTATCACCACCCCCCCGCCCCCCCCCCCCCCCCCCCCCACACACACACCCACATACACTAACACCAGTGACACCGGAAGAGGGCATCTGTCATCTATCAAAAAATGTGTTGAGCTTCTAACTGTGAGATGCCACCTCAGTCTGCAGAAGATCCCAGGACAACCTGGAAGCATGAAACTTCAGGGTGACTGTGACCCTTACCATTCCAGGTAGAGGAATGCCAGGGAGGCTGCAAAGCCTCGGGTCATTATGGCCCAGAGTACAAATGCCTGAGGCTAATTGTCTGGACAAATGCAGTCTCCGACAGCACTGGCACACTGTCCCTTGCAGATAGCAGATACATCGGCAGTTCACCTGATGTTTTAGAAAGTGTCTTCTTCCCATTGGCACCCCATGATGTTCCTCTGGGGAGAAGGAGGTATCCACTCAAGTTCCTCTTCGTTACTCTGTCTATTGTCAGAGTGCCGTGATCCCATTACAATTCCTTCACCTGCTGCTCGTGGGGTTATGAGGGCTTCTTTTACCCACCTCTGACACCTGAGTAATTCCACCTGACTTGTGTTCATCTCAGGAATCCTGCCACTCACTGATTACAAGTGCAAGCCCCTCAGCACCAGCGATGACAACTCTTCGACACGAGTTTCTCCCCTTTTTGATTATTCTGACGAGTGCATCCATGGGTCTCCCTGGTTTCCTGCTGTGTTCACAATAGTCGCACCCTGACTTTTCCCAGACATTGCATTTTCCCCTTGTCTCCTGATTGTTTAAACTGCTGCTTCAAAGATTGTTAAGGAACTCTACAATGAGCTCAGTAACCATTTAATTGGATGCATGTTGGTTTTTGTGTCCCTCCCTTTGAAAATTGTGTCATTTTACAGAGACATGAGGCTTTAATGACATCTTCTTAGAATAACTATCAATGCCTGCCTGTGCCTGCACTCAGTCCCAAGGACAATTGAAAAGCCAGCCCTTAATCTCAAATGTAGGTACAAACCCCTGACACCAAAGTGCATGTGACATGCAATACAGATCTCTTTGTCCCTGCAGGTACAAGTCATTAGCTACACTACTTATAATTCATCAGTATCTATGCTGTCACTTATTTCAGTTTAAATCATGGAATCCTCACAGTGCAGGAGGAGTCCATTCGGCCCATTGAGTCTGCACCGACCCTTCAAAAGAGCATCCCACTTAGGCCCACTGCCTCGTCCTATCCCCGCCACCTTATCTAATCATTGGACAATTATAACACGGCCAATCCACCTTGCCTGTCATGTGTTGGGTGCTCTGGATCGGTGGAACACACACAGGCCACCAACATTTAAAATAGTACAACACTATTTTATTAAGTTAGAAACTGTTGAACATACTTTCACTGTGGGTTAACACGATTGTCATGATATTCAAGTGAACATCACAGCACATACACACATACATAATGATGGACAGATCAACAGACCAATTAGCACACACAACACGACAGCTAATCACAGACAAGAGCATACACAGTACAAAACAAGGAACACGACACTTCCTGGGCAGTCCATCAGGAGACGGCACAGGGCACAAACCTCATTGCCAGCCACTCAGAGGTTCACCATGTGCTGAGTACCAGAGTTTACTATGTCAATAGTTAAATGAAATAAAACCGTGTTGTATCATTCGCAACCGTATTAGTTTGTGTGTGTCTCAGAGTACCCAACACTTCATGGGACCAGAAGTGAATTAATACCTACCCACAAATCTGCCATCCTGCGCCATGGACACCGCCAACACACTGTAGCCGTTGCAAGTCCCTGGGAACCTTGGCGTCAATTGGACATTGTTCAAACAGCGTTTCGAACTCTTTCTGGAACCCAACGACAAAGAGAGCGCCTCGGACAAAAGAAAGATCGCCATCCTCCTCACCACCACAGGTCAGCACGCCATCCATGTCTGCAACTCCCTGGTGTTCGCGGAAGGCGAGGACAAATCTAAATACAAGACGGTCCACCTCAAGCTCGACCAACACTTCAACGTCGATGTCAATGAGAGCTTTGAGAGGTATGTCTTCCAGCAGCGCCTGCAAGGTAAGGATGATCTCTTTCAGTCATTCCTGACGCATCTCCGCATACTCACGCAGTCCTGCGGTTACGACACCACCTCACAGTCCATGATCCGGGAGCAGATCGTTTTTGGGATCGCCTCGGGCACCCTGCGCCAGCAGCTTTTAAAAATAAAAGGCCTAACCTTAGCCTCTGCAATCGACACCTGTGTCCTGCGCAAGAACGCGACAAGCCGCTATGCCCAATTTCAGGCGACGGAATCGGCGCGGAGGGGGACCTATGTGACCGGGTCGGTGAGCCAGGTGCCCCATGGGGCCGAACGGGTCCAGGCGATCGAGTTCCTCCTGGCCCGTGGCCTGGACGAGGGCGACCGTTTCGCGCGCTTTTCGAGGCCTCCCGCGCTTGTGCACGCCAAAACCTACGGCAACACTGATGGACGTGATGCGCAGGCGCGCTCGACGCAAGACCGAACTGCGCATGCGCAGTGGCGCAACAAACGCCATGACGTCACGACATGCGGCAACTGTGGAGCTGCACATTTAAAAGGGCAATGTCCTCAAGAACCCGACAATGCCTACGCTGTGGCAAGGTGGGCCACTACGGTGTTTACTGTCGAGCAGCTAAACCTGTCGATCTTCCTCATCTCCGACAACCTCGCAGGGACGTGCGGCTCATTCAGCCTCCCCATTACGAATTGGGCCCAGACGACATCCAGACCAGTGACACAGATGACCGAGACGCCGTCCAGGTTGCGGTCATTGATGGGAACCGAGTCAACACGATCAATCCGGGTGATGAATGGTGTGCCACCCTGACGGTCAACCGATCGCCGATCTCTTTCCGCCTGGACACTGGCGCCTCCGCCAACCTCATAGCATGGTCAGCCTTCTACGCCATGAAAGTCAGACCACCAATCCGTCCGTCCTGGTGCAGGATGGTCGACTACAACGGGAACGTTATCCCGGCTATGGGATCCTGCCAGCTCCAGGTGACACACAACACACACACGGCCACACTCTCGTTTGAGATAGTCGGCTCATCGAAGGACTCCCTGCTGGGCGCACAGGCATGCAAGGCTCTCCACCTCGCGCAACGAGTCCACTCTCTCTCTCCAGACGGCACGTCTGACTTCCTGGATGCAGAGTTCAACGCACAGCTCCAGTCGCTCCTCGCCCACAACCAGGACACATTCGAGGGCATGGGAACACTGCCATACACATACCGAATTTGCCTCAAACCGGACGCCATCCCGGTCGCCAACACAACTCGCAGGGTTCCTGCGCCACTTAAAGACCGCCTCAAGCAGCAGCTGCAGGATCTCCAGGACCAAGGGCTCCTATCCAGGGTCACGGAGCCCACGCCGTGGGTCAGCTGCATGGTGTGTGTCAAGAAGCCCTCCGGCGAGCTCCAGATGTGTATTGACCCAAAAGACCTCAATAACAATATCATGAGGGAACATTATCCCATACCCAAACGGGAGGAGATCACGAGCGAAACGGCCCAGGCGAAAATATTTACGAAACGGGATGCCTCTAAGGGGTTTTGGCAGATCCAACTCGATCCCTCCAGCCGAAAGCTGTGCACCTTCAACACCCCTTTCGGCAGGTTCTGCTACAACCGGATGCCATTTGGCATCATCTCGGCATCCGAGGTCTTTCATAGGATCATGGAGCATATGATGGAAGGCATCGAAGGGGTGCGCGTATACGTGGACGACGTCATCATCTGGTCCACCACACCACAGGAGCACATATATCGTCTCAAACGCGTTTTTGCCCGCATACGGGAAAACGGCCTGCTCCTCAACCGAGCCAAGTGTTCTTTTGGCCAAACCGAGCTGAAGTTCCTGGGTGACCATATTTCCCGGTCAGGGGCCCATCCGGATGCAGACAAGGTGAGCGCCATCACAGCCATGCCGCAGCCGGCAGACAAGAAAGCAGTGCTACGCTTCCTTGGCATGGTCAACTTCCTGGGGAAGTTCATTCCCAACCTTGCCTCCCACACGACGGCTCTGCGCCACCTCGTCAAAAAGTCCACAGAGTTCCAGTGGCAACACACACACCAGAAGGAATGGGAAGAGCTCAAACTCAAACTCACCACTGCACCGGTATTGGCGTTTTTTGACACGTCTCGTGCCACCAAAATCTCAACTGATGCCAGCCAGTCCGGCATTGGAGCAGTGCTCCTGCAGCGGGATGACACGGCGTCATGGGCCCCAGTTGCCTATGAATCGCGAGCCATGACCCCCACAGAGCAGCGCTACGCGCAGATCGAAAAGGAGTGCCTGGGCTTGCTAATCGGTTTAGACAAGTTCCATGATTATGTGTATGGTCTTCCCCGGTTCCCTGTTGAGACTGACCACCGCCCCCTGGTCAGCATCATAAACAAGGACCTGAACGAGATGACCCCTCGCCTCCGGCGCATCCTACTGAAACTCAGGAGGTACGACTTCCAACTGGTCTACACCCCAGGGAAGGAACTCATCGTTGCGGATGCCCTATCTGGAGCAGTGAGCACACCGCCTGACTCGGAGGGGTTTGTATGTCAGGTCGAGGCGCAGGTGGCCTTCACATCAGCAAATCTGCCAGCTGACGACTCCAGTCTGGCCCGTATTCGTCGAGAGACTGGGGCCGACCCCCTTCTACAACGTGTGATGCGCCACATGATGGGAGGGTGGCTCAAAGGGCAGTGCCCGCAGTTCTACAATGTCCGAGATGACATGGCCCTCATTGATGGTGTCCTTCTGAAGCTGGACCGGATTGTGATTCCGCACAGCATGCACAAGCTGGTTCTCGACCAACTACATGAAGGCCACCTGGGGGTCGAGAAATGCAGATGGAGGGCCCGAGAGGTGGTATACTGGCCAGGCATCAGTGACGATATTGCCAACATGGTGCTCAACGGTCCCCCCTGCCAAAGGTTTCGGCCGGCGCAACCTCCTGAAACGCTTCTGCCCCATGACCTGATGACATCCCCCTGGACGAAAGTGGGTGTGGACCTATTTCACGCGCTCGGCAGGGACTATGTCATCATCGTTGACTACTTCTCCAACTACCCAGAAGTCATACGCCTGCACGATTTGACGTCATCTGCTGTCATCAGGGCCTGCAAAGACACCTTCGCTCGCCACGGCATTCCGATGACTGTCATGTCGGACAATGGGCCCTGTTTCACCAGCCAGGAATGGTCATCGTTTGCTGCCTAGTATGGCTTCACACACATGACGTCCAGTCCTCGGCACCCCCAGTCAAATGGAAAGGCGGAGAAGGGCGTTCACATTGTAAAGCGGCTCCTCTGCAAGGCTGCTGCTGCCGGATCGGATGTCTGCCTCGCCCTGCTGGCCTATCGCTCAGCCCCACTAGCCACTAGTCTCTCACCAGCCCAGCTGCTGATGGGTCACGCCCTCAGGACCACTGTGCCTTCCATCCTGGCACCCGCAATAGACCATGCTCCGGTACTGCATAGGATGCAACTGCAGAGCGGTTGCCAGAAGAGGTCATATGACACACGGGCAACTGATCTTCTCGCCCTGGCCCCTGGAGACGAAGTCTGCATCCACCTACCAGAAGGTGGCTGGTCAGCACCTGCCGAAGTTTTCCGACGCATGGCTCCCCTCTCGTTCCTGGTTCGCATGCCTGATGGATCCGTTCGTAGGCGCAGCGGTCTCTTCGCCTACTTCCACGCTCGCAGCGAGACCTTACACTGACACCGTGTCCTCCTGTTGTTCCTGATAGCGACTTTGTGGAGCTGCCTGCTATGATGCCCCTTCCGTCGTCGCCTGTAGCCAGGCCCGCACCTCAGCCGGTGGTTCCAGACCTACCTATGAGGCGGTCAACCCGAATTCGTCACCCCCCTACTAGACTGGACTTATGAGACTGCTTGTACATTGAACTCATGCAACCACTGTATTAACATGTTTATGTTCTTATCGTTACAGGAATTTGTTTTATCGTTCCACATTTCCCCGTTCTTTGTTATGGTACAACCTCGTTAGTATGTCACACCCGACATCGCCCCTTGTATATAGTTAAGCCCCATGTACATGCTGTAAATATTACACACACACACATTTAGCTGCACTCAGTACACATCTCTATTTATAACCACGTAGGCACATAATCTTGTAAAAATGGGGGGGTGTCATGATATTCAAGTGAACATCACAGCACATACACACATACATAATGATGGACAGATCAACGGACCAATTAACACACACAACATGACAGCCAATCACAGACAAGAGCATACACAGTACAAAACAAGGAACACGACACTTCCTGGGCAGTCCATCAGGAGATGGCTCAGGGCACAGACCTCATTGCCAGCCACTCAGACAGTCACCATGTGCTGAGTACCAGAGTTTACTATGTCAATAGTTAAATGAAATAAAACTGCGTTGTACCATTTGCAATCGTGTTGGTTTGTCTGTGTCTCAGAGTACCCAACACCTCAACGATGTTAGATGAAACTAAAGACCTATGCCTGTCCTAACCAGTCTATGCACTCAGCACATGGTGAAGATCTGTGCTGTAAGCTGTAAGCTCTGTTCTTCTGGGAGGCTGCATCCCGAATGAGCGGGAACTCTGATGCCCTCTATCTACATAGTGAGTGTGCTCTAACTGGAGATTGGCTGCGATGTTGTTGTGTGTTGATTGGTCTTGCTGTGTGTCCATCAGTGTGTGAGTCTGCACCATGATATACTGGTGTATATTATGACATCCCCCCTTTTATAAAAAAATGTTTGTGTGTGGCAATAAATAATGTGTGGTGAGAATGTTCCTAACTACGTGTGGGGTGCAAAGACATATTTACAGGACTACGTACATGAGAACTAACCTATTTACATGGGAAGGTGCCTGGTGCAGAGAAGCAGTATGCAACAAGAGTAACGAGATCAACACTATATACAAACCAGGTAAACGACCAAACAAAGCAACAAAACAATTCAGAGAGTCCATAAATTCGAAAAGTTCATAAATGTAGTCTCTGAGGTGGGTGACGAATTCTGGTTGACCGCCTCAAGGGTGGGCGAGAGCCGCCGGTTCAGGAGCGGGCTGGACTGCATCAAAGTCAGGGGGATGCAGAGTGACAGGGAGCTCTGCAAAGTCCGTGGCAGGGTCAGCAGGAGGGCGAGGCGACACTGGAGGATCACGTGTCGAGCGTGGAACGAGACGAAGGGCACGTCGATTGCGGTGCAGAATAGAGCCATCCGGTAGACGAACCAGGAACGAGCGGGGGGCTACCTGCCGAACGACAACAGTGGTTGCAGACCAGCCACCATCCGGAAGATGGACGCAGACGTTGTCATCTGGAGCCAGAGCAGGGAGATCAGCTGCACGGGAGTCATGAGCCGCCTTGTGCTGTGCATGAGACAGTTGCATCCAGTGAAGGACCGGAACATGGTCGAGGTCTGGGACATGGATGGACGGCACCGGCATCCTCAGGATGCGACTCATGAGTAACTGGGCTGGCGACAGGCCAGTGGACAATGGGGCGGACCGATAGGCCAGCAAGGCCTATCAGACCCAGAAATCAGACCCAGCATTGGCAGCCTTGCATAGGAGCCGTTTGACGATATGTCTTCTCTGCTTTGCCGTTGGATTGGGGGTACAGGGGACTGGACATCACATGGGCAAAATTGTACCTCCTGGCAAAGTTGGACCATTCCTGGCTGGCGAAGCAGGGGCCATTGTCCGACATAACCGTGAGCGGATGCCGTGTCGAGCAAAGGTTTCTTTACATGCACGAATGACTGCAGACGAGGTGAGGTCGTGCAACCGTATCACCTCCGGGTAATTCAAAAAGTAGTCCACGATCAGGACATAGTCTCTACCCAGCACGTGGAACAGGTCGATGCCCACCTTGGTCCATGGTGACATGACCAGCTCATGGGGCTGCAGGGTCTCACGTGGTTGGGCCGGCTGGAAGCGCTGACAAGTGCGGCAGTTGACCACTGTGTTGGCTATGTCTTCATTAATGCCGGGCCAGTACACTGCCTCTCGGCCCGTCGGCGGCACTTTTCCACGCCAAGGTGGCCCTCGTGTAGCTGTTCCAGGACAAGCTGGCGCATGCTATGCGGGATGACAATGCTTTCCAGTTTTAGAAGAACCCCGTCTACTACCGCCAGATCATCTCTGACGTTATAGAATTGAGGGCATTGGCCCTTGAGCCACCCGTCCGTTAGGTGGCGCATGCCACGCTGTAGCAAGGGGTCAGCCGCCGTCTCACGGTGAATTTAGACGAGGCGTTCATCCGAGGCAGGTAGATTGGAGGCCGCGAATGCCACATGGGCGTCAACCTGGCTGACAAATCCCGCTGGGTCACATGGAGTGTTGACTGCCCTGGAGAGAGTGTCAGCAATGATGAGGTCCTTGCCTGGGGTGTATACCAGCTGGAAGTCGTATCGCCGGAGTTTGAGAAGAATACGCTGGAAGCGAGGCGTCATGTCGTTCAAGTCTTTCTGTATTATATTGACCAGCGGGCGATGGTCGGTCTCGACGGTGAATTGAGGAAGTCCTTAGACATAATCGTGAAACTTAACCACACCGGTCAGAAGGTACAGGCACTCCTTTTCGATCGGTGCGTAGCGCTGCTCCGTGGGGGTCATGGCGCGTGACGCATGTGCAATGGGGGCCCATGATGAGGCCTCATCACGTTGAAGGAGCACTGCCCCAATGCCGGATTGACTGGAATCGGTCGAAATTTTGTTCTCCTTTGCTGGATTAACGAAAGCTAAGACCGTGGTCAGTTTTGCCTTGAGTTCTCTCCATTCGCGCTCATGGGCAGGGAGCCATTGGAAGTCTGTCGTCTTCCTGACCAGGTTCCTGAGAGCCGTGGTATGAGAGGTAAGGTTAGGGATGAATTTCCCTAAAAAATTGACCATGCCCAGAAATCGGAGGACCGCCTTCTTGTCCTCTGGTGTTTTCATAGCTGTGATGGCAGCTACCTTGTCCGCATCCGGCTGCACACCCAATTGGGAGATGTGGACCCCGAGGAACTTAAGTTCTGTCTGACCAAAAAAGCATTTGGCCCCGTTGAGGTGGAGGCCATGCTCATGTATACGTCTGAATACGCGGTGGGGGTGATTAACATGCTCCTGCGGGGTGGTGGACCAAATGATTATGTTATCGACATAGACGCGAACACCTTCAATATCTTCCATCATTTGTTCCATAATCCTATGGAACACTTCTGATGCAGAGATGATCCCAAACGGCATCCTGTTGTAACAATATCTTCCAAAGTGGGTGTTAAATGTGCAGAGTTTCCTGCTGGATTTATCGAGCTGGATTTGCCAGAATCCTTTTGAGGCGTCGAGTTTGGTAAAGAGCTTGGCGCGAGCCATCTCACATGTGAGCTCTTCGCGCTTGGGAATTGGATAGTGCTCTCTCATCATCTTGCGATTTAGATCCTTGGGATCAATGCAAATTCTCAATTCGCCGGAAGGCTTTTCTACACATACCATGGAACTGACCCAGTCAGTCGGTTCTGTGACTTTGGAAATCACTCCTTGGTTCTGGAGGTCCTGCAGCTGCTGCTTGAGGTGCTCCTTAAGGGGTGCTGGGACCCTGCGAGGTGCGTGCACCACAGGCGTGGCATTCGGTTTTAATAAAATCTTGTAGGTGTACGGGAGCGTGCCCATGCCCTCGAAGACGTCATGGTACTGGTTGATAATGGCATCGAGCTGCGCCCTGAAGTCAGTGTCCTGAAAGGCAGACGCGTCAGCAGGAGAGAGAGAGTGAACTCTCTGAACTAGGTTCAACAGCTTGCATGCCTGCGCGCCCAGCAGGGAGGCTTTCGAGGAGCCCACAATTTCAAAGGGAAGGTAGGCTTTGCGTGACCTGTGCATCACTTCAAGTTGGCATGAGTCGCTGGCAGCAATGGCATTGACATTATTATCTAATAGCTGGCAGGCTGATGGCAGGATGGCTGGTTTGACACGAATACTTTGGAGGTCAGACCGCGCAATGAGATTGGCGGAGGCACCGGTGTCCAGGCGGAATCGTATTGGGACCAGTTGACCGTAAGGGTGGCACACCACTCATCGTCCGGATCGATGCTGTATACTGATAGAGGCTGGATTCTTTGCTTCGGGGCACCCTGTTTTTTGTAATGATACTGACTCGAAAAGGCGCCTTCGGGTCCTCGGTGTCAATTTCGGGTAGCAGGTCCGAATCGGGCTCGGTGACCGTGGGTTGAATGGCCCGGACATTCCTGCGGGGCTGGCTTGAGCGACGAGAGTTGGCAGGCGGAGCTGATCTGTATAAAGCAGCATAGTGGCCAAGTTTGCCACATCGTAGGCATCGTCGGGTTTTGGCAGGACATTGCCGCTTTAAGTGGGCGGAGCCACTGTTGCCGCACGTTGTAGCGGCAGTACGTTCGCTGCGCCGCCGCGCATGCGCGGTGCGGTCATACGTGGTGCGCGCCTGCACAGTACGTTCATCGACGTCGCCGTCCCCTCGTTCGGTGCGCACAAGTGGGGAGTCCGTGAAAAGCGCGCAAAATGGCCGCCCTCATCCAGGCAGAGGCCCTGCAGTTGCTCGATTGCTTGGACCCGTTCTGCCTCATGGGGACCTTGCTGCGCCGTTTCAGCCGCTTGGATGTGGGAATACCGACTAGTGGCGTGTTCATGTAGCACGCAGGTCTCGATGGCAGTCGCTAGGGTGAGCAGCTTTACCTTGAGGAGCTGCTGGCATAGGGGGTCCGACTGAACACCGAAAACGATCTGGTCGCGTATCATGGAGTCGGAGGTGGGCCTGTAATTACAGGACTGCGCAAGGATGCGGAGATGGGTGAGAAAGGACTGGAAAGGTTCATCCTTACCCTGCAAACACCGTTGGAATACATAGTGCTCGAAACTTTCATTCACCTCGATGTCGCAGTGACTACCAAACTTAAGGAGGGCCGTCTTGAATTTTGATTTATGTTCACCAACAGCAAAGGTGAGAGAATTAAAAATGTGAATGGCATGTTCCCCGGCCGGGGATAGGAAGAGAGCGATCTTCCTGGTGTCTGAGGCAGCGTCCCGATCTGTGGCTTCAAGGTAGAGCTGGAAGCGTTGTTTGAATATCTTCCAGTTGGCCTCTTGGTTACCGGTGATGCGGAGCGGCGGCGGCGGGCGGACGCTGTCCATTTTGCAGGATGGCTGTATGCTGGTGGAAGGCAGATCACTTGTAGGTAGGTCTAAGAAGTTCTAACATCCCTCAACTACTGGTACCATGATGTGTTGGGTGCTCTGGATCCGTGGAACACATACAGGCCACCAACACTTAAAATAGTGCAACACTATTTTATTAAGTTAGAAACCGTTGAACATACTTTCACTGTGGGTTAACACGATGTTAGATTAAACTAAAGACCTATGCCTGTTCTAACCAGTCTATGTACTCAGCACATGGTGAAGATCTGTGCTGTAAGCTGTAAGCTCTGTCCTTCTGAGAGGCTGCATCCCGAATGAGCGGGAACTCTGATGTCCTCTGTCTATATAGTGATTGTGCTCGAACTGGTGATTGGATGCGGTGTTGTGTGTGTTGATTGGTCTTGCTGTGTGTCCGTCAGTGTGTGTGTCTGCACCATGATATACTGGTGTATATTATGACAGCCTGCACATCCTTGGACTATGGGAAGAAACCAGAGCACCTGGGGGAAGCCCATGCAGACATGGGGGCAACGTGCAGATTCCATACAGTCAACCAAGGTCAGAATTGAACCCAGGTCCCGATCACTGTCAGACAACAGTGTTAATCACCGTGCCACCAATGTGGAATAAGTTATCAACGATGAGATTGGTGCACTGAATGATAAAATTTACACAGCTGATTTTGCCAGTACTGTGCATCCAGGCCAGTGTTTAATATTACTTTAAGGAATTTGGTACTCTCTATTCGAGGGTGAAGGGATTTCCAGCTTTTCTAAAGTGAAGTAGAACTGTTTAACAGAGCGATGTGTTCTGTATTGTTTTTCCTTGGGTGAAATACCATCCATCCATTTGGAAAAGACATACAGTCATGTAATTAAAATCAGGTAGCCACCATGGGGAATTAGAGGTACAGATATACTTGTGGTCCAAAGTATATTGGAATAATGCCCGGGTGGTTACTATCCACATTATTGCTTTGGATTAATACCCGAACCAGAAAATCTAACACTGAATTTGTACAATATATTGTCATTGGGGAAATAAACTAGATTGTAAGAAATGGATTATGGCAAGCAAGATTAAAAATGAGCAAGAAAAAGGTTTAATTTTCAAAAATGAACTTCACTGTTAGATTTCAGTCTTGCATTTGCATTTCTCCACTGGATACATCTACCAATTTGACTGAATGATGATGTTGTTGCTACTTTATTTTACTCATTTAACTCTGTTCATAGCACTCCTTGATGCCAATGAGTATCTCTATTTCTGTGGACTGCTTTCTGCATTAACATCCCAAGCTGTTTGCTTAAAATGCTGATCTCTGGGGTTGGGAAATATTTGACATTCGTGACATTTATCCACACCAAGGAAATCAAAAGTTATTGCTTCATCATCTTGCCTGGCAAGATGAATACAGATGAAAAAGTAATTTCATTTGACAGAGCATTATTCTGATATGTGACAACTTAATTTGGCCAATTAATTGCAAAGTGAAAAGTTAAATGTAAGTGACCGGACAAATACTGCAGTATCCTCAGACTAAAAGAATCAGCGGCCATTTTAATGAACAGTGATATGCTGACAATCCACCAGTCAGATTAATGGAAACCAGAATTGTCAGCTTTCAAAGTAGCCTCCAAGTCAATGTGGTTTCACAGGCTTTACATTTTCTTTTACAAATGTATAAATTCATAGAATCTCCAGAAATTCATTTCAAGTGTTAAATTATCCATGAATTCTGGAAAACTAAGTGTTGGGAATGTGCATCTGATTCGTCAGCATCAGGAATACACAAAATGTTTGGGTGAGGCAGGTTAACGTCTACACATCCTGCATCACATTACAGTCACACATATTCAGCTGCAATGGGCTAGTTACACTCTCCATTGCTTCCCTGATACACAAAGAAAAGAATGATTTTGGGATTTTCTTCCCTAAATCGTCTCCCCTCCTCTTCGAACACATCAAACTCACAGCTCCACAAGCAATGGCAACTGGCCAGATTCTCACCAGAATCTCTGGCGGATTGCCATTTTCGATGGATTTACCCACGTTGGGATTCCGAAGCCCCTTTCTAGCCCAACCTTCCTCACTAAGGCTGGGTGAAGCTTTCCCCCGGCAGCATTATCGTGGAGTAAATGGGGCACAGAAAGGTAACAAACTCCTCCTTTATACCACACTAGCTGAGTCGGACTGGAGGGTGGGGGAATGGGGGGTCAGGCTGGAGGTGGTGAGGGAGTCAGACTTCAGGTGGGGCGGCCCGGAGGGAGGTGGGCGGGGAGGGGGGTTCAGTCAGTCCGGATGGAGTGGGGTGGGAGAAGAGTCCAGGATTGGGGCGGGGGGTGGGGGTTTAGTCCGTGGGGAGGGGGCAGTTTGTACCAGAATGGGGTGGGGGGTGTGGTGTTGGGTGCTCTGGTGCACAGATGAGCCAACACAGTTGTATGTGGTACAACTCTATTTTATTTTAACTCTTATAGTACAGTTCGTTCTGGATACTCTGCACGTGCTGTCTCCCTGAGTGTGTTTGGTAGCAGATCTGTCCTGGCCATCCTCTCCAGCTAATACTGACCACCGGGGGTCGTGTCTGTGCTTTTATATCTTTCTGTCCTTGGTTGTGGTGTTGTGTGTTCTGATTTGTCTGTTGGTGTGTCTATCATGATGTGTGTGTTTGAATATCATGACATCCACCCTTTTTACAAAGATATGTGCCTACGTGGTTATAAATATAATCGTGTCGTGAGTGCATCTAAGAGTGTGTGCGTGTGTTGTGTACAGCGTGTGTATATGACGTAACTATTTACATGGGGCGATGTCGGGTGCGTCACACTAACAAGGTTGTACCATAACAAAACATGGATGCGAGAGAAAAAAACACTTGAACAGTGGTCCGGTCAGACGATATCTGGAACAATAAACAACAAACAGGTTATAATACAGAAGTGTTTGACTTTTTGAACGTATGAACAGCGTTATAAGTCCAGTCTAATGGGTGACCGCCTCAAGAATGGGCTGGTCCTCAAGCCGGTTCAGCTGTGGAGATTTGGGTTCACACTGGTTCACCTTGGACTGTTGGAGGTGATGCTGTTGCCGAAGTCTCTACTTTACCATTTGTTGTACTTCGTGCAGTGCTTGGTTTTTTATTCGTGCAAATATAACATTCAACATCTTTGTTAGTGTTGCCTTGGCTGTGGTTTGGTTCTGGTGGCGATGGAAGGGGCATGATCCGTGGCATCTCCACGAAGTCATCCTTGGGAACCAGTGGAGGATCCGGCGTGTGCGTACGGTTCAATTGCGAGCGTGGAAGGCGGCGCAAAGCTCGCTGATTGCGCCTACGCACCAATCCATCCGCCCTGCATGCCAGGAACAAGGTGGAGTCTTTTTTCTTTTTATGTTTGTGGTGGACGGCATCTTGTAGCCGATGGGTCGTTGCCATCGAAGTAGCACCATCACTAATATCATGCAAGGCGATGACTGTGCCAGATGTGGAAGTTGGCCGAGACCGTGCACGCTGGTTCCGGCAACCTGCTGTGCCGGAAGGGCGACTCCGCAGAGAAACGTCGAAGCATGTCGCCTTGGAGAGAGAATTGTTGCTCGCATCAACGTCTGGCGATTGCGCGAATTGGTGTGTCCATCTTGGACCGCCGGTGCTGGTTGCTACTGCCGACCCAATGGGACTGCCACGCGATCCATTCCCTGTCGCCATGGCATCCGCCGTCACCCTGAGCGTGCCATCACCGAGGCCGCGACACCGCCCATCCGGAGCAAGGTCTGGCGTGCGCGAATCAGAGTCGGCGCTTGGCTGCTCCCCATCTGGAGTCCGGTCTGCCTTCCGTCGATGCCCCCCGTCCGGAGTCCCAACAGGTTCATTGGAGGCAGCCGAGATTCCCTGAAGCTGCACTTCTGGAGTCGGAGCATGCAGGAATGCACCAACCAGTGGAGAGGCTCGCGCCATCGAGGGTGGAAGCGGTGCGCCGCCACCGCAGTCGTCAGTGGTCCCACCGTGATCGTCGAGTGCCTCAGTACGCACTAGGCGAGGTCTGTCACCTTGCACCTTTTGCATGGGAAGTGGGATGCTGTCGTCACTCGTCTCACATCCCGTGGATAGATCCTCATTAGCAGCTTGCTGTTCACTAGGGTTGGGTAAATTGTCAGAGTTTTCATCTGGTGGTGCACACCATGTCGGTGGACTGTCATTGTCTTGCCGTTGTCCTTCATTTGGGCTTTTCTTCTTTGGAATTTTAAATCTTCCCCCAGACATTGCAGAACCTTGTTTATTACCCCCAAATTCTCCCATATGTATGGTCTCGAATATAGGATCCAATGTTTCTATCGACATTGTACTATTTTCCAAAGAACATTCCGTTTCACTTTTCTTCTCAGGTGCCTCATATGTATCTTTGTCTAATGTACATGCCTTCATGGTCTCTGGGTCTGATTTTGCTGGGACTGGCATGGCCACAGTCTCTCTTTTACTGTTCTCAATTGCCCACATTATACTCCCCATACATAACTGTTTAATCACTGGGGTTAGTGTGGTACAATGGATAATCGGGTCGACCTTATCTGCATCTTCACCATTAGTGGAAAGCACACTTGGTTCACTTTAAACTGCTGTGGGTTTTAAATCCGTTATCTGGCTACTCGATGTCGGTGTCCTCAGGATTCTTGCTCCCATGTTCTGCTCATTTATCAGTGGAGTGTGTATAGGTTCAATGCAATTAATGTTCCCCTCAAGGTTTGAAGAGTCATTACTGACTAACTGCTGGCCTCCGAAGTTGGGACTTTGCGGCGTTGTGTTGAAGGGAGACATTCATCCCTGCTGTAGATATGATTCGGGTTGTGTTATTTCCATTACCTGAGGATCAATGTCTTGTCCATTTTTTCGATCCGTACTAAAACACTGGCTATTCTCAGTCTGCTCCTTGCAAGTTAAACATTCAATTAATTTCTTTAGCAAATCCTCAGCATCCTTCTGTGGCCGTGCAGCATTATTAATCTCTGTTCGGCTATAATGATCCTGAAGGTCAGCGCATAAACCTTTTTTCTTCGGGCTTGGACGAGGCGATTCCTTTGGCTTGTCTTCAGTTGGGCTTGAACAGTCTTCAGCGCTGTGTCCTTCAATGTAGCATGAGAGACCGTCATGGTCATGC
Source organism: Scyliorhinus torazame (assembly GCF_047496885.1). Taxonomy (NCBI): domain Eukaryota; kingdom Metazoa; phylum Chordata; class Chondrichthyes; order Carcharhiniformes; family Scyliorhinidae; genus Scyliorhinus; species Scyliorhinus torazame. The sequence goes on along the minus strand of NC_092712.1, from coordinate 200,892,628 downwards.
TGCTGTGTAGTGGAGCATGGTAGGCTGTTATAGCCATCTTGCTGTTCGTGTGAGCATGGCAGACTTGCATCGTCTGCCGCTGGTTGGTCAGCAGAGGTTGCTAGACCCTCAAGGTCTTGTTCCTGCAAGGACTGCACATTGGAGTCTTGCGTTGCTTCTATCGTGGAGGCTGTCCACGAGTTCTCTGTGGAGGCTTGTGACACTGGAGTCACTTCTGGTTCATGCGAGGACTGCGCTCTGGAGTCTTGCATGTCTTCTTTCATAGAGTCGGGAACGTTGAGCGGGACATGGACCACGCTCTGTGTGGCAGCAGGGCGCTCTCCGTGTGCTTGCAGCGCTCCCTGTCTGTTAATGTCAGGCTGCAGCATCATCCGGTACTGATAAGTTGGGACGTCATATCTGCTGGATTGAAGATCCTCAAATCCGAAAAATGAATCCGCATCTGCGTCGGATTCAATGTGGGGGCCGCCAATGTGCAACACGAAAGGTTCGTCCGAGTCATAGTCGTATAGGACCACGGAGCTATCATTGGGCTCGCGAGGTCCGGAAACACTGTAAAGATCGTCATCGATGTATTCGAGGTCGGAATCATCGGCTTGTGCGTAGGTAACTGCTTGTCGGAGGGTTCTTCGGAGGTCAAATTCATCTCCTGGGTCAATTTGCGGCAATGTGCTGTCATTCCAGGTGAGGGAGGGTTGTTTTACAGCTTTAACAGATTTTTGTTTTTTTGATTTGGGACGTTTCCCTTTTAAATTGGATTTGGGACGTTTCCCCTTTAAATTGGTGCAGTCTGGGGCCTCTGACATCCTGACGCTCGGTATGTAGCACGTAGGAAGCGACTGCGCATGCCCAGATCGCTGTTCCTTTACCGATGGCCGTTTTCTTGACTGCGCATGCGCAGTATCTCGCGCATGCGCAACCGAAACTTCCGGTTCTGCGCACTGCTCGCGCAACTGTGCTAGCGTGATACCTTTAGCAAGATGGCCGCCGACCTCGACCCAGCCCTCTCTCAGGCCCAGGATTTCGGCCTCTGGGAATTCGGGCTCCGGGATCCCGGCCACGAGGTGAGTACTGCAGCTTTTCTTACCTTTACTTGCCGATTGGAGTGAGTTTTCCTCACAGTATTTGGCGAATTTGTCCAGGACTGCCTGGTAATCGTACCTTTGCTGCCTCCTGAAGAACCTGAACCTTGTGAATATTTCTCTTGCCCTTGCACCGGCGATGGTGAGGAGAAATTCAATTTTTTCGCTATCATCCAGGTCTTGGAGTTCAGCTGCCACCAGGAACAATTCGAACACTTGCCGGAATCGCCGCCAGTTTTCGCGGAGATCGCCGTGGCACTGGAGCGGCTGCGGAACCGGGACCTCTATCATTTTTCCTGGGCACTGCTGATTGTCTGTGTACACTGAGGTATGCCGGCAGGTATCGATCCACTCCTGTACCATGTGGTGTTGGGTGCTCTGGTGCACAGATGAGCCAACACAGTTGTATGTGGTACAACTCTATTTTATTTTAACTCTTATAATACAGTTCGTTCTGGATACTCTGCACGTGCTGTCTCCCTGAGTGTGTTTGGTAGCAGATCTGTCCTGGCCATCCTCTCCAGCTAATACTGACCACCGGGGGTCGTGTCTGTGCTTTTATATCTTTCTGTCCTTGGTTGTGGTGTTGTGTGTTCTGATTTGTCTGTTGGTGTGTCTATCATGATGTGTGTGTTTGAATATCATGACAGGGGGTTGTGTGGGTGTGGGGTGTCCCGTGCAAGGCTGGGTCAGAGTGTTTTTAATTGCTACTCTGGAGTTAGAAGTGTTTTTTTCCCTCTGACTCTTTCAGAGTAACAATCAGGGTAAAACTGACAGAACCATCTGAAGTTCACGATTTAAATCACTCCTGTCAGACGTTCCCCGGCCCAGTGCAATTGCCAGAGGAAGTTTGCACTTCTGGCCAATTGCTGGATAAACCCTTATGTGGGAACTTCCTAGAGGGATCCACCAGAACATCATTGGTTACCCCCTATATGTGATGCTGGGGAACCAGGAAGTTATGGGCCCACACTGTGTTTTTGGATAGTGAACGTTGGCAAGTTATTTCACTGTGCGATATGGCACTTTAGCCTTATATAATTCTTACTTCATTCTTATATATGCGCTGAAATGGATCTTCTAAGAATCATATGGATTCATAACACCCCCTTCACTCTCTACTCAGTGAGGGGTCTCTTAATCCACCTGCTTTGACACTACATCTGGGACCTTGGTATTCTTGACTGCTCTGTATACTAAATCAGGCATTTACCCAATGAAAAATGTGGTGAGTTAAATGCAAAGGAAGGTGGTAACATTTTATATCATTTCAGTGGGATTATGAAATCAACTCACAAATAGCATAGATACAAAACGCTCTAAGTTTTGACATTCTATTCACAGATTATGCAGCTAAGCTAGGAGATGATGTTGTCTATCAGATGGACAAGCCGATTTACTTCTTCAGTGATTGAGTTTGCTACACATAGCAAACAATTCTCGCATGGTTTTAATTAAACCCATTTTCCATAGATTTAAATAACATGTTGGCCTTTTTTGTATATGATATATTAATCTTGTTCTGACTGATGCAGATGTGGAAACTCAGATATTACATTACCTCTTAAAATTCTGCTAAGCGAGTAGGGTATTAGCCAAATAAGGCTTGTTGATCATGAAAAGAATTGAAACACAGCAGCTAAACTATTTTGCGCCGACTCAAAACTGACTTCGGCAACAATACCGTTTTTCTTTTTACTTACATAATACTACAAATAAAGATCTATTTGGCTATGTAATATCTTGAGAAAGATAGCCATCTATCAACAATCTGGATATGCTTGTTCTGACCAAAGTGGCATGTAGCACCAATCCCCAAGCCAAGAAGTGGCTTTAATGCTGGATGGAGGATTGTACACTCGTGTTTTAGCCCAAAATAAGAGTTGAATTCATTAACGTCGAGCATGTACAGTGTTATCATCAATCAGGCAACCAATTTGCTGGACATAAGCATAATAGTTTCATTAAATACTCAGCATAGAATCATGCAACCAAACAGCAGCCTGGGTGCAGAAGGCAAGAAAACATGTTGTGCACTTCCCTAATTAAGACTTTGAAAATATACAAATCAAGCACTAGCCCCACAACCATGATCAGCACCAGACAGGATTACATGATGTTATTCAGCATCCTATAAAATGTAAACTAGCCTGGAAGTCTCTTCATCCATTTTGGTGCTTGTTCTCTGAAAGGAGTACATGCTGGTTTTGCAAGTTAATTCATGATTTTTTTATTTGGGTATGTTCATTGGTATTTGCTAACATGTTTTTGTTTGTCAAATCTTTTGCCCTGTTTTAAGAAAGAATGAAACACTTCCATTTATATAGCAATTTTCAGGGGACACCGTTCTCCCGATTGGAGAGTAAACGCTCCCGCTTGTGGGAAAGCCGCAATGATTCCCACTGGCATGAGCAGCGAACCCAATGTGCCATTCAATGGCACTTGGAATTTTACAACCGAGGATCAGGGTTTCTGTGCCATTCAATATCACATCAGGGTTCTTGCTGGACCTGGAAGGGGCGATGCCCAATCTCTCTGACAGATCCCACTCCATAGAGATCAGGGTGCCATTTTTAACGGCTACCCTGATCTCAGAATGCTGTCGCAGCAACTCCTCCCCTGGATTATTGATAATGGCCCACCCATCCCTCAATTTAGCCCTGCCCATCTCTCCATCTGCCCCTCCAGTCCTCTCCTTCAGGTTCCATCTGGCGGCTTGCACTCCGAAGGGTGGCAAGGGGGTGAGTTTATTTTTTTAAACTGTCTCTTTGTTCTGAGCACTTGGAAACATTTGAGAACAAAGAGATACCCTCTTCAGAAAACTGTGCTTAGTAAAGCAGCTGCTCCTCTGAGTTAATGGAGCCCTGAAGACCTATGTAAATACACAACCTTAATCCTCCCTTTGACACTGCTTGGGACTGTCAATCAAAAAGCTCATAAAAAGCAAACGTCCGTGTAACTAAATGTAAACAATGCAGTTCGAAGCTCTTAGGCTTCTAGACATACAAACAGGCCAGAAAATGTGAGAGGGCAATGAAATTGACTGTGAAAAAAGCACTTCAAAGGTTTCCACCACATTAAAGGGAAAATCTTTGCTTCATGTCACAGGTTTTTGAACTTGGGATGCTGACAGGCTGCAAAGGGTTTAAAGGCTGAGCAGCCAGACCACCGCTATTCCAGGAAACACCTGACCTGAGCCCTCCAGCCCAGTACAAGCCTCCCTGACCCCCACTTCATATGAAGGACACCCCCTCAGCACCCTGGAGGCAATTATAAGGAGGGGATTCTCCCCCTTGCCAACCCTTGGAGTGTAAGCCGCCAGGTATCCATTTCTCAGGATTTGCAACAATTTACACAAGCGGGACTGCTGGCTGTGGGGGCTGGAGCATCCCAGGGGTGCCAGACCAGCACTGCCAGTGTGCCAGGGGAAATGACAGAGTGCCAGGTTTACACTGACAGGGATTAGGCCCGGGGGGGCTTTGCTACTTGGGGGGGGTGTTCCTGGATGTCTCCCCTATGTTGGGGGGGAGAGGGGGTAAATAAAGCAGGAGGGAGACGGAGAAGTGTGAGGGGTGTGGGGGGGAAGATCGGGGCGACCGGACAAAATGGTCCCCGATCTGCAAGCAGCCTTTCCTGCTGGCGAGCTTCAGATCACCAGCAGGAAATCTCCCTAAGTGTGGCCTCGGCGGGCAGAAACTCCCTGAGGTCAAAGGAAACAACAAAGTGCCATTGGATAACAGGGTGTTTCTCAGCACTGCAGCCGCCTGGAAACACCTCACAAAACATGCCCGACATCGGACTTTAACTTCAGTCCGCTGAATCACACCCAATGACATCCAGGTCAGTGCACACATTTTATAGGATGCTGAATTAGAGTGGTAAGTGCAGTGCAATTACACGCTTGGGTGCTTGGAATGCACTCAGCTCTCGTTGATGTGGTTGATGTTTGTGAACATTGGGTTTTCAGCGCTTAGAGTCGCTCATCCATGAAGAGAGATGAATGAATCAAGGCTGCAGCTAGTTTGTGGAACCTGTCATCACATCCCACTACTAGACATGAATGAATGGCTTGCAGCTAATGGATCTGAGGGGGTGAAACACAGGTCACAGCTGTTCTCTTTCCACAACTGGACACATACAGTTTCCAGATCAGAGTTACAGCTGTAATTCATTTCACTATGCCTGCCTGCACAGCTTTAAAGCTTCCAGACAAGGGTCTATTTCATGGGGCTTGAGACAGGTCTGTGCGGGGAGGTCCCTTTAGTCAGGGATGCCTGTGGGGATACTTTTAATTAGGAGGTCATGTGGGGTCTCTTTAGTTAGAGGATCTCTGTGGGGGGTTCATTTAGTTAGATGGTCTCTGTGGGAGGTACCTTTAGTTAGGGGATCTCTTTGGCGGGTTTCTTTAGTAAGCGGGTCCCTGGGGGGGGGGGGTTCTTGTTCTTTCCGCTGGGAGGTCCTGGGGGGGTTCTCCTTATTTAGGGGACACATGGGAGGAGTCTCCCCTTTAAGAGGGTTTCTGGGGGAGTCTCCTTATTCATGGGGTCTCTCGGGGATCTCACTATTTAAGGGGTCTTTTGGGGGTCTCCCCATTAAAGGGGTCTCTTGGGGGATCTCCCATTTTGGGGTCTCTGGGAGGAGCGGGGGGGGGGTCTGTAGAGGGTGGGTGGGCAGGTAGTGCATTGTGGGGGGGGGGGTGCCCTACAGATAGACTTTGGGGGAAACCCCCTTATGGAGTTACCCCCTTGGCCCACCATGAGGACCATTATGTCAGGTTCACATTTGGTGAGAGCTGTTGTAATCCTCGCCCAGTGATTCCCGGCCCTGGGGACCAGTGAATCACGGAGGACCAGACATTAGGATGCCGGGCCCATTAAGTGGATGCAAATGTCTCTGCTTCCTACAGAAGCTAAAGAAATTTGGCATGTCTGCATCGACTCTCACAAACTTCTACAGATGTGTGATAGAGAACATCCTATCCAGCTGCATCACAGCTTGGTATGGCAACTGCTCGGTCCAAGATCGCAAGAAACTGCAGTGTGGTGAACTCAGCCCAACGCATCACACAAGCTTGCCACCCGCACATTGAGTCTGTCTACACCTCCCGCTACCTCAGGAAGGCAGACAGCTTTGTCAGAGACCCCTCCCACCCAGGCATTGTCTTCTTCCAGACCCTTCCATCAGGCAGAAGGTGCAGAAGTCTGAAGACTTGCACATCCAGACATAAGAACAGCTTCTTCCCCACAGCTACAAGACTCCTCAACGACTCCCACTCGAACTGATCTGTTCCCTGTAAGAACACTATTCACGACACCCTATGCTGCTCTTGCTCATGTATTTGCTTTGTTTGGCCCCTTGTTCCGCACTGTAACTAATCATTATTCGTCGATGTACCATTTGACAATGTTCACTGTTGATTATTCTTTTGTCTACTATGCACGTACTGTGTACGTTCCCTCGGCTGCAGAAAAATACTTTTCACTGTGCTTCGGTACATATGACAATCAATCAAATCAAATCAAATCAAATCAATGGATCATTAAGATCCATTTACATTCATTTACATCCTCCCGTTGTTGGCGTGCGGGCGTGAAACTCCTGTTGGCGTGCAGGCATGAGGGCTTCGGAAACGAATCAGCTCCCGTCGACGCCCAGCACCGACCCCGATTTTATGACACTCTGTCCCATCGGAAAATGCGCTTCGGGCATTCTGTGACAGAGAATACACCCCTTGATGTTCCGCCATACAGGACTCAGAACCTCTTTGTGAGACCTACAACGTTGGAGTCACCTGAAAGAAGCTCCATTGCAGATCTGAAAGCAGACAGGCAGAAGAAAAAACTTCACTGTGCAGCTGAGGACTCCACAGGATCTCATTGAACTCCATTGTGCCCATAGAGTGCAGAGTCAAAAGACCTGGCAGGGTTGAGCAAACAAATTCAGTCCTCAGCCGGGACTGGTTTGAAAGGCTTCAGTGCTGCAATAAAAGAGCAGGTTATTTCCAAAATCACTGGGCTGGATTCTCCATTGGCTGAAGCCTTTATTGTAATAAGCAGCCGGGCGGTGAATCGACTTGGATTCCCAAAATCAGGGCTGGCGGCGGTTTCACGCTGGTCAGCTGTGCTCCGCCCCCTTGGAAATGGTGTCATCGCATCACATGGTGTGTGCCGTTGCAACGTCATTGGCCGGCCCTCCTGCGATGCTCCGCCCCCAGTGGGCCCAGTTCCCAATGGCGCAGGACATGTCTGGTCTCGGCCGCCCGGGAACCCGATGTGGCAGCTGCGAACTGGGTCCAGCACCGTCACAATGGGCTGGGATCCGTGGCACTGGCCGGGAGAACATCCGTGAGGGATGGGGAGACTGGTGGGGGGTGGCCAGGGGGTAGCCAGGGGGTGGGCTGTGAGGTCGTGGATGGCGGGTTGGGTCCGCCCACAGCCGATGCTATGTTGTATGGTGTAACCGCTGCAGGTCGTCAGCCGTGCAAATGCAACGGCAACGGACCCGGCCGTTCTCTGGCCATTTTCAGCACTGGAGCCGGGAGTTTCTCCCGCCGCCACTGCTAGCCCCTCACCAGTCCCGGAATCAGTAGGGTTTCACGCAGAAATTTTGGTCGTAAAAGACCACACATGTTCTGTTGGTATCAACACTTAGTCACTGAAACGGACAATCCAGCTCACTGTGTTCAGTCTAGAATTGATGCCTTACCACGTGCTCTAAGGGAATTCCTGAGGTGGATATTGCGGAAATATGTCTTATCCTGGTGCCAGACTGTCAAGCCAGTTCCAGGTCAGGGGATGGCCGCAGTGGCTATCAAAGAAATCAGGGGTCAGAGACTTTAAGTGGCTGGCTCTATCCAACCACCAGCAAGAGAAAAGTGCTAAATCTCATTACTAGTGTTAAACGGCCGCCAGATGCCTTGTTTGCCAAGGTAAGATTTTCAACAATCTCTCCATTGAAACCAGCTCGCAGCAGGAGAGAGAGGCTTTCACTTTTTCCAGTTGACAGGTTTGCACAAATGAAGGTCATTACTGATGACATGCGAACCCTGACATTCAAATTTATCCCCTTCTTGAATATTAAATGGCCCCCCCATTCACGTTGTTGTGACCGATACAATATAGTGAGTGTAAATGCTCATCCCTCTGCTAGCTGTCATGATTCCTTTCTAAAGCAATGAAAGACGACATGCCTGGATTCTGGAGATCCAACATTGCTTCAATGGAAGCACCTGGTACCCTACCACCAATCATTTCTTCACGCCATGGCAACACTGACCTGACAAAAATTCTGGTTGACTACAAAAAGAAAATGCTGGAAATACTCAGTAGGTCCAGCAGAATCTGTGGAGAGAGAAACAAAGTTAATGTTTTAGATCGTGTCTTTTCACCAGATTATGGTAGACTGCCTTCTCAGGTCTTCGTCAACAGAGAGCCAGGAACTGTGTTATTTGCTGCAAGGATCCCTATGGTTACCATATAGATTCAGTTATGGCAGCTATCAAATAGGGTTTTGGGAGCTAGACTGCCTTATGATTAATCATCAAATTCTTACCTGCACTTTGGGACCCCTTCCTTCATTATTCTTTGTCACATCTTAATCTACTGCTCGAATATGTACTGCTTGAGGTGCAAATTTATATGAAAGTGACAGCATAACTGCAGCCAAGTGCCATTCTTATTTCAAGCACTGTCATAACCCACCCAGAAGTGGACATTGTGAGCAATGCAACTCCATTACTCTATGAAAATTGGAATAAAACAGTCTCCTGCGCACTTTGAACATTTAACGCTGGACAAAGTGCTACCCTCTGCTGCGCACGCCCAATGTCAACAAATAGCCACCAGGTGGGTAGAGCTCAGCACATGTGCATACACATGGATTCACAGAGCTCATTTTGATGGATACTGTGTTATTGCCAGTTAGGTACAGCCAACAATATATCTTGGATGTTGCCTACTGTACTTTGCACATACAGCCACCAATCTCAGGCTCGTAATGCAGTATAATCCAAAAGATTAGTTTAATTTATTTCGATTAAGGAAATGTGGAAAGAATCCTGAAAAAGGAACGTTTGGAAACTAATTCTGTTGGCATTAAAACTTGCACATGTGGGCTCTCACCTTGTGTCCCAGTTATAAGAGATCAAAATCGGAGTATGGGATCCAACATTCCAGAAGCATTAGTCAAAATCTTTTCCATTTTCGTAAAAAATTTCTTCCATCTAATTCAGTAAGATGTTACCAATTAAGCTGTTTTTTTTCTTCCATTAAACATCAGTTTAAAGGTCATCTCTCCAGCAGTAAACATCTAAATCACACTTTACCCAACTGTTAATCATTTTATCTCCTCTATTATTGGATGTTTACACATAAAAACTTTAAAATAGTCCAACAGCTACCAAATTTAAATCAAATACACACCTCAGAGTCTGGATATGTTTGCAAGTATCTACGGTATATTTTTAGCCAGCGCTTTGCAATGCATTTTGAGAAAGATAACACTATTATAGAAAATGTGTGCTTTGTAGCTGTGCTGTCAAATGTGTCAGAAAACATAAGCTATGATTCAGGACCATTCAGTATAAATCAATTAAAGCCACTTGGTTATTTTAACTTTGGATTAGCTACCCATGTTCATTGTGGAACAGCTAAAAAACAGAAAAATAATTCCATTTATATAGCACACCATCACATATCTCAGAAAAACCTCGAAATACATCGCTTTAAAAATATAAAATTATGAAGGGAATAGATAGGATAGATGTGGGGAGGTTGTTTCCACTGGCGGGTGAAAACAGAATTAGGGGGCATCACCTCAAAATAAGGGGAAATAGATTTAGGACTGAGCTCAGGAGGAAGTCCTTCACCCAAAGGGTTGTGAATCTATGGAATGTCCTGCCCAGTGAAGCAGTTGAAGCTCCTTCATTAAATGCTTTCAAGATAAAGATAGATAGTGTTTTGGAGAATAAAGGCTCATGGTGTTTGGCCGGGAAAGTGGAGCTGAGTCCTCAAAAGATCAGCCATGATCTCATTGAATGGTGGAGCGGGCTCGAAGGGCCAGATGGACTACTCCTGCTCCTAGTTCTTATGTTCTTACCTTCTTACAATTAATTGCTTTGAAGTACAGCGATGTAAGAGATCTACCATGCGGAATTAGTGAGGAACCTGCGACACTAAAACTCAGTAGAAATTTGAATTAAAACTTCTCGGATGCAAACATGAATCGTTTATTGCCTCTATTCGATTACAATTGAGAGTCACTTAAATCTTATTCTCTAATAAGTCCAGCCAGCAAAAAGGACTTAAAGAGAAGCAACTTGTACACAATTTAACTTTTAAAATAATACAGAAATGGTTTCTTGCTTACGGCACAACAGCTTGCATTTACTTCAAGAGTTAGAGTGGAAAAGTGAAAAATAGAGATAGCGAATAGTTTAGATCAAAGTATAGAATGATCCGGATAAAGATGGCCATACGGACCTTCACGGTTATAGGAAATCATATCAGTCTTTAGCCATCTAGCTACGCCTCTAAGTCATCATAATTGGTCTGGGTTAGAATCAAATGAGTTTGATTTGACGGTTAGCTGTCAATCTTTAATGTGCAACATTAGCTTTAAATATTTCATGTTTGAATACTTGTGCATTTTATGGAATGCAATTCTGTGCTGTTATCATGACCAGTTTAAACTGGACTTCTGCTGACTTAGCTGTTAGCCACATTATGAACAATAGTGCCTTCATGTTGCTATGGTGCCTGCTTCGTCCTTGAGCAGATGACTGGTACAGCTCATGTTTTAATGTCAAACTGTCTTTGAAAATATGTTGGTTAGCACAATAGCTTTTTCATCTTTGCTTAGTAAAAATGTTGTTTTAATCTCTGTTGCCAATTTGCACCGGAGTCACCAATAATGTTGCCAAATTAACTAGATATGGCAGTTATTAATGATAATATTGCTTTTCAGAGTCGCCAGGTATCAAATGATACCACCACAAGGCTTTACCGGATATCGATCAAAGACCAAATAACCAGTTAGTCAGTTCAAGTTCAAAGATAGTTTATTTACACACAAGGATTACTTCGACATGCAACATAAAACACTACAAGTTAAACTACACCTAACAACTACAATATCCTATACTTAACTTCAGAGCAACCAACTCTTGGCAGATGAACAAGGCCTTAGTTTGGATTGTGCGTGGCTGGGTATTAGAAGTGGCTTTGTTTCTGCTGGGCTCATCCGTCTGGTAGCGATCGTTGGTCTTGAACTTGTCTTCTGGTCGTAATGCTACACTTGGTTTTAGGCGTAGGCCTGGGCCAAGAGAGACCGAACACATGGCTGTGTCTCTTTTTATCCTTCTGGGATTTTGCACTCTTTGGGGCGGTCCTTAGCTTTGGACCCAATAATTCGACAGGCTTCGATCACTGCCTTTGATTTTGGCCAATAAAGAGGCGAGTGCCTTGATGGCTGGGCGTGTCCTGAGCGGTCATTGAGCTTGGCTGTTTGGGCTTTCTTAGCAAAGGGAGTGGCGCCGGTTAGTCTGCATCTGTATCGATTACCTGTGTACAGTCCTTTTGTTCTGGGAAATGGGCCATCAGAATGCAAACGAGCGGGGGTTTCGATCGTGTTTAGCTATCTGGGTTGCAAATGAACACACAAGCTCTGAGTGTGTCTGAGTCCTGGGTTGGCCATAATTCCCATGGTCCTATGCAGGTAGCCATCTGAGATCGCTACATCTCCAATGAGTTTATGCATGTGTCAGGCTTTTTGTATCTCTGTTGAAGCTATGTGTTTTATCATGACCTGAGGTTATGAGTGCTGAAATCCTCAATTTAAAATGTATTAAAACTGGGGCTTAATACTTACACTAAATAGCCTTCTTTTACCTATCACATCTATCAGGAAATAGTCGATTCCTAGCAAGCGACCAACAAAAGTAGGTACCTGGATTTCCAGAAATTGCAATGAAATGAATGTCGGGCTCATCATTTTCTGGTGGCAATGTTTGTTAGAGAATTGTCAGCCAGATCTACTCCCTGCTGTCCTTCAGATATTGTCATGGGACCTTTGTCACCCATTCAAATTGGTAGAAAAGGCCACAGTTTAAAATCATAACTAAAAGAAAGTGCCTCTGGTGATGCAAAATTTCCTGTTTACAGAACTGGCAGCATGTTAGCCTTGATGCTCAAGTCTCAGTATTCCTTCTCACTGAGATACCAGCTGAGCCAAGATGTTACAATAATCATAGAGTCATAGAATTTACAGTGCAGAAGGAGGCCATTCAGCCCATCAAGTCTATACTAGCCCTTGGAACAAGCACCCTAGTGAAGTCCACGCCTCCACCCTATCCCCGTAACCCTGTAACCCTGCCTAACCTTTTGGTCACTAAGGGGAAATTTAGCATGGCAAATCCAGCTAACCTGCACATCGTTGGGCTTTGGGAGGAAACCGGAGCACTCGGAGGAAACCCACGCAGACACGGGGAGAATGTGCAAACTCCACACTGACGGTCGCTGAAGTCAGTATTGAATCTGGGTCCCTGGAGCTGTAAGGCAGCAGTGCCAACCACTGTACCATCGTGCCACCGATTATTAACCGATGAAGTGAAAAGCAAATGCAGTAGTGGGTCTTAACTTGATTCAGATGATAAAACTAAAATTGCACAAATAAAGTTGCAAAAAACAAGATAGGGATATAGGGGACTGCATGACTGGTTAAGAAATCGCAACACAGCAGTAAAAGTAAAATAGAATTACAAATGCCTGCAGAATTATCTAAGGACATAAGAAATAAGAGCAGGATTATAACATAGGGCCCATCGAGCCTGTTCTGCTATTCAATACGATCAGGGATGATCATCAGCCTTAAATTCACTTTCATAGGAACATAGGAACAGGAGTGGGCCATTCAGCTCCTCGAACCTGCCCTGCCACTCAATGAGATCATGGCTAATCTTTGGCCAACTCTATATACCTGCCTTTTGACCCACATCCCTTAATATATTTGCATAACAAAAATATGTAACTCAGATTTAAAATTAACAACTCCTCGAGCTTCAATTGCTGTGTGTGGGAGAGAGTTTCACACCTCTAGCACCCTTTCCCATCCAGTTCCCATATCCTGTGATTTCCTGAGAGACCAAGCGTCTGTCCATCTCAATCTTAAGTATTCTCAATGATGCAGCATTCAAAATCATCTGGGGTGGAGAATTCCAAAGATTCACAACCATCTGAGTGAAGAAGGTTCTTCTTTTCTCAGTCCTAAATGAGTGACCCTCTATCCTGAACTGTGTTGCTGTTTTCTAGATTCCCCAGCCAGGGAAAACAAACTCTAAGCATTTCACTTTAATAAGGACATGGGGAGTCCACACCGAGTAAAGTAAAGGAATTAGGGATAAATTCTCTGCCGGCAGGATTTTCCGTTCCACTGGCAGCGCACCCCCGCCCGCGGGTATCCCGGCTAAATGGGTGGACAACAAGGGAAATTCCATTGGCTGGCTGTGGGAAGGGAGAATCCCACAGCTGGCGCTGATGTCTCTGAGGAGCATGAGGCTGGAGGACCGGAGAATCCAGCCCCATGTTTTTCTTCAGTTGTGAGGAAGTGACCACACAAGAGCATAAGGAAAATTAAAAGGCTTAATGAACACAAACAAACTCTGTACATACCGCTCCCTGAAGGGACTCCCGTGACCCCGGCCCACATCCGACTTGGGTTTTTTATATCCGGGATGATTCCACTCTTGAGGGAACCCTGCCCCTCAGCAGGGAAGTTCATAGGACTGGATTCTCCGTCGGCGGGATCCTCCCTTTCACCAGCAGTGCACTCATGCCCGCAGATTACCTGATGGCGTGGGGTTGCCCACAATGGGAAACCCCATTGGTCAGCTGCCGGAACGGAGAGTCCTGCTGCCGGCAGGGCGCCCCGCACCGCAAAACGGGTACTGCGGGACCGAGGATCCCACCCATATTCTTTGAGGTCACGGGCAACCTGATTGGCCCGGTCTCGTGACCCTCGTGTAAATTACAGAGTCTGTAAACGGTGGTGCAGAGGAGGACCGTTGTACTTCTTCACCCTGGGGTGACACTCGGGCGTCGGTGGTGCAGGACCAGTGGTGTATAACAATCGGGAGACCTCGGCTTCTGAGTCAATCAGCATGGCAGAACAGCCTCCAGCGGCTGGTCGCTCAGGCCGTCTTCTCTGGCCTCAGCCAGCGGCTGCATCTCCATCTCAGATTCTGACTCTCAGGCTCCGACACCTTGTCAGTGAAATGCCCCGGGGCATGCAGTGGAGAGGGCGGTGTTGGGTCGTCCACAAGGGGGTTGTGCTGCACAGGTGTGCGGCTGCGGAGATCGTCCAGATGTCAGTTCAATTGCCAGTCCCATATGTGGACTGTACACGACACCAGTCCCGTCCGACAAACCACAGCACCCAGTACCCAGGTGGCACCATCGTCAAAGTTCTGGATGTGGACCGTGTCCCCAGGTGCAAATTGTCGGTGCCTGGTGCATCACCTGAACCATGTTACAAACGCTCCTGTCCAGCAAACCTTCCCACAGAATACTGTGGATGCTGAAAATCTGAAACAAAATCAGACGATGTCGGAATCACTCATCAGTCTGGCAGCTTCTACGAAGAGAGAAACAAATTTAATGACCGGAATTTTCTGTCCATTCGCTGGTGGCGGGATTCTCTGGTCCTCTGGTTCTCTGGTACCGTGGGCAGTACGGTAGCACAAGTGGATAGCACTATGGCTTCACAGCGCCAGGGTCCCAGGTTCGATTCCCCGCTGGGTCACTGCCTGTGAGGAGTCTGCACGTTCTCCCCGTGTGTGCGTGGGTTTCCTCCGGGAGCTCCGGTTTCCTCCCATAGTCCAAAGACGTGCAGGTTAGGTGGATTGGCCATGATAAATTGCCCTTAGTGTCTAAAAAAAAGGTTAGATGGGGTTATTGGGTTACGGGGATAGGGTGGAAGTGAGGGCTTAATGTGGATTGGTGCAGACTCGATGGGCCGAGTGGCCTCCTTCTGCATTGTATGTTCTATGTTCTATGTTCTATTGGCAGCACATCCCTATCCACGGGTTTATCGGTGATGTGGGGTGGCTTCAATAGGATTTCTCATTAACAGCAGAGGGAGCAGAGAACCCCACCACCAGCGAACGACCGACTGGTTCCCACTGTCAAGAAACACATAATTGTGAGGGCAAAGAATCCTGTACAATGTTTCCAGTCTGGATGACTTCCCCAGAACTGGAGAGAGGTAAATATATGATGGCGTCTGTTGAAAAAGTAGGGAGGGGCAGGCAGAACAAAATAGTCAGTCAGGGATAGGTTAGACAACAGGTAAGATTAAATGACAAGGATACTATGGAACGCGAGACAAAGGGAATGATAGTATTAAAGACTAAAGCTTTTGTCTAGTGTAGGTGCTAATAGCAGAAAAACAGTCAGCACTCTCTGAAAGCAAAAATAAGAGAACAAGATACAGACTGGCACTTTGGGGAAAAGGAAATCAAAATAGATGACAGAGCTCATAGTTTGAAGTTGTTGAAATCAATGTTGAGTGCAGAAGGCTGTAACGTGGCTAATTGGAAGATGAGGTGCTGTTCACCCAGCTTGTGTTGGGCTTCACTGGAACATTGTAGCAAGCTGAGGACAAAAATGTGAGCACGGGAGCAAGGTTTATTTACCTTATGTACACTATATACATAATGAACTTGTTAAGGCATGGCGGATGGCAAATGGCGAGCTGCCCTAATTCCAAAGGGAAACTTGAAACAGCTCCTGTCTCACCAGGCCTGAGTGAGGAAGATTGGACGAGACAGGGGCTTCGGAATCCTAGGGAAGGTAAGTCTGGAGAGATGGGCAATCCGATGGAGATTACAAAGAAAAGAGCAAAGAACAAAGAAAAGTCCAGCACAGGTACAGGCCATTCGGCCCTCCAAGCCTGCGCCGACCATGCTACCCATCTAAACTAAAATCTTCTACACTTCCGGGGTCCGTATCCCTCTATTCCCATCCTATTCATGTATTTGTCAAGATGACCGTTAAACGTCACGATTGTCCCTGCTTCCACCACCTCCTCCAGCAGCGAGTTCCAGGCATCCACTACCCTCTGTGTAAAAAACTTGCCTCGTACTTCTGCTCTAAACCTTGCCCCTCGCACCTTAAACCTATGCCCCCCAGTAATTGACCCCTCTACCCTGGGAAAAAGTCTCTGACTATCCACTCTATCTATGCCCTCATCATTTTGTAAACCTCTATCAGGTCGCCCTCAATCTCCTTAGTTCCAGTGAGAACAAACCGAGTTCATTCAACCTCTCCTCACAGCTAATGCCCTTCCATACCAGGCAACATCCTGGTAAATCTCTTCTGCACCCTTTCTAAAGCCTCCACATTCCTTCTGGTAGTGTGGCGACCAGAATTGAACAATGTACTCCAAGTGTGGCCTAACTAAGGTCTATACAGCAGCAACATGACTTGCCAATTTTTATACTCAATGCCCCGGCCAATAAAGGCAAGCATGCCGTATGCCTTCTTGACTACATTCTCCACCTGTGTTGCCCCTTTCATTAACCTGTGGACCTGTACACCTAGATCTCTCTGACTGTCAATACTCTTGAGGGTTCCACCATTCACTGTATATTCCCTACTTGTATTACCACTCTGAGCAAGTTACGGGCCATTATCTTGGCTAGCCTGTGAAATTCCCAGCCACCACTCAGATTGCCATACACGTGCTGAGCACTTTGTATTCCCCAAATGACTACCATGGAGCTCACAGAAGATTGCTTCTCGTTTGGTAATGACCAGGCAGTGGTTGAACCAGAATGTTATCCAGTATTGTTAGATGTTGCCATTGTTCATGCCGTTTGCAGAGGACCTGGTCACCAGGACTGTGTTTGGACAAACCTTATCAACAATAGGCCCGTTGACAATCGCAGGACTCCACTGTTGGCCAATTTTGGGCCATCTCGACTGTTGTGAAACACGCAGTGGGTTGCGTGCAAAAACCAGCCCTTGTTTACCTTCTAGAATACCAGGCATGGTTCGCCGGAATATCTCCAGAGATGACAATATCCATAAGGGAACACGACTAAAACAAAAGCGTGATAAATATTGTGAACAACCTGGGCTCCTGGTCGAGATGTATTTACCAAAACCTACTATTAACATTGTGTTTAATCAAGAGGACACTGTTGGCAAATTTTGCCAAACCAGAATCCACTCAGGCCATAAAATGGATTTCTCTCAGGACTACTTTGTTGAACTGCGGGAGGTTAACGCAAAGCCTGAGCTGAACCTTTGGTTTTGGGACTGTTATGGACCCCGGCCACCACTGGGTTCACTCTGTGACCGAATATATAGCTGCTTTGTCCAGCATTTGGTCAAGTTCCACTGGCAGCAGTGGATGTGGTACTTTCCTGGATAGATACAGTGGCATACCATTTGGAAGAAATGAAATATGGTATTTATGTTTGCGCTTACCAAACCCCTAGAAGAGCTGTGGGAATTCCTGACGGAATTCAGTTCTGATATCTGGTTGGAAGGCTCCATCCACGTTTTGCATAATGCCCATTTATGTGTCTGCATTTCTGCTGAATAAAGACATGCTTTGATTGCACAAGATATATGGGATCACTGTGATGTCTCCCCCCTTGTGATGAAGAATGACAGTGATCTAACCTTTCACCTGCTGATTCATTCCACCTGGACTTTGAAGTTTGACGTTTGATGGCTGGACAGGAATTGTTTTCAGCCTGCCAAATGATCAGACAGTATTGAAATGCAAGCTCAGCTCATCAAAAGTTCAGGCTCTCTGACCTCTGTGGTGGATTTCACAATGTTTGTGAACATAAATCAAGTGCCTTCCAGTGTTTGTGGCTTTTGAAGCTTCAAAGGGGCTGGAATATTGACAGTTCTGTCAGCTCACTGTCAATTTTTTTCAAAGCTTTTTGTTCAACATAATTCCCTTTCCATTGTGGTGTTCTCCTGTTCCAGATAATTTACAGTGGATAAATGGGCATGGAAGCACCAGAGCTTGGTATAGGGGGCACTATGTACCTGAGAAAGTGAGTGGAAGGGGAGAGTCTGCTATAGGGGGCGTAAGTGGTGGATGGAAGGACAGAGCCTGGCATATGTGGAAAGGCAGAGCTTGGCGTGGGGACATGAAGGGACATAGGAGTGGATGGAAGGGCAGAGCCTGGCTAGGGGATGAGGAGACATAGAGGTGGATGGAAGTGCACAGCGTAGCATAGGGGGCATGTGGAGACATAGGGATGGATAGGGGAATGAGGTCACGTGGATGGAGCATGGGGAGTGTTTGGAGGCTGAAGGGAGTGTGAGGGGTGAGGGCCAGAGGCTTTGTACTTTTTTTCCAATGGTGCAAAACCCAAAAGCAATGAAGCAAGCCTTGTAAAGGGAAGCAAGGGGCAGCATGGTAGCAGTGTGGGCAGCACAATTGCTTCACAGCTCCAGGGTCCCAAGTTCGATCCTGGCTTGGGTCACTGTGCGGAGTCTGCACATCCTCCCCATGTGTGCGTGAGTTTCCTCCAGGTGCTCCGGTTTCCTCCCACAGTCCAAAGATGTGCAGGTTAGGTGGACTGGCCATGATAAATTGCCCTTAGTGTCCAAAATTGCCCTTAGTGTTGGGTGGGGTTACTGGGTTATGGGGATCGGGTGGAGGTGTTGACCTTGGGAGGGGTGCTCTTTCCAAGAGCCGATGCAGTCTCGATGGGCCGAATGGCCTCCTTCTGCACTGTAAATTCTATGTAAATAGCACTCTGCAGCCCCTGTGGCTGCCTCCACATTTCTTCCCGGGTCGACTGGCCTGTCTCCAGCTCACCCAGACCCCAGCAATGAAGGTCCCACCTTCTCAGACACTTTCTCCCGAGGCAAATGTCCTGAGCCAGAGATTTTCCTGACTCCTCCTGCCCTCCTCAAGGATGAAAATCTAGGCCATGCTGCCTGGTTCAAATTGTGCACGACTCAGGAATAATTCTTCCATTTGACTGGTTAAGGGTACAGATCTCAGATCCCTTGCAGAGGACCCTGGGTTGAAATAGCCTTCAAATCGCAGTAACCTCCAGTGGACAGCTAGCACTGACTGTAAAGTCTGGCCCATTGTTGTTTCTTCAAACTGGGTGATGTATTAGAAGATGACGTACTTGTGCATCCATCAGAATTTTATATTAATCATTCTGACATTTTCAGAAGATGAATCTTTGAGAAACAAACAGTGCCATGCAGAGCACACAACAATAAAACATTTCGACAGTGGCTCATTCAGCCTTAGATGAACCTTGGTGACTTTGTTGCTCCAATGTTATTCCAGTGGCCAGAGCTTGAAGTTTAAAGTGTTCTGTCATCACAAACTCAGCACTGAATCATGTTTGCTTTACAAATAACTCCAGCCAGTTTGGCTGTAAATTAACCATAAAATATTTGCAGTTTTATTTTTCATGTCTCTTGCCACAGACTATGTTCCATTGTTTGAAATGATTGGTATGGAACTGTATGCAAAACATTTGAATGGCTACACTGAGAACTGCTTTGTGTTTTGGTGTTGAATTTGTTTTAGGTGCCATCTCACTATTGTTGGCACACCAGTTTAGTCTTTGCTCAGTGCTGGCAGCTCTCCCTCTGAGGCATAACGAAGGTTGAGTTGAGAGACCCAGACCAATGCATGAGTATATAATTCAGGCTGGCACATCAATGCAGCTCTGCAAGAGTGTTGTATTTTAGCAGGAGCTATCTTTCACATAAAACATTAAGTTGAGGTCTTTCCAGCCTCCTCAGGTTAATTAATCTACCAAGGTCCAAAGGAGCACAGGATATCTGTTTAACCTCCAGTCAACACCATTAAAAGAGAATCTTGCCCTTAAATGACCAAAAAAGGGTAGGAGGGGTTATTGGGTTATTGGGATAGGGTGGAAGTGAGGGCTTAAATGGGTTGGTGCAGACTCGATGGGCCGAATGGCCTCCTTCTGCACTGTATGTTCGATGTTCTATTTCTTAAGACACTACGACCCCTGTAGAAAGTCACATATTCAAATGTTATGATAACAAGATAACAAGATATGTGATCCTGTAAGCAGTGTAGCTGGAAGCATACAATTGCATAGAGATACTGATGAGTTCAGTGAATGGACAAAACTGTGGCAAATGAACTTCAGTATAGGCACATATGAGGTCATTCACACTGGACGTAAAAAATATATAATTGGGTCCTATGTAAAAGGTGAAAGACTAGAAACCGTAGAGGTCCAAAGTGCAGGTACATTGATTATTAAAATGTCATTACAGGGACATAAAATAATCAAAAAGAAAGAAACGCTGGCATTCATATCCAGAGAAATAAAGCCCAAAGTGTAGAAGTCATGCATCAGTCATCATCATCATCATCAGCGCAGTCCCTCGATTTGAGGATGAAGTTTACTCAGGGTTGCAAGTTTCTGCCATGGGCCTTCATGTGACTGAATAGGCTGATTTCCGATCCACAGATCTTTGGATGAATGCAGGAGGACATTGCACGAGGTGCAAGGATCCAAAGTGCAGGATTTATTTTTCTTCTCTGTCGCCGTTCTGCCTCATCACGAAGGTGTTTGGACTCAAACCGTTTTGCAGCTTGATGGACACGTTGTTGCCATTTTGAACGATTGATAGCAAGCTCCTCCCAGTCAATGCTGCTGAGCTTCAAAGAGAGCATCAGAGTGTCTTTGACAAGTTTTCCTTGTCCTTCCCTGGAACACTGGCCATCTGAGAGTTGATAAAACAAGACCTGGTGTGGGAGGTGCTTTGTGGTCATTCGGACATAGTGCCCAGTCCATCATAGTTGATTTTGCAAAGGTTTTGTCTGATGCTTGTGGAGTTGCCTTCATGGAGGACACTAACATTTTATTGATGGTCCTCCCATTGAATCTGGAGGTAAAGCCCAGGTTAGACTACAGCTGAAGTACTGTGAGTAGTCCTGGGTACCATACTTTAGGAAGGATATTTTGGCCGTGGAGAGAGTACATTGTGGATTTACCAGAATTATGTCTGTTTTTTTGCTGCCCCTAGGCTCACTATTCCTTAGAACCTTCAGTTATCATCCTGAGTTTAATAAATGTAAACAACTAATAAATTATTGTACCTAAATCATTAATCTACTTAACATGAATGAATTATTGATGGTTTTTAAATATTTCTGCTAGATATTTAAAATGACGATTTAAACAATTAATTTATCCGATTTGGTAGCAAAATGGTAATGTTACTGGACTACTAATCTAAAGGCTTGAGTTCAAATTTTACCATTGCAGTGTGAGTGTGAATTCAGTTCAATAAATAAATCTGGAATCCAGGATAGGGCCAGAGCTTCCAAGGAGCGGCAATCATAGGTAGATTGCCACTCCACTCCTTCTAATCTACACTGGAATGCAGCAGTACATTTCTCACCTGGCCTTCCAACTCAACTGGGTGAGGATCAAGCAGCCCGACGGGCTCCCGAGATCAGTTGAGCACAGCAGAATCGGGGCGGGGAGGGGGGGGGGGGCGCGGAGTAAGCCACAAGCGACCATAAAGCAGGTATGTCTCAGCCACTTTGAGAAGTTAGGGTGAAAGTAACTGTGCAAGGTAAGTGGATAGGATTAGAGGGTCAGGTGGTCAATCGGAGGAGAGGTCAGATGGTCAGTCGGCGGGGGTTGGATAGTCCGTTGGGGAGTCAGGTGGTCAGTCTGGGGTGGGGCTGTAGTCGGGGAGCTGGGAACATAGTTAGGGGCTGGGGAGGGTAGTTGGGCCTGAGAGACATTTTGGGGGTTGAGGAGGGTAGTCCAGAGGGGGAGGAAATTGAGGAGGAAGAAGGGTAGTCAGGAGGTCAGGAGGGCAGTTGGGGGGATTTTCTGGTCATTTGGAAGAGAGCCAGGGGAGTTGAGGGTTAGTCAGAGATTTGGGGGGTACAATGCAGGTGACAGAAGGGTGCAGTACTGTAGTTACCTAGGAATTAGAAGCACTTTGAATTCTTCTAACCTTTCCTGGATCACTATTCTGTTAAGAGAACTGGAACCATTCAAAGACTTTGATTTAAATCTGGAGTACATCCCAGGTTCCACCCCTAGATCTTGGAAGTTACCAGCCTACATAACAATGTGTCCATAGAACTACCAGATGATTATACAATCTTAACTGGTTCACTGTTATACTTTAAGAAATGAAATTTGCCATCTTTACTTGTCCGGCGAAAAATGACCTAAGACCCACGATGGTCAGCTCTTAACTGCCCTCTGAAATGTCTTACCAAGCTAGTCATTATACCAAACACTTACAAAAAGAATAAGACCAGACAGACCATGTCGAATTAACCTAGGCATAAATTTTGACATGACAAATGTACACCTGACCAGCTAACACTAAAGTCCTCCACTCTAACATATGGAGGCTTACATGCACCAAAGCTGGGTGCACTGTTTCGCAGACTAATTAAACAAAGCCTGACATAATCATACTCACAGAATCACATCTATCAAATATTGGCACGACTCCTCCAATACCATTCCTGAGTATGTCGTGGTGCAGCTGCAAAGTGGTGTACCGTTGGGAGGGAGTCCTCAATATTGACTCCAAACTCCATGTACTGGATTCTCCGCCCTACCCCGCCACATTTCTGTTTCACCCCGCCGGCGGGATGCTCCGTTATGCCGGCTGGTCAATGGGGTTTCCCATTGTGGGGCAGCCCCAGGCCGTCGGGAAACACCCGGGCTGCCGGCAAAACGGAACATCCCACCGGCGGAGAATCCAGCCAATGTCTTCTCCCAGCATCATGCCAAACATGGGCTAGAAAATCTCTTATGATTGCCACGTTTTCTCAGCTGATCAAACAGTATCCTCCATTTTCAACTCCACTTAGAAGAAAAACTGAAGGTAGCAAGGGAACAGAATGCATTCTGGTTAGGAGACATAAATGTCACTGAATGATAACATGGGCTGGATTATCCGTTGGGAGACTAAGTCCCCACGCCGGCTTGATAACAGTGGTGTTTTACGCCAGGAAAACTGGCGCAGAATGACCACCGATTCCCTGCTCCGGGTGGGCCTAGCAAGGAGGCAGTGTAGAACTCCCAGCTCTGCCTGCCGATATGGTCCAGAGCATTGCTGGGTCCGTGGCCTGCAGCGGCGCCGAGCTTCATGGCGGACGCAGCCTGCGGACCCGGACCGCAAAAGTAGTCCCCCCCTTGGCCGCGCGCACGCCCTGGACCGCCTGCCCACAGTGCCCCCAGCCCCGAATGAAG
Organism: Scyliorhinus torazame; assembly: GCF_047496885.1. Taxonomy (NCBI): domain Eukaryota; kingdom Metazoa; phylum Chordata; class Chondrichthyes; order Carcharhiniformes; family Scyliorhinidae; genus Scyliorhinus; species Scyliorhinus torazame. Next base: position 200,869,282 of record NC_092712.1, on the reverse strand, counting down.
CCCGCGGATCGGCCCTCCCCCGACTGTGGCAGCGCCGGACTGAGTCTGCAGCCGCCATGCTGAGTTCACGACAGGTGAGACCACACGTGTCCCACGCCATTGGGAACTCGGCCTGTCAGGGATGGAGCATCGCGGGGCGGACCTCAGGCAATGGTCTGAGGCCGTGGATACAGCGTGCAGGGTACACCACTTTTCAGGGGGCGGAGCATCGCAAAGGTGGCACTGCCCCCGATTTGGGCATCATCGGGGATTTTCCGCCCCCTTGCCGAACGCGATTTTGGCGTCGGGGATCGGAGAATCTAGCCCCATATCTGCCAGGCTGGCTGATGAAAGAAACAACACAAGGGTGAAAATCACTGGACCTCGTGCTCACCAATCTACTCTATCGCAGATGCATCTGACCCTGACAGTATTGGGATGAGTGACCCTTGCACATTTGTTGTCGGTACAAAGTCCTGCTTTCACACTGAGGACATCCTCCACATTGTTGCAGGGAAGTGCAGAACAGATACAGCAGCTCAAAACTGGGCACTCATGAGGCGCTGTTGACAATATTGAATTCTTTACTCGTCAGTCTGGCCTCAATAAAACTCGAGATGGATTTGTACGTATTGTATTATTTATTTTTAACCAACTTGCAAGGCTGACTCGCTCCACAGAAATTCAGAACACACAAGCGGTCTCCTGGAGCTCCAGAACCAAGTGAGATCGGAGACAAAGAAATCTTTACAAATCTCATTCAAATGGCATCAAGTTTCACATCTAAGATATACACCTCCTGACCTGGCCATATATCCTGATTGGCTCACTTCGCATTCCTTAACCCTGGGCCTCATTTTACCCAGCATCCTTTTCCCCATCTTTGCCATGCTTTCTGAATCCCTTTGTCCTTTGTTTGTGAACTCACTACTATCAGACTGACTCACATCTACATTATTGTAACTAATATTTGAACTAACTATTTTATATCACATTTGTTTGTTCAATTCCTCATTCCCTCCGTTTATCATTTCATGATAACCTATCGGTCCAATCCGTAGCTATGGCCTCTCAACTAAGAAGATTTGTCGTTGCATTTCCAATTCCTGTCGCAACACCCCGTCATCCGCTGCACCCTCGTGGATCCTAACAGCCTAGATTCTAGGGGCGGTGATCTGTTCCAGTGCACCCTGCATTTTACCCATCACGCATTTAAGGATTGCCAGGCCCACAAAGATGCAGCCGAGTGCCACTGCTAAATACATGGCCATATTTATCAACCAGTCCTTCCAACCTCCTAATCCCCAGTTAGCCCAAGCACCTTATCATACTGTGAGTGGGAATTATCCCGAGGCACGGAAGGCAAATAGCCGGTGGTGCTGAACCCGGATCGTAAGGAAGAGTGACTTGCTCGGGCGGTGTCTCCGAACGCTGACAATGAACCGCCGTTTGGGGAGTGCCCCAAAGCGGTGAAACAGAAAATAACATAGACACCGCTGCGGGGTTCGGGTAGCAGACAACCCGTCCCTGGCCATACAAGCGGTGGTAAATCTGGTAGAAGAGATTCATACTGCCCCGGTTTCCCTCATTCCGGGTCCTAAATGAATTAAGTATATCGCCTGATAACCTATGTTCTAGTTGTACTCCCCTTCTCACACGCTCCGTCCTCTCTCTAGTCCCCCTCTCCCTCTCACAACCTCTTCCTACCCTCTCCGTACAGTCTGACTTTACCTTTATGGCACCAATCTTAACACAGCCAAAATCAAATTTACATGTACTCCAAAAACAAGGCAATGTCCATGTAATGTTCCCTTCCCATCGCCGGGACCGATGCAATTGCTTCATGAGTCCTGCATTGTCCGTTAACCTGATGGCCTTCCATAAGTTGATACCATGTCCTCGTATATGGGGGCAGCGAAGAACGTCACCTCCGCATAAGTGAAATGTCCTTGTAGTTTGGTTGGGGTTACAGATGTAGGTGATATTTCCGTTTTCCATTTCCGTCGCCGATGTCACTCCAAGTGAGGCGAGGCCGAAGGTTACACAGGCGGAGCGGAGACACCCCATCATGCTTCACACTTGTAAAACAGCGCTGGGGAAGGGAGGCAGGTTAGTGACCGACGTTTTTACAGTGGTGGAGGTGGACCCAAGCACTCCGCCCCTCCACTTTAACTGCCGTGGGGATGGTAAGGAGAACTTGGAAGGGCCCCTCCCATCGTGGCTCTGACCCTTTCCGAGTCCAATTTTTGACCATGACATAACTACCAGGCTGCACTGAAAGCGAGCTATGTAATGGGGACGGTGATGGGTGAGCCGCACGGACCTGGCCATGGAGCTCCTTGAGGACCTTAGTGAGGGCTAGAACATAGGTGGTCATTTCTTCAGTCATATGGTGAAACTGAACCAGTCTGGGAACATGCAGGTTCCAGGGAGATCTAAGGGGCCTGCCATAAAGGATCTCTGCAGGAGAGAGCCGGTCCGGTCCCGCAGGTGTAACCCGCAGCTGGAAGAGGGCAACGGGGAGCAACTTAAGCCATGTCAGTCCCGTGTCTGCTCTTAATTTAGCCAATTTAGTATTGAGGGTCTGATTGTGTCTCTCAACCAACCCGGCCGCCTGCGGTCTGTACGCACAGTGTAACTGCTGGCGTATGCCCAACTGGGAGCAGAACTCCTTGTTAATCTGTCCAATAAAATGAGGCCCATTATCAGAACTTAACTGAGCTGGTATGCCATACTGGGGAATGATTTCCCACATCAGAACTTTAACCACAGTTGATACAGCCTTCTTGCAAGGACATTGTATTCTCAGATTTTGTTTCTTAAGTCTTTGTCCTGTGTTATAGATTCCCCAGCCAGAGGAAACAATCTCTCAGTGTTTACCATGTATTGCATATTTCAATAAGAACAAATCTTGGAAACTCCAGAAAATATCAACCCAATTATTTCAGCCGCTCATCATAGGCTAACCCTCTCATTCCAGGGACCAACCTAGTGAATCTCCGTTGTACCACCTACAATGCGAGTATATCCCTTCTTAAATATGGAGATCAAATTCCACACAAGACTCCAGGTGTGGTCTTACCAAAGTCTCACACTATTGTGGCAAGACATCTTTATTATATTACACCAATTTTCTTGTAATAAAGGCATTTTATTTCTAATCAATTGTCATGTTTATTAACAGCCATGAAAACTTCACAATATTGAGAACCTGTGTGTCACGTTCGGTTGCTTGCCTGTTCTGTGGTCTTTGTTTCATCGTATAATCTATTCAAATGTTGGCCTCTACTTACAAGTTTCTGTCTGTATGTATAGACTACTACTGCAAGATCTCCATCTGCCTCTTGCACCATCAGATGTTGTTTTTCAAGCTTATGATCATTTTGTGACACAAGTCACTTCCAGTCTCTCCATTACTACCTCTCCATGACTGCACTTTTCATGCTTTTACTCTATTTGCTAGCCCATGCACCTTCTTAGCCATTATCCTGAACATCCACCAATATTTAAATTTGCCAGATAGAAATTTTAGACATAAAGTTAAAACCCTGGTCAGATCGTTCTCCTAAAGGTAGGCCATAGCTTGGGAAGAACTACGTCAACTTTTCCACCACTACTTGAGCTGGAATTGTTTTTAACTGAATAGCTTCTGGAAATCAGTTATGCATGAACGCAAGAATGTTGGAGATGATCATTGCCTGGCACATGAGTGAACCAATTTTTATTTCCACTTCTTAAACCGAACATGAATGTTGTCCAGGTCTTGCTGCATATGGATACAGTATCCAAGAAGTCAAGAATGGTGCTGAACATTGTGCAATCATGAGGGAAGGTCTTGAAGCACCGGATGATGGTAGAGCCTAGGATACTAACCTGAAGAACTCCTGAAATGATGTCCTGGAGCTGGGATGATTGATCTTCAGCAATAACAACCAACTTCATTTCTGTAAGGTATAACTCCAAACACTGGAGAGTTTTCTTCTTTCTTCCCATTGATTTCAATTTTGAAGGGCTCCACGGTGACACAGTCGGTCAAATGCTTGATGTCACGGGCAGTCTCTCTCCCCTCACCTCTTGAATTCAACTATTTTAGCCATGTTCGTACTAAGGACGCAATGAGGTCTGGAGCTAAGTGTCCCTGGCAGGATCCAAATTGAGCATCAGTGAGCAGATTATTGCTGCGTAAGTGCTGCTTGATAGCATTGTAATGAAACTTTCCATCACTTGACAGAGAGTGGACTGATGGTGTGGTAATTGGCAGTCTGGATTTATCCTGCTTTTGATAGACAGGGTAAATACAGTAGGAAAATTTGAAAAGGCTTTGAATATGGGCCAGTGTTGTTGTTGAGCAAGGAAAGCTTTATAACTTACAACAATCTCCCAAAGTCTATTTGCCAGCATTCCCAGTACCTGGCCTGCTCTCAGCACCCCTATCTTTGAAGCAATGACAGCGGAGGTAGGCAAGGGCAGAGGTACTATTGTACCTGAAATGCCACAAGATGTCCAATGACCTCATACGGGTTGTCAACATCAGTGAATGCATCTTTGCATTGCATTTCCTACACGGCACATGAGTGATCCATTAGCCTCTCACACAGCTCAATACACTTTATCCCCATTACTGAAAGAGCAGCATTCTCAGGCACTTAGGATTCATGCCCAATATCATGCCTAATATTGGGTACCCCACCTCACCCTCTAGAACTACATATGCTGCCAGCCTTAGATCGATCACTCGTTCCTCCCCGTACCCCGTGAAGTGCATCTCAATCCCTATCATGATATGTATATTAACTGAGATGTAAAGAGTTAACAAGTTAATGATAATGCTTTTTACCACGAGAGGGAACCACAGAGTAGTCATATATATATCATGTGACTTCTGGATCGAAGATGGTTAGGCATGAAGGAGATCAGTTGTGTATTTGTGAGTTCTGTAGTTAGAGATAGCATAGTTTAATATAGTAACCTTGTTCTTTCGGAATATGTACGAATCTTACTTAGTAGTGTTAATTAATTAGTTTTGTTCGCTGACAAAGCTTGGTGTTCTTTGTTCAATACGAAGTCTTACAACACCAGGTTAAAGTCCAACAGGTTTGTTTCGATGTCACTAGCTTTCAGAGCGCTGCTCCTTCCTCAGGTGAATGCATAGGTATGTTCCAGAAACACATATATAGACAAATTCAAAGATGCCAAACAATGCTAGGAATGCGACCATTAGCAGGTGATTAAATCTTTACAGATCCAGAGATGGGGTAACCCCAGGTTAAAGAGGTGTGAATTGTATCAAGCCAGGACAGTTGGTAGGATTTTGCAGGCCAGATGGTGGGGGATGAATGTAATGCGACATGAATCCCAGATCCCGGTTGAGGCCGCACTCATGTGTGCGGAACTTGGCTATAAGTTTCTGCTTGGCGATTCTGCGTTGTCGCGCGTCCTGAAGGCCGCCTTGGAGAACGCTTACCCGGAGATCAGAGGCTGAATGCCCTTGACTGCTGAAGTGTTCCCCGACTGGAAGGGAACATTCCTGCCTGGTGATTGTTGCGCGATGTCCGTTCATTCGTTGTCGCAGCGTCTGCATGGTCTCGCCAATGTACCACGCTTCGGGACATCCTTTCCTGCAGCGTATGAGGTAGACAACGTTGGCCGAGTCGCACGAGTATGTACCGCGTACCTGGTGGGTGGTGTTCTCACGTGTAATAGTGGTATCCATGTCGATGATCTGGCATGTCTTGCAGAGATTGCCATGGCAGGGTTGTGTGGTGTCGTGGTCACTGTTCTGAAGACTGGGTAGTTTGCTGCAAACAATGGTTCTTTCTTTGTTCAACATTACGCATCCAATCCATTCAGGTAAAGCAAAGCAGAGAACACCACAGTCCCCACCTCCCCTTCATCCTGCTATCTGCCGTGATGAGCAAGCTGCAGGTGCCACCATAGGGCTCCTTCATCCCACCCTATTCCCTTCCCCTTTCCCTTCTGATTTCCTGTTTTCAGACACTCAAGAACTCCCACCTGTCCAGTCACAACAATCACAGGAATAGGAGACAAAGAGACACAACACTGATAAAATGGTCCCAATCACTTGACCTGACACTTCCAGGCTCCAGCTCAGACACTGGCACTGCATTTACTTTTGAGGCCAGTGCAGATTTGGAATCAGCACATGGTAAGTCACAGAAGGTGCCACCAGACATGGGATAATGGATAACTTGTGCGCCAATTCACCAGATTGCAAGGTGATTTCTGCTATAGATTACTCAATGAGGGCTTTAATGGAGTAGAATACAGGAGAGTGCTGAATAAACATGCATATTGAGATGCCGGCCACTTTGGTTGACCTTCTAGGCAGCTCCTGTCACTATTAAGGAGCATAGAAGGGGTCAGGCTCCAAGTTGATAGAGGTTATTGTGTTGGGCTTGTCCTTTTCATAGCATCTGCACCATCACCCTATGGTACTGCTGATCCAGAGTAACTGTCATTTCTATCCTTTTATCTGTTCGACAACTCACCTACTCCTTGTCATTCTTTATGAGGATGTTGCAAGGCTCTCTGGCAAATGAGCCAAAGCATTCCATAAATTTCACTTGGCTGCAATCAGGGTACCTGCCCCTTTAAACAATTCTACTGTGGGGCCCACCTTGCTGTGTGTTGCTTATTTTTCCAGGAGTGGGTAGCACAGACCTGTATTGGTCAAAGAAGGCATCCTGACACCATATCAGCTGGTTGGGCTGGTGACAACAGTTAACATCAATTCAATATGTTTGGACGCACACAGGGGATGCAGCTGCAATGCATTCATATCAGTGAAGAATATTGCATGCATTGCAGCTGTGCGCAAAGTTTCTCTCAACCATGCTCTGCTACAATTTTGTTCTGGGATCTTCTGATCCTGGCTGTCATTGAAATGTGCAGTGCAGCATTACTTAGGAAATTGTGTCATAGCATAATAGAGTGAGGGGAAGACAGTACACTCCTTTGTACAGCACTAGCCACCGTATTTTGTCTGGTAAGTTTAAATGTCCAATCTTTAATTGTGGGTTAATGAGTGGATTGTTGAGTGGATGGATAGGTCGATGAGTGGCTGAGGTGGACAAGTGGGGGAATGGATTGGTGAATGGGTAATGGGTAGGTGATTATATGATAAGGTGGGTAGATGGATGAATGCATGGATGAGAATGGCAACGTGGGTGGAAAATCCAGAGAGAATTGGGAAACGGGATGTCACGAGGTTCACACCTACAAAGGGCGGGGATCTTATTCAAATGCATTTTTAATAAATATTTATATTATTAATTGGCACCCTGCCACATGATCCCTCCCTCAATAAATGTTAATAGTCACCTCAGCGAGGTTTATAACAGGTATTGAAAAACAAGAAACAGTTGAGGAGCTATCTCTGGGGGTGTAAAGTTAAGTTTAGTCCCCGAGGGACATGCAGGGTACTGCCCCTTGGCACTTCCTCCTGGTACAAGTTGGCACTGCCAGGTGCCTCGCAGTGCCAACCTGTGAGTCCCATGACGGGGAGGGGGGTCCATGACTGTGTGGTGAGGGGCTGGGGAAACTAGCTCTGAGTGGGGGAAGTTGCAGGTATGGGGGGAGGGAGAGGGTACAGGGGGTGCATGCCATGATTCTTCCGTGGTGCTGAGAAGAAGGGAACCGCCAATGATCGTCTGGCAGTGAGTGGGGGCAGGGAGCCCTCTATGATTGCCTGGGGAGGGAGGTGGTGGTGTGGGTGGGGGGGTGGGGGAAGGGGGAGGGGGCGGATGCCCCATATACCTCAATTCAGTTTAATTTATTAGGTGTTGGGAATCGGGATACCCTTTAACGATTTCCTGGATGACTATCAACATAAGTACTCTGAGTATAACTCAGTCAAAGACATTTGCGCCGGGCCCTACGGGAAGGGGAATTGCTTATAAGAGGTTTAAACAGTCTGGACAATTCATGCGTGGGTTCATGTGTCAGGACTTCTGCAGGATCCTGATTCGCATCACCAGTCATACGTCAAGCCTCTGAAGATCCGGAGGCTGAAAGATTTTGACCAATGTCATCGACGAGAGGCACAATCAAGAAATTTTCTCTTGTTTCCATTTTCCTTCAATTTATTTTAAGCTGCAGTTTTGAAATTCATGTTTGATGCGTTTCAAAATCAATTATTTCCTGAGTTTTTGTTAAAAATGATGGTATATTATCTGCACAATCACTGTAAGTAAACAAGTTGATAAGACAAATCTGTTGTTCTGCAAAACCTGTCGTTTGTAAAGCTGTCCATACAGTATTAGTCAATTTTCATCTTTTTATAGAAACCTTGCCTTTAGGCTGTCCACAGTTGGAGGTAATACAATCACTGCAAAAACACAGACCTGTCACGATTGATTACCGAATCGCAATCTTATTCCTACATGACCACATTTAGAGATGGTACGAATGCCAGTACAAATCAGAAGCACCCACGTTTCCTGTCATTGTGTATGAAGTGGCCTAGCCTGCTTTCCGAATTGCCCAACAATTATTCTAAAATGGAGTAGACAGCACTGTTTCACAATAGTATTTTGTGCAATGGTTAGATTTCTGTGTAAAATCACAATGATTATGTGACTATAGGGCAAGTTGGTAAATCTGTAAGGCAGTATGATTCAACACAGCCATATCTACATTTCTGAATTCTACATCTTCACCTATTACCAGTAGAAGTGTGTGCCCATAGGAGAGGCAGCCCTGGAACATTTTCTACTGTGAGAAGGAAGAGATTTAAGAAATAAGAACTGACCACAGGGCAGATGCACTACTCACGCTCTATTTTGAATTAAAGGAAGTTCTGGGCTCCAAATAACCAGGGCATTATACTCGATGCATTCAAACTTGCTCGGTGACTAGGAAGAGTAGTTAATACATAATCCAATTTTAATTTTTCATCAAATGATTATTTCAAGAAGATATTCATTACCCTGGGGAAATGTCAGTGACAATCTGGCAGACCTTCATTTGTAGTTGCACAGTATGCTAACATTGAATATTTTTCATTGGCTTGTAAAAATAGTACCATTCTTGTTGCTACTAACAGAGAGAGGCATCTAGCTAATAAAGTATTCACTGAGCTCCCAATGCTTTCCCAGCACCTAGTAAATTGAATTTCAATAGCAGACTGAGAGAGGATAGCTATTTCACTCAATTCCTAATCACTATCTGTTAATGACAAAGCTCTGCAGGGTTAGGGTTTCCATAGAAACAAAGGCAAATTCTTATGCAATGAGTGTTGAATGTTTGTGAACAACAATAAAGCTTCCACAAAAGTGCAAACAATGCTTTTATCTTATGTGAGCTTGAATTACTACGCAAAACTCAATAAGGGCGGCACGGTGGCACAGTAGTTAGCACTGCTGCCTCACAGCCTGGGGTCCCCGGTCCAATTCTGGCTTCAGGTGACTGTCTGTGTGGAGTTTGCACTTTCTCCCTGTGCCTGCACGGGTTTCCTCTGGGTGCTCCGGTTTCCTCCCACAGTCCAAAGATGAGCAGGTTAGGTGGATAGGCCATGATCAATTGACCCTTTGTGTCAAAGGTTTAGGTGGGATTACAGGAATAGGGTGGGGCGTGGGCCTAGGTGGTGTGTTCTTTCCAAGGGTTAGTGCAGACTCAATGGGCTGAATGTGCCCTTCCGCACTGTAGGGATTCTATGATAATTACTAAATCAGTGTTGTCCACATTAAAAAAAATCCTGTATAACATTCATTATAATGAATGGACAATGTGACACAATGAGTTAGGACTGTTCCACTCCCTGTGGGATTTTAAGTCAAATCCCACAGACTGATGGGATATAAATCTCTTTCCGCTAAGAGACTTAAACAAAATTAATTTGGGCAGTTTCAACCTAGCTCCCAGTAATCATGCAGAAAAACCTTCCACCATTGACATGTCATTTTACTTAGTGACACTGATGATTGACCAACATCGATGTCACTGTTACAGTACAGCATGACTTACTGGCATTGGGAGACACCCGCACTGAATTTTGTTACAACAGTCTAATGTTGCACTAATATTGCAGAATTATTTCCAGCAACAGGTCTATAACGCCGGCTGCTCCTCCTTATTTTTATAGAAACTGTCTGGTGCCCATAGCAGAACAGTTTCTAGGGCTATCAGATACACTTTAAAGAAGAAACGCAGTTGCTGGTTTGTGCATGTGCAATTATCTGAAAGTTGTTGCTTTGTGATTATGATTTTATCGCTGGTGCTTTGCCTGATGGCAGGTACAACTCTGTGAAAAACAATGTCAACAATCACATCACCGGCCTTCATGGATCTGGGGATGGCTTCTATTTTGCAATCAAATATTATGGCCAACTTCAACAACGAATCACTTTGTCTGCACTCTGCCATCAGAAGCACCACTGATGTCCATCCAAAACCATCAGGCCTGGTGGCACAAGCAACTGCTTATTTATGTTGCTGTTTTGCTGCCAGCCGTATGGAAGGAGATGATGTCCTATTCTAATTACATTCTTTCCAATATCTTGGTAAAAATAACATCCTTCCTTACTGCACAAATATATATTTAATTCTTGTACCACGTTCCGCTCAGCCTTTTCCTGTCAGGTTTTCTGTCACACTTTCTCGCTGGACATTTTTGAACCATTTGCTGATTGACTCAAACTCTGAAGAGACAAGAAACAGAAAAATCAGAAGCAATGTAAGTGACTGGAGAATTACCAAAGAAATACTAATCGGGACTTGTGATAACAACAATGCTGAAGAGACAGCCAGATTAATTTACTGAATAAATAAAAGAAGGTGATGCTGTCAAATTGCTGGAAAAACAAAGACCAGCAGTTAAGTTGCTGCCTACTACTGCTGTGATTTGCTGGGCGAACTTATCATGAGGTGAATCAGGTGCTGGGGCCAACCTGATTTCACAAAAGGGTCGGAACACTACAAATGCCAAGCTAGTTTTAAAATATTGCATTAAATGTTTTAAATGTTTCTGGCATTCCTATGAAGAAGCCCAATCCAATATGGAAGGTGGTAAATTTCTGCTGCAGAATGAGCTTGCCATACTGCCATGCGGGTGCTTGAGAGTCAATTTTACACCAGTTTAATGTGATCATTGGCGGGATTCTCACAGCCCACGCCAGACTGGAGAATCGCCGGGCCGGGTGCGAATCGCGTGCCGCCCCCCCCCCCCCCCCCTCCACACCGGTCCGGCCCACCCCGGCGATTCTCCATCCGGGATGGGCTGAGTGGCCGCATAAAAAATCCGAGTCCCGCCGGCACCGTCCACGTGTGGCTTTACTCGGCGGGACCTCGCCTTGCATCCATCCGGGGGCGGCCTGTTGGGGGGGGAGAGATGGGATCCGACCCCAGAGGGGGCCTCCACTGTGGCCTGGCCTGTGATTGGGGCCTACCGATCGGCGGGCCGGCCTCTCAGGCTGGGGACCTCTTTTGCTCCGTGCCATGTTGCGATGGGGCTGGCACGGAGAAGGGAGCCACCGTGCATGTGCGCAATCGCGCCGGTCACACTGCGCATGTGCAAATCCGCGGCACGCATCTGACACCCGTATTGGCAGCTGGAGCGGCGTGGGTCGCTCCAGTGCCATGCTGGCCCCCTTAGGGGTCAGAAGCGATGCTCCTGGGGCCAAGTTGACGCCGTCGTGAAACGCGGCGGCGATTACGACGGCGTCAACATTTAGCCTCAGCATCAGAGAATCCCGCCCAGGATTTCTAGACACGTGGGGTGGGATACTCTCATTCCATGCCGGTTCAGAGAATTCACGTTCCCGACGGTTTTTGGCGCGACGCCGGTCCAACACCGTTTCGCAATTCTCCCAATAAGCCAAAACGGCGTGGTCGTGATCGGCGCCGAGCGGCCCGGAGAATCGCCAGAGGGGGTCCGTTTAGCGATTCTCCGGGGCCCGAGCGATTCTGTGACCTGGATGGGCCGAAGTCCCGACGGCATGACCCCAGGTCACACCAGCGCCGTTCTAACCTGCTTTTAAAAATCGGGAGCCTGTCGAGCTGGCTCACGATCCGGAGGCAGGAGGTGAGCCGGTGGCAGCAGTGGCTGCAGCAGAGGGATGGGCTGCAGAGAGCCAGTTGGCACCCCTTCAGGCTGCAGGGCCGCCCGCCTGACAGGTGCAGGAGGAGGAGGAGGACAACGATGGGGGCGAGGCACAGGATGAGGATACTGATGAGGATGGGGGGGAGGAGGAGGAGGAAGAGAAGAAGATGGAGGAGAAGGTGAAAGAGGAGGTGGAGGAGGAGGAGGTGGAGGTTGAGGTGCCACGGCATCGGAGGCGCCTGATGAGGCCTCGTGTCTACCGGCGCCGCATGTCCTTCGAGGACCTGCCGGACAGCGCATGCAGGAGGAGACTCCGGATGAGCCGGGAAACCGTCGCCCATATCTGCCACCTGATGGCACACCTGGCACCGCATGAGACAGGGGGAGGACATGCTATCCTGGTGGCCCTCAAGGTTACGATGGCCTTGAACTTTTATCCACAGTGTCGTTCCAGTCGCCGAGTGGGGACCTGTCCGGCATCTCCCAGGCATCGGTGCACCGGTGTATCCGTGCAGTGACTGACGCCCTGTGCAACATCGCGGCCCGCTACATCCAGTTCCCTGTGGACCGTGCCCACCAGAATGCCCGGGCAGCAGGATTTGCAGCCATGGCCAGGATACCCATGGTCCAGGGGGCGATCAATGGGGTGTACATCGCCATGCGGCCACCAGCGGAGAACAGGGACGTGTTCATGAACAGGAAGAGGACCAACTCCATGAACATTCAGGTGGTCTGCGACCAGCATATGAAGATCCTGCACGTCTGCGCATCGGTATCCGGGCAGTGTTCATGAAGCGTTTATCCTGGCACAATCGTTCATCCCTGCCATGTTCAAGGTATGCCCCCCCCCACCGGCTGAGGGGCTGGTTGCTGGGCGACAAGGGTTACCTGTTGCGGTCCTGGCTGATGACGCTTATACAGAGGCCACAGACCGACGAGGAGACCCGCTCCAACGATGCCCATGCAGCGACCAGGGGTGTGGTCGAGAGGTGCTTTGGGCTGCTGACGATGCGCTTCAGGTGCCTGGACTGCTCTGGAGGGGCCCTCCAGTACCCGTCGGAGCAGGTCGGCTGCATCGTCGTGGTCTGCTGCGTCCTGCACAATATAGCCCAGCAGAGGGGCGATGTGCTGGAGGAGGAGGAGGCCGAGGGGGAGCCCGAGGAAGGGCACGGCTCTCCAGATGAGGAGGATGGGGAGGGGGGGGAATTGATGGGACATGGGAGCTGGATATGGACGGGAGGCTGCACGATGCCACCGGCTCGGCCAGCGAGCACGGGAGGCGTTGGTCGCCGCACCTTTCAGCAATTAGGTGGTAGGGCCTCGCTGAGCACGGGCATTGACCCCACTGTACGGCACCACCTCTCCACCCCGCACCCCCACCTCTCACAACACCCACACGATCTCATGCACCATACCCCTCCATTACACATCCACTTGCGGCACAACGGGCTGGGCTCACACGGTTGCTTGTGGAAGCGGGTGTACTCGATGCCATGGAGGATGATGACAACCCGCTTTGCGATGAGCTGTGAGCTCAAAATTGTTAGACAATGTCTGGCTCATGGCACATTTACGCCCTCCACCTGGGTTGTCCCTGTCTGAGTGCTGGACACTCCATCGCATGGCCCTGTCGAATCGCTGGGGGCGGGGTGGCATGGACATCCAGTGGGGGGGGGGGGGGGGCGCAAAGTACACCCACAGGGGCTCAGCGTTCCATCACCCCTCGACCACATTGCCACTCAGTCCCCTACCCGACCCCGCAGGCATCGGCATCGGACACAGCACAGAGGCAGCTTGCATTGGTGTAACAGGGAGTTTAATTAGAAAGGTTATATACACGTGCCCTAGCCCCTATAACTTATCTGTGCCCTGCACTCATGCCAACTTACTTGGTGTCTAACTTCCTGGCCTTACAGGCCCTACCATTAAGTCTCTGTGCCTCCCCAGATGGTGCAGCAGGGGTGGAGGCGGACTGCTGAGACTCCTGCCCTGCGACTTGGCTCCACGTTGGCACTCGTTTCCTGGGGCACCCCAGCCTGGATGGGCCAGGCTGCTCCTCAGGCGTCCTGGATGGCATGGTGCCACCCTGTTCTGCCAGCTGCCCACCAGATGCACCAGGGACGGAACGGGGGGAGTCCGAGGTGCTGCGGTGTTCTGGGTCCTCCCCTGCAGGAATCACCGGCACAGGCCCCAGCCCCTCCTCCTCGCTCGGGGTGCCCGGTGGTCCCCAGGCCTCTCTATGGGATGGGGGTGCAAGCGGAGACAAGCCACGAGGCACCACCGACACCTGGCGCTGTCAGTCCTGGAGGCCCGCTGTGGTATCAACCAGGGTCTGAACGTTAGCAGCGATGGATCTCAGGGCGTGAGCCATCCCTGTCTGGGACTGCGCCACCTCCTTCTGGGCTTGTGCGACGCCATCCAGCATCTGGGCAATGCCGCTGATGCTCTCAGCGATGGCCTGCTGAGACCCGGACAGACTGCGTAGCACGGCTGTAATGTCCAGCTGGCTCTGGCACATGGCTGCCTGTGAGAGGGCAGCCCTGTCCTGGGCCATGGATGACACATGCACATGAAGCCCCAAGCCTTGCGTAACCTGACCCATGGCCGACACCATTGCCCCCATTGCCTCCACCGCGGACGCCACCCGTGCGGTGTCGGCCTGGGTGGCAGCCATGACCGGCACCACTTCCTGCTCGTGGACACTGATGGACTCCTCCACCTGTGTCTGCAGCTGCTGGACGCCGGCCGTCATCCCATTGTCTAGTCCCTGGGAGTCTAACTGCATCGGGTGTATGGTGGGTCTGGTAAGTCCAGGAACCCGGGAACCGTCTGGGCGGCAGCTGGTTGCTGGGGCTGGGCTGCCCTCCGACCGTCCGACCCTTTGCCTGCTTCTACCTTCACCTGCTGTACCGGTATGGCTTGTGTGGTGCACCAGTCAGTGTCCCAGAAGCCTCATCACTAATGTGCCCAACCGAGGTGATAGTCTCTGCGATGGTGGAGGGTGTGAGTCTCTGCGATGGTTGAGGGTGTGGGTGACAGCAGTGCCGAGAAGTCAAGGTCATCGTCCGAGCCAAAGACCGGGGTGTCCTGCGTCGGGCCCTGGCTCGCCCCCGTCTGCGTTTCACTATCCGGTCTGTCAGTCCTCTGGGTTACCGTCCTCTGTGTGTCTGTCCTCTGGGTTGGTGTGCTCTGTGTGTCAGTGTTCTCGGTGTTGTGTGCATCTCGGTCCTGGGTGTCCATCCTCTGTGTCTCTGTCTCCTGGGTCTCTGTGTCAGCAGAAGGGCTTCCATGGTGTCTGGCCTCTTCGCCATGGCCTTTGTCCCTGGGGGCCACTGGGCCTGACACTGGCCATGGGCCTGCAATGCTAGACGGGCCGGGACCACTGGCGGCTGGACCTGTAAGACACAAGACAGCACGTATCATTAGACAGGCGGACAGCGGTGAGGGGGTTGCAGTGGGACATGGGGTGTGGGGAGTGCAGTGGCACATGGGGTGAGGGGAGTGCAGTGGGGCATGAGGTGAGGGGGGTGCAGTGGGACATGGGGTGTGGGGAGTGCAGTGGGACATGGGGTGTGGGGAGTGCAGTGGGACATGGGGTGTGGGGAGTGCAGTGGCACATGGGGTGAGGGGAGTGCAGTGGGGCTTAGGGTGTGGGGAGTGCAGTGGGACATGGGGTGTGGGGAGTGCAGTGGCACATGGGGTGAGGGGAGTGCAGTGGGACATGGGGTGAGGGGAGTGCAGTGGGGCATAAGGTGAGGGGGTGCAGTGGGGCATGGGGTGAGGGGAGTGCAGTGGGGCATGGGGTGAGGGGAGTGCAGTGGGGCATAGGGTGAGGGGGTGCAGTGGGGCATGGGGTGAGGGGAGTGCAGTGGGGCATGGGGTGAGGGGAGTGCAGTGGGACATGGGGTGTGGGGAGTGCAGTGGCACATGGGGTGAGGGGGGTGCAGTGGGGCACGGGGTGAGGGGAGTGCAGTGGGGCATAGGGTGAGGGGGTGCAGTGGGACATGGGGTGAGGGGGGTACAGTGGGGCATGGGGTGAGGGGAGTGCAGTGGGGCATAGGGTGAGTGGGTGCAGTGGGACATGGGGTGAGGGGGGTGCAGTGGGACATGGGGTGAGGGGGGTGCAGTGGGACATGGGGTGAGGGGGGTGCAGTGGGACATGGGGTGAGGGGAGTGCAGTGGGGCATGGGGTGAGGGGAGTGCAGTGGGGCATGGGGCGAGAGGAGTGCAGTGGGACATCGGGTGAGGGCGGTGCAGTGGGGCATGGGGTGAGGGGAGTGCAGTGGGGCATGAGGTGAGGGGGGTGCAGTGGGGCATGGGGTGAGGGGGTGCAGTGGGGCACGGGGTGAGGGGGTGCAGTGGGGCATGGGGTGTGGGGGGCAGTGGGGCATTTGGTGAGGGGATGTAGTGGGGCATGGGGTGAGGGGGTGCAGGGGGGCATGGGATGTGGGTGTGCAGTGGGGCATGGGGTGAGGGGGTGCAGTGCGGCACGGGGTGAGGGGGTGCAGTGGGACATGGGGTGTGGGGGGCAGTGGGGCATTTGGTGAGGGGATGTAGTGGGGCATGGGGTGTGGGGGTGCAGTGGGGCATGGGATGAGGGGGGTGAGGGGGGTGCAGGGGGGCATGGGATGTGGAGTGCAGTGGAGCTTGGGGTGAGGGGGGTGCAGGGGGGAATGGGATGTGGGGGTGCAGTGGGGCATGGGGTGAGGGGGGTGCAGTGGGGCACGGGGTGAGGGGGTGCAGTGGGGCATGGGGTGAGGGGGTTGCATGGGGCATGGGGTGAGGGGGGTGCAGTGGGACATGGGGTGAGGGGAGTGCAGTGGGGCATGGGGTGAGGGGAGTGCAGTGGGGCATGGGGCGAGAGGAGTGCAGTGGGACATCGGGTGAGGGCGGTGCAGTGGGGCATGGGGTGAGGGGAGTGCAGTGGGGCATGAGGTGAGGGGGGTGCAGTGGGGCATGGGGTGTGGGGAGTGCAGTGGGGCATGGGGTGAGGGGGTGCAGGGGGGCATGGGGTGAGGGGGTGCAGTGCGGCACGGGGTGAGGGGGTGCAGTGGGACATGGGGTGTGGGGGGCAGTGGGGCATTTGGTGAGGGGATGTAGTGGGGCATGGGGTGTGGGGGTGCAGTGGGGCATGGGGTGAGGGGGTGAGGGGGGTGCAGGGGGGCATGGGATGTGGGGTGCAGTGGAGCTTGGGGTGAGGGGGGTGCAGGGGGGAATGGGATGTGGGGGTGCAGTGGGGCATGGGGTTAGGGGGGTGCAGTGGGGCACGGGGTGAGGGGGTGCAGTGGGACATGGGGTGAGGGGGTTGCATGGGGCATGGGGTGAGGGGGGTGCAGTGGGGCACGGGGTGGGGGGGTGCAGTGGGGCATGAGGTGAGGGGGGTGCAGTGGGGCATGGGGTGTGGGGAGTGCAGTGGGGCATGGGGTGAGGGGGGTGCAGGGGGCATGGGATGTCGGGGTGCAGTGGGGCATGGGGTGAGGGGGGTGCAGTGGGGCACGGGGTGAGGGGGTGCAGTGGGGCATGGGGTGAGGGGGTGCAGTGGGGCACGGGGTGAGGGGGTGCAGTGGGACATGGGTTGTGGGGGGCAGTGGGGCATTTGGTGAGGGGATGTAGTGGGGCATGGGGTGTGGGGTGCAGTGGGGCATGGGGTGTGGGGAGTGCAGTGGGGCATGGGGTGAGGGGAGTGCAGTGGGGCATGAGGTGAGGGGGGTGCAGAGGGGCATGGGGTGTGGGGAGTGCAGTGGGGCATGGGGTGAGGGGGGTGCAGGGGGCATGGGATGTGGGTGTGCAGTGGGGCATGGGGTGAGGGGGGTGCAGTGGGGCACGGGGTGAGGGGGTGCAGTGGGACATGGGGTGAGGGGGGTGCATGGCGGCATGGGATGTGGGGGTGCAGTGGAGCATGGGGTGAGGGGGGTGCAGGGGGGCATGGGATGTGGGGGTGCAGTGGGGCATGGGGTGAGGGGGGTACAGTGGGGCACGGGGTGAGGGGGTGCAGTGGGGCATGGGGTGAGGGGGTTGCAGTGGGGCTTCGGGTGAGGGGGGTGCAGTGGGGCATGGGGTGAGGGGGTGCAGTGGGGCATGGGGTGAGGGGAGTGCAGTGGGGCATGGGGTGAGGGGGGTGCAGTGGGGCATGGGGTGAGAGGAGTGCAGTGGGACATCGGGTGAGGGGGTTGCAGTGGGGCATGGGGTGAGAGGAGTGCAGTGGGACATCGGGTGAGGGGGGTGCAGTGGGGCATAGGGTGTGGGGAGTGCAGTGGGGCATGGGGTGAGGGGAGTGCAGTGGGGCATGAGGTGAGGGGGGTGCAGTGGGGCATGGGGTGAGGGGAGTGCAGTGGGGCATGAGGTGAGGGGGGTGCAGTGGGGCACGGGGTGAGGGGGTGCAGTGGGACATGGAGTGTGGGGGCAGTGGGGCATTTGGTGGGGGGATGTAGTGGGGCATGGGGTGAGGGGGTGCAGTGGGGCATGGGGTGAGGGGGGTGCAGTGGGGCACGAGGTGACGGGGTGCAGTGGGACATGGGGTGGGGGGGCAGTGGGGCATGGGGTGTGGGGGTGCAGTGGGCATGGGGTGAGGGGGTGCAGTGAGGCATGGGGTGAGGGGGGTGCAGTGGGGCATGGGGTGAGGGGGGTCTCACTTGCTGGTTCGCCTCCAACCTCTGGGACATAAAAACCCCAACCCAAGTGTGAGCCTGGTGCGAGAGACCCTTTGGGGAGTAGGAGATGTAATATAATAGGTATAAAAAATTGGAGATTTCTTACAGTCATCGCTTCTGAGTGGTCGCTTGCCTAGGAATTCCTTTTTGCATTCGATAGAGAGCCAGGTTCAAGACCAACTCACAAGCTATTGCCAATGATCCTTTAGTCAATCACCTGGACGTCCCAGAGATTGTCCAAGCATGATTTTGTGCTTCTAGTAAATACACTTCAAGGACGGGATTCTCTGTCCCGCCAGCCCCGTTTTCCGGGGCGGCGTGCCCCCGCCGGCAGTGGGATCCTCCATTCCGCCAGCCAGCCAATGTGGTTTCCCATTGTGGCCACCCCACACCATTGGGAACCCCGTGGGCATGGGTGTGATGCCGGTGAAGTGGAGAATCCTGCTGATGGAGAATCCTGCAGCAAATTATTTTCTTGGCTGAAAGTGCTTGGGGTGGTTAATATCTTACAACAACAAAGGAACTTCCATTCAGAACCCACATCAAAGACAACTAATCCTTTAATAGCATCTTTAAACTGTCAATAAAGTGTGAACTCAGAATCTCCTGCCGAGATGATTATAGCTTTTCACCCTCAGTTAAGCATTCGGAATGATGTTGTAATACCTCTTGTGGAAATGTTAACAAAGAACTGTATTGAAACTGCATGACCAGATGCAGGTTTTTTTCTATTTTTTAAAAGGTCAGTGACAGCTTCAGCCTCAGCCTTTTCTTAAAGCTTAAAGAGCAAGACATTTTTTTTCAAAAACTTCAGATCATGACACTGAATAAACCGTTTCTTGCCTTCAAAGTGCAATTTTGTCTATTTCATCAATTTGTGACCACACACTGAGTTAAGGCTCTTGGAATAGTCTAAATGCGGTCTGTCTGATCTCAGCTGTAAGTTCCAATGGCCATGCTGAGTTCACCTTTCCTGCCCCGCCCACTTCCCACTGCTACCAAAAATTGGATGACGGCAATTGCTGAGACTTCAGCATCCGACCCCACCCACCATTTTTAAAGGTTTGTGGCCTTTGAAAATCTGGTCCTCTGTTTTAGATCAAACCAGACTCAGTAGCATGGAAGGCAAAACTGTCTCTGTCCTCAATTCAGGGAAGTGACTCTCAAATGGTTCTAATGTTGCCCTGTCACCGAGTATAAGATAAATTAAGGGAGCACAGTAGGCCAGTATGCAAAAATAATCATTGAGTAGCACAGGCAACATAACTCATAAACTGAGAATAATGAACATGCTGTGCTGGACACATCATATTACATTCCTCTCCTCCTTTTGTGTTTACAACTTGCCTGTGTTCACCTACACATTTGTGAGGAAACAACTTCTTGTTTGAGTGCATCCAAGGTAATATTTAAGCATAATTCATCTATTTCAGATAAGCTGAAGTTTTATGTTCATTGAAATGATTGTTTCAGTCTTTCAGTGTAATACAATTCACAGCAGAGCAGTCATCAAATTAAATTTCATGCACCTCCCGCAGTGATCAAAGTTATCTCTCTAACTTAGGGCACTTACTCCAAAAGGAATGTCACTGGATATTAGACTGCTCTTGCTCAATGAAAGTTCAGAGTTGCCACCTCCCACAGGATGTGCAACCGACATACAGCTAAAAGTCTGTCCTTAAATGGCCAAGTAACAGTTCAATTGACCTGCTTATTAACATAACCATTGATTTCATACTACATTAATTTAAACTTCTGGAATCAATTATTTTTCTTGGCACAGGTCATTTAACCTGCTTGAATGCATTGATACTCAGGGCCACCTTGTATTCAGTGCATCTTCCTCTGTATTGTTGCCGTTACCCCTGACTTATTTACGTATACTCTCAGCAGAAATTCTTGCCAAGGTGTGGGAGCTGCAGGAAAACAACTGGGAAACAGCACGGTGCTGTTTAATTTGTCACCACTTTCTTCAGATGATTTTCACAGAATTTACAGTGCAGAAGGAGACCATTCGGCCCATCGAGTCTGCACCAGCTCTTGGAAAGATCACCCTACCCAAGGTCAACACCTCCACCCTATCCCCATAACCCAGCAACCCCACCCCACACTAAGGACAATTTTGGACACTAAGGGCAATTTATCATGGCCAATCCACCTAACCTGCACATCTTTGGACTGTGGGAGGAAACCGGAGCACCCGGAGGAAACCCACGCACACACGGGGAGGATGTGCAGACTCCGTACAGACAGTGACCCAAGCCGGAATCGAACCTGGGACCCTGGAGCTGTGAAGCAATTGTGCTAATCCACAATGCTACCGTGCTGCCCCAAAGATTTGCTTTCTTGCTGAATTTGTCTGCAACCTTACGAGCTTAATCAATTTTCCTGAATAGTTATAATTGGATAAAAGCTGAAACGAAAATCAAAATGAACACAATGAAAGGGTTAGTTGCCATTTCAAGTATGATCCTTTCATCAGATTAGTGTCTTTAGCAGAATGCTTTCTGTTTTTTAATCACTGTATTTCTCTTTGGCGTGTGAGTGACGCACTAGCTGGACCACATTGTGGTGTTGGGCGTTCTGACACACAGATGAGCCAACACAGTTGTATTTGGTACAACGCTGTTTTATTCAAACTTACTATCTACAGTTTTGTCTTGATACTCTGCACGTGGAGACTCCCTGTCTGTGATGTTAAAACAGGTCTTGTCGTTGTCCTTGACCCCAGATCTACTACCCACCAGGTGTCGTGTTTGTCCTTTTATACTGTCCCTGTCTTTGTTGGTTGTGGTGTTGTGTGTTCTGATGTGTCTGTTGGTGTGTCTATCATGATGTGTGTGTTTGAATACCATGACATCCCCCTTTTTACAAAGATATGTGCCTACGTGGTTATAAATATAATCGTGCCGTGAGTGCATCTAAGAGTGTGTGTGTGTTGTGTACAGCATGTGCATATGACGTAACTATTTACATGGGGCGATGTCGGGTGCGTCATGCTAACGAGGTTGTACCATAACAAAACATGAATGCGAAAAAAAACTTTGAATAATGGTCCGGTCAAACGATATCTGGAACGATAAACAACAACAGGTTATAATACAGTAGTGTTTAACTTTTTAAACGTATGAACAGTGTTATAAGTCCAGTCTAATGGGTGTGCGACGAATTCGGGTTGACCGTTAGGGTGGCACTCCATTCATCGGCCGGATTGATGGCGTTGACCCTGTTTACATCGATGACGGAAACCCGGAAGGCATCCTGGTCATCTGCATCATTTAGCTGGAAGTCTTGATGCGTGGGCTAGACGGTCCTGACGTGTCTGCGAGGTTGTCGGAGATGTGTAGGATCCATGGGTTGAGCCGCACGACAGTAGGCAGCATAGTGGCCCACCTTGCCACATCGGAGGCACTGTCGGTTTTTAGCAGGACAATGCCCTTTTAAGTGTACAGCTCCACAGTTGCCGCACGTCATGACGTCACGGCGTTCGTTGCGCCACTGCGCATGCGCAGTGCGATCTTGCATTGGGTGCGCCTGCGCGGTGCGTCCCTCGATGTTGCCGTTGTCCTTGGTTGTGGTGTTGTGTGTTCTGAATTGTCTGTTGGTGTGTCTATCATGATGTGTGTGTTTGAATATCATGACACACATTACTTGCCCATCCATATTTGCCTTGCAGTGATGGTGGGCTTTCTCTGAGCCGTTTGCTTGCAGTAATGATGCTTCCATTATAGTGCTCCATAGGAAATTCCAGGATTTTTACCCAGCAATGATAAAAGGACAATCATGTGTCCAAGGCAGTAAGAAAGCTTCCCGGTGATGTTATTTTCCTCATTCCTTGGTAGAAAATGTTGAGTGGGGAGTGTGTGCTGTCAAAGTGAGCTTCAAAAGTGACTATTGTGCATCTTGTAGTGAAGGCATATAGCAGTTAAAGTGCACTTGTGGAGGAAATTCAGTTCAATTAAGTGGATTGTTTTGTCCTGCAAAATGTTGAGCTGCTTGAGTATTTTTATGGGAGCAGCCATCCAATGAGTGATGGGTGTTGTATTACACTCATAGACTAGAATCCCTACAGTGCAGCGGAGGCTATTCGACCCATCGAGTCTGCACCGACCCTCTGAAAGAGCACGTTACCCAGGCCCACTCTCCCGCCTCAAACCATAATCCTACTCAACCTTTGGACATTAAGGAACAATTTAGCGTGGTCAATCCACCTAACCTGCACACCTTTGGACACCGGAGCATCCATAGGAAACCCACGGGGGAGAACATGCAAACCCCATACAGACAGTCATCCGGAATTGAACCCGGGTCTCTGGCATTGTGAGGCGGCAGTGCTAACCGCTGTGCCATTGTGCTGTGCTTGTATTGATTACTTTCCAGTTTGTTTTCCATTATAACTGTTGCAGTTGTAGATGTTACCACATAGGCATGAGTAATAATCCTTACAGTAGGAAGCAATAAGGCACCTCATCCTAACTTCTGTTCACAAACAGATAATAGTCATTTACCAATAATAAGTTATCAACTTTATTCTCCATGGCACACACTTAATTTATTTTTTGAATATTCAATTAAATCTCAGCACTGGTCGATGATTTCATGGACAATTTCCTCGAGAGTGCTGAAGGGATACAGACATGTCAATACTCTGCCTGTCCTCTGTATGTTGTGGGCCAGCTTCTCGTGAGAGAGAGTGACAAGAATGTCGGTGACGGGTTGTCAGTGTGCTTGGGTGAAGTACCCACCACAGCTGAATAGCTGGAGGATTGCAAAGGCCTGTGGAGGAGTGTGGTGTTTTACATGGTTGGAATGTGTGAGTTGTTGAGGTGCACTAAGAGGAAAATAGAGGAGTTCTGAGTGCTAGTGTGTGCTCTGGAACAGTGATGGAACATTAAGCTGTGTGAGAAATGTGTGGTGTAATGGGTCTGAGATGTGGTTTGCAGATGCACGCAGTCACCTTGAACATCGAATGAAGACAATAAACCTCTTTCAGCACTGCTGTCATGTCTCCAGGGTGACAATCTGGGCATTAACTGTCCTTGCCATCTTCTCTCGTTCCTCTCTGAGGGTATGCCTCAAAGGCTTCCTGCTCACCAGCACAAGGCATGGTCAGCATTTGTCTCACCAGTGTCTCCAGGGTGTCATCTCTGAAGCAGAGAGCCCTTTTTCCTGGCACGCTATGACATCTGTCTTTAACCTGACTCTTACAAAATGATTATCCAACAGCCATCACTCCATTAGTACAATTTCCCTTTTATCGCAACTGCATCTTTAAAAAGAGAAGGTTGCCTGCCACATGTGTTTTTGCAGCCTGACCCCAGCAGCACGGCCACAGAGAGGAGTGCAGTGAGTGGCCGTGTTAGAATCATTGAAAATAGGTCAGCGCACCAATTGTAGATATTGTCCACCTTGTTCATAACCGGTGTGGGAAGATTACTGAGTACAACAACATGTCCAAAAACTGGGGCATGCCAATTTCTAGCCAAATAAGTTTGACTGTATTGCTTGGAGAAATGACTATCTTAAAAGGGAAACAAGAATGAAATAATAATCAAAGTAGTTAATTTATTAGCTCTTGATTTGTAACCCCATTTGCTAATTTAATCAGGACCTCCAGTGATTCTACTCATCCTCGAAATTAAGTATTGCAAAATGATAAACAAATGAGTATTTGGGATAAGCATTTAGGTTATCTATCTAGAGGGAGAAAGTAAAGTAAAAAGAGATACTCGATAAAAATAATCCAAAATTATATTAAATATGATATAGCTGCAAGATGGCATAGACTGGGACCTGAATATTGAATGGTTCATGACATTTAGGAAGGACAGAAAGTTTGGCTTCGATGGAAGGGTGGCTCTGTTAATTATTGATGGTTTAGCACATTAGTGAGCGATGACCTAAGTTCAGGAAACCAGGATGTAGAACCGTTCTGGGTGAGATGAAACTAATAAAGGCAAGTCAGTTGTTGGGATGATGCACAGGCCTCCTAATTGTAACTACATGATAGGGCAGAGTATAAAAGAAGAGATCATGGGAGCTTGTCAGAAAGGTCTGCCGATAATCATGGGGGATCTTAATCTCCATATGTACTGGAAAAATCAGATGGGTAAAAGTAGTGTAGGTGAAGAGTTCATAGAAGGTATTCAGCTTAGTTTCTTTGAACAGCACATTCAGGAGCCAACCAGATACTGTGCAATGAGAGAGGATGAATTCATAATCTCAAAGCGAAGGTACCTTTAGATTGCAGAGATAATGTAGTGATTGAATTTCACATTCCGTTTCTGGGGGAGAAGAATGAATCCAAGCCTAGTATTATGAATTTAAATAATGGCAGCAATGAGAAACAATGGAAACTGAGCTAGCTAAAGTGAACTGGCAAATATGCTTCAGGGACAGAACAACAGTTGCAGATGTTCAAAGGGATATTTAAGAAGAGACAGAATAGACACATTCCAATGAGAAATAAAAATTCCAATGGGAGGGCCTGTCATTTGTGTTAACTAAAAAAGTTAAAGACACTATTAAATTAAAAAATGTATATATTTATGGAAAGGCGGGTGGCAGATCAGAAGATTGGAAAGAATATAAAGAACATCAAAGAATGATAAACAGATTGATAAGGAGGGAAAGATTAGAGGACAAGTGGAAGCTAGCATGTAATATAAAGATGGACAGTAAGAGTTTCTGTAGACGGGGAAGGCATAAATTGGTCTTTTTTCTGGTTGGCAGGATGTGACGAGTGGTGTGCCGCAGGGGTCAGTGCTGGGGCCTCAACCCTTTACAATTTATATAAATGACTTGGGTGAAGGGACCGAAAGTATAGTTGCTCAATTTGCTAATGATACAACGATAGGTGGGAAAGTAAACTGTGACGAAGACATGACGCGGCTATAAAGGGACATATACAGCATAAGTGTGTGGGCAAATTCTCGCAATTGAAGTATAATGTGAGTAAGTTTGAAATTGTCCGTTTTGGCAGAAAGAATAAAAAAAACATATTTTCTAAATGGTGAGAGATTTCAGAGCTCTGAGATGCAGAGGGATCTGGGTGTCCGAGTGCATGAATCACAAAAGGCGAGTATGCGGGTACAGCAAACACTTAGGAAAGCAAATAGAATGTTACCATTTATTGTGAGGGGAATTAATTAATAATAATCTTTTTATTGTCACAAGTAGGCTTACATTAACACTGTATTGAAGTTACTGTGAAAAGCCCCTAGTCACTACATTCCGGCACCTGTTCGGGTACACGGGGGGACAAACTGGCTGCTGGCCTTGTTCTGCATCACAAACCAGCTGTCTAGCCCATTGAGCTAAACCAGCTCAAAATACCTCAAATAAACCAATTACAACAATACCGGTATTGTGTACAGTATTGGTCTCCTTATTTCAGGAAATATGTAACTGCATTAGAAGCTGTTCAGTGAAGGCTTACTGAATGAATACCAGGAATGGACGGGTTTCTTATGAGGAATGTTTGGACAGGTCAGGTTTGTATCCACTAATGTGAGAAGATGTGGAGATGCCAGCGTTGGACTGGGGTGAGCACAGTAAGAAGTCTTACAACACCAGGTTAAAGTCCAACAGGTTTGATTCGTATCACTAGCTTTCGGAGCACTTCTCCTTCCTCAGGTGAATCTTACAGTGTTAGAAGAGGAAGAGATTACTTAATTGAAAACTTTAAGATCCATGGTGGTCATGGAGAGGATGTTTCCTCTTGTCAGAGAATCAAGAACAAGAGGGTCACTGTTTAAAAATAAGGGGTCACTCATTTAAGACAGAGGTGAGGAGAATGTTTTTCCCTCAGATGGTTCGGAATCTCTGAAGCTTTCTTCCTCAAAAGGCTGTGGCAGCAGATTTTCAAGACAGAGCTAGCTAGATTCTTGATTGGCAAGGGGGTGAAAGGATATCAGCAATTATCTTGTTGAATAATAGAGTGAGCTCAAAGGGTTGAGAGGCCTACTCCTGCTCCTAATTTGGATGTGGACATTACTGGCAAGGCCAAATTTATTGCCCATCCTTCATTTCTCTTGAGATAAATTAGTGCCTTGATGGGCTATTTCCGAGGGCAGTTGTGAGTCAATCACATTGATGAGGGTCTGGAGTCACATATCGGCCAGACTGGATAAGGACATCAGGTTTCCTTCATTAGTGAACCACGTATGTTTTTAGGACAATCTGGTAGCTTGATGGTGCTGCCAGGGGTGAGTGCCTGAGTGGCACTGTCAGGGTGCAAGGGACATTTCAGGGTGCCAGGGTCGTGCTGCCAGGATTCAGGCTCGTGGGTGGCCTTAACAGGTGGGCAGGTGGGTGAGAGATGTTCCCAGAGGCCTCCCTGAGGTTGGGGGGGAGGGGGTTCAAAAATAGAGGGTGGAGGGAGTGCTGAAAGGGGAGAAAGATTGGGGCAGCCAGACAAATGGCCCAGCAGGAAATTACTTATGTGCGGCCAAAAGCGGACACAGGATGCGATTCTCCATTTGGGAGACTACGGCACAGATTCTCCGTCGGCAGACGCTGGTATCAGGATCCATGGTGCGGCGGAGAATCCAGAAATCGGGATCGATGTCAGGCTTTGGCAGGGGCCCATTAGAACGCGATGTTCCGACCTGCTGCTGGTGCCGTAATCGAGGACCACAACCGCGCACCAGTGGGAGGGTGTAAATACATGTCAGTTTGTTTTAATTACTCGTTTACACCTATTTAGTGAGCCCGGCACCTTATGCTCAGGCCTTCCATGATTCTCTGATCTCCGGGGCCGGGAATCATGCGGGAAAGGAGCACTTGTGGTCTCTACCTGCGTGACCCTGTCGTTGTCCAGTTCAGTTTCTGGTCAATGGAAATACCCAGGATGTTTATGGTGGGGGATTCAGCAATGGTATTAAATGTCAGGGTGAGATGGTTAGAATTTCTCTTGTTGGAGATGATCATTTTTGCCACTTGTATAGTACGAATATTGGCCGGGATTCTCCGATAATGGGGTCATGGCCCCACGCCTGCGAGAAAACGGGCGCGAATCACTCAGACTAAATTTCTATAAAGTCTGGGGTGATTTCTGCGTTTTTAAGGGGGCTTGCAGGACCCCAGAGTACTCCACGCAGCTCCTGCTGGCGATACGGGGCCCTGCACTTCTGGCCGACGGCCCGCGTGACATGGCGGCCTAACACAGCGGACTGACACCGAAGAAGTAGGGCGCCCCCCAGATTGCGTGCGCCCGCAGATCGGTGGACCCCGATCGCAGGCCTGGCCGTCGTGGAGGCCCCCCCCCCACCAGTGACAGATCCCCTGCCCCCACCAGGATGGCCACCACAGTCGTGACTCCGAGCTCCCGCCGGGTGGGACCATGTTAGAACCACGACAGCGGGTACTTGCCCTGTCGTCTGCGGAGAATCGCCGCGGGGGCCTCTTTCAATGGCTCCCGACCGGCGCTGTATCAACCGCGTGCGCGCAATTGTTGCCGATTCTCCGGTTGCCGGAGAATCGTGCAAAGGTGTTGCGGGTCCAACGCCCCATTCTCCGCCCCCGCGCTCTGCATGATTTCGGCTCGGAGAATCCCAGCCGTTATTCTGCTCTGTTACATTTTATGATTCTTTAACGTTGTACAATTTAAAAAAGTTTGAGTACTATTTACATTTTGTAACTTGAATCAAATTATCATCCATCAGATATCACACATGGATGAAAATAATTCATGGTAATTGTACACATTGGAAGAAAAAGTCTCATCTGATAATGACAGAGTGCTTGAATTGACAGTAAAATTTTAATTGTCCATCATTTATGGTTCATCCCTTACATAAGCAGAACATCAGAACATGAATATTCTTTTTATAGTTTCTGTCCTGTGGAGTTTGCATTCAATGAGGGTCAGCATGACTTCATCTGATTACCATGCTGTGTATTTTATGTTGACAGGTGTCACAACTCACCTCATGTGGGTTATATATCACATTTCTGCCTGCAAAACACTGTACAAATTTTCGTGCATGAACACTTAATGTGTTTATTTGAAATCCCCAAATGGCTATTGCAACAGAGGCATTTAACCCATTAAAATAAGCGGATCAACATGCCCATATGACTGACAAAACAATCGAAGGTCTCTGCACAAAAATCATTAATTGGTACATTTTAAGGCCACTGAACTTTTATGAAGGGACGCAAAATAAACTTAATTTAATATCAACATTTGAATTAACTTATGTGATTCTCATCCATTACAGTTCCATGTTACTCAGGGCCTTTTGTTCCAAAGTACAATTTGTAAAATTGCTCTTTACATTTCATATTTGGCTCGTGCAAATTCATAACAAATATGCAGTATTGTTCGCACATATAGGAATCATAAAAGAGCATACCAAAAACAATAGTAATGAGAATTGATTATTATTAGAGGAATTGAAAAATATCATGAAAGGAAAGTAAAATCAGAAAGCTAAAAAAATACCCACAAATTTCTTCATTGGCCATACCAATGGCAGCAAGGTGGCATAGTGGTTAGCACTATGGATTCACAGCTGCAGGATCCCAGGTTTGATTCCCGGCTTGGGTCACTGTCTGTGTGGAGTCTGCCCGTTCTCCTGGTGTCTGCATGGGCTTCCTCCGGGTGCTCTGGTTTCCTCCCACAAGTCCCAAACAGGTGCCGGAATGTGGTGACTAGTGGATTTTCACAGTAACTTCATTGCAGTGTGAATGTAAGCCTACTTGTGACAAAAAAGATTATTATTATCAAATAGTTACTATGAACAGGTATTGATAAATTGCAAACAAAACTAGTCCCCAAATCCCTTGCACTCTTGGGTTCTGTTTTGGTGTAGAATGGGACGAATACTTTTCTTTGGCAGCAAGTTTGGGTGAAAACGATTTCTCGCAGACTTGGGGATTCTCCATTCTCGTCCTTGACTTCTCACTGGGGAGTCAGGTGACTCCCGGGAGGCCACTGCATTCGACTTCAATCTTGCTAGTGAGATGGAAATAAATGAAAATTAAACTTAATGACCTTCTCGCCATTTCAGGGCGAGATCAGGGACGAGATTCTCCGGCCACCCGCCGGGTCGGAGAATCGCCAGGGGCTGGCGTGAATCCCGCCCCCGCCGGTTGCCGAAGTCTCCAGCACCGGATATTCGGTGGGGGCGGGAATCATGCCGCGCCAGTTGGCGGGCCCCCCCGCTCGATTCTCCGGCCCGGATGGGCCGAAGTCCCGCCGCTAAAATGCCTGTCCCGCCGGCGTAAATTAAACCACCTACCTTACCGGCGGGACAAGGTGGCACAGGCGGGCTCTGGGGTTCAGGGGGGGGGGCGCGGGGCGATCTGGCCCCGGGGGGTGCCCCCACGGTGGCCTGGCCCACGATCGGGGCCCACCGATCCGTGGGCAGGCCTGTGCCGTGGGGGCACTCTTTCCCTTCCGCCTCCGCCACGGTCTTATAGCCAAGTTCCGCACACATGAGTGCGGCCTCAACCGGGACCTGGGATTCATGTCGCATTACATTCATCCCCCACCATCTGGCCTGCAAAATCCTACCAACTGTCCTGGCTTGATACAATTCACACCTCTTTAACCTGGGGTTACCCCATCTCTGGATCTGCAAAAATTTAGTCACCTGCTAATGGTCACATTCCTAGCATTGTTTGGCATCTTTGAATTTGTCTCTATATGTGTTTCTGGAACATACCTCTTCATTCACCTGAGGAAGGAGCAGCGCTCCGAAACAAACCTGTTGGACTTTAACCTGGTGTTGTACGACTTCGTACTGTGCTCACCCCAATCCAACGCAGGCATCTCCACATCATGTCCACCATGGCGGAGGTGGAAGAGACTCCCTCCAATGCGCATGCGCGGGAATGCTGTCAGCGGCCGCTGGCGCTCCCGCGCATGCGCTGCCCGGAGATGTCATTTCCGCGCCAGCTGGCGGGGCACCAAAGGCCTTTTCCGCCAGCTGGCGGGGCGGAAATTCGTCCGGCGCCGACCTAGCCCCTTAAGGTTGGGGCTCGGCCCCCAAAGATGCGGAGCATTCCGCACCTTTGGGGCGGCGCGATGCCTGTCTGATTTACGCCGTTTTGGGCGCCAGTCGGCGGACATCGCGCCGTTTCCAGAGAATTTCGCCCCAGGAACGCAACATCTGGGGTGAAATTCTCCGGAAACGGCGCGATGTCCGCCGACTGGCGCCCTAAACGGCGCAAATCAGACAGGCATCGCGCCGCCCCAAAGGTGCGGAATGCTCCGCATCTTTGGGGGCCGAGCCCCAACCTTAAGGGGCTAGGTCGGCGCTGGACGAATTTCAGCCCCACCAGCTGGCGGAAAAGGCCTTTGGTGCCCCGCCAGCTGGCGCGGAAATGACATCTCCGGGCGGCGCATGCGCGGTAGCGTCAGCGGCCGCTGACGGCATTCCCGCGCATGCGCAGCGGAGGGAGTCTCTTCTGCCTCCGCCATGGTGGAGACCGTGGCGGAGGCGGATGGGAAAGAGTGCCCCCACGGCACAGGCCTGCCCGCAGATCGGTGGGCCCCGATCATGGGCCAGGCCACCATGGGGGCACCCCCCGGGGCCAGATCGCCCCGCGCCCCCCCAGGACCCCGGAGCCCGCCCGCGCCGCCTTGTCCCGCCGGTAAGGTAGGTGGTTTAATTTACGCAGGCGGGACAGGCATTTTAGCGGCGGGACTTCGGCCCATCCGGGCCGGAGAATCGCGGGGGGGGCCTGCCAACCAGCGCGGCGCGTTTCCCACCCCCGCCGAATCTCTGGTGCTGGAGACTTCGGCAACCGGCGGGGGCGGGATTCACGCCAGCCCCTGGTGATTCTCCGACCCGGCGGGGGGTCGGAGAATCTCGCCCCTGGTGCGGGCTGAGTGAATCTTGTGCCTGCCGTGAATCTTGATTTTGGCCTTTCCCGCTATTCACCTGGCACATCCCGATCCGTGCCGGGCACAATGTGGTGGCTGAATCACCCCCTTAGAATTTGTTTCTGCAGTGTGGAACTAAACCAGTCAGCCAGACCAGCTCCTCAGATATCTAGGCACCATTTTGAAAGGCTGCCTCGATCTCAGGTGAGCTTGAGGTCCCCCACACCTCCCAAACAATACGGACCCCTCAGGCATAGGCAACACTCCAACCCTCGATTTTCGAGGTGCAGCCAAACCCCATCAATAAAAGTAAATGTAAGCACTCCCCTGCTACCCATGCATGTGCATAAGAGTAACCCTGCCCTGCACCCATCCATTCTTATGGGGATTGGGACATCATCCCCCCCCCCAAGTGAGCATATCCTGCTATGGGATTTCCCCCCCTTTAGGGCCCCCCTTTCAGTCTCACCCGCCCTTTCATGACCTTCTCCTTTCAGGACCCACCCCTTTTATCCCCCAAACTTTAAGGCGCCCTTCATATCCCCACTTCACCCCCCCACCTTGTCTACCCTCCCTTCATCCCTACTTTCATGGGCATGGCCCCCTCAGGCCCCAGCCCTTGACACTGAAACCCTGACAGCCTGGAACTCTGGCACTGCCAACCTGGCACCTGGGCATTGCCACGTTGGCACTGCCGGGATGCCCGCGTGTCATGGGCGGTGCCAGAGCACTGCCTTGCCCAGGCCCCAGCCATCCCGGGAGCTCCATTGACCTCCGAGACCAAGGAATGGCCATCATGCCTGATCTTCCCTTGTGGCTTCGCCGGATTCCAGCGACTGGGACCTCAAACCGGCTGCACATATTTTGTTGAGCCTAATGGCTGATTTAAACATGATTATCTGGATCATGCCCAGCGAGGGCGTGATCTAGATCGCGCTGGGCACCGCAGGTCAGGTGACTCGCACATGAAGCCAGTTTTGAGCATCTCCCATGATGCACCTGCCGCACCTGATCGTCACTGGGCACAACGTCATGGGAAAATCGTGCCCTTGGCGTGAAAATTCGGGAGGAGCAACATAAACGGTGTTTGCGCTATTTCTCAAGGGCTTCTGTGGCGTTTTTGTCAAAATTGACTGTGGAAGATAAGGAGAACTCTTCTAAAATGTCAATCTTGTGCGCAAACAGTTTTATTTTGCTGTGTATCGCACTGAAAGAAGACTCACTGTTTGGATTCAGTGCAACCTGCCATTGTTGAACTAACATTCGTCACAGACGCATCCTTAGGGCAGCCTGCTTACTATTCCTTTCCTCAGGATTTCTCTTGATGGCCTGTCATGACCTCAGTGGAAGAACTGTGAAAAATTCTAAGATGGTATATAAATTCTATGGCATTTTAAAGGATCTTCCATAAAAATGATAGTGGACGCAGGACTGAATCCCTGTGAAAATTGATTGCTGATTCTATACACATTTCTGCATTTGCCTATCCACCTATTCTTTCTCTTGATTCATAGACTCCCTACAGTGCAGAAGGAGGCCATTTGGCCCATTGAGTCTGCACCAGCCCCCTGAAAGAGCACTCTCCCTATCCCCATAACACAGTAACTGCACCTAAACATTTGGACACCAAGGGGCAATTTAGCATGACCAATCCACCCAACTTGCACACCTTTGGACTGTGGGAGGAAATCGGAGCACCGGGAGGAAACCCACGCGGACACGGGCAGAATGCAAAACCTCCACACAGACTGTCACCCAAAGTCGGAATTGAACCCAGGCCCCTGGTGCTGTGAGGCAGCAGTGCTAACCATTGTGCCACCATGCCACCCTTTGTGTTATGAGAAAATATGAATTAGATTTTCAGTCTATTTCTGTCAACACTGCCAGGTTATCACTATTCAAAGATATATGGTGTGAATAGAACATCACAGGCTAGCCCTGCTGCGACCCACATTGCAGGTCCTATGTGCCCTTGGGTCCTTTGTTGAAAATGCTGGTAAGATGGGTCATGGGTTGAAGATTTCTGCATGGGACTCCCCCTCCAATCACAGCCTGTTTCTCTCATGCGCTTGCTGCTGATCAGCTGCGTCCCTCCTGGCTCCAGTCATGTTCCTCCCAGCTCCTGGCACTCCCCTTGACGCTGCTAGGTCTCAGACCCCGCTCCAGGTTTCTTCTCCACTTTAATCACGTCTGTCCCCTGTCATAATATCCACGCATGTATATAATGAAGTGCAGACAGGCAGTGATTGACACACAGGATGACCAGTAAGCATACAACACAACACAGTGCAGCCAATCACCAGACAGGACACCACCACTATAAAGCCAGAGGGCACTAGATTTCCCGCTCTCTCTGGACCCAGCCACTGAGACAGTCAGAGTCCACGAGCTAGCACAGTGCAAACACCATGCGGTAGCTAGTAAGTCTGGTCAGGCTAGTACAAGGTCTCCAGTCAGTTCATTATAGTGTCGACCCACAGTTAAATATGTATGTTAGTTCTATGGTTCAAGGGGCTGTTTAGCACAGGGCTAGATCGCTGGCTTTGAAAGCAGACCAAGG
This sequence comes from Scyliorhinus torazame, assembly GCF_047496885.1. Taxonomy (NCBI): domain Eukaryota; kingdom Metazoa; phylum Chordata; class Chondrichthyes; order Carcharhiniformes; family Scyliorhinidae; genus Scyliorhinus; species Scyliorhinus torazame. The sequence goes on along the minus strand of NC_092712.1, from coordinate 200,835,200 downwards.
CAGGCCAGCAGCACGGTTTGATTCCCGTAACAGCCTCCCCGAACAGGCGCCGGAATGTGGCGACTAGGGGCTTTTCACAGTAACTTCATTTGAAGCCTACTTGTGACAATAAGCGATTTTCATTTCATTTCATTTCATAAAACTGTATTGGATCTTTTACAGTGTTAGAGGTCTGTTTCTCGCTTTGCTGCATCAAGTGCAGTCCACACCGAACTGACCTGCCTAACACATCATGGTACTAGTGATACTGAAAATTGACGAAACTACCTCGAGTGAATCAGCATTGACCAGCAAGCAGCCATCCGGGGACATGGAAAACATCCAGCCTCCTCCGCAGCTCCGCATCTCCGGCAACCTCGGCGCAAATTGGAAGCTCTTCAAGCAAAGTTCCTCTGGTACATCGAGGCCTCCGACCTCGAAGCAGCATCGGATGCCAGGAAGATCGCGCTATTTCTCTCCACCGCGGGTACCACGCCATCCACATCTACAACTCCCTCACGTTCGCTGACGGCGAAGACAAAACAAAATTCAAAACAGTCCTGCTGAAGTTTGACAGCCACTGTGACATTGAGGTGAATGAGAGCTTTGAACGGTACGTTTTCCAGCAGAGGCTTCAGGGTAAGGATGAACCTTTTCAGTCCTTCGTCACCCATCTCCGCATCCTAGCACAGTCATGTAACTATGACTCGACGGCTGATTCCATGATCCGGGATCAGATCGTTTCCGGGGTCCACTCCGACTCCCTTCGGCAGCAGCTCCTGAAAGTCAAACAGTTGACCCTCTCTGTCGCTATCGAGACGTGCATTGTCCATGAGCATGCTAAGAATTGTTACTCCCACATCAGGGCGGCAGAAACTGCGAAGCTGGCCTCCCACGAGGCAGAACGGGTGCAGGCTATTGCACAAATGCAGGGCCTGAGCATCGAGGAGAGTGGCCCTTTTGTGCGCTTTTCCTGGGTCCCTGCGCATGCGTGCCACGACCGAGTGGACAACGAGCCCGACAACCCGACTGCGCAGGTGCGTACGTCGACCGACCGCACTGCGCATGCGCGATGGCGCATGGACCGCGCTGACATTGGCGTCATGACGTGTCCGAATTGTGGCTCCGCCCACTTAAAGCAGCTATGGCCGGCAAAAGGACGCTGGTGTCTACAGTGTGGCAAGCTTGGCCACTACGCAGCCCTTTTCAGATCTGCTCCACCGCTCAGCAGCTAGCGATCCCAGCTGAGGTGCAGAAGTGTCCACTCAACACAACAAGGCATGCCAGATTACGATCCCAACAGCCCAACGGACCCTGATGCTGAGTGCCTCAAGTCCCCATACCGGGTGAGCATCATAACTACACATGCGCTGCCTTCCACCACACCTACGCAACGCCTCTCGATCCTCAGTGTGGATCCTGACGACGGGTGGTCTGCTGTCCTCACAGAGAACAAGGCTCGCATCTGGTTCAACCTGGACACCGGCACATCGGCGAACCTCATCTCGAAATCCGACCTCGACACCATCCGCGCCAAACGAAGCATCCTTCCACCGGCCTGCCAGCTTCTTGACTACAACCAGAAGCCGTCAGGGGAGCTTCGCATTTGCATTGACCCTAAGGATCTAAACCGCAACATCATGAGGGAGCATTTCCCGATACCAAAACGTGAAGAGTTGACCAGTGAGATGGCTCATGCCAAATTCTTTACACAGCTCGACGCCTCCAAGAGTTTATGGCAAATACAACTGGACGTGTCAAGTCGCAAGTTGTTCACGTTCAACACCCCGTTCGGTCACTGCTGCTATAACCGGATGCCTTTTGGCATCATATCTGCCTCCGAAGTATTTCATCGCATCATGGAACAGATGATGGAGGGCATCGAGGGGGTGCGGGTGTACGTTGACGATGTCATTATCTGGTCCACAATGTCCCAGGAACACGTCACTCGCCTCAAGCAGGTATTCCAAAGAATCCATGAACATGGTCTTCAGCTCAACAGGGCCAAGTGCTCATTTGGTCAATCAGAGATCAAATTCCTCGGTGACCACATCTCGCAGCAGGGCGCACGGCCAGACGCCGCCAAGGTCTCGCTGATCAATGCCATGAAGACCCCGGAGGACAAAAAGGCAGTCCTCCCCTTGCTCGGAATGGTCAACATCCTCGGGAAATTCATTCCCAATATGGCATCCCACACCACGGCCCTCCGCCATCTCGTCAAAAAGTCGACGGAATTCCAGTGGCTGCCCACGCATGAAGAGGAATGGCGTGAGCTGAAAGCAAAACTCACGACAGCCCCGGTCCTAGCGTTCTTCGACCCAACGAAGGAAACCAAGATATCAACTGATGCAGCAAGGACGGCATTGGGGCGGTGCTCCTTCAGCGGGATGACTCCTCGTCCTGGGCTCCAGTGGCATTTGCCTCCAGGGTCATGACGCCCACTGAGCAACGGTATGCTCAGATTGAGAAGGAGTGTCTGGGCCTCCTAACAGGGATAGTCAAGTTCCACAACTATGTTTATGGCCTGCCAAAATTCACGATAGTGACGAACCACAGGCCTCTAGTCCACATAATCCAGAAGGATTTAAACAACATGATACCTCGGTTACAGCGTATTCTTCTAAAGCTACGCCGCTACGACTTCGAACTGTTCTACAAGCCAGGTAAAGAGCTGATCATTGCAGATGCCATGTCCATGTCCATTACCGCACCACATGAACAAAGTGACTTCATCTGCCACATAGAAGCCCAAGTGCAGTTGTGTGCCTCGAACCTTCCGGCCTCCGACGAACGGGTGGTCCAAATTTGTGAGGAGTCAGCCAAGAATCCTCTGCTGCAGCGTGTGATGTAGCACCTCAGCAATGGCTGGCAAAAGGGACAATGTCCCCAGTTCTATAACGTAAAAGATGACCTCACGGTGGTGGAGGGAATCCTTCTGAAACTCGACAGAATCGTAATTCCTCAGAGTATGCATGCTATGGTGCTGGGCCAACTCCATGAGGGTCATCTTGGGGTCGAGAAATGCCGATGCAGAGCTCGGGAGGCCGGGCATCAGCCAGGACATTGCTGACACAGTCCTCAATTGCCCTACCTGTCAGAAGTTTCAGCCAGCTCAACCCAAAGAAACATTGCAGTAGCACGAGATTGTGACCTCTCTGTGGTCCAAAGTAGGTGTCGACCTATTCCACGCAAAGGGGCGTGACTACATACTCCTGGTCGACTACTACTCCAGTTACCCAGAAGTGGTGAAACTATCCGACTTCACGTTGAAGGCAGTAATCAAAGCCTGCAAAGAAACGTTCGCCAGGCATGCGATACCGCTCACGGTAATGAGCGACAACAGTCCTTGCTTTTACAGCCAGGAATGGTCTGACTTTGCACAGTCCTACAACTTCCATCACATTACCTCCAGTCCCCACTAACTGCAGTCAAACGGGAAGGCCGAAAAAGGGGTCCACATTGTAAAGCGGCTACTGTGCAAAGCTGCAGATTCAGGCTCCGATTTTAACCTAGCGATGCTGGCATACAGGGCGACCCCACTGTCCACTGGATTGTCTCCAGCCCACATGCTCATGAATCGCACTCTGAGGATCACAGTTCCAGCTATCCACGTTCCCGACCTTGACCACCTCACGGTCCTACAGAACATTCAGCAGTCACGGGCCCAACAGAAAGCCACGTACGATGCCCATGCCACGGATCTGCCCGAGCTGGCCCCAACTGATCATGTTCGCGTACAGTTGCCTGAGGGCGGCTGGTCAGCCACAGCTTTCGTGCTCAAACAAGTGGCCCCAAGATCATTCCTTGTCCGCACGGCTGATTGCTCCCTGCTACGGCACAACAGATGGGCACTGCGAAGAGTTCCACGCCTGCTACCTGACCGGCATGCCCCGCCGCCTACGATGCCTCCTCCGGATGTACCCTACCACGAGGCCACCGATCTACCAGCAATCCTGCCGATCCATGCGCCCACCGCGATGCCAGCGATCCCGCCTCTCCAAGCGCATGTGACTCCTAATCCGCCTCTGCGGCGATCAACTAGAATTCGGCGCCCACCACAGAGACTAAATCTATAGACTGAGCTTTTGAACATTTTTGTAACTTCACCAATTGGACCTCTGTAAATATTGTTTTGTTTGCCACGTATCTGCACTATTGCAACCTTCCTATGTATATACGTTCATTTAGACATCTTTCTGTACATAGTCAGGCATATATATATATATATATGTATGTTTATAAGCTTCCACACCTTAGCATTTATTTTTAAAAAAAGGGGGGGGAGATGTCATAATATCCACTCATGTATATAATGAGATGCAGACAGGCAGTGATTGACACACAGGATGACCAGTAAGCACTCAGCACAGTGCAGCCAATCACCAGACAGGACACCACCACTATAAAGCCAGAGGGCACTAGGTTTCCCGCTCTCTCTGGACCCAGCCACTGAGACGGTCAGAGTCCACGAGCTAGCACAGTGCAAACATCACGCGGGAGCTAGTAAGTCTGGTCAGGCTAGACAAGGTCTCCAGTCAGTTCTGATGTGGAGATGCCGGCGTTGGACTGGGGTGAGCACAGTACGAAGTCTTACGACACCAGGTTAAAGTCCAACAGGTTTGTTTCGATGTCACTTCCAGTCAGTTCAGTATAGTGTCGACCCACAGTTAAATATGTATGTTAGTTCTATCGTTCAATAAAACCGTGTTGGATCTTCTACAGTGTTAGAGGTCTGTTTCTCGCATCGCTGCATCAAGTGCAGTCCACACCGAACCGACCTGCCGAACACATCATCCCCCACTTCCCCCAATCCCACCCCACCCCCACAGCCAGTTTAGTGAGGGAAGATGAGTAAGTAAGTGTGTGTGAGGATGTTTGAGTGTGTGAGGGTGGGCGAGTGTGTGAAGGTAGGTGAGTGAGTGGGTGAGTGTGAGTGAGTGAGAAGGGTGAATGTGTATGTGAGAGAGAGGCAGTGAATGGGTGTGTGTGAGAGAGAGAGAGGAGCGAGTGTGTGTCTAGTTCACTCCCATCTCAGGCTTGTCATTCACTCTCTCTCCCACACAGCAACAGATTTCACAATAAATTCATTGCAGTGTTAATGTAAGCCTACTTTTGACAATAATAAAGATAATTATTATAATTACTCTCACCCAATCTCTCAGGGGACGACTGTGTGTGAATGAGCACCCTGAGACGAGGAGTAAACTTGACATACACACTCTCACCCTTGCACACTCTAATGGGCATCTTTAGTTACTATTAATTTTGTTTAATTGTCAGTTTACTGTTGTGATTTTTTTTCTCAGAAAGTAGTTTCTTTTCATACACCAGCTTTGAAAAAAAATTCAGGAGTGATTCAGTGAACTTGAAGCTATGTCCCGTTTCGAGCGCGTTTGGTGGGCCATTTTCCGACTGCTGCAGCACCAACATTCACCCCATAACTTGTTCGCTGGTACATTGCCATTTTTTGGGGCCTTTTACGACAAAATCGGGGGCGGTACCTGTTTGACGGAGGTTTTGTATGCTCCACACCCTCTGAAATAACATCATCGCGGCGTGCACCGCACGCCATTGGGACGGCCTCAGTGTGTCACCTGAAGGCCCTCCCACGATGCCCCGCCCTCGATGGGCCGAGTTCACAACAACGCGGTTCACTTCTGGTCCCAGCCGTGCGGGAACCCGGCGTGGTGGCAGCGGACTGTGTCCAGCGCCGCCACAGTCGGGCAAGAGCTGTGCTGCTGGCCTGGGTGGTGCGTCCGGGAGGGCTGGGGGGACTGGCGGGGGGTGGCGAGGGGGTGTCCAGGGGGGCACTATCTGGCAGGTAAGGTCTGCGCACGGCTGGCGCTATATTGCGAAGCGCGACCGCTGCAGGTCGTCGCCGTGCGCATGAGCGACCATACCGGGTCATTATCCGGCCCTTTATTTTATGGCGGCTGGGTGTTTTACGTGGCATAGCTGCTAGCCCCTAACTGGTCGCAGCATCGGTGAGGGGGCGCAGCTGATTGTTTCCACGTAAAATGCCATGCATCCTCCACACTTCGCCTCAGAATCGGAGAATCTGACCCAATGAGCGGGATTTTCCGTTGGCTGACATCAAAATCGGGAAACGGGATTGGGCGGAGAATCGGTTCCAGCGCTGAATTATCAGCGGGCGCCGATTTGATGCCAATTTGCAATTCTCCGTCACCTCGACAGCGGAGCCAATGCGGTCTGGAACGCACGTACAGTAAACACCGTTTGCATATATTAGCGAGCCCGACCCGGTATTCTCCAGGACTTCTGCAGTTCTCCATTTCCGACGGCCCAAGATCCCAATGATGCGGTTCACTTGTGCTTTTTACAAATTGTGAAACCGACATTGAGGGAGAGGGAGGAGGTATTGGGGACATTGGGGCAGCATGGTAGCACAAGTGATCAGCACTGTGGCTTCACAGTGCCAGGGTCCCAGGTTCCATTCCCCACTGGGTCACTGTCTGTGCGGAGTCTGCACGTTCTTCCCGTGTCTGCGTGGGTTTCCTCCGGGTGCTCCGGTTTCCTCCCACAGTCCAAAAATGTGCAGGTTCGGTGGATTGGCCATGATAAATTGCTCTGAGTGACCAAAAAAGGTTAGGAGGGGTTATTGGGTTACGGGAATAGGGTGGAAGTGAGGGCTTAATTGAATCGGTGCAGACTCGATGGGCCGAATGGTCTCCTTCTGCACTGTATGTTCTATGTAGAACGCAGAGAGTCGCGACCATGGGCTTCTTAGTTGGACACTGACCGGGCTGGCTGGGGTGTGGGTGCCCTGCCAGGGCTGGAGGGGAGGGGGGGTGACAGGGGGGCTGGCCACGTGGCCAGGGGTGACCCCCCCACAGGACTGGGGCGGTGACAAGGCATGGACTGCCATTGCCGAGGCTGCAAGGCAGCCATCTTGCTGCGCACCCCACTGACCACCCACCTTGGCCCCTGGTTCTGGAGAGTGACACCGGCTGTATGGGTGCCCCCACCTCTCTACCCCTGCACACCACCCTCTGCCATACCCCCCTCAAACCAGCCACCACCCGCCGACGAGACATCAGGCGGCCCATTCAAGGGGAACGCCCACTGTAGCTCATACGGGGCACCGGGCGGTGGCCGTGGGGTATACCACTGGCAAGGGCAGTGCCAGCCGGCGGTACCCGTGGCAGAAGGGATGGCTGCCAGTGCCAGAGGCCCCCATGGTGCCGGGCAACAACATGGCCAGGGGTGCAGAGATGAGGGGGGGGGGGGAGAACATGCAGGAGCAGAGCCCGCAGTGCCATCCGGGGCCACCTTATCGCCCATATGGACTTGAGTGGGCAAGGGAATATGCATATGCTACCATGTTGGCCTTTCACCCCCTGCAAACAATGGATATTGGAATTCAGCTGCAATCGTGGCCTTCCTGTTAGTCGCCGCAGCCCTGGGGGATGTCTGCGGCTGTGCGAGCTGGAACTGCTTGAGGAGGAAGGGGAAATTGCAGCAGCAGAGCGTGCAGCAGAGGGACAGTAGGCACCCGCCCAGGATGGAGAGCCACCAGCCGAACAGGCCGAGGAGGTGGAAGAGAGACAAAGGAGGCGCCGCATGAGGCACGGCGTGTACCGGCACAGCCTGTCATCGAGGACCTGCCAAACCAGGCGTGCTGTCGAAGACTCTGGCTGAGCAGGGAGACAGTGCAACATATCTGCCAGATCATGGCACACCTGGCACCTCGGGGGAATGGGGGTGGGGACCATCAAGGTGATGGTCGCCCTGAACAATTAGCGATGGGGTCCTTCCAGGTGCCGAGTGTGGAACTGTCTGACATTTCACAGACTTTGGTGCATATGTACATCCGCACCATCATGGAGGCTCTATATGCCCAGTCGGTTCAATACATCCGTTTCAATGTGGACCGAGCCCATCAAGATGACTGTGCATCGAGGTTCGCTGCCATCGCCGACATGCCCCGGGTCCAGGAGGTGATCGTGTGGGGATGCATGCCCCCCCCCCCGAGCACCTACAGATGACAGGCCGCTCTACACCAATCAAAAGAGGTTCCATGCGATGAACATGCAGCTGATATGTGACCATCAGATGCGCATCATGATCGTCTGCACCCAATACCCGGACAGTATCATAATGCCTGTATCCTGGCACACTCGATGATTCCTGACATATTCGAGATACCGCCCCGGCTGGGAGGTTGGCTCCTGGACGACAGGGGTTATCTGCTGTGGTCGTGGCTGATGACGCCTATCTGGAGACCTGGGGCGAGATTCTCCGACCCGGCATCGCCAGGGGCTGGCGTGAATCCCGCCCCCGCCGGATGCAGAATTCTCCGGCGCCGGATATTTGGCGGGGGCCGGAATCGCGCCGCGCCGGTTGGCGGGCACCCCCCCCCCGCGATTCTCCGGCCCGGGTGGGCCGAAGTCCCGCTGCTAAAATGCCTGTCCCGCCAGCGTGGATTAAACCACCTACCTTACCGGTGGGACAAGGTGGCGCGGGCGGGCTCCGGGGTCCTGGGGGGGGCGTGGGGCGATCTGGCCCCGGGGGGTGCCCCCACGGTGGCCTGGCCCACCGATCCACGGGCGGGCCTGTGCCGTGGGGGCTCTCTTTTCCTTCCGCCTTCGCCACGGTCACCACCATGGCGGAGGCGGAAGAGACTCCCTCCACTGCGCATGCACGGGAATGCTGTCAGCGGCCGCTAATGCTCCCGCGCATGCGCCGCCCGGAGATGTCATTTCCGCGCCAGCTGGCGGGGCACCAAAGGCCTTTTCCGCCAGCTGGCAGGGCGGAAATTCGTCCGGCGCCCCTTAAGGTCGGGGCTCGGCCCCCCAAGATGCGGAGCATTCCGCACCTTTGGGGTGGCGCGATGCCCGACTGATTTGCGCCATTTTGGGCGCCAGTCGGCGGACATCGCGCCGATACCGGAGAATTTCGCCCCACAGGTCGACACACAGACCCGCTACAAAGACCTCCATGCAGCGACCAGGGGCATGATGGAATGGTGATTCGGTCTCTTGAAAATGTGGCTGAGGTACATGGCCCTCCAGTATGATGCTGAAAGGATTGCCCGAGTCATGGCGTTCTGCTGCATCCTCCACAACATCGCGCAGCAGAGGGACGATGTGCTGGTGGAGGTGGATGAACAACAGGCCTCGTCCAATGAGGAGGATGTGCGGGAGTGGGAGGGTGGGCAGGACATGGTGCCCAGGAGGCACGGGAGGACGCACAACATGTGAGCCAGGACCAAAACGCATGGGACACTCTCATAGCCTCCAGGTTCACCAATTGGGGTTTGGGGGCAGGGGGGGGGGGGGGGGAGGGAGAGAGACTGGCCAGGGGCGACCCCCACACCAGGCACTCTCCCCTCACGGCCACTGCCCCTCCCTCCAGCCTGTAGCTCCCTCCGTGATACCTACCGCACTACAGGGTGCGGGCCCTGGGTTGGCAGCAACACGGGGCCTGGTCCATGGGATGGAGGATGATGTTCTCTGGTGCTCTGCATCGTATGGCAATGTCTGACTCCTGCCCACGATAGCACGATAGGGCAGTCAAGACATCCAGAGGTGACACTACCACAAGGGGGCATTACGCAACCCATATATAAGGACAGGGCACACGTGCTCTGTCTCTTTCCACAGGCGACACTTAGAGAGTAGAACAGGGGCAGATCAGAAGCATCACACCCGTCACGTGGCTTAGAGCAGACTGGTTAGTTCGACTGAGTTACAAAAGCAAGATTAGCAGGAGAGTCGAACTCATAGAGAACTGTGCTAATGGTTCAATAAATCACATTGAACTTACTTCAAAGTCTGGAGTATCTTTTGGTCAAAGCTGCATCGAGTTGCAGCCTGTGTTATCCCAGAGTACATAACACAACACCTACCTCCACCTGATGTACCGGAGCATGTGTGTGGTGAGCACCAGATAGTGTCGCAGGTGCCTCTTCACTCAAGTGCCCAAACGAGGTGAGTGTCTCTGTGATGGTGGAGGGTGTTGGAGACAGCTGTGAACTGAAATTTGTGTCATCTTCAGACTCGGGCACTGGGGCGTCGTGGGGTGGTACAGGTGGTGAAGGTGGTGGAGCTGAGGGTTGTGTTGACACACGTGTTAAGAGCAACCACAACTCAGCGGAGTCTCACTTGCCCTTGGCCACCTCCACCCCGGCGACCTCCCCTTCCTCCGGGCCGTCAACTATGTCCAGGGCCCTCTGCTCTGCCACAGCGAGCAACAGCAGGTCCGGCAATCCCCCTCCAGTTTTCTACCGCTCCTTGGGGTTATGAGCGGCCTCCTCATGGCGGGGTGGGGGGGGGGGGGGGGACAGGAAATGCACAGTATTTGACAGTCTGATGCATGCAGCCCAGTGGGTGGGTAGCTGGTGGCCTCACTGGCCAGGACACTCGGCCATGACGGCCGGTATGGGTGCTGACATGTGGCGCAGGGTGGCGGTTCAGCCACCCTCTGGGTGACGGGGGGGGGGGGGGGGGGGTGGCGGAGGGGTTGGGCTGCGGGTGTGTGGGACATGGGTTAGTGCCAGGGGCACAGTGTTGCCTGGTCACCCTGGCTGCCCTGGGGAAGTTGTGCAGTTTCTTCCGGCACTGCTGGTCCGTCAGGACGGTGTTACTTGTGGTGCTGACTGCCTCTGCCACTCGAGCCCAGGCATGACGAACGGCAGCGGCTGGCAGCCTCTTTCCTGGGCCGGGGTACATGGTCAACTACGTCTCCTCCACTGCATCCAGGAGGGTCTCCAGCTCGGTGTCCGTGAAATGGGGTGCCACTCTCGTCACTGCCGCCTTGTTGGCTGGGATGGTGAGTGTGGGGAGTGCAGTGTGTATATGCAGCTGCAGCTTGTCAGCCTCCTGAGTGTCAATCGCGAACCCGGTGATTTTGGCACCGTTTCCCATTGGAATCGATTGTGTTCCATGTGGCGCCAGTACTAGCACTACAATAGTAGCTGAATTGGTCCAGGTGCGGTACCAGTTTAGCTGTCGTGGATCTCCACGAATCCTGCGCTGGCGTCGACACGTCTCAAGAACGGAGAATTCTGACGAACAGCTTTTTCAAAACCATTGAGAATGCTCAGAGGTGAGAGCAGTACTCCAAACCCACTGGGCTGGATTCTCCGCACCCCGACGCCGAAATCGTGGCCGGCGCGGGGGTGGGGATTCTGCGGGCCCCGAAAAGCGGCGTACTCGCCGCGCAGCACCTACCTGGGGCCATTGCTGGAGGCTCGCTCCGCCATTCTCCGCCCCTGTCCGGCCAAAGTCTCGACGGTGTGGATCTAATGTGGTCCTGCCGGTCGGGATACTATGGGACCCAGTCCGCAGCCGTCCAGGTCGGGTGCAGGCTGATTGGAAGGCTGGGGGGGGCCTTATACGTGGCCAGGCAATGTTTGTGCGGGTGGTCAGGGTTGGGCGCGCGACCGATCGGGGGGGTCTATTTTCAGTGTCCAGCTCCGTGGTCCAAGTTCGCCATGGAGCACGGTGCGGCCGCCGGTGGCTGCCGCCGTGCGCATGCATGGCCTCTGACCCGGGGAGGGGGGCCCTGTATCTGCAACAAAAGCTGCTAGATTTACGCCAGGTCCCTGCTAGCCCCCTGCTCGCCCCCTGCAGGGCGAGGAATATGTGGCCCTATCACGCCAGTTTTTCTGGCGTGAGAGTCCACAGTTTTGAAGCTGGTGTGGGGGCATCATCCCCAAAAACTGAGAATCCAGCCCGTTGTGCTCACTAGAGATATTCAACGGAATTCTTCCAACTGGGATTTGGGCGGAATTATCCAATACTTTTTCAAAGTTTCGGTTCAGTGAGAAAACTAGAGAGAATCCATTGGCACCGTCGGTGAGAAAAATCATCGAATGTTTAGTCACTGTTTTTAAAAAAATGCTTTCTTTACATGTTTATCACGACCCGCTCATGGCGGATGGTGGTGGCGGTCATTCAAATGTCTCCCCAGCACCACCCAGCGCTTGTTCCAAGTCCAGTCGGGGGAAGGCAGTCAGGAAGACAGGTCAATGTTTCTCAGAGGGAGCTCTAATGAGGATTTTGGTGGGTTTGAGCAAATGCGTTACACCCTCTCACCTCACACGGGCAGATGGTCAGTCAGCAAGGTGACCAACCCCGTGTGGAAGGGAGTGGCAGCCATAGTGAGCGCAAGCTCTTTGCATATGAGGACGGGATCCAAGGCAGGAAGAAGATGAATGGTTTTGACAGTTTAATAGTTTAGACACAGCTACTTGGTGGATTGTTTATTTATCTTGCCCTTCATGCTTGAATTCATGGCAGATACCTACTTTGATGCTAACCACAATATCTATAAACAATCATGCTATGATTGACAGCTCTGTAGAGCAGATGTTAGTATGGGGAAAGTGTTTCTGCATTGATTCTTCACTTGACAGCTGAGGGATGCCTGAGATCACCATGCCAAGGATGATCTCCAGGTTGCGCAGGGCTGTAAGGGGCAGACCAGACGCGGGTCCCGTATTCCAGGGGTGGGGGTGTGGAGTCCTGGGGTGAACCCATCACCCCCACCCACCCAATCCCCTGGACCCGGAGAGCCCCCTCCTCCCACTGTAGCCTGGCAGCAGCAGAGGGGCACATTATGAGTGCCCGGACCCCCTTTGTACCCCTTGGAAAACACAGCAGCTATGTTGTGATTGGTGAACCGAGCACCAAAGCCCGCCCAGTGAAGTGGGGGTCGGAACATTGGTAGAAGGGGTGGAGATGGGGGGCAATCAGGCTTCCAGCATGTTAATTGCTTGCTTGTACATGCTAAAACAGAATTTGCATCTTCCTGCTGGCGCGGGGCGGGTAGCATGCTGTGGCCAATGGCGACACTCCATTCTCCACCCAACCGGGATTCCCGATTGCAATGGTGGGGAATGGAGAATCCCAACCCTGATTACCATCTGACCTGACTGGAATCCTGCTTACATCCTCACCATCTGTCTCATCACAGGACAAATTCAGGCACAATAGGCATGGGCGGGCACAGCCAGCCGGTGTAATGCCGAAGCTGAAAACCCTCACCCCAGTTGAGGAAAGAGCTGGCCGGGGAGAGCTGGACTGCACCTGTGCTGAGGGCTAGGTGGGGGCATGAGACAAAAGTGAGAACCCTCAACACATGGCGCTATCCTCACGTGAGTTTGGTTTCTACTATCATTATGCCCCGGTCCTGCAGTAATGCCATCTCACTTACCTTGCAGGTCAATCTGTCAACCAGCCCAGATCCCCCTCTGGCCCTCTGGAAACCATGCACCCGAGCAACTCGAGGGAAACCTTTCAGAGACAAACGTAGAAGAAGGGTCACATCCGTCACCCGCACCCTCCACCAGCGCAGGCACTCACACCTCAATGGGAATAACTAGTAGGCAGGCCTCTGGCTCACTCCCCGGTGCGCACCTCACAGCTGATGATCCACAGCAGTTGGAGGCAAGGACATCCCAGGGGACCGGCACTCGGAGGGATTCCGGAGCCCAGCACTCTGCTGAGCCCTGATCAGATGACGTGCCCCTGGACTTGGACTTCCCACATCTGCTGGAACTGTAAAGACAGAGTTGTGAATATCGGAGAGGGATGTCAGATGGTGCTGTCACTCCAAAGCAACCAGACCAACACTGCGAGGGTGGCGTCCGCAGTGGAGACCTTCGTGCAGGGTGTGCACTCGATGGCAGGGCATATCCACTCCATGATGCAGGCCATGGCCTCCATGGCTGATGGCATGAGCTCTGTGATGCGGGCACTTGTGGGAACCTGTGAGTGTTAGTGCCAGAGGAAGGTGGGGCTTCAGGTTCTCAATCCAGCTGCCCCTCTATCCCATGGAGGAGCACAGGGGCCCTGTGCAACCAAAGAGAAGAGGATTGTCCAATGCACAGCCTGGGGCCCTCCACCCAGAGAACCGAGAACCTTGGGGTGTTCAGCACATCTTACATCAACCTCCCTGTGAACGATACACCTCCACCCCAGCCCACTGAGGAGGGCAGTACGCAAACACCCGTGCTGCCTGAAAGCAGACCCGAATCCTCAACGTCCCTGTCCTCCAGGGGCACCTGCGAAGGTCATCTCAGACAACCGGATTTGGCATTCATCAGGCCTTCTCATCCTCAGCTGTGGATCCTGAGGAAACATCTAAACGTAGAGGTAGGGTGAGGAAGGTTAAGAGATTATAGTCACAGCGTGGCCACGGGTGAGTGTAAGCATGAGTAGAGAGTAATAACCCATATTGGCACCATTGAATGTATTCAAAGTCACATTTTGGACTGTATAAGTGTCTCCCCATTTTCATTTCACTGAAGCATGCGCACTCAACCCAAAGTTTAGGCTTGAAGTGCAATGCCAGCACATTCTCTATTTTACCTGAGCGGATGGTAAGTTAAAGGTAAAGTCACCATAGTCCCAGATAATCATATGCTGCTTTCCCCTTTGAGGGGGAGAGTTGACTGGTGATGATTTAAACTGAGGATCACCACACCTCAGGCGAGGGGCAGGGTTTAGAAGGCAGGGCTGGGGTGGTACGGTGGTGCAGTGGTTAGCACTGCTGCCTCATGGCGCCAAGGATCTGGGTTCGATCCCAGCCCCGGGTCACTGTCCGTGTGGATTTTGCACATTCTCCCCATGCCTGCGTGAGTCTCAGCCCCACAATGTAAAGATGTGCAGGGTAGGTGGATTGCCCACACTAAATTGCCGCTTAATTCGAAAAAACAATTTAAATTTGAGTAGATGGAGCAGAATTTGTAAGGAGCATCCAGGAGAGTTTTTTAGAGCAGTATGTAAACAGTCCAACTCGGGAAGGGGCCATACTGGACCTGGTATTGGGGAATGATCCCGGCCAGGTGGTTGAAGTTTCAGTCGGTGATTACTTTGGGAATAGCGATCGCAATTCCGTAAGTATTAGAATACTCATGGACAAAGACGAGAGTGGTCCAAAAGAAAGAGTGCTAAATTGGGGAAAGGCCAAGTATAACAAAATTTGGCAGGAGCTAGGGAATGTGGATTGGGAGCAGCTCTTTAAGGGTAAATCCACATTGAAATGTGGGAGTCTTTTAAGGAAAGGTTGATTAGAGTGCAGGACAGACATGTCCCTGTGAAAATGCGGGATATAAATGCCAAGATTAGGGAACCATGGATGACGGGTGGAATTGTGAGACTAGCTAAGATGAAAAAGGAAGCATACATAAGATCTAGGCAACTTAAATCTGATGAAGCTTTGGAGGAATATCGGGAAAGTAGGACAAATCTCAAACGCGCAATAAAGAAGCCTAAAAGGGGTCATGAAATATCTTTGGCTAACAGGGTGAAGGAAAATCCCAAAACCTTTTATTCGTATATAAGGAGCAAGAGGGTAACTAGAGAAAGGATTGGCCCACTCAAAGACAAAAGAGGGAATTTATGCGTGGAGTCAGAGGAAATGGGTGAGATTCTTAATGAGTACTTTGCATCGGTATTCACCAAGAAGAGGGACATGACGGATGTTGAGGCTAAGGATGGATGTTTAAATACTCTCGGTCAAGTCGGCATAAGGAAGGGAGACGTTTTGGGTATTCTAAAAGGCATTAAGGTGGACAAGTCCCCAGGTCCGGATGGGATCTATCCCAGGTTACTGAGGGAAGCGAGGGAAGAAATAGTTGGGGCCTTAATAGATATCTTTGCAGCATCCTTGAGCATGGGTGAGGTCCCGGAGGACTGGAGAATTGCTAATGTTGTCCCTTTGTTTAAGAAGGGTAACAGGAATAAAGTTTGATAAAGTTTCCCATGGCAGGTTGATGGAAAAAGTGAAGTCGTATGGGGTTCAGGGTGTACTAGCTAGATGGATAAAGTACTGGCTGGGCAATAGGAGACAGAGAGTAGTGGTGGAAGGGAGTGTCTCAAAATGGAGAAAGGTGACTAGTGGTGTTCCACAGGGAACAGTGCTCGGACCACTGTTGTTTGTGATATACATAAATGAT
Source organism: Scyliorhinus torazame (assembly GCF_047496885.1). NCBI lineage: Eukaryota > Metazoa > Chordata > Chondrichthyes > Carcharhiniformes > Scyliorhinidae > Scyliorhinus > Scyliorhinus torazame. The sequence continues at coordinate 200,819,296 of NC_092712.1, read as the reverse complement.
CTGGACGAAGGTATAGGTGGTCTGATTAGCAAGTTTGCAGATGATACTAAGATTGGTGGAGTTGCAGATAGCGAGGAGGACTGTCAGAGAATACAGCAAAATATAAATAGATTGGAGAGATGGGCAGAGAAATGGCAGATGGAGTTCAATCCAGGCAAATGCAAGGTGATGCATTTTGGAAGATCTAATTCAAGAGCGGACTATACGGTCAATGGAAGAGTCCTGGGGAATATTGATGTACAGAGAGATCTGGGAGTTCAGGTCCATTGTACCCTGAAGGTGGCAACGCAGGTCGATAGAGTGGTCAAGAAGGCATACAGCATGCTTGCCTTCATCGGACGGGGTATTGAGTACAAGAGTTGGCAGGTCAGGTTACAGTTGTATAGGACTTTGGTTAGGCCATATTTGGAATACTGCGTGCAGAGGGTGGTGGGTGCCTGGAACGCTTTGCCAGCGGAGGTGGTAGAGGCGGGCACGATAGCATCATTTAAGATGCATCTAGACAGATATATGAACGGGCGGGGAACAGAGGGAAGTAGACTTCACGAATAAGGTTCATGAATAATCACCTCAGCCGGTATGGGAATTGAAACCATACTGCTGGCCTCGCTCTACATCATGAACCAGCTATCTATCCAAGTGAGTTAGCTCAATGGCTGTCCAAGGAGAGATGCAGTCATGCTAATGTAATACAGATTGTGGGCACCATTGCCCCACCCCCCCCCCCCCCCCCCCCCCACGCACACACCCTCACCCCAACCCAGGCCAACGCACAGGCCTTATATCTGTGATAATTTTCTTTCCGCATGAGGAAGCCATCAGCTGAAAGCTTCTGATAGCCCATCCACCTGCACGATAGGGAAAGACATGGACCCCAAACCTTGGAGGAGGCGGTATCAGCAGAGATGTGTTATTGAGTGTCTAATTGCCCACAAGTCACCGTATTCAGTGGCAGATCACGCTCAGGTTTCTGTCAGGCAGGAGTCACGCATACGCAGCAGATTTGAGGAGCATCACTCTGTCCTCACTGCAAGTCATAATCGTACTCCTGCATCGTCCGGTCTTTGGGCTTCCGCACCCTGCCCATCAAAGGAGCGATCACCAAGAACATATCCCACTGGCATTTCACAAAGGAGGTCTCTGACTCCAAGGAGGGGGGAGAGGACATTTCTGGCCACCCTTGTCCTGGTTCTCGCTGAGGTGAGGGTCAATCAGGGCATCCCGCGAGGTCCTTATGCACTTAGATGCCTCAAACATCCCCCATGCAGCTCTGAAATGAGCCGCTGGCAGAAAAGTTTAATGCAGCTGTGATCTTCAGGGCCTTGGCAATGGGTGACCTCCCAGCTCATGTGGTGCCAACGGCAGCATAACCTGGAACAGGTGGTTGACTGTCCCTCAGGACAGACACAGTCGTCTCCGGCGCTGGATGTCCATCATCTGGAGGTATGGTATTCTCATCGATACACCTGGGCCAGGTAATTTCTCCTCAGCGTCACCTCAACGTGTGACCCTGCCCCGTCTGGTAGGTTAGTGGACCCTGTCCCTGCTCTGCTCCTCTCCATGTGCAGCACCACTTTGACATCCTCTCTCCTGTCCAACTGTAATCTCATGCACAGCCAACTCCACTGGTTCATTATCCCCACACTCCCAGAACTGAAAGGGAGGAAACAGGTATGTGAGCAGTTGAGGAGTCCTGACAATAACCTGGGCCATTACCCTTCAGACACCTACCTTGGATAGACTTAGTGGTCTGCAGAACCACTCAAGAGTAAGGACTGAGTGCACTTGTATACATTGACCTGACCTGTGTGCTGACTTCCCGGAATGCTGAAATTCTGCCACAGTACTTCATGTTTCAAGGCTGCCTGCTGAGCTCTGTTATCTTTTCCCCTTGTATGCAGCGCTAAATCTCTGTCACCCCTCTCTTATTGAGAGGTGAGTGTAAGCCATGGAGTTCAATGCTTGGGGGCCCAGCTCCCAAAAGGTTAACTCGTGGGTGCCAAGCAGTGACAGATTCATGCATTGAAATGCTGACTTAATGGACATAACTGACTCACCAAGAAAGGGCCAGGAATTCTGGGTGGAATTCTCTGATCCTGAGGCAAAGTACTGACGCCGTCGTGAACACTGTCGCGTTTCTCGACGGCGTCAACATGGCCTCAGGATCAGCTATTCTGACCCCTAACGGGGGCCAGCACGGCACTGGAGCGACACACGCCGCTCCAGCTGCTGATCCCCGGCGACAGATGGGCGCCACGGGTCTGCGCATGCGCAGTGGCTCCCTTCTCCGTGGTGGCACTGACGCAACATGGCGCAGGGCTACAGGGGCCGGCGCGGAACAAAAGAGGCCCCCAGCCTGAGAGGCCGGCCCACCGATTGGTAGGCCTCGATCGCGGGCCAGGCCACAGCGGAGGCCCCCCGGAGTCGGAACCCCCTCTCCCCCCACCAGGCCGCCCCGGACGCATGCACGCCGAGGTCCCGCTGGGTAAGAGTAGGTGCGAACGGCGCCGGCGGGACTCGGCTTATTTTGCGTGGCCGCTCGGCCTATCCCGGGTGGAAAATCGCTGGCGGGGGCCGCTCCCCGGAGAATCGGCGGACCGGCGTCGGAGCAGCGTGGCGTGATTTGCGCCGGTCCTGGCGATTCTCCGGCCCGGCCTAGGCTGAGAGAATCCCACCCGCTATTCGTGAAGTAATTTCCTCCTGTGGCAGGCGAGACATACCTGATTCATCCCAAGACTCCAAATTCCACTCAACTTGATCCTTACCTTTAACTTGCATTTCCCAAGCTTTCATGGGTTGTGCACCATTTGAGTCCCCACCCTGAACAGCCAGCCACCCATGATAGCATCCCTGATAGACTGGACTCTATGACCATCAGCAGTGGACTCCTGCACTCCTCATGTCCTCTGGCTGTCCTTTCCACCGTGAGACTGGGGGATAACTGTGACACGTCTCTTCCTCCCCTCTGTGTCAGGTTCTTTTTTCCATTGTGGAGCTAATAACCACCCCATGCCAGAGACCCCCACACTGTCCATGCAGCCTGGCGTTTCACTGAACCCCATCCTGCGACCTCACAGTCACCTCCTGTGCTGACCCTGAGAATTTACCAGCTCCCATCCACTTCCAGCTGCCACTCTAGAAAGGCCGTCCCTCCAAGGGAACATCCCTTAGACGCTAGTAAGGGGACGCGAGAAGCGCAAAGTCCATACACAGCGGCAGATCCCTTGAAAACCTAGAGGTCCACAATAATGGAGGAACACTAAAGCATGTGCGCAGCAAATCTTACCCCCTGCCCCCCCACCCCGCCCCCCCACCTCCCCCAATAACTTGACTCAACCCTACCTCCCGGCCCGAGATTGATTTAGCTTGTGTGATGATAGGTAGACTATTATAGAACATAGAACATAGAACATAGAACAATACAGCGCAGTACAGGCCCTTCGGCCCACGATGTTGCACCGAAACAAAAGCCATCTAACCTACACTATGCCATTATCATCCATATGTTTATCCAATAAACTTTTAAATGCCCTCAATGTTGGCGAGTTCACTACTGTAGCAGGTAGGGCATTCCACGGCCTCACTACTCTTTGCGTAAAGAACCTACCTCTGACCTCTGTCCTATATCTATTACCCCTCAGTTTAAAGTTATGTCCCCTTGTGCCAGCCATATCCATCCGCGGGAGAAGGCTCTCACTGTCCACCCTATCCAACCCCCTGATCATTTTGTATGCCTCTATTAAGTCTCCTCTTAACCTTCTTCTCTCCAATGAAAACAACCTCAAGTCCATCAGCCTTTCCTCATAAGATTTTCCCTCCATACCAGGCAACATCTTGGTAAATCTCCTCTGCACCCGCTCCAAAGCCTCCACGTCCTTCCTATAATGCGGTGACCAGAACTGTACGCAATACTCCAAATGCGGCCGTACCAGAGTTCTGTACAGCTGCAACATGACCTCCCGACTCCGGAACTCAATCCCTCTACCAATAAAGGCCAACACTCCATAGGCCTTCTTCACAACCCTATCAACCTGGGTGGCAACTTTCAGGGATCTATGTACATGGACACCTAGATCCCTCTGCTCATCCACACTTTCAAGAACTTTACCATTAGCCAAATATTCCGCATTCCTGTTATTCCTTCCAAAGTGAATCACCTCACACTTCTCGACATTAAACTCCATTTGCCACCTCTCAGCCCAGCTCTGCAGCTTATCTATATCCCTCTGTAACCTGCTACATCCTTCCACACTATCGACAACACCACCGACTTTAGTATCGTCTGCAAATTTACTCACCCACCCTTCTGCGCCTTCCTCCAGGTCATTGATAAAAATGACAAACAGCAACGGCCCCAGAACAGATCCTTGTGGTACTCCACTTGTGACTGTACTCCATTCTGAACATTTCCCATCAACCACCACCCTCTGTCTTCTTTCAGCTAGCCAATTTCTGATCCACATCTCTAAATCACCCTCAATCCCCAGCCTCCGTATTTTTTGCAATAGCCTACCGTGGGGAACCTTATCAAACGCTTTGCTGAAATCCATATACACCACATCAACTGCTCTACCCTCGTCTACCTGTTCAGTCACCTTCTCAAAGAACTCAATAAGGTTTGTGAGGCATGACCTACCCTTCACAAAGCCATGCTGACTATCCCTGATCATATTATTCCTATCTAGATGATTATAAATCTTGTCTCTTATAATCCCCTCCAAGACTTTACCCACTACAGACGTGAGGCTCACCGGTCTATAGTTGCCGGGGTTGTCTCTGCTCCCCTTTTTGAACAAAGGGACCACATTTGCTGTCCTCCAGTCCTCTGGCACTATTCCTGTAGCCAATGATGACATAAAAATCAAAGCCAAAGGTCCAGCAATCTCTTCCCTGGCCTCCCAGAGAATCCTAGGATAAATCCCATCAGGTCCCGGGGACTTATCTATTTTCAGCCTGTCCAGAATTGCCAACACCTCTTCCCTACGTACCTCAATGCCATCTATTCTATTAGCCTGGGGCTCAGCATTCTCCTCCACAACATTATCTTTTTCCTGAGTGAATACTGACGAAAAATATTCATTTAGTATCTCGCCTATCTCTTCAGACTCCACACACAATTTCCCATCCCTGTCCTTGACTGGTCCTACTCTTTCCCTAGTCATTCGCTTATTCCTGACATACCTATAGAAAGCTTTTGGGTTTTCCTTGATCCTTCCTGCCAAATACTTCTCATGTCCCCTCCTTGCTCATCTTAGCTCTCTCTTTAGATCCTTCCTCGCTACCTTGTAACTATCCATCGCCCCAACCGAAACTTCACACTTCATCTTCACATAGGCCTCCTTCTTCCTCTTAACAAGAGATTCCACTTCCTTGGTAAACCACGGTTCCCTCGCTCGACGCCTTCCTCCCTGTCTGACCGGTACATACTTATCAAGAACACGCAGTAGCTGATCCTTGAACAAGCCCCACTTATCCAGTGTGCCCAACACTTGCAGCCTACTTCTCCACCTTAACCCCCCCAAGTCACGTCTAATGGCATCATAATTGCCCTTCCCCCAGCTATAACTCTTGCCCTGCGGTGTATACTTATCCCTTTCCATCATTAACGTAAACGTCACCGAATTGTGGTCACTGTCCCCAAAGTGCTCTCCTACCTCCAAATCCAACACCTGGCCTGGTTCATTACCCAAAACCAAATCCAACGTGGCCTCGCCTCTTGTTGGCCTGTCAACATATTGTTTCAGGAAACCCTCCTGCACACACTGTACAAAAAACGACCCATCTATTGTACTCGAACTATATCTTTTCCAGTCAATATTTGGAAAGTTAAAGTCTCCCATAATAACTACCCTGTTACTTTCGCTCATATCCAGAATCATCTTCGCCATCCTTTCCTCTACATCCCTAGAACTATTAGGAGGCCTATAAAAAACTCCCAACAGGGTGACCTCTCCTTTCCTGTTTCTAACTTCAGCCCATACTACCTCGGAAGAAGAGTCCCCATCTAGCATCCTCTCCGCCACCGTAATACTGCTCTTGACTAGCAGCGCCACACCTCCCCCTCTTTTGCCTCCTTCTCTGAGCTTACTAAAACACCTAAACCCCGGAACCTGCAACATCCATTCCTGTCCCTGCTCTATCCATGTCTCCGAAATGGCCACAACATCGAAGTCCCAGGTACCAACCCACGCTGCCAGTTCCCCTACCTTGTTTCGTATACTCCTGGCATTGAAGTAGACACACTTCAAACCACCTACCTGAACACTGGCCCCCTCCTGCGACGTCAAATCTGTGCTCCTGACCTCTATACTCTCATTCTCCCTTACCCTAAAACTACAATCCAGGTTCCCATGCCCCTGCTGCATTAGTTTAAACCCCCCCAAAGAGCACTAACAAATCTCCCCCCCAGGATATTTGTGCCCCTCAGGTTCAGATGTAGACCATCCTGTCTGTAGAGGTCCCACCTTCCCCAGAAAGAGCCCCAGTTATCCAAAAATCTGAATCCCTCCCGCCTGCACCATCCCTGTAGCCACGTGTTTAAATGCTCTCTCTCCCTATTCCTCATCTCACTATCACGTGGCACGGGCAACAACCCAGAGATAACAACTCTGTTTGTTCTAGTTCTGAGCTTCCATCCTAGCTCCCTGAAAGCCTGCCTGACATCCTTGTCCCCTTTCCTACCTATGTCGTTGGTGCCAATGTGGACCACGACTTGGGGCTGCTCCCCCTCCCCCCTAAGGACCTGGAAAACACGATCCGAGACATCACGTACCCTTGCACCTGGGAGGCAACATACCAAACGTGAGTCTCTCACGCTCCCACAAAATCTCCTATCTGTGCCCCTGACTATAGAGTCCCCAATTACTAATGCTCTGCTCCTCGCCCCCCTTCCCTTCTGAGCAACAGGGACAGACTCCGTGCCAGAGGCCCGTACTCCATGGCTTACCCCTGGTAAGTCCCCCCCCCCCACAAGTATCCAAAGCGGTATACTTGTTTCTCAGGGGAACGACCGCAGGGGATCCCTGCACTGACTGCTTTTTCCCAGTCCCTCTTACAGTTACCCACCTATCTCCAATCTTTGGTGTAACTTATTCCCTGAAGCTGCTATCTATGACCCCTTCTGCCTCCCGAATGATCCGAAATTCTACCAACTCCAGCTCCAGTTCCCTAACTCGGTCTTGGAGGAGCTGGAGATGGCAGCACTTCCTGCAGGTAAAATCAGCAGGGACACTAACTGTATCCCTCACCTCAAACATCCTGCAGGAGGAACATTGCACTCCCTTCCCTGCCATTCCTCTAACTTTCTACCAAGATCTGGCTAACAACTAAATTACATTTTTATAAAAAATAATAATAATATAATCCAATATGGTACTTACCTCAGACCAATGGGTTTTATTATTAGGTTAGAGGAGGAGGGCGGGTGGGAGACACTACACGTGTAGTGTCTCGGGTTTCCTCTCCACCAGAATTTATTGGTGAGGGTCTTCCCAGACGTCCGCGGGTCAACTTCCTGTTCCCGCCTAAAAAACGGGATTATCTGTATATAATATGAGTAGATCATCATCATCTGTATGTGTATTATAAGTTATATGTTTTAGTTCTAGCATCCAACCAACTGGTGGTGCAAGTATGCAGGCACGTGACCTGGACCCACCATGTGTTCAGGGGCCAAGGTGTTAGTATGGAGTTGATAGCAGTCGCATATTAGAGTACTCTGGAGAATCTCAGTATAAATTAGTGTCAGACCATTATTTCCAACTGTATTAATCTTAGACATTATAGTAATCCTTCAGAGTAGTGTTAGTAATAAATAATTTTATTGTAAAACAAATGTTCTTTGCTAACACTACCACATCAAGATTCAACATCAACATAATCAAAGAATATTAAAGCTTGTTCCCCCACATCCTCTCCGGTGCCCCCTCTCCATTGGACCCCCTGATGGGTAATGGTGACCTGCGAACTCACATTTTTATAAAGCTCACCAACTCACCAACTGTGCTGGTGTGCTGCCAAGCCGGTTGGTAATGAATACTCAGAGAGGGTGAAAGTCCTGGTGGGACGACTTGCAAATGAGGTGCAAAAGTATTTAAATGGGATTCCCAACTTCTCTGGGTTGGAACCTCATTGCAACATGGGTGAGGGGCGTGAAAAATTGAGAAACAGGATGTCGCCTGAATCACATTTCTTGACTCTCGTGAGATTTTCGGCCCCTGTCACTGTTTACGCTGATGGTTAATGCAGTCTGAAAATTCCTCCCTTCGTCCCTTGGCATGGGTGGGGACATGGAGTGTTTCCCACAGTGGAGGCTGACTGGAAGCAGTACAATATCTTCTGGCCCCAACCTCATTGACTATGCAACCGGGCATTAGGCGCTGTTTCTTATGCCATCGACTCTGGACACTATATTGGAAAGGTCCCAACATCACTGGCCCACTATTGAAGGTGAACCTCCTGAAAATGAAGATGGATCTCTAGGAGCCTGCTGAGGCTGGAAGATAAGTCTTCCGAGAAAGAAATTGGATTTCCAGGAATATTCTGAGGCTGGACGATGGGCCCCCTTGATGACAATGAATCTGGAAGGTCCATCTGTATAGGCTCTCCCCACCCATTAATGCGGTCTCTTGGGGTCCAAGGTTGCCGCAGGCCTCCATTCAGAACAATGGAGGCAGCCCATGCATTGTTCCGGTAAGTTCCAACATCTCCACGCCAAGTCTTTGCTGACCTGTTTTGCACCTGGCACTGCTTTCCCACTGGCGACGCGGAGAATCAGACATGGGTGGAAGATTTAAGACAGGCCTTCAGCTGCACCTCAATATCAGGAAGCAGATCAGTTTTACATCGGCATCCATCAGGTTTGACGATCTGGCATGGTGGAGTCCAACGGAAGATAACGCTTGGCGTGAAACTGGTTTCTGCATTCCCGCCAAATTTACCCACTCCTGCCCGCCGTTGAACCCGCCAGTGGAGCCGTGGGAGAATTCTGCCCATTGTGACTGTACAAACATATTTCACATTGGATACTTGCGACTGTTAGACAGAGGAAAGAGTCATGTGATCCATCTGAGCCAGATCTGAATCCTTTTCCCAGAGGTAAAAGACAAATTTCCCTTAGCTGCCTTGATCCATCTTTAAATTTAAATTGATTACTTCAAAAACTTAAAATGAAATGTTTGCTTCCAAATTTCTTGTTTTCATCCAAGAATGGTAATACCGACTGTCATAATATATACCAGTATATCATGGTGCAGATACACACACACTGATGGACACACAGCAAGACCAATCAACACACACAACACCGCAGCCAATCACCAGTTAGAGCACACGCACTATAAAGACAGGGGCCATCAGAGTTCCCGCTTATTCGGGATGCAGCCTCCTACAAGGACAGAGCTTACAGCTTACAGCACAGATGTTCACCATGTGCTGAGTGCATAGACTGGTTAGGACAGGCATAGGTCTTTAATTTAATCTAACATCGTGTTAACCCACAGTGAAAGTATGTTCAACGCTATCTAACTTAATAAAATAGTGTTGCACTATTTTAAGTGTTGGTGGCCTGTATGTGTTCCACGGATCCAGAGCACCCAACACATCACCGACTTTCTGCATTTAGTGTATTAGCTAGAAATTTTAAGAATACACGCAAAGGCTTCTGATATCGGTATCAACTTAGCTATTTTTATTGTGTCAAATTGCTGAAGTTCAATGCAAGGATCTTGGCAAATGAAAGGTTTCCGTTCTGAACCAGAATGTGGCAGGCAACTGAGTGATTTTCACTCTTAAAAAAAGAGAATGAAATGAAATGAATCATACATTATAGTAATAATGGAGCAGATTAGAATCATGGATGCTCGACTATGATTTACTCACACTGAATTACTTCAATAGATAGTGAGACAATTTCCACATAGTTGGATGACTCGGGAACCATAGATTAACTGCAAGCTGACAAGCTCTAATGTATTAAAGTGCAACAGAAAAATCATTTTGCTGAGGCCTCAGCTGAGCAATAGCCTCAAAATTGCATGTGCAATTTATCTGATTTTATTCCGCATTCAAGTACAATGTTGTTGTTATATCTTGTTAAATATGAAATAAATTATGATTTATTTTGTTATGAGTCCAGAGCTTTGAAAACACATATTTATCTGCAAGTGATATTAAATTCATTTTGAGCAGCATTGCAAAGCGTGTGATAATGTGAGTGGATCGTTTTGCACCCATCTCGATTCTTGTTAACTGCAACAAAAAGAATTATCGGGCAACCTGCACTCGGCCTTAAGGTGAAGATGAAGCATCAGATCAAGCTCAGGATGAGCTGCAATGCTTTTTCTTGTCAGCTTGGACCTTGTATGTCTCTCTTGTGGAGACCAGGAATTGGCTTCAATTTGAATTTTGAGCAAGCAATGGGATGGATGAAAGGTTTGTCCTGTCCACTATGCACATTAGTGTTGTAACTTTAAGGGTGCTACTGCCAAGACAAATCATTGTCTGTCCCCTACTCCAACAAAGAAAGAAGACTTTCATCCTTTCACTCCGAAATGATGAATTGAACTATTTCAACAGATGGACTTTCAAAGAGCCCAGAGGAGTGAGGTTGAAGGCGTGTAGAAGGTGGGTTCCATAGAATCATACAGGAGGTTGGACTGGATTTTCCGGTCACGCAGTTGCATGTTTCTCGGCGGCGTGCCATTCACTGGCCGTGGAATGCTATACTCTCGCCGCTTGTCAATGGGCTTTCCCATTGAAACTGTCCCGTTCCCCCAGGAAACCCATAGTTGCAGGTGCATTGCCGGAGCACTGAATGTCTGAAGCCCACTTCCGGGAGGTCTGGGCAGCATTGTCCCAACGGGATGGAAGGCAGTAAGGCATAGGAAGCCAAGTAAGCCACTTTCAGAAATACTTACATCTCATTTGCATCCAGTCAAATGGAATTTGGTGGTCCCTTGTGAATTAAATGTACAGTGCATTAGTAGCATGGGCAACAGATCCCTGACCATTCATAGGTGGTGGTATCCAGGCGAGACCGCAGACCCTGAGAGGAAAGGCAGCTATTGTGGAGCTGCCTTCAAATTTATTTTCAATTTATTCTTTCATGGGATGTGGGCATCACTGGCAAGGCCTGCATTTGTTGCCAATCCTGAAGTGTGTTTGAACTGAGGAGCTTGCTGGGTAATTAAGCTTCAATCACATGTAGGCCAGACCGGTTTATGATGGGAGATTTCCTTCCTGACAGGGACAGATGGGTTTTTATGTCAATCATCTCACGGTCACCATGAGTGATACTATTTTGTACATTTCAGATTTTTTTTTCAATTTCCAGCAGCCATGGTGGAATTTGATCCCATGCTCTCAGACCCTGCACTTCTGGATTACTTTTCCAGTGACATTACCACTGGGCCACCATCTTCCCCTTCTTTCTAAAGACATTGGAAACTGCTGCCAAAAAGGGAGAGCAGGTCAACAAACTCACTCAGCTGAGCAGCTGTGCGGAGAAGCTGAGGGGAAGCACAGAGGACCTGAGCATATAAATATTCGAATTAGGGGTAGGCCACTCGGCCCCTCGAGCCTGCTCCGCTATTCAATACGATCATGGCTGATCTGGCTGGAACCGCAACCCCATGATTCTGCTTACTCCCGATAACCTTTCACCCCCTTGGTTTTTTTCCGTTTATAAAATTTAGAGTACCCAATTGTTTTTTGGCAATTAAGGGGCCACTTAACATGGCTAATCCACCTATCCTGCACATCTTTGGGTTGTGGGGGTAGGACCCATGCAGAAACAGGGAGAATGTGCAAGCTCCACACAGACAGTGGCTGGGATCGAACCTGGGTCATTGCTGCACCCCTGTGCTGCCCCGATCTTTCATCCCCTTGTTAGTCAAGAATCTATCTAGCTCTAAAAATATTCAAAGACTCTGCTTCCACTGAGGAAGAAAGTTCCAGAGACTCATGACCCTCTGAGAAAAAAATGTCTCCTTGTTTCTGTTTAAATAAGTGACCCCTTATCTTCAAACAATGGCCCCTGGTTCTAGATTCTCCGACAGAAGAGAACATCCTCCCAACACCCACCCTGTCAATCCCCTCAGGATCTTAAAGGTTTGATCAAGCCATCTCTTACTCTTCTGAACTCTAGTGGATACAATCCTAACTTCTCCAAGCTTTCTTCGAAAGCCAACCTGCCCATTCCTGGTATGAGTCTAGAAAACCTTCTCTGAACTGCTTCCAACATCTTTCCTTAAATAAGGAGACCAGCACTGTACACAATACTCCAGATCTGGTCTCACCAATTCCCTGTGCAGCTGAAACATATCCTCCCAACTTTCGTACTCAACTCCTCTCACAGCAATCAATAACATTCCGTTAACTTTCTTAATTACTTGCTATACCTGTATAGCAGTCTTTTGATCTATGCAAGATCCCTCCGAGCTCTGCAATCTCTCATCGCTTAGATAATAAGCCTCCTTTTAATTCTTCCTGCCAAAATGGACAATTTCACATTTGCCCACATTATACTCAATTTGCCAGAATTTTGCCCACACGCTTAACCTGTCTATGTCGCTTTGTAGCCTTGTTACAGCCTCTTCACAATTTACTTTCCTACTTATCTTTGTGATATCAGCACGATAGCACAGTGGTTAGCACTGTTGCTTCACAGCACCAGGGCCCAGGTTCGATTCCTGGTTTGGGTCCCTGTCTGAATGGAGTCTGCACATTCTCCCCGTGTCTGCGTGGGCTTCCTCCGGGTGCTCCGGTTTCCTCCCACAAGTCCCCAAAGATGGGCTGTTAGGTGAATTGGACATTTTGAATTCTCCCTCTGTGTCCCCGCACAGGCGCCGGAGTATGGCGACTAGGGGCTTTTCACAGTGACTTCATTGCAGTGTTAATGTAAGCCTACTTGTGACAATAATAATGATTATTATTATTATTTAGTCACTTCATTCAAGTCATTTATGTGAATTGCAAAATGTTTGAGGCCCCAGCACTGATCCCTGTGGCACACCACTCATTACATCCTGCCGACCAGAATAAGACCCAATTATGCCAGCTTTCTGTTCCTGTTAGCTTGCCAAACTTCAGTCCATGCCAATATGTTACCCTCTACAGCATGAGCTTTTAATTTTGGCAATAAAATTTGATGTGGCACCTTTTAAATGCCTTCTGGGATATCCAATGGTTCCCCTTTATCAGCAGCACATGGGTTTGCTTCAAAGAACTCCAATAAATTGGTTAAATCTGATTTCCCTTTCACAAAATCATGTTGATTCTGACTTATTGCTTTGAATTATTAGAAATGCCCCGCTATAACATCTTTAATCTGACAATTTATTGTCAGAAGTAGGCTTCAATGATGTTACTGTGAAAAGCCTCTAGTCGCCATATTCTGGTGCCTGTTCAGGGAGGATGGTATGAGAATTGAACCCGCGTTGCTGCCTTGTTCTGCATTACAAGCCAGCAGTTTAACCCACTGTGCTAAACCAGCCCCTTCCAGATAATGATATTTATATGTGTGGCCTACTTGAGGCAGCATTCTCCCGGTGTCCGGGAGTCGCCAACTGCAACCGCGAGGCCTCACCTAGCCACCAATTAGTACTGGTCTCCACAAGCAGAGAAACAAGGTAAATAAGCTTGTAGTGCACATTGCAATTGGTGGGTATGATATTGTGGGCATCACAGAGACATGGCTAAAAGGGGATCAGGGCTGGGATCTAAATATCGAAGGATATGTGTCCCAGCAAAAGGACAAGCAGATGGGCAGAGTGGCAGTTAAATTGATAGCAAGAAGCGATTTGAGTTGGAAGGCTTAGAATCTGTATGGGTAGAGTTGAGGAATTGCAAAGAAAAAAGGCCTTGCTCAGATTTATGGGTACAGGCCCCTTAGCAGTAGTTAGGACGTGGGGCACAAAATAAATCAGGAGATAGAAAATGCAAAAAAGAAAGGCAAGATAACAATAATCATGGGGGACTTCAATGTGCAGGTGGTCTGGGAACATCAGGTTGGGAGCGGATCCCAAGAAAAGGAATGTTTACGAGATGGTTGTTTGGAGCAGCTTGTGGTAGAGCTCACTAGGGAACAGGCAATTTTTGGATTTGGTGATGTGTAATGAGGCAGACTTGATCAGGGTACTTAAGGTGAAGGAACTCTTCAGGGCCATTGATGACAATATGATCGAACTTACCCTGCAGTTTGAGAGGGAGAAGCTGGAATTAGATGTAACAGCATTACAAATGAGTAAAGATAACTACAAAGACATGAGGAAGGTGCTGGCCAGTGTTGATTGGAAGGGGTACCTGTCAGGGAAGATGGTGGAACAGCAATGGCAGGGGTTATTTGGGAGGCACAACAGAAATTCATCTCAAGAAGTAGGAAACATGCTAAGGGGAGGACGAGGCATCCATGGCTAACAAAGGAAGTCAAGGACAACATAAAAGCAAAGGAAAAAGCATACAAAGTGGCAAACATTAGTGGGAAGCAGGAAGATTGGGAAGCCTTTAAAAGCAAGCAGAGGACAACTAAAAAAGCAATAAGTGGGGAAAAGATGAAATGTGAGTGTAAGCTAGCTGGTAATATAAAAGAATATTGCAAGAGTTTTTTCAATATGTAAAAGGTAAGAGAGAGGCAAGAATGGACATTGGACCACTGGAAAATTAGGCTGGAGAAGTCGTAATGGGGACCAAAGAAATGGCAGAGGAACTGAATAGTTACTTTGCATCAGTTTTCATGGTGGAAGACACCAGTGGCATACCGGCAGCGGGATGCTCCGTTTTGGTGGCGCCCGGGGGTTTCCCGACGGCGTGGGGCTGTCCCACAATGGGAAACCCCATTGACCGACTGGCGTAACGGAGAATCCTGCCGGAGGGTTGAGGCAGAAATGTGGCGCGGCGGGGTAGAGAATACAGCCCCAGAACTTCAAGAGAGTCGGGGGGCAGAGTCAGTGTAGCGGCCATCACTAAGGAGAAGGTGTTGAGGAAGCTGAAAGGTCTGAAGGTGGATAAATCACCCTGACCAGATGGACTACACACCAGGGTTCTGAAGGAGATAACCGTGGAGACATTGGTGGTGGTCTTTCTGGAATCACTGGAGTCAGGGAGGCTTCGTTAAGGGGAGGGCATGCCTGACAAATCTGTTGCATTCTTTGAGGAGGTAACAAGGAAGTTAGATAAAGGAGAGCCAGTGGACATAATCTATTTGGATTTCCAGAAGGCCTTTGACAAGGTGCCATACAGGAGACTGCTAACTAAGATAAGAACATAGAACAGAGAACATACAGTGCAGAAGGAGGCCATTCGGCCCATCGAGTCTGCACCGACCCACTTAAGCCCTCACTTCCACCCTTTCCCCATAACCCAATAATCCCTCCTAACCTTTTTGGACATTAAGGGCAATTTAGCATGGCCAATCCACCTAACCTGCACGTCTTTGGACTGTGGGAGGAAACCGGAGCACCCGGAGGAAACCCACGCAGACACGGGGAGAACGTGCAGACTCCACACAGACAGTGACCCAGCGAGGAATTGGACCTGGGACCCTGGCGCTGTGAAGCCACAATGCTATCCACTGTGCTACCGTGCTGCCCTTGATGTTACAACAAAGGCAAAGGCATGGATAGCGGATTGGCTGACTGGCAGAAGGTAGAGAGTAGGGATAAAGGGGTCTTTTTCAGGATGGCAACTGGCAACTCATGGTGTTCCAGAGGCCACAACTATTCACGATATACATTAATTGTCTGGAAGAATGAACTGAGGGCATTGTTGCTAAGTTTGCAGATGATACAAAGATATGAAGAGGGACAGGTAGTGTTGAGGAAGTAGAGAGGCTGCAGAAGGACCTGGACAGGCTAGGAGAGTGGGCAAAAAAGTGGCAGACGGAATACAATTTGGAAAAGTGTGAGGTTATGCACTTTGGTAAGAATAGAGGCATAGACTTTTTCCATTGAGGAAAAGGCTTCGGGAATCAGAAATCAGAAGCACAAAGGGTTCTCTAGTTCAGAATTCTCTTCAGGTTAACATGCAGGTTCAGTTGGTAGTTTGGAAGGCAAATGCAATGTTAGTATGCAATTCAAAAGGGCTGGAATAAAAGAGCAGAAATGTACTGGATAAAAGCAAATTACTGCAGATACTGGAATCTGAAACCAAAGAGAAAACGCTGGAAAATCTCAGCAGGTCTGACAGCATCTGTAGGGAGAAAAAAGAGCTAATGTTTCGATTCTAGATGACTCTTTGTCAAAGCTTTGACAAAGAGTCATTGGACTCGAAACATTAGGTCTTTTCTCTCCCGACAGATGCTGCCAGGCTTGCTGAGATTTTCCAGCATTTTCTCTTTGCTCACAGGGATGTACTGTTGGGGCTGTATGAGGCTCTGGTCAGACCCCATTTGGAATATTGTTAGCAGCTTTGCAGCCAGTATCAAAGGAAGGATGTGCTGGCCTTGGAGGGAGTCCAGAGGAGGTTCACATAAATGATCCCAGGAATGAAGGGCTTATCACATAGGAGCAGCTGAGGACTCTGGGTCTGTACTCGATGGAGTTTAGAAGGATGAGGGGGATCTCATTGAAACATACAGAATACTGAGAGGCTTAGTTAGAGTGGACTTGGAGAGGATGTGTCCACTAGGAGACGAAACTGGGACCCAAGGGCTGGAAGAAATTGGAACCCACTGGAAGCCTCAGATTGAAGGGATGATACTTTAAAACAGATATGAGGAGGAATTTCTTCAGCCAAAGGGTAGTGAATCTGTAGAACTGATTGCCACAGAAGGCTGTGGAGGCTAAGCTACTAAGTGTCTTTAAGACCGAGATAGACAGGTTCTTGATTAATATGACGATCAGGGGTTATGGGGAGAAGGCAGGAGAATGGGGATGAGAAAGACATCAGCCATGATCGAATGGCAGAGAAGATCTCATGGGCTGATTGGCCTAAATCTACTCCTATATCTACTGGCCTTTTGGAGGCCATTGGTATGCTCAAAAAATGCCAGCTTGACCATACCAACCTAGCACCCTGGCAGTGCCCTTGCCATCTGGCAGTGCCACATGGGCATCTTGACAGTGCTAAGCTGGCACCCAGGTGGCACTGCCAGGGTGCCCAGGGCACCATCCTGCCTAAAGGGCATGCAGCTGGGGGCCTACGATCCCCTTGGAGACCCCCGTGAGTGCCATTCCATCTGGTCCCCGTTTGAATCCCAAAGCCTCAGGTACCACGGGAATCTGCACATTAGAGTAAGGCTTACTGCATTGCTCTAATATGCAGATTTGCGAAAACTTACCTCACCCACTGTGGGCAGAATTCCTCTTGCAACGTCTCACGAGATTGTGTTGAATCTCACGAGGCGTTGCGAGCCGGTAAATTCTGGGAGGAGGGTCTCCCGGCTTTTACCGGCCACGCTGCGCCACGACGAGCTGCTTTTCCTGCGCAGCGTGGCCGGTACATCGAGCCCCCAGACTTTTTTGGGTGAATCATGCCCCGGGTCTCGTTTGGCCTGCCCTCTGATTTGTTCCAGAATGTGTTGTTCTAAGTAACAATTCCGAAAACATTCTTTGAACTCATCATCTACATTACCTGTGCCTAACTGATTTTTCCAATCTTCCTGAAGATTAAAATCCCGACATGATTATTGCAGTAACTGTCCAACCAGCTCCCATTATCTATTTTTTAATACACTGTCCTACCGTTTAGTTACAATTAGGGGGCCAAGCACCACTCCCACAAATAACTTCTTGCCTTCAGCTTTCATCCCAACCCAAACCGCATCTCACTCCTGGTTTCCTTAACCTAGGTGATCCCTCTATAATGTGCCGTTGACATAATTAATTGAGAGAGCCACCCTTCCACCTTCCTGTCATATAATCATAAAATCATGGAATCCCCACAGTGCAGAAGAAGGCCATTTTGCCCATCGAGTCTGCACCAACCCCAGGAAAGAGCACCCTCACCTAGGTCCACTCCTCCTTCCTATCCCCATAACCACACCTAACCTTTTGGGCAATTTATCATGGCCAATCCACCTAACCCGGACATCTTTGACTTTTAAAAAGCAGTTAGGCAGTTACACGGGCAGGCTGGGAATAGAGGCTTTGGGCCAAATGCGGGCAAGTGAGACTAGCTTACTGATAGAAACTGGGCAGCATGGACAAGCTGGGCCAAAATGAAAATGAAATGAAATGAAAATCGCTTATTGTCACAAGTAGGCTTCAAATGAAGCGACTGGGAAAAGCCCCTAGTCGCCACAATCCGGCGCCTGTTCGGGGAGGCTGGTATGGGAATTGAACCGTGCTGCTGGCTTGCCTTGGTCTGCTTTCAAAGCCAGCGATTTAGCCCTGTGCTAAACCAGCCCCAAAGGGCCTGTTCCCATGCTGTAAACATCTATGACTCTATGTGACACTTGCACAGTTCAATTCTGGCCTTGGGTCACTGTCTGTGTGGAGTTTGTACATTCTCCCCGTGTTTGCATGAGTTTCCTCCGGGTGCTCCGGTTTCTGCCCACAGCCCAAAGATGTACAGGTTACGTGGATTGGCCAGGGGTGTGCGGGTTAGGTTGTGGGGTTCCGGGGGTAGGGCAGGGTGGATGGGTGAGTGGACATGGGTAGAGTGCTCGTTCAAAGGGTCAGTGCAGACTCAATGGGCTGAATGGCCTCCTTCTGCGCTGTAGGGATTCTATAATTCTATGATTTATTGTCAGGTGTACTGAGGTACAGTGAAAAGTATTGTTCTTCATACAGTCCAGTCAGATCATACCATTCATGAAAAACATAGGACATATGATAAAAACACAATGTAAGTACATAGACATAGACTTCGATTGAGCATACAAACTGTAGCGCTACACAGTAATGAAGATGCAAGAAAAGATCAGGGGCGTCATTCTCCGACCCCCCAGCGGGTCGGAGAGTGGCCGTTGGCCGCCGTGAATCCCGCCCCCGCCGAAGTCTCCGAAGGGAGAAAAGTCGGCAGGGCGTTAATGTCGCCGCTGCCGCGGAGAATGTCACGGGTCTGCGCAAGGCAGCCGATTTACGGCCTGCCGATATTCTCCCTTCCGGATGGGCCGAAGTCCCGTCGACGTGAACGGTCAATCAAACCTCCTTTTCATCGGCGAGACCCGGTGCTCCAGGTTCACGCCGACCAGCGTGGAGGTGAGTGACGGCCTGGGGGGTTGGCTCTGGGCAGGCGATGGCGTGGCCGCAGTCTGAATGCGTGAGGAGAGGTGTGTCTCGGCTTGTGTGTGTGTGTGTGCGGCGGGGGGGGTGGGGGGGGGGGTGGGTAGAATAGGCTGGGCTCCGGGGGAGTGCCGGGAGGGGGTCCGTGCCGGGGAGGGGGATGGGGGGGTCCGTGCCGGGGTGGAGGTTAGGGGGGGGTCCGTGCCGGGGAGGGGGATGGGGGGGGGTCCGTGCCGGGGAGGGGGATGGGGGGTCCGTGCCGGGGTAGAGGTTGGGGGGGGGGTCCGTGCTGGGGAGGGTGATTGCGGGGGGGAGGTCCCTGCTGGGGAGGGGGATGGGGGGTCCGTGCCGGGGTGGAGGTTGGGTGGGGGGTCCGTGCTGGGAGGCTGATTGGGGGGGGGAGGTCCGTGCTGGGGAGGGGGATGGGGGGGTCCGTGCCGGGGTGGAGGTTGGGAGGGGGGGTCCGTGCCGGGGAGGGGGATGGGGGGGGTCCGTGCCGGGGAGGGGGATGGGGGTGTCTGTGCCGCGGTGGAGGTTGGGGGGGGGTCCGTGCCGGGGAGGGGGATGGGGGGGGGGACCGTGCCGGGGAGGGGGATGGGGGGGTCCGTGCCGGGGTGGAGGTTGGGGGGGGTCCGTGCCGGGGAGGGGGATGGGGGGGTCCGTGCCGGGGTGGAGGTTGGGGGGGGGGTCCGTGCCGGGGAGGGGGATGGGGGGGTCCGTGCCGGGAAGGGGATGGGGGGGTCCGTGCCGGGGAGGGGGATGGGGGGGGGTCCGTGCCGGGGTGGAGGTTGGGGGGGGGGTCCGTTCCGGGGGTGGGGGGGGGTGCCTGCTGGGGAGGGGGATGGGAGGGCAAGTGAGTTGGTCCACCTGGCCAGGTGCCAGCCTCCAACAGTTGGACCCATGCGGTCCATGCCACCTGGCTGGGGGCAGGAGGGGATTTGGGCAATGATGACATGTCGTCGTTCCCCTCCCCCCACCAGGCCGTCATGTTTTCCGATCATCCAGCGATGTTGGCCGCCGTGGCGGCAGCCGCTCATGTCTATGTTGCCCTGGATGAGGAGGAGGAGGAGGAGGAGGAGGAGGAGGAGCGTGCCTGAGCGGCGGCGCAGGCTGCTGCAGAGGGGCAGGCGGCAGCCGCCCAGGCTGGAGGGACACCCGACCGACAGGACGAGGAGGGGGAGGAGGACGTCGTGGCCCCACGGCAACGCAGGCACCCGAGGGCGCCCCGTGTGTACCGGCCCAGGCAGTCATACCAGGACCTCACGGACCGGGAATGCAGGAGGAGACTCCGGATGAGCCGGGAAACCGTGGCACACATCTGCCACCTGCCGGCACACCTGTCACCGCGTGGCACTGGCGGGGGACACCCTCTCCCCGTGTCCGTCAAGGTTACGGTGGCCCTGAACTTTTATGCAACGGGGTCATTCCAGGCACCGAGTGGGGACCTGTCCGGCATATCGCAGACATCGGTGCACCGGTGCATCCGGGCAGTGACAGATGCCCTATATGCCATGGCGCACCTCTACATCCGCTTCCCCGGCCAAGGTGCCCGGGCCGTGGGCTTCTCTGCTGTGGTCCAGGGCGCGATCGATGGGATGCACGTCGCTGTGCGGCCACCTGCAGATAACAGGGCCGTGTTCACTAATAGGAAGGGGACCTATTCGATGAACGTACAGGTGGTCTGTGACCACCGCATGATGATCCTGCACGTCTGCGCCCATCACCCAGGCAGTGTACACGACTCATTCGTGTTGTCGCGGTCATCCATCCCCGGCATGTACGAGGGACGCCATCCCCGGCTGAGGGGCTGGTTGCTGGGCGACAGGGGCTACCCATTGCGATCGTGGCTGATGACGCCTATACGGAGGCCATGCAATGAGGCGGAGAACCGCTACAATGGTGCCCATGTAGCGACAAGGGGAGTGATCGAGAGGTGCTTTGGCGTGCTGAAGATGCGTTTCAGGTGCCTGGACCTCTCTGGGGGCGCCCTCCAGTATCGGTCAGATAGGGTCGGCCGCATCATTGTGGTGTGCTGCGTCCTGCACAACATAGCCCAACAGAGGGGCGATGAGCCGCAGGCAGAGAAGGGCGGAGTGGAGGAGCAGCAGGAAGAGGCGCAGTCCTCCCAGATGAGGGGGATGGGGGTAATGGTCAGGGCAGACGGGGTAGACACAGGCGGGTGGCTGTCCACCGTTACCGGCTGGCC
This sequence comes from Scyliorhinus torazame, assembly GCF_047496885.1. Taxonomy (NCBI): domain Eukaryota; kingdom Metazoa; phylum Chordata; class Chondrichthyes; order Carcharhiniformes; family Scyliorhinidae; genus Scyliorhinus; species Scyliorhinus torazame. Next base: position 200,797,927 of record NC_092712.1, on the reverse strand, counting down.
CAGCGGGCACGGGACAGACTGATAGACGCCCGCTTCACTGACTAGATGGGCGTGGGAATCGGGTAGTATGGCCACAGACCGCACACCATGGCAACAGCCGACCACCCACACCCCCCACCCATCCACCCACCCAGCACCCTCACCCCCCTCCCCAACCCCACCCACCCCACCCGCATGCACACCACCCCCCGCCCCCCCCCCCCCATTGCCGATCCACCTGCGGCACAACGGGCCGGGCTCACACAGTTGCGGGTGGACGCGTGTCTATCGCAGGCCATGGAGGATGATGACAACCCGCCCTGCGGTGAGCTCCTGGCTCTACATCGTTGGACTATGTCTGACCCATGGCCACAGTACCACCATCCACCCAGACCATCCCTGCATGCGGCTGTGACACTGCAGCGCACGGTCCCGTTCTCTGCCCGGGGGATGTTGATGGCGGCCCAGGGGGAAGGGGGCAGACTCACCTGGGGCTCAAGTAAGACCACCCCTCACACACACACTTGCGCTCAACGTACATGACACCCACGCACACTTTGGACAGAGCACAAAGGCAGCTTCTGTAGGTGTAACATTGACTTTAATAACCAAAGGAATTCATGCACGTGCCCGAGTCCCTAAAACTCATCTGTGCCCTGCAACCATGCCAACTTACTCAGTGTCTAATTGTTTGGCCTTACGGGCCCTTTGACTACATCTACGTGGTTCCCCAGACGGTACAGCAGAACTGGAGGTGGACTCCTGTGATTCCTGCCCTCTGACACTGGATCCCTTTGGCGGCCGTTTCCTGGGGCGTCCTGGCCAAGATGGGCCAGGCTGCGGCCCGGGCGACTGGGATGGCGAGCTGCCAGCCTGTCCTGCCCGTTGCCCACCCGATGCACCTGGGATGGAAGGGGGGGAGTCCGAGGTGTCGCGGTGTACCGGGACCTCCCCTACAGAGGGAGCCAGGATGGACCACACCACCTCCTCCTCCCTCGGGGTGCCCGATGGCCCCCAGGCCTCTACATGGGTGGGGGATGCGAACGGACTGGCCACCCAACGCCCCCCCGACATCTGGCGCTGCCAGTCCTGGAGGCCCGTGCTGGTATCGACAGGGGTCTGCAGGTTTGCAGCCATGGAGCCCAGGGGGTTGGCAAACCCTGTCTGTGACAGTGCGACGCCGGCTCGCACATGGCCATTGGCGCCGATGCCCTCAGCGATGGCCTGCAGAGACTGGGCTATGGTCTGCAGAGACTGGGCCATGGCCTGCTAAGACTGGGCTATGGCGTTGAGCGCCTCTGCCATCTGGCGCTGGCACTGGCTCATGGCCTCCTGTGAGAGGGCAGCCATTTCCTGGGCCACAGACGCCGCCTGCACGGAAAGCCCCAGGCCTCGCAAACCGTTCCCCATGTCTGACACCGTCGCACCCATTGCCTCCACCGCGGACGCCACCCGTGCGGTTTCGGCCTGGGTGGCACGCATGACCGGCACCACTCCCAGCTCCTGGACGCGGGTGGACTCCTCCACCTGCGACCGCAGCCGTCGCAAGCCGCCCGTCACCCTCTTCGCTTGTCTCCGGGTCGGTGGTTGCATCGGATCTATGTGTGGGTGTGGTAACTCCAGGAACCCGGGATCCATCTGGGCGGCAGATGTTCGCTTGGGCTGGGCTGCCCTCCGACCGCCCGGCCCCTCTGCTGCTCCTACCTCCACCTGCTGTACCGGGACGGCTGTGTTGTGCGCACCAGTGAGTGTACCAGACGCCTCATCACTAAAGTGCCCAACCGAGGTGAGTGTTTCTGCGATGGTGGAGGGTGTTGGTGACAGCAGTGGCGTTGTGTCGTGCTCTTCGTCCCACTCTGAGTCCATGGCACTTTGGGGTGGGGGTTCGTCTCCACCCATCCACTCTGAGTCACTGTCCGGTATTTCGTCTTCCTGGGTAGTGCTGTCCCGGGTACTGCTGCCCGGGTAGTGGTGTCCTGGGTAGTGGTGTCCTGGGTATTGGTGTCCTGGGTAGTGGTGTCCTGGGTAGTGGTGTCCTGGGTAGTGGTGTCCTGGCTCGGATGTGACGGGGGCCTGTGGCTGCCCCCCTCATCGCTGGGTGGTCGCTCCCGCACGTGACGGGGGTGTCGTCTCCCTGTTGCTCCAGGTCTCTCCGTCTCCCGTGGTGTGCGAGGGGCATCCTGCGGGCGTCGCATGCTGGACGGTGCGGGTCTCTCCGTCTCCCGTGGTCTCCGAGGGGCATCCTGCGGACGTCGCATGCCGGAGGGTCCGGGTCTCTCCGTCTCCTGTGGTCTCCGAGGGGCATCCTGCGGGCGGTCTGCATCTGCGGGGATGGGTGCCTGGACGTTTGGTCCTGCGATACACAATGAAGCATGCATGGTTAGACATCAGGCAGTGATCAGGTGATACGGGGGAGGGGGATATAGGGGAGGGGGGATATGGGGACGGGCTGTCGGTGGCTCACTTACTAGTACGCCCCCGACCTCTGCATCAGCAACCTCCCGGTCCTCAGGTCCACCAGCCAGTTCCAGGGCCCTTTCCTGGTGTTCGGTCAGTGGCCTCTCATCAGCGGGGCCTCCTCCAGTCCTCACATGCTCCCTATTGTTGTGTGCGTGCTTCTCCTGTGGGGGGGGGGGGGGTGGCAGGGGTAAAAGGCAACACTGTTAGGCAGGTATATGAATGCACACCATCGGTTGCCCGTGCATTGCAGAGGTTAAGGTTAGGGCTGGATTCACTTGGGGATATGGGGGAGGGGGGGATATGGGGGATATGGGGGAGGGGGGATATGGGGGAGGGGGGATATGGGGGAGGGGGATATGGGGAGGGGGGATATGGGGAGGGGGGGATATGGGGGAGGGGGATATGGGGGAGGGGGGATATGGGGGAGGGGGGATATGGGGGAGGGGGGATATGGGGGAGGGGGGATATGGGGGAGGCTCACCCTGCCTGCTCTGACGAGGTCGTTCACCTTCTTGTGGCACTGGGTGCCTGTCCGTGGTGTCAGGGCCACAGCGGTGACAGCCTCTGCCACTTCCCTCCACAGACGCCGGCTGTGGCGTGGGGCAACTCTGCGGCCGTGCCCGGGATACAGGGCGTCCCTCCTCTGCTCCACCGCGTCCAGGAGCGCCTCCACATCGCGTGACTCGAACCTCGGGGCTGAGCGGCGGCCAGCCATCCAGTCGGGTGTTGCGGTCGGGTGTTGCGGTCGGGTGGGGGGGAGCAGCGCGGCCTTATGAGCCGTCACGCCGTGCGGCGCGTATGACGCTGCACGGCGTGAACCACTGCGCAAGCGCGGATCCCGTTACTTCACTGCTAGCCCATTTCGGGCCGGAGACTATCGACCCATTTTTCCGACGTGACGCAAGTCGGATTTGCGTCGTTTTTTGCGCCGATCGGCGGACTTTCCGCCGATAACGGAGAATTTTGCCCCAGTTCAGTCCATAAGAGGCCAATTCAGGAATCTGGTAACTGCTCGGGAGAAGCTGATTTTGAACCTGTTAGTGCATGTTCTCAGACTTTTGTATCTTCTGCCTGATGGAAGAGGTTGGAAGAGAGAATAGCCCGGATGGGAGGGATTTTTGATTCTGCTGCCTACTTTCTCAAGGCTGTGGAAGGTGTGGACAGAGTCAGTGGATGGGAGGTGATGGGCTGGGCTGTGTTTGTAACTCTCCGTAGTTTTTACGGTCTCAGACCGCAAGAGCAGAATGTAATTGATTACACCCATGTAGTTCCTGTTCTGAGTGTTAGGGGTTCCTGCCCTTTACAAGAAGGTGGGCCCCCACAATGGCTTTTACAGTGACGCTGGGAGCTCAGAAGCACTGGAGGCAGGTGGGAGATGGTTCCAGGAGAAGATGGTGCCATAGTAGCAACATCACTGAACTCGTAATCCAGAGGCCCAGTCTAATGCTCTGAGGACATTATTTCAAATCCCACCAAGGCAGCTGTTGGAATTTGAATTCAATTAGTAAATTTAGAATATAGGAATAATCTTTATTGTCACAAGTAGGCTTACGTTAACACTACAATGAAGTTACTATGAAAATCCCCTCATCGCCACACTCCGGCGCCTGTTCAGGTACACGGAGGGAGAATTCAGAATGTCCAAATTACCTAACAGCTCGTCTTTTGGGATTGTGGGAGGAAACCGGAGTACCCGGAGGAAACCCACGCAGACACAGGGAGAACGTGCAGACTCCGCACAGACAGTGTCCCAAGACGGGAATCGAACCTGGGACCCTGGAGTTGTGAAGCAACAGTGCTAACCACCGTGCTGCCTTGTCGCCCATAAAGATAGTCTCAGTAATGGTGGCCATGAAATTAAGATTGATTGTTGTACAGAGGTATCTAGTTCACGACTGCCCCTTCAGGAGAGGAAATCTTACATCCTTATCCTGGTCTGGCCTACATGTGACTCCAAACCCACCGCAATGTGGTTGACTCTTAACTGCCCTCTAAAATCATTAGTTCAAGGGCAATTAGGTCTGGGCAACACCTTCCTTAAAAACGGCAAGTAAAGTTTACAGTCCGTCATCACCGTAAAATGAGGCCCATTGAGTTACTGATGGAATTTCATAACTGCGAAAATCATGGCCATTCTTTCCTTTTCAATCTGCACATAGTGACGCTCTGCATTGGCCAGAGTTCTGGAAACATAAGCTACCGGCTGCTCCGTCCCATCGTTCCACCAGTGGGACAACATTGCCCCAATGCCATTTGGATCGGTGTCTATGTGAAGGCGAGTGGCTTTGTCGGGTCGTAATGCGTTAACAGTTTGGAAGATAATAGTTGCCGCTTCATTCTGATGAATACTTCTACTTGAGGCACTTTCCATGACCATTTCTGGTTCTTCTTTAAAAGTACGTGCAAGGGCTCCAGCAAGGTAATCAGGTTCCGGATGAACTTCTCATAATAATTGATGTGTCCTGGGAATTACCTCAGCTCTGTCGCATTCTCAGGTGTCGGCACTCCCTTGATAGCCCGGACCTTTCCTCTACTGGGTGCAACCCGTCCTTATCGATGCCGTGTCCCTCTTCAGGCGGGCACCCATGTCAAGTAATCATCAGAGGACCCCTTCTAGGTTGCCCAGATGTTCCTTCTCAGTGGCTCCTGTGATGAGCACATCGTCCAGGTAGACAGACACCCCGGGGAGCCTTTGGTGGATGTTTTCCATTAGCCAGTGGAAAATGCTAACTGTACCCTGAATGAAAGCTGGGTGCACTTGTACAACCCCCTGTGGGTGTTGATGGTGACGTGCTTTTGAGATACCATGGTTAACTCCAAATGGAGGTACGCATGGTTCATGTCCAGCTTTGTAAATGAGTGACCCCTGGCCAATTTATCGTATAGGTCTTGTACGCATGGCATGGGGTACCTATCCAATTGTGAGGCTTTGTTCACGGTCATTTTCCAGTTGTCATACAGATGAACAGACTTGGCTGGTCAACACCAGGACCATTGGCCCTGCCCATTCAGCGAACTGGACCTGGTATATGCCCAAATTCTCCAGTTGGCTCAGTTCATCATCCACTTTCATAAGAAGGGAGTCTGAGACCGGTCGGCATCTAAAATATTTGGGTTCAGCCTCAGGGTCAACGTAGATTTTGGCTTTGGCCCCCTTTATTTTTCCCAGTCTGTCCTGGAAAACATCCGGGTACTTTCCGAGGACTTTGTACAAACTGCCAGTACCCATCCGGAGGATTAGTTGCCAGTCCATGTGGAGTCTTTGAAACAATCATGACCTAGGGCCTGGATCCGGCTCCTTGTGCCACTATCTGTGGTAGCCAGACCGACTGCTATCTGTGGGTAAGCAGGGCCACCATGGTCCCATTGATGATCAATGGTTCCTCAGTGTATGTTGCCAGCTGGTCCTTGGTATCCTTTAAGCCGAGGTGCCGAATCTCTGATCTCTAAACGGAGCCAATGGATTATTTGTTGTCCAATAATAGAACAGCAGCCCATTATTGATTTCCATGTCCAAGGGGTGACCGTTAACTTGGAGTGCTATTCTGACTGGGGCGACTTTGGGGGCTGTGGTTCAGTTTAACTCCATTAAGTTGTGTTCCATGGGTGGGGCAATGTGTAAAGCCCTGGCTCGGGGTAGGTGTGTCACCTGGCCAGGGAAATGTGTTCACTGCCGATTCTGATAGCCTCAACTGCCATGGTTCCTGGGACTGCAAGTGCTGCACTTTTGTGGGTGCTCTTATTGTCCTCCAGGGAGATGTGGTGCCCCTTGGCCATTAGGTCTGACCACAACATTGTCTTGGTGGTGACTGGGTCATGTAAGCTCCATTCTTGGGGGCCATCGCTTGTTGGAATTGGGCCCGCCAATGCTGTGTACGTCGTAATTCATGGAATCCTGGAGCTCCAGCCCTTTTTCTGCGTTCTTGCGTGTGAGTGATAGATCTATGGCCCTTTTCAGATCCAAGGTCGGTTCCACTAACAGCTTCCTTTGAGTCGCCATATTGTTAATTCCACATAACAAACAATCTCCCAACATGTCAGGGAGGGATGGGCCATAGTCACAATGTTCAGCGAACTTGTGAAGGAGCATCAGAAGTTCCATAACCGATTCCCTCGGAGTTCGTCCAGCTGTATTGAACCACTATCTCTGCATTATCACCCACAGCTTAGGGTCGCAATGATTCGTGACAAGTTTACGAGTTCACTAAAGGTACTCGAGTCTGGGGCCATCAGGTAGGTGAGGAACTTAATTATGCTGAATGTTGTGGCCTTGCAGACGGTCAGGAGTATACCTTTTGTCGGTCGTCTCCAACAATACCATTTGCCTGGAAGAAACACCTCAGTTTACTAGGCCCAGTCTTCCATACCCGCATCAAAGGCCTCAAGCCTTCAGAAAAGCTGCATTTTTATAGTCTTGCTGATCTCGCTCTCGTACTGGGGAATTCCAGTGCAAACAGGACGTCTGGAATGGCAGCCGTTGTTTTCCTCATCACCAGTATAAAAGCACAGGAGGCCCGAGTAGGTCAGTTCAAACATAGAACATAGAACTTAGAATTTACAGTGCAGAAGGAGGCCATTCAGCCCATCGGGTCTGCACCAACCCACTTAAGCCCTCACTTCCACTCTATTCCCGTAACTCAATAACCCCTCCTAACCTTTTTGGTCACTAAGGGCAATTTACCATGGCCAATCCACCTAACCTGCACGTCTTTGGTTTAATTTAGTTCAGGCTTAATTTTTAAAAGTTTAATTTAACATCAAACCAAAGGCTTCAACATGACTCACAGTCCAAATGTCCCAATCAGGACTTCTGACCTTGCCAGTCCTAGTCCAGGTCGGCTTTGATTAGGTAATTTTATGAAACCCAGCTGCTGGGCTTCGGCCTACTATCTGGGGAGCTCACATTTCACGAGTCCCATGGGAAGATCAATTGGGGTGTCCCCGTGGGTCTCGTGAGGGTTATTACAACCTGCTAAATATATTCACTACACCAGTGCTGTGAAAATCAACTTGTAAAAGTTAGCCTGGGTGCATCGCAGCTCATCCAGCACACTATCATTTATTTTCCCAATTAACTTAACATGGCTTACAATCCCAGGGCTTCCTATCACTCATAACTACCACAATTGTGATAATATGCGATTGTAAAATATTCTTCAACAATGTGGGGAAAAGTAGAACTTTGTTTTATTCCTTTCTGTTAAGTAATGGGTTAAGAGACATTGCAATTAGTTGTCTCATTTATGTTAAGTATCCATTAATTGACACTGATATGTGAAGGGGCTTCAGGTGGTCTCTGTCAGGTGATGGATGGTTAGAGTTTTGTGCGAAGGCTGTTGGAATGAAATAAATGTGTTTGTGGAAAAAAAACAGAACTTTAGACTCTTCATATCACAGCAACGAAAACGTCTAACAATTGGTAGCAGAGGATGGTTGCTGTGTGTAGCGCACAAAGACTCCGAGAGACGAATAGAGTGAAGTCGATGAGGCTTTATTAAGCGTGACTGTTCCCCCGCAGTTCAGTAGTAGACTGCCTGTGGGGGAGGACTCCTGGTTCTTATACTCCGCCTTCAGGGCGGAGCTAGAGGTCAACGGCCACCCAGGACCCGGGATCTGTCAGCCAATGACATCACGGCTTCACAGTCCCACATGACCCCTAATGCATACTACCACATTCACCCCTTGTTAAAAATGAACCTGGCGGGGTGATGCTTCGCATGGTGGTAAGGGTTTACAAGGCTGGTCCTGGGAGGAAAGCTTTCGCATGTTATTACAGTATGTACAAGGTTTTTTTTTCTTTCAAACTATTTACAGTAATCGTCAGGAGAAAAAGACAAAATGTTCTCGTTAAAAGTCCACGTATTGTAGTGTTAGATCGACGCCACGAGTCGGTCGGGTGGTCTGGTCGTCCGTGTCGATCGCCTCGGCCCCGGTGGTGGTGCTTGTTCCGGTGTTGTCGTCTCCGGGAGCCTTACGGTTTCAGCTTGGGCTTCATTCCTGGTCGGGCCTGGGAGGAGGACCGATCCTCCTGGGAAGGGGGCGGTTGCGGGGTGCGGCGGTGGCAGGAAGGGGGTGATTGGTGTCGGGGGGGTGTGTGTGTTGCCGGCGGGCGCCAGATCTCGCAGGGAGACCGTGTCCTGTCGGCCGTCGGGGTACTCCACGTAAGCGCACTGCGGGTTCGCGTGAAGGAGGTGAACCCTTTCGACCAACGGGTCCGACTTGTGCGCCCGCACATGTTTTCGGAGCAAGATGGGTCCTGGGGCCGCCAGCCAGGTCGGCAGCGACGTTCCAGAGGAGGACTTCCTGGGGAAGACAATGAGGCGCTCATGAGGCGTTTGGTTAGTGCTAGTACACAGTAGTGACCGGATGGAGTGGAGGGCGTCCGGGAGGACCTCCTGCCACCGTGAAACCGGGAGGTCCCTGGACCATAGGGCCAGTAGGACGTTCTTCCAGACCGTGCCATTCTCCCTCTTTACTTGCCCGTTCCCCCGGGGGTTGTAGCTGGTCGTCCTGCTCGAGGCTATACCATTGCTGAGCAGGAACTGGCGCAGCTCATCACTCATGAAGGAGGACCCCCTGTCGCCGTGGACATATGCGGGGCAACCGAACAGTGTAAATATGGTGTTCAGGGCTTTAATGACTGTGGCCGCGGTCATGTCAGGGCAGGGGATGGCGAATGGGAAGCGGGAGTACTCGTCCACCACATTAAGGAAGTATGTGTTGCGGTCGGTGGAGGGGAGGGGTCCTTTGAAATCCAGACTAAGGCGTTCAAAGGGGCGGGAAGCCTTAATCAGGTGCGCACCATCCGGCCTTAAAAAATGCGGTTTGCACTCTGCGCAGATGTGGCAGTTCCTTGTGACTGTACGGACCTCCTCCAAAGAGTATGGGAGGTTGCGGGACTTAATAAAGTGGTAGAACCGAGTGACCTCCGGGTGTCAGAGGTCCTCGTGGAGGGTTTGGAGGCGGTTAATTTGTGCGTTGGCACATGTGCCGCGGGATAGGGCATCGGACGGCTCGTTCAGCTTTCCGGGACGATACAAGATCTCGTAGTTGAAGGTGGAGAGCTCGATCCTCCACCTTAAGATCTTGTCGTTTTTGATTTTGCCCCGATGTGCATTATCGAACATGAAGGCTACCGACCGTTGGTCCGTGAGGAGAGTGAATCTCCTGCCGGCCAGGTAATGCCTCCAATGTCGCACCGCTTCCACTATGGCTTGGGCTTCCTTTTCCACTGAGGAGTGGCGGATTTCTGAAGCGTGGAGGGTTCGGGAGAAAAAGGCCACGGGTCTGCCCGCTTGGTTAAGGGTGGCCACTAGAGCTACGTCGGAGGCGTCGCTCTCGACCTGGAAGGGGAGGGTCTCGTCGATGGCGCGCATCGTGGCCTTTGCGATATCCGCTTTGATGCGGCTGAAGGCCTGGCAAGCCTCTGTCGACAGAGGGAAGGTCGTGGTCTGTATTAGGGGGCGGGCCTTGTCTGCATACTGGGGGACCCACTGGGCGTAGTATAAAAAGAACCCCACGCAGCGTTTTAGGGCTTTTGAGCAGTGCGGGAGGGGAAATTCCATGAGGGAGCGCATACGTTCGGGGTCGGGGCCTATTGTCCCATTGCGCACTACGTAGCCCAGGATGGCTAGCCGGTTGGTGCTAAAAACGCACTTGTCCTCGTTGTATGTGAGGTTCAAGGCTTTAGCGGTCTGGAGGAATTTTTGGAGGTTGGCGTCGTGGTCCTGCTGATCGTGGCCGCAGATGGTTACATTGTCGAGATACGGGAACGTGGCCCGCAACCCGTGTTGATCAACCATTCGGTCCATCTCTCGTTGGAAGACCGAGACCCCGTTTGTGACGCCAAATAGGACCCTTAGGAAACGGTATAATCGCCCGTCTGCCTCGAAGGCTGTGTACTTGCGGTCACTTGGGCAGATGGGGAGCTGATGGTAGGCGGACTTGAGGTCCACGGTGGAGAAGACCTTATATTGGGCAATCCGATTGACCATGTCGGATATGCGGGGGAGAGGGTACGCGTCTAGTTGTGTGTACCTGTTGATGGTCTGGCTATAGTCTATGACCATCCTTTGCTTCTCCCGTGTCTTTACTACTACCACCTGTGCTCTCCAGGGACTATTGCTGGCCTGGATTATGCCTTCCTTCAGTAGCCGCTAGACTTCGGACCGAATGAATGTCCGGTCCTGGGCGCTGTACCGTCTGCTCCTAGTGGCGACGGGTTTGCAATCCGGGGTGAGGTTTGCAAACAAGGATGGGGGCTGAACCTTGAGGGTTGCGAGGCCGCAGATAGTGAGTGGGGGTATTGGGCCGCTGAATTTGAAGGTTAGGCTCTGTAGATTGCACTGGAAATCTAATCCCAGTAATGTGGAGGCGCAGAGTTGGGGAAGGACGTAGAGCCTGTAGTTTTTGAACTCCCTCCCTTGCACCGTTAGGGTAACTATGCAGAAGCCTTTGATCTGTACGGAGTGGGATCCTGCAGCTAGGGAAATCTTTTGTGCGCTGGGACGGATGGTCAAAGAACAGCGTCTTACCGTGTCGGGGTGGATAAAGCTCTCCGTGCTCCCGGAGTCGACCAGGCATGGTGTCTCGTGCCCGTTTATCAGCACCGTTGTCGTCGTCGTCTGGAGCGATCGGGGCCGTGCTTGGTCCAGCGTCATTGAAGCCAGCCGTGGTTGTAATGGTTGAGCGTCTTCTTCGAACCCCGTGGAGCCGTCGACGCTGGGGTCCGTTGTTGCCGTCCAAGATGGCGTCGGGGGTGAACAAGATGGCTGCCCCCATGCATCGCACATGGCTGGGGGGTCACAAGATGGCGGCTGGGGTGGACAAAATGGCCACCCCCATGCGTCGTACAGGTCTGGGGTGGTCCAAGATGGCGGCGCCCCTCCTCCCCTCGTGGTGGCCGGGACCCAAAATGGCGGCGCCTGCGGGTCGCACATGGGGCGCTGGGGGGGTTGGGGAGCGTTAGGAACACGCAGGACTCCCTCTTCTCTCTAGGGACAGCGGTGGACGGGACACAAAGTGGTAGCGCCGGCGGGTCATACATGGGGCGCGGGGGGTGGGGGGGGGGTTGGGGAGCGTAAAAGGCGTGCAGGGCTCCCTGTTCTCTGGGGAGAGCGGTGGTCGGGACCCAAGGTGGTTGCGCCTGCGGGTCGTACATGGGGCGCTGGGGGGGTTGGGGAGCGTAAAAGGCGTGCAGGGCTCCCTGTTCTCCTGGGACCGCGGCGACCTCCCGGGACCGGCACACAGCCGCGAAATGGCCTTTTTTCCCACAGCTCTTACAGATCGCTGCGCGGGCCGGGCAGCGCTGCCAGGGGTGTTTCGCCTGGCCGCAGAAATAGCAGCGGGCTCCCCCGGTGCGACTTGGCGTTTGAACCGCGCAAGCCTGTGGGGTGTCCGGGGGGGGGGTGGGTTTGTCGCGATGGGTGCGTACGGAGCCCAATGAGCTGCCGCGCGGTCGGGCCGTATGCGCGGGTGTTTCGCGCGGCCACGTCTAGGGAGGCTGCTAGGGCCCGTGCCTCTGAGAGTCCTAGCGACTCTTTTTCTAAAAGTCTTTGGCGGATTTGGGAGGAGTTCATACCTGCCACAAAAGCATCGCGCATTAACATGTCCGTGTGTTCATTTGCGTTCACCGGCGGGCAGCTGCAGGCCCGTCCCAAAATTAGTAGCGCGGCGTAGAATTCATCTATCGATTCTCCGGGACTTTGCCGTCTCGTTGCGAGTTGATAGCGAGCGTAGATCTGGTTTACTGGGCGAACATAGAGACTTTTTAGTGCTGCGAACGCCGTCTGGAAATCCTCTGCATCTTCGATGAGAGAGAAAATCTCCGTGCTTAACCTCGAGTGCAGGACCTGTAGTTTTTGGTCTTCTGTGACCCGGCCGGGGGCCGTTCTGAGGTAGGCCTCGAAACAAGTCTGCCAGTGCTTGAAAGCTGCTGCTGCGTTCACTGCGTGGAGGCTGATCCTCAGGCATTCCGGGATGATCCTGAGCTCCATAGTCCTTTAGTCGCGCTTAATAAATTGTAGTGCACAAAGACTCCGAGAGACGAATAGAGTGAAGTCGATGAGTCTTTATTAAGTGTGACTGTTCCCCCGCAGTTCAGTAGTAGACTGCCTGCGGGGGAGGACTCCTGGTTCTTATACTCCGCCTTCAGGGCGGAGCTAGAGGTCAACGGCCAACCAGGACCCGGGATCTGTCAGCCAATAACATCACGGCTTCACAGTCCCACATGACCCCTAATGCATACTACCACACTGTGTAAATGTGAAGGGTTGAAAGATACAACTTTTCCAGATCAAACCAAGGAGTGAGTGAGAAAAGAAAAAAAAAGGGATATATGGCTGAACCGAGGATAAAGATGGCTGGATATGACGATCCTCCCTTATTTTCTGAAAGGGAATCGTACGACCAATGGAGATGTGCAGTAGTTATGTGGACTAAGGTAACTGCTTTGGGAAAGAGAAAACAAGGTATGGCATTGGCTCTTTCTTTACCATATGGCAGTAAAATCCGAAACAAAGTGCTTTCTGAGCTGGAATTGGAAGAGTTAGACTCAGAAGAAGGTCTGGAGACTTTATTACATTATATGGATATGATTTATAAGAAAGATGACTTGTTAAGTGCGTATGAAGCATGGTCGGATTTTGATAAGTTCCGGAAAATGGAGGATATCTCCATGGAAGACTATATAATGGAATTTGGCAGACTATATAAAAGGTTGCAGAAACACAATCTGGAATTTCCACAGTCTGTGTTGGCCTTTAAATTACTTGACTGTGCGAGAGTGAGCACCATGGATAGGCTCCTGGTTTTGACAGGAGTTGGCCAAACTAAAAATGCAGGAGTGTGTTTTGAAGTTCCCGGTTTTAGGTGACCTTAGGCACTTGAAACTCATAGTTTATAGTGATGCGTCCTATGCAAATTTATGTGATGGGGTTTCAAGCGCAGGAGGTTTTATAATTTTCCTTTTGGGGAACAATGGTAAATGTTGCCCGCTTGTGTGGGAAACAAAGAAAATAAGGAGAGTGGTAAAAAGCACTTTGGCTGCTGAGACGTTAAGCCTTGTAGAGGTGGTGGAAATGGTCTTTTATATAGGTATGATATTGCCAGAAATTTTGGGATTAGGGGATTTGGGTAATATACATATTGACTGTCACATTGACAATAAATCCCTGTGGGAAAATGTGCACTCTACAAAAAGTGTCAATGAAAAGAGGTTACGGATAGACATCGCAAGTTTGAAGCAGATGTTGGACAGAGGGGAAATAACAAAAATTAAATGGGTCGACAGGAGCTCGCAACTGTCAGACTGTTTTACGAAATGAGGGGCGAATTCACAGAAACTTTTGGATATTGTTAATGAAGGGCGGTTGTTTCTGTGACAGTTTTTTTTCTTTCTCGTCCAAAAAAAAGGGGGGGGGAAATCATGTGTGTTGTTTTTGAGTTTCTTGAAATGTTGTTTTCACCTAATTCTTTTTTTTTTCTCCAAGGAAGGGGAGACTGTTAAGTAATGGGTTAAGAGACATTGCAATTAGTTGTCTCATTTATGTTAAGTATCCATTAATTGACACTGATATGTAAAGGGGCTTCAGGTGGCCTCTGTCAGGTGATGTATAGTTAGAGTTTTGTGCAAAGGGTGTTGGAATGAAATAAATGTGTGTTTGTGAAAAAGGAACTGAACTTTAGACTCTTCATATCACAGCAATTAAAACGTCTAACACTTTCTACAGCCTTGTCTTCTGTTAGTTGACCACAGACTGTGGCTGACAAGTGGATGAATTAAATGGTCTGTCCGGTACTGGACCACTGAAAACTGAAAGACACCCAAGTTAGATCGCAAATTCCGAGAGAGGAAGAAAAGTCATCTATTGTTTCTGCCCTTGATTTTAATCTGACAGATTATTGCTTGAGGCAGAAGACAGTGAATTAGAAGCATTCAATCATAGAGTCATGGAATGATGTATCAAACAAAGAGGCCATTTAGTCTATCATGCTTGTGTTGATTCTGTGGTGAGCTTTCCAATCAATCTCTCTCTTCTACTCCTTTCTCATAGCTCCATAGTTTATTTTCTGAATAATTATTTATTTAATTCTCTTTTTTAAGTTCTTATTAAATCTGGGGCAGGATTCTCCAAAAATAGCGCTATGTCCTCACTTTCCTTAAGAAAGTCCTGAGTGATTCTCCTACCTTGCAGGGGGCTGGCAGGCCCCGGAGTGCTCCTCGCAGCTCTGGCTGCGGATACGGGGCCCCACACTTCCGGTCAGGAGTCCGCGCATGCGCACGGCGGCCTACAGTGGCCGCGCTGTGCCCGATGGCGGACTTGGACCGCGGACCGTCATCCAAACTGAAGGCCCCCACGAGATCGCGCGTGCCCATGGGTCCATGTAGCCCGATCGCTCCCCTGGTCATCCATGAGGCCCCCTCCCCCCCGGTGATCGATCCCCCCCCCCGCCCCCCACCCAGTGCGGCCGCGGACTGAGTCTGCAGCCATCAACTGAGGTTCCCGACGGCCGATACGTGGTTAGAACCACGCCGTCGGGAACTCGGCCAGTTTTGCACGGAGAATCGCGGGGGCCGCTGTCAATGGCCCCCTAGTCGTGCCGCGTAGATCGTGCGCGAGCGATTCCTGAGCGATTTCCCCTGGGACCAGAGAATCACTTCAGCGACGCCGGTCCTGATTTCCTCATAAACGGCCATTCTCCGCCCCCGTGACGAACGCGATTTCAGCGCGGGGCTGCGGAGAATCCAGCCCCTGGTTCTATCACTTTGTCAGACATTCCATTCCAGATCATATCAGCTTACTAGGTTTACACATGTCCCCTCTGATTCTTTTGCCCATCCTCTGTGACTTCCGATTACTAACACATCTGTCACCGAAAACAGTTTGGGATTGAAAAATATTTGCATAGCACCACTTCCAGTGAGGTTAAAGGCCTACCCACTGTTTTCCAGCATGAAAGGCACCTCTGGCTACTTCTCAGGTGCCTCATTTGTCTTAACAGAACTGAAGTGGTCGACTGAGGTACATCCTGTGGGTGCCCGAAGAAGCTGAAAGTGAGTGGTCATGATGGATGCTGATGCAATGCAGTACATCAAAACTAGTCAACGAGTGGCTAGGCAATGGACAGAATGCTCCCAAAACATTTCTAAGTGTGGTCTCCAATAAAAAATGAGGTGCGATTCCCATCGGGTGGGTCGGAGCGACGTAGATCGCAATCCACCCACACTTAGAAATTATTTTGGAGCCAGGGTGATTCACGTGTGTGACCTTTAGAAACCAGCAAAGTTGGATTCTCAGAGATCGGGGCATCTTTTTTGAAGGGCGTCCAATCTCAGAATAATCCTACAGCACTCCCATAAACACTGGTGAAGGGCCCCCCCCCTCCCCTCCCCCTCCCCCTCCGAAGTGTGCGACACCCCTCCATGGGTTTGACAAAGCCCCTGCCTACTTCAGGGCGCACCAGCTTTCAGGCCATCCCTTAAGCTCCCCCACCCTTCAGTCCCTCTGTTGGCCTGCCCCTTGGCAGTGCCAATCAGACACTGCCCACTGACACCATGGCAGTGCCAACCTGGCATGCTGTTCAGGCATCAGACGTTGAAAAAGAGCCAGTCTAAAAAAAATTGCTCTCAGACTGCACACATGCTCTTTGTAGGGAGCACTTCAGAGTAGAAAAAAAAAACCACTGTGAATAAAAGCACCTGGGCAGGACACCTGCTGAAAAGAGGAAGCGCTTCAGAGATAATGGACTATAAAAACAAACTAAGCCTTTGAGATAGCTGTCAGCTGTCAATCAAGAGGCTTGTAAAAGTCGATGGGGTGTGAAATTTTTTGTAAACAACCAAGAGCAAAGGATAAAAATAGGCATGTTACCACAATGGAACATCAGAGCCTCTTAAAACTTCAAGGGGAGAGAAATGAAATGTAAACAAACAAGAACAAAGGGAAAACATCAAGGGGATTGAAATGCTTCTTCAAGAAACAAGCTGCTGAATGGCTCTGTCTTGTGAGAAGATTTTGGGACAGACAGGCTTCAGCTATACTTTGCCCTATTATGGGGTGTTCAATGTGAAAGAAATCAGGCTTCAAGGCTTCACAGACCTAAAGAGACCCTATCCCAAGGGAAACCCCTGACTTGCCCTCTAGCCCAAGCCCCCCAACTCTCATCTCCCTGGAATGAACCCCCCCCCCCACCCCCCAGCAATGGCATCTTGTCAGCGGCTGCTGTGTCCCTGTGCTCCCTGGAGGTGAGTGGCGAGGCATACTCACCTCCTTGCTACACCTTGAGGCTGCCCAGTCTTTGTTTTTAAGGACCACGGGTGATACACATCCGGGTGACTTCCCTAAACTCGAATAATCTCTTTCATTTCCAATGATATTAAAATTAAATGCAATTTGGCTGTGACCAATTTCTCGCCCTTTCTGTTCGAGATCCTGATCACACCAGCTGAAGTGGGCTGGGAGAATCGGAAACTGATTTGCACCCAGCATAAATCGTGTTTTGGTGCTCTCCAACAATTTTCCCTACATCGTGGGCGTAATGTGGCTGGAGAATCGCCCTCAATGTTTTCCTTATTCTCACTTGAAAGAGCGGTGTCATTGGGCTGGGTTCTCCGCACCCTGAAGCCGAAATTGCGGCCGGCACCAGGGCGGAGAATCCATTTCCCTGCACGGAATCGGGACCGGCGCCCGTTCCCCGATTCTGCGGGCCCTGAAAAGCGACGTAATCGGAGAGTAAGCCGCGCCGCCCAGCACCTACCTGGGGCCGTTGCTGGAGGCCCGCCCCAACATTCTACCCCCCTGACCGGCCGAAGTCCCGATGGCGTGGATCTAGTGTGTTCCTGCCGGCCGGGATACTACCGTGGCGGCTGTGGACTCAGTCTGTGGCCGCCCTGGTCAGGGGCGGGGGCCTTTTATGTAGCCGGGCAATGTCAGGGTCAGGCACGCTGCCAATCGGGGGGTCTATTTTCAGGATCCGCCATGCGCGGCCTCAGACCCGGAAGTGCGGGGGCCCGTATCTGCAGCAAAAGCTGCTAGATTTATGCCGGGTCCCTGCGTGCACCACCTAGCAGGGCTAGGAATATATGGCCCTTTCACGCCAGTTTTTCTGGGGTGAAAGTCTACAGTTTTGACGCTGTTGTGAGGACATAGTCCCGAAAACGGAGAATCCAGCTCATTGGGTGTGAACCTGATGCTGCACATCAGGGTGGGGGAAAATTACCTGGACACTTTGTTTCAGGAGGCAGTCACACCCGGTAGAATAAGTACTGTTAATTCGGACAGTGGTCAGGGACAGAGTGGTGTGACTGCAAGGGAGGTAGGTAGGGGGATCCTGAGTTTAGGAGTTGAGGAGCCTCAGCCCTTGACCTTGTCCAACAGGTATGAGGTACTTGCTCCCTGTGTGGATGAGGAAGAGGGCTGTAGGGAGGATGCGTTGACTGACCACTGCACCGTGGTACAGGAAGCCATTCAAGAGGGGGGAGCAAAAAGACAAGTGGTAGTTGTAGGGGATTCTATAATTAGGGGGATTGATGGCATCCTTTGTAAGCCAGATCGAGAGTCCCGCATGGTATGTTGCCTGCCCGGTGCCAGGGTGAGGGACATCTCTGATCGGCTTGAAAGGATTTTGGAGAGGGAGGGGGAGGATCCAGTTGTTGTGGTCCACGTTGGGACTAACAACATAGGTAAGACTAGGAAAGAGGACCTGTTTGGGGATTATCAAACACTAGAGACTAAATTAAAGAACAGGTCCTCCAGGGATATAATCTGTGGATTACTACCCGAGCCACGTGCCAATTGGCATAGGGTTGAGAAAATTAGGGAAGTTAACACGTGGCTAAAGGAGTGGTGCGGGAAAGAGGGATTCCATTTCATGGGGCATTGGCATCAGTACTGGGGCAGGAGGGACCTGTACCATTGGGACGGTCTTCACCTGAACCATTCTGGGACCAGTGTTCTAGCGAATAGGATACATAGGTTGGTCACAAAGACTTTTAACTAGCAAGTTGGGGGGAAGGGAATTGTAAAGCTATGGACAGTATAATGGTTAATGGAGATCAAGGCAGCAGGTTACGTGACAGGTTACTATGTAGAGATATGGGTTCAAAGACAAGGAAAATTAGGAGAAAGGGTAAGAGGAAAAATAAATTGCGAAAAGTTACTGATCAAGGTGTTAGGATTCATAACAAAGACATAAAAAAACAGCATAAGTGTACTTTACCTGAATGCTCGTAGTATACAAAATAAGGTAAATGAGTTGATGGCGCAAATCATCGTGAATGACTATGATTTAGTGGCCATTACTTAAACATGGTTAAAAGATGGTCACGACTGGGAGTTAAATATCCAAGGGTATCAGACTATACGAAAGGATAGAATGGACGGTAAGGGCGGTGGTGTAGCTTTGTTGTTTAAGGATGGCATCCGAGCAATAGTAAGGGATGATATTGGTGCTATGATGGACAAGGTTGAATCAATTTGGGTGGAAATCAGGAATAGTAAGGCGAAAAGGTCACTGATAGGAGTAGTCTATAGGCCACCAAATAGTAACAGGATGGTAGGGCAGGCAATAAGCAAAGAAATAACGGATGCATGTAGAAATGATACAGCGGTTATCATGGGAGATTTTAATCTGCATATCGATTGGTTTAACCAGGTTGGTAAAGGCAGCCTTGAGGAGGATTTTATAGAATGTGCCCGGGATAATTTCCTAAGGTAGACTGGGAGCATAGGCTTCATGGTGAAGCAGTTGAGGAACAGTGGAGAACCTTCCAAGCAATCTTTCACAGTGTTCAGAAAACGTTCATACCGACAAAAAAGAAAGACGGTAGAAAGGGGAAAAATCGACCGTGGATATCTAAGGAGGTGAGGGAGAGTATCAAATTGAAGGAAAAAACATACAAAGTGGCAAAAATAGGTGGGAGACTAGAGGACTGGGAAGTCTTTAGGGGACAACAGAAAGCTACTAAAAAAGCCATAAAGAAAAGTAAGGTAGACTATGAAAGTAAACTGGCTCAGAACATAAAAGCAGATAGTAAAAGCTTCTACAAATATAGAAGACAAAAAAGAGTGGCTAAGGTAAATATTGGTCCTTTGGAAGATGAGAAGGGAGATTTAATAATAGGAGTCGGGGAAATGGCTGAGGAGCTGAACAGGTTTTTGGGGTCAATCTTCACAGTGGAGGACACAAATAACATGCCAGTGACTGATGGAAATAAAGATATGATAGGTGAGGACCTTGAGATGATTGTAATCACTAAGGAGGCAGTATTGGGCAAGCTAATGGGGCTAAAGGTAGACAGGTCTCCTGGCCCTGATGGTATGCTTCCCAGAGTGTTAAAAGAGATGGCTAGGGAAATTGTAAACGCACTAGTGATAATTTATCAAAATTCACTAGACTCTGGAGTGGTCCCAGAGGATTGGAAAGTAGCAAACGTGACACCACTGTTTAAAAAAGGAGGTCGGCAGAAAGCGGGTAATTATAGGCTGGTAAGCTTAACTTCGGTTGTAGGGAAAATGCTGGAATCTATCATTAAGGAGGAAATAGCAGGGCACCTGGAGGGAAATTGTCCCATTGGGCAGACGCAGCATGGGTTCACAAAGGGTAGGTCGTGTCTGACTAATTTGGTAGAATTTTTTGAGGACGTTACCAGTACAGTAGATAATGGGGAGCCAATGGATGTGGTATATCTGGATTTCCAGAAAGCTTTTGACAAGGTGCCACACAAAAGGTTACTGCATAAACTAAAGATGCATGGCATTGAGGGTAAAGTGGTAGCATGGGTAGAGGATTGGCTAACTAACAGAAAGCAGAGAGTGGGGATAAATGGGTGTTTCTCTGGTTGGCAACCTGTAACTAGTGGGGTCCCTCAAGGATCAGTGTTGGGCCCGCAGTTGTTCACAATTTACATAGACGATTTGGAGTTGGGGACCAAGTGCAATGTGTCAAAGTTTGCAGACGACACTAAGATGAGTGGTAAAGCAAAAAGGGCAGAGGATACCGGAAGTCTGCAGAAGGATTTGGATAGGTTAGGTGAATGGGCTAGGGTCTGGCAGATGAAATTCAATGTTGCCAAGTGTGAGGCTATCCATTTTGGGAGGAATAACAGCAGAATGGATTATTATTTAAACGGTAAGATGTTAAAACATGCTGCTGTGCAGAGGGACCTGGGTGTGCTGGTGTACGAGTCGCAAAAAGTTGGTGTGCAGGTGCAACAGGTGATTAAGAAGGCTAATCGAGTTTTGTCTTTCATTGCTAGAGGGATGGAGTTCAAGACTAGTGAGGTTATGCTGCAATTGTATAGGGTGTTGGTGAGGCCGCATCTGGAGTATTGTGTTCAGTTTTGGTCTCCTTACCTGAGAAAGGACATATTGGCACTGGAGGGAGTGCAGAGGAGATTCACTAGGTTGATCCCAGAGTTGAGGGGATTAGATTATGACGAGAGGTTGAGTAGACTGGGACTGTACTCATTGGAGTTTAGAAGGATGCGGGGGGATCTTATTGAAACATATAAAATTATGAAGGGAATAGATAGGATAGATGCGGGCAGGTTGTTTCCACTGGTATGGGAAAGCAGAACTAGGGGGCATAGCGTCAAAATAAGGGGAAGTAGATTTAGGACGGAGTGTGGGAGGAACTTCTTCACCCAAAGGGTTGTGAATCTCTGGAATTCCTTGCCCAGTGAAGCAGTTGAGGCTCCTTCTTTAAACGTTTTTAAGAAAAAGATAGATACCTTTCTAAAGAATAAAGGGATTCGGGGATATGGTGTACGGGCCGGAGAGTGGAGCTGAGTCCACAAAGATCAGCCATGATCTCATTAAATGGCGGAGCAGGCTCGAGGGGCCAGATGGCCTACTCCTGTTCCTAGTTCTTACGTTCTTATGTTCTTATATCGCTGGTGGGGTGGGGAAGATCTCAACCAGGGATCTCGGTGTCGCAAACCCCTCTATGGCTTCTCATGAGAGTTAGCGGCCATAATGAGATTTGCACCCATGGCGAACGGACCCTGAAAACCTTTGAACAGTCCTGACATTTATCTATTCCTGACATTTGCAGCGCTCAGGGTAAAACATTTTTTTTTTCAAATGCCTTCTTTGGTCAGCCAAGTGGTGGGGAAGAAAAGGGGAACTCTCCCTCTTACCTTTCCCCTGGAAACTCCTGCCACGCGGAGTTCCAGAAGGATGAGACCACACGTCAGCGACGCCCTCAAGAAATCGGCCGGTCGGGGGCCGAGCATCGAGGGGCGGGTCTCAGGCAATAGCCTGAGGCTCTCGGTACGCCGCCTTGGAGGGGGCGGAACATTGCGAAAGCGGCGCCACTCCCAATTTGGTCGTGAGCAGGGATTCTCCGGCCGATCGCCGAATGCGATTTTGCCGTCGGCGACCAGAGAATCCCGCCCCATATCTTTTGGAAGGTAATGGGAGGGAATGTCCGATTGCTGATGCTGAAATCGTGTTCGACGATTGGTCAGAAAATCCGTTTTTACCCCAAAATCGGGGACGTCGCTGTTTTTTGGATGTCCACTCCCTCAAAAACGGCATAATCGCTGCTGAGTGCACCGCACACCAATGAGAAAGCCTCAGGACGTTATCCGAAGCCCTCCCCCGATGCTCTGTCCCCGATGGGCCGACTTCCCTACGGCGTCGGTCGCGTGTGCTCATAGTTTCCGCGGACCTCGCGTGGCTGCTGCAGACTGTGTGCAGCGCCGCCATCGTCTGGGGGGGGTGGGCATTCCATTGGCCAGGGAGCTTCGGAAGTGGCTGGGGGACTGGTGGGGGTTGGTCCAGTGTTGGCGAGGGGGATTACAGGGAGGCACTATTTGGCAGGCCGGTCCGCGCGTGGTCGGCACCATGTTGTACAGCGTGGTCGCCGCATGTCACCGCCGTGCTCATGTGCGGCCACGGACCAAGCAGTTCTCAATCCGTACCTGCAGGTACATAAGAACATAAGAACATAAGAACTAGGAGCAGGAGTAGGCCATCTGGCCCCTCGAGCCTGCTCCACCATTCAATGAGATCATGGCTGATCTTTTGTGGACTCAGCTCCACTTTCCGGCCCGAACACCATAACCCTTAATCCCTTTATTCTTCAAAAAACTATCTATCTTTATCTTAAAAACATTTAACGAATGAGCCTCTACTGCTTCACTGGGCAAGGAATCCCATAGATTCACAACCCTTTGGGTGAAGAAGTTCCTCCTAAACTCAGTCCTAAATCTACTTCCCCTTATTTTGAGGCTATGCCCCCTAGTTCTGCTTTCACCCGCCAGTGGAAACAACCTGCCCGCATCTATCCTATCTATTCCCTTCATAATCTTATATGTTTCTATAATATCCCCCCTCATCCTTCTAAATTCCAACGAGTACAGTCCCAGTCTACTCAACCTCTCCTCGTAATCCAACCTCTTCAGCTCTGGGATTAACCTAGTGAATCTCCTCTGCACACCCTCCAGTGCCAGTAAGGCTCAAGTAAGGAGACCAAATCTGAACACAATACTCCAGGTGTGGCCTCACTAACACCTGATACAATTGCAGCAGAACCGCCCTACTCTTAAACTCCATCCTTCTAGCAATGAAGGACAAAATTCCATTCACCTTCTTAATCACCTGTTGCACCTGAAAACCAACTTTCTGCGACTCATGCACTAGCACACCCAGGTCTCTCTGCACAGCAGCATGTTTTAATATTTTATCATTTAAATAATAATCCCTTTTGCTGTTATTCCTACCAAAATGGATAACCTTACATTTGTCAACATTGTATTCCATCTGCCAGACCCTAGCCCATTAACTTAGCCTATCCAAATCCCTCTGCAGACTTCCAGTATCCTCTGCACTTTTTGCTTTACCACTTATCTTAGTGTCATCTGCAAACTTGGACACATTGCCCTTGGTCCCCAACTCCAAATCATCTATGTAAATTGTGAACAGTTGTGGGCCCAACACTGATCCCTGAGGGACACCACTAGCTACTGATTGCCAACCAGAGAAACACCCATTAATCCCCACTCTTTGCTTTCTATTAATTAACCAATCCTCTATCCATGCTACTACTTTCCCCTTAATGCCATGCATCTTTATCTTATGCAACAACCTTTTGCGTGGCACCTTGTCAAAGGCTTTCTGGAAATCCAGATATACCACATCCATTGGCTCCCCGTTATCTACCGCACTGTTAATGTCCTCAAAAAATTCCACTAAATTAGTTAGGCACGACCTGCCCTTTATGAACCCATGCTGCGCCTGCCCAATGGGACAGTTTCCATCCAGATGCCTCGCTATTTCTTCCTTGATGATAGATTTCAGCATCTTCCCTACGACCGAAGTTAAGCTCACTGGCCTATAATTACCCGCTTTCTGCCTACCTCCTTTTTTAAACAGTGGTGTCACGTTTGCTAATTTCCAATCCGCCGGGACCACCACAGAGTCTAGTTAAATTTGGTAAATTATCACTAGTACATTTGCAATTTCCCTAGCCATCTCTTTTAGCACTCTGGGATGCATTCCATCAGGGCCAGGAGACTTGTCTACCTTTAGCCCCATTAGCTTGCCCATCACTACCTCCTTGGTGATATCAATCCTCTCCAGGTCCTCACCTGTCATAGCCTCATTTCCATCAGTCACTGGCATGTTATTTGTGTCTTCCACTGTGAAGACCGACCC
Source organism: Scyliorhinus torazame (assembly GCF_047496885.1). Lineage (NCBI taxonomy): Eukaryota > Metazoa > Chordata > Chondrichthyes > Carcharhiniformes > Scyliorhinidae > Scyliorhinus > Scyliorhinus torazame. Next base: position 200,773,829 of record NC_092712.1, on the reverse strand, counting down.
AAAAGGTAATGCCGGGGCTTTACGTGGCGCGGTTGCTAGCCCTCCACCGGGCGGAGCATTGGTGCGGGGGCGATGCCAACTTTCTGGTCGTAAGACTAGATACATGCTCCGGACATAGCCTCAAAATCAAGAATCCAGCCCAATGTTCAGTTTTGAGAATTAACAGCTTAGATGTAAGATAAATAAAGTGGCCTGTTTGGATCATCACGGGTGGAGGGGGCAGACCTTGGGGGTGGCATGGCGGGGAGGCAGCTATCAGGTTGGAGGGGTTGGTGGTGGACCACGGGAGGCAGGAGTAGAGTCGAGCGGGTCAGGCCTGTGGGGTGGTCGATATGGGGGGTTTGTTGTTGGGCCAGGAGGTGGTCTGTATGGGGTGTTTGGTTTGGGTCGAGTGGGGGAGTTGTCTCAAGTTGGGTTGTGTTAGGGCAGATCAGGCCTCAGATGGGTGTGGGGATGAGAGTCCCGTGGGGGTGGGAATCCCATGAGTGTTCGTGGGGGGTGGAGGGGGTAATTGTCCAGAGGAAATTTGCGCTTCTGGGCAACATCTGTGCAAACCCTTAACGGTGAAATTCCAAGTCGGGTTCCACAGTACATTCTCGGGATAATCCCCCAATCCAATGCTGGAGAGCTCAGAGGTGATGGGGCATAGTTCCGACTCAGGGTATTGTGTGGCTTTGAAGGAAACTTGCAGGTGGAGGTATTACCATGGTCTGGATTTTATGGCCACAAATTAGGCCACTCCCTATGCTTATGTAAAACATGCAAGATGTGTTTGTGTCAGAATCCAATGTCATCACACCAATATCCGATATTACTGCAGTGCGGGTGTCAAATTCAAAACCTCATCCATTATATTGAAAAAAGATGAGTAAGATTTTGAGCTTGTCAAAGGCCCAATGTACTGTATTTTTTTTGCCCACTCCAATCGTTGGTAGTCAGAAAAATAAACGTTTGGGAGTAATTTACACCAGGTATGAAGAGGTGGCATAAGGGCAGATGTAAAGACTGCAAACTGATTGTACATAGCAGCCGAGTCTGCTGGTAAAGCTAGCAGCATTTGTATGTTATTAGACTATTTATTTACTGTTTTTAGTCAACCATGATAAATAATGAGAAAATGAGTGGGCAAGGGGCCTTTAAATGAGTGGCTGTAGTCAACTTCCAGTTCACAGCATAGCTCTCTCCTGCCTAATGTCTCAACCTAGCTGCTGGATTGGCTGCAGAGCACCCCTTCCTGAAGCAACTGTGTTGCTATGGCAGGGGAGGGACTGGGTGGAACATGCACTTTCTGCTCCATCTTCCTCATCCCATTGAGCACTGCCAAATCCATCCCCATGTGTCCACTATCCTTGTCCTTCTTGATGGTGCAGCTTGTGGTTTGGAAGGTGATGCCGATGGGGGCTTGGTGAGTTGTTGTAGTGCATATTTTATGTACATTGATCGTAACATCATTACAAATAAAAGCAGGGTACGCCATTCGGCCCATCAAGCCCCCTCTGTTATTCATTAAGGTCATGGCTGCTATGATTGTGGCTTTATCTCCACGTTGCTGTCTGTCCCTTGGCTCCCTTGTCAATTACACATCTGTTTAACTCAGCCTTGAATACATTCAGTGATCCTGCTTCCACTGTTCTCTGAGGGAGAGAATTCCAAAGATTAACAGCTGTATGGGAGAAGAAATTCTTCCTCATATTCTGAGCTATATGACAGACCCTTTATTTTATTTTATTTTATTTATTGCCACATGTACCGAAGTACAGTGAAAAGTATTTTTCTGCGGCCGAGGGAACGTACACAGTACGTACATAATAGACAAAAAGAATAATCAACAGAGTACATTGACAAATGGTACATCAACAAACAGTGATTGGTTACAGTGCGGAACAAGGGGCCAAACAAAGCAAATACATGAGCAAGAGCAGCATCGGGCGTCGTGAATAGTGTTCTTACAGGGAATAGATCTGTCCGAGGGGGAGTCGTTGAGGAGTCTAGTAGCTGTGGGGAAGGAGCTATTCCTATGTCTGGATGTGTGGGTCTTCAGACTTCTGTACCTTCTGCCTGATGGAAGGGTCTGGAAGAAGGCAAAGCCTGGGTGGGAGGGGTCTCTGATAATGCTGTCTGCCTTCCTGAGGCAGCGGGAGGTGTAGACAGAATCAATGGGAGGATGGCAAGCTTGTGTGATGCGTTGGGCTGAGTTCACCACACTCTGAAGTTTCTTGCGATTTTGGGCCGAGCAGTTGCCATACCAAGCTGTGATGCAGCTGGATAGGATGCTCTCTCTGGCACTGTAGACGTTTATGAGAGTCGATGCTGACATGCCGAACTTCCTTAGCTTCCATAGGAAGTAGAGACGTTGTTGTGCTTTCTTGACTGTTGCATCAACATGAGTGGACCAGGACAGACTGTTGGTGATGGTGACCCCCCAGGAACTTAAAGCTATCGACCATCTCCACTTCGGAGTCATTGATGCAGACGGGGGCGGGGGGTGTCGTGCTACGTATCCAGAAGTTGATGTTCAGTTCCTTGGTCTTTCCAACATTGAGAGAGATTGTTTTCGATACACCATGCAACCAAGTGATCTATCTCCCTTCTGTAACCTGATTCATCGTTGTTTGAGATACAACCCATCACAGTCGTATCATCCGCAAACTTACGGATTGAGTTGAAGTTAAATCTTGCCGCACAGTCGTGAGTGTAAAGTGAGTACAGTAGAGGACTGAGCACATGTCCTTGTGGGGCTCCGGTGTTGAGGACTAATGTGAAGGAGGTGCTGTTACCTATCCTGACAGATTGCGGTCCGTTGGCGAGGAAGTCAAGGACCCTGCTGCACAGGGAGGGGTGAAGTCCAAGATTGCAGAGTTTGGTTATTAGTCTTGTGGGATAATGGTGTTGAAGGCGGAGCTGTAGTCTATGAACAGCAGTCTGACGTAGGTGTCCTTGTCGTGATGTTCGCGAGTTGATTGTAGGGCCAGAGAGATAGCATCTGCTGTTGATCGGTTGCCGGGGTAGGCGAACTGCAGTGGATCGAAACCATCTGGGAGGCTGGCCTTGATCCGTCTCATAACTAGCCTCTTGAAGCATTCCATGATAACAGACAGCAGGGCCACCGGTCAGTATTCGTTGAGGCACGCTACCTTGTTCTTCTTTGGTACTGGTATTATGGTGGTCTTCTTGAAGCAGGTAGGGACCTCGGAGCGGAGGAGTGAGGTGTTGAAGATATCTGCGAATACACTCACCAGCTGGTCTGCGCACACTGAGTTCTCGCCCAGGGCCCGTCGCTTTCCGCGGATTCATTTTCAAGAAAGTAGCTCTTACTTCTGAGGCTGTAATGGTGGGTATAGGTGTGTCCAGCGTGTTGGGGCGGGTGGCACTGATGCATTGGCTGACTGCTCAAAGCAGGCATAGAACCTGGTCAGTTCATCGGGTAGGGATGCTCCAGCCCCAGATATTCCGCAGGCCTTGCTTTGTAGCCTGTGATCTCGTGACGGCTCTGCCATAATCGTCATGGGTTAGTAACGTTGGCCTGGGACTCTAGGTTGATCTAGTATGGTCGGGGAATGGAGTGATAGGCACCTTTGATGCTCATGTAGCAGCGGTCAAGGGTGTTTGCACCTCTGGTGGGGCAGGAGATATGTTGATGGAGTTTAGGTAGGACCTTCCTGAGGTTTGCCTGGTTGAAGTTTCCAGCCATGATTGTCAGGGCTTCGGGATGATGTGTTTTTTTGATTGTTGATGATGGCATGTAGTTCATTAATATAGTTTCTTCACTTCCGCCTGGGGTGGGCTGTAGGTGGCTGTGATGAGTACACAGGTGAATTCACATGGGAAGTAGAAAGGACAACACTTCACGGGTCAGGTATTCTAGGTCTGGGAGCAGTGGCACGCTGGGGACACCACATCCTAGCACCAGGAGGTGTTGATGAGGGGGCAAACACCCCCGCCCTTCGACTTGCCTGAGGCCATCGTGCGATCTATTCGGTGGATTGAAAAACCTTCAGGTTGGATGGCGCAGTCTGGTGTGGCTGGAGTAAGCCATGTCTCGGTGAAGCAGAGCGCACAGCAGTTTCTCACTTCTCTCTGGGAGGTAAGTCTAGCGTTGAGGTCATCCAGCTTGTTCTCAATCGCTTGGACTTTCGCCAGGAGTACGCTGGGGAGTGGAGTCTCGAAGCCACATAATTTAAGTTTCACCTTCAGGCCAGCTCATTTTCCCTACTTCCTGGGCTGGCGGCTGCTCTTGGATGGCAGGGCTGGCTTTGCGTAAGGTAAGTGATTGCGTTCGGAGGGGTCCTGGATGATGGTGGCTGTGTCAGGCTCACTGGAGGGGGTTGTACGTGGGCCGGTCTGGTCTCATGGGGCGGTGAGGTTGGGTTCACCTTCCGGTGGGGTCGGGCAGGTACCTGTCGCTCCGGGGTTGGCTCGGTCATTCCCGCTTCGCTGGCGAGGCCTCGAACACCCGCGGTCTAGTCACGCTGAGATCGGCCTTGGTGGAGCCCGGGAATTTATTTTGAAATTGTGCCCCCCTAGTTGTTTCTTCCCCATAAAAGGGAACATCGTCTCAGCATCTCCCCTGTCAAACCCAATGAGAATCTTGTAGGTTTCAATAAGATCACTTCTTGTTCTTCTAAACGTCATTGAGTATAGGCCCAACCTGTTCAATCTTTCCTCATAAGAGAATCCCTTCATCCCAGAAATTATTCTGGGGAATCTTCTCTGAATGGCTTTGAATTCAAGTAGATCTCTCCTGAAGTAAGGGGGCCAAAGCTGTACAGAGTATTTGAGGTGTAGTCTCATCAATGCCCTGTGCAGTTGTAGCAAGACTACTTTTATACTCCATACCCCGTGCACTAACTTGTCATTTGCCTTCCTAATCACTGCATGCTAACTTCATTGCATTTAATGTGAAAGGACACTCAGATCCCTTGGTAGTGCAGCTCTCTGTAGTCTCTCAATTTAAATAATACTCGTTTTTTTAATTCGTCCTTCAAAATGGACAACCTCTCATTTTCCCATATTATACTTCATCAGCCAATTTTTTGCCCAATCACACCAGCTATCAATGACCCTTTGTATCTTCCTCATAACTTGATTTCCGACCAATCTTTGGAGCATCGGCAAATTTGTCTACAATACAGTCAATCCCTTCATCCAGGTCTAAATATAAATCAGAAACATTTGGATCACCAGGACGGATCCCTGAGGGTATTTGACATTTCAAAAGGATAGGAATCCGGGAAAAGATGGTGGGGTAGCTCTGTTAATTGAGGATGTCATTAGCACATTAGTGAGAGATGATTTTGGTTTGAAAGACCAAGATTTCGAATCAGCTATATGGTAGGACAGGGTATACAGGAAGAAATCAATGGATTGTGTAAGAACGATACCAAATGGACTTCTAACCATTAAATCTCTGCAGAGCAAGCTACCAGAGTGGGGTTGGTTTGTCCTATCATTTAAGCAGGGGTCAAGTATAAAATTGGGCTAAGTGCCAGTATCAGGGCAGAAACCGGTGCGAATCGTGATGGCCCTGGCCTCGTGGGCCAAACAGCAACTTTTAGGCACTTGGGAAAAAAAATTCCCGACACGTAAAACGCCATACCTGTGGTAGGAACCTTCTGATTCACCTGACCGGGGATCATCTGAGCTATTCTATCAAGGGGGTGCTAGATTTAAACAGCTCCATAGCACTAGCTCACAGTCAAGTCAGGAGGATAGCAGTGAAAAGGTCTGCTCACCACTTTGAGGAGGGGGCCCTCTTACGTCTGGTTGATTCTGTAGAGGAGAAGAGGGGAACAATGTACTGTCAGGCTGGCAGGAGACCCTTCAGTAAGATGACAAACCCCGCCTGGAAGATGCTGGCCACTCTAGTCAGTGCCAGCAGCCTCCACAAGAGGAGGGTGCAATGCCACAAGAAGAAGAATGACCCATTACATTCTGCCAGGGTAAGTTCTCCCTGTATCCTCTCTGTCCCCTTGGACTCCCTGGTGCTCAGTGGTGCTCACCTCCTCCATCCCTCTTGGAGGTCATAGCGCCTGGTTCCCATTTTTAAAGAGCTGCAGTGATACATTCCAGCGTGACATCACGACTGATGGGTGGGAAGATTTGATGAGTGCTGAAGATGCCCACTTGGCCAATCCTAATGGATTCAAATTCATGTTAATCACGTTCGCGCCTTTACTGGGTGTGAACCTGATCACATCATCGAGACGAGCCCAGGAAGACCACATTCTGAAATCTCACCAGTGCAAATCCCATTTTTGGCCTCTCGCAATATTTAGTGGCCATGATGGGACTTGCGGTCTCTGTCTCGAAATGAGAGAGGAGCAAGGGGAGCTGGGAGGTAAAGACACACAAATCATTAATTGTAAACACACAAGTTAATAAGGCTCTAAGAAAAAACAAAGAAAATACTGTGCTTTATTTCTAGAGTGACAGAATTGAAAAGTGGACAATTTATATTAAACTTTCAATGGAACATTGTGTAGACCACCCTTGGCACACTTTGAACAATTTTTCTCACAAAAGTTTAAAAAAGGACATAAAGGCACTGGAGAATGTGCAAAAAAACAACTTGCAAGAATAATGCCAGAACTGTGAAGTTATAGCTGTCAGGAAAAATTGAACAGACTTTGGTTCTTACTGAGAGATGATCTCATGGAGATAGGGTAGGAACAGGCTGGACTCAGAGAAGGTGTTTCCACTTCTGGAATTCAGGTCTATAAATATAAGACAGTCATGAATAAATGTAATAGGGAATTCAGGAGAAACTTCCATACCCAGGAATTAGGTAACATGTGTGATCACTGCCATAAGTATTAGTTGAGACAAATAGTGTCGGTGCATGTAAGAGGTAGCTAGATCAGCACATGAGGGAGAAGAGTAAAAGGTTATGCTGATAGTGTTCGGTGACAAGGGATAGCAGAATTTTCTTATTGGGTGAAAAACCAGCCAAGTAGTCCATTTCTGCTTTGTAATTCTATGTAAGTTGTGTACTGATATTTACCATGGTTAGGACTGATCACGACTTCTCCAAGGTCAGCATTTTAAATTTCAAAGGTGTTAGTAAGATATTCATGTAGGCTGCAGACATGGACCTTTTGCACCCCATTATTGACAACACCACTAATAGATTTATGCAGAATTAAAAGTAGAACCAGGTCAGTTGGGCCTTTGTCTTACTGATGTCCGGGAGTAAAATGAATGCATTACTCCACAACATCAGTCATTTAAACTGCAATGAGAATGAGGCTTCAGAGAGCTGAAAGACATTCTGAAACTTTCTTGGCAACTCATAAAGCTCTTGCCTGTCTCAAAGCCGCTGAGAGCAGTACAGTGCATGGTTGGAGTGTTTCGCCACATAAAAGTACCACATTGAAAGAATTATTTGTTTTTATTAAAATATCCAGTGATTTATTAAGCCATTTGTTCATCTGATGTAGCAGAAAGAAAACTGGAAGGTTAATATTTTTGGCAAATCGCCCAGAGACAGATGTGGACTGGACTAAAAAAATGAGTAGCAGATGTTACAATTAAACCAAAATGTAACAAAATAAATTTAAATGGCTATCTCATGCAAATTACGTACAAACTTTATATTCTTACTAGACCGATTGCTGTAAAGAAAAGAGCAGTTGAAGTAAAATGAAAGCAACATGGAAGCTGTCGCAGTTTTCCCAGTCGAACAGAATAGAAGATAAATCTTTTCACATTGCCCAACAATATTATGGGTGGACTCTGGAAGAAATTGCGTCCAAATGTATAGGATGCAGCAGCAGGATACGTGTGGGACTGGTCTGCTTGCTCCTAGATAGAAAGAATGGAAAGGTCCAGATTTGGGCTGATGGAAGAAAAGATTTTTGGCAGTGAATTCATTTGGAAAGCAGCAAGCAGAAAACTGTCTGTTTCCAGAATTCAAAATCAACAAACTGGATAGTTGTTTAATTTATCTTAGTCTGTCACCAACTTGCATCCAATTTTTTAAAAAACAACCATTGTTAATGATGGGTTTCATCATTGTAATGACCTGCTTGCTTCTTAGCCTGCAGACATAATAGTTTTCCTTACTTACGAGCAAGTCATGACATGTTTGTCATGTCCTTCTTAAATTGAGGAGAGAGAAATGACAACTGGTCACTTTAAACACATTAGTAACCATAGAGACCAAATAAAACCTACTATTAGATGGCATCTAGTTATGGGCAATCACTGAAAGCAGCATCACAGAATTTGACATTTCCATTTAGTTTGTAACGTTCTGTCTCATTTGAGAACATTAGGACTCATGAAATAAGAGCAAGAGTAAGCCATATGGACCCAGGAGCCTGTTTTACCGTTCTGTAAAATTATGGCTGATCTTTGACCTCAACTCCACTTTCCTGTCCATCCATTTATCTCTTCATCCCTTAATGAATTTCAGCCTTGAATATACTCAATGATTGAGCATCCACAACCCTATGCTGTAGAGAATTCCAAAGATTCGCAAACCCTTTGAGTCAAGGGATCTTTTCCTGTCTCCAGCCCAAGTGGCTCATCCCTTTATCCTGGGTATCTGACCCAGATGGGCTCATTCCCTGCTGCCTAGATCTCTCCATGAATGTCCCCTGAGTTAGAGTCAGAGACTTGGGACAACGTACCTTGATAGTTACCCAGGAGATGTTGGAGTAAAACCTGGTCTAATACCTAGGCTACTCCACAATTGACTGACATCACCACCCCCCCCCCCCACCCCCCCCCCCCCCCCCCCCCCCCCACACACACACACACACACACTTCCTGACTCCTCAATTTCCAGGCAATCCCTTGACCCAATGACTATTCATTGACCCGGCCCAACTGACCCCTGGCCACCCAACTACACTCCCAGCCCAACTATCCACTCATTCACCCACCCACATTAGCTACCTACCCACCTACCCCACCTCACTATCTATCCATCTACCCACCTCACCCACCTATCCACCTACCCATTCACCCATGAAGCTACCCATTCACCCACTCACCCATTCACTCATCCATTCACTAACCCATACTCATTCATTGAATGCCTGGACATTTAAACGCTTACCGGAATACAACAGGTGGTGCTCCAAAAAAGGGGCATGTACATTGCTCTGATCACCTTCACCCATCTCTCCATGGATCTCCGTGCTGAGGGATTTCGTCTGAAAGGTCAGACATCTGGCCCTTTTAAACGCAGCCAGGTGAGTGGGCAATTCTCTGACTATTCAGCCTTGGCCACAATGATTCCAATGCTGACTGAAGGTTTAGATCATTCTATTTTTCTATTCTTCTTACTAAAGTGAATAACTTTACATTTTCCCCCATTATATTCCATCAGTCACCTTCTTCCCCATTCACTTAACCTATTCATATGTTATTTATTCCATTGTCGGCTGTGCAGAAGTTACTGCGCCTCTTAAGAAAGACAACGGATCTTGTTCCACTGGGTTCGGTATACACGGTTCTGAAGCCTGATATGCAATGCCTCCCTCTGCACCCCAATCCTGCAACATTACATTAACCACCACAGAAACAGTGGGCAGACCTTTACCTCGCCAAAATGGTGGGTTTTGGTTGGGCGGGAAGTAAGAATGTAAAGAACTTCCAACCCATCCCCCAACCTTCATCGAACCAATATTAACAGAGGTTGGTTAAGAACAGAATATCTCTTATCTACTTCCAAGAAGTAGAACCCTCATTTAAATATGTTACTGAGGTTTGAACCTCCTTTATTTCTCTATTCCAGCTTTAATGCAACAGCTGGAGACAGATGAGCACTTCTGCATGGAACAAATCTCAGTGGCACAATGGTTAGCACTGCTGCTTTACAGTGCCAGGGACCCGGGGTTTAATTCCCAGTTTGGGTCACTATCTGTGCGGAGTCTGCACGTTGTCCTCGTGTCTGCGTGGGTTTCCTCCGAGTGCTCCAGTTTCCTCCCACAAGTTGCGAAAGATGTGCTATTAGGTGAATTGGACATTCTGAATTCTCCCTCTGTATACCCAAACAGGCATTGGAGTGTGGTAACTAGGGGCTTTTCACAGTAACTTCATTGCAGTGCTAATGTAAGCCTACTAATAAAGATTATTATTATCAGTGTCCTTTAAGAACTGCTTGTGGGCCAGAAAGAGCCGGAATGCTTTCCCCGGCCCACCAATCAAACCTTTAACTTCCCCAGCAATCAGGGCCCCCCCACTAGCTGTGATCCTATTCAGTTCCAATGCCTTTCTTGATTACTTCCCCACCTCCATGTTCTCAGGTAACTTCGCCATCATTTTCCTTGGAAAAGGCTGGCTGAGGCAACAAGAAACGTATGAAGCAGGATTTTCCCTATAGGCATCCGAACCTTACTGCCATGCTGAAATCCGGGTCAGAGGTTGGCACGAGAGGAAGCCTTCCAACTTGACAGTAGCAGCAGGATTTCATGGCAAATAAGTGAAAGGAGAGGGTGGGCCCCAACGTCGTCTTCCAACTTTTCGAACTTTAATAAGAAAATGGCTTTTACAGCCAGGGAGGAGGACAGAGTCCCTCCACAGGCCTACCTGTGGATGCTGTTCTACCATGGATTATGGGGCGGTCTTTAGCCTGCTTGGAATGCTTGCCTTCCCTTCCCTGCGAGAGGAGGCCTCCTTCAGCCTGTCATGCTATGCTCCACCTGTGGGATCAGGAGGTCAACTGGAAAATCCCAGCTGCCCTTCAATAATACCTTTAATAAACCTTTAACTGGCTGAATAGGTAACTGCCTTTTGCAGGCAGTGAGTCCAGCGACACCTGCTCCCCCAGCCTGCCTCCGGCAAAATGGCTCACTGCACGATGAAGCAGGATGGCAATGCAAATTCCTGTGCCAGCCACCTACATTCCTGGACCATATGGGGCTAAAAGTCAAACCCATGGAAACAGCGCAAGCTTGATTGCGTTGGATCTCTTCCATTTTCCGGGGATTCTGCTGGTCTCCCATTGAATGCTCTGGCTGATGTCTAATGTTCACAGCACCTCTAACAATAACTCCCATATCACCAGGTTTGCTGTTTAATGTAGAAATTGACAGATTATTCTGGTTTCCCAAACCAGACAGAAAGCACATTGCAATAACCTATAGGGGGAAGTTCTTGAGAATCTTGATGCATAAATGCAGGAGGGGTGGTCTGGGATGAAGGTAGGGAGTGGAAAGCAAGAAGCTCATGGTCTCACCATTTGCAGTTTACACTTCATGACAGAGAGCAGAATAAGAGTGAAGTAGATTTTGAGAAGATGCATAAGGCATATACCATGACCGGATATTCTCAACAATATTGATTGCAATGGTTGTAGACTGCTCGATTCAATAATTCACAGCAACAGGTCCTCCAAAGGGTCAATGCCTGTTCCCTGTTGGTTCTCTGTTCCTGCCGACTATTATGTGCTATCTTACCCTGAAAGAGAAAGGGAAGAATATGAGTGAGTGTATTGCAATTTGTTTGGGTGATGTGGCCATCACAGCTGAATAGTGTAGAAGCTGCGAGTTGTGAGTGTGAAGCTTGCAGGAATGTTAAGTGTTATGGACCAGGGTTTAGAGAACCCCAAAGTGTAACATGGAGTTCACCTGACCCACAACTTTTAATAGATTGTGGTTATGGGGAAACACACGGGCCTACTCTGCAGGTGTGATGCAACAGAAATCTACAGTACTTTGAAATTAAAAGAATGTTTATTTATGAAACCAGTTAGCACTTTATAAACCCACAGTAAGCATTTTAACAACTATCAACACCAATAAGTCCCCTAAAGAACTCTCTAAGTAACTCTTAATCTTTCCTTATTAACATCCATAAGACAAAAGACCCTTTTTAACACAGAGATCAGGTTTAAATTCACTGCTGAGAGCAGTTATCACTATTAAACTAGCAAGTGATTTGAAAACATTCCTTTCATGCAGAAAGAAATCAGGATTACACCTGGTTTTGCTGGATGCAGCTTGCAATCTGCAAAACGAAACTAAACATACCCTGTAGATGCAAGTCCAAAGCGAAAGTAAAAGCAGCCAGACAGCCCAGCTCCACCCACACTCTGACATAACTGCAGCTATCTAATAAACACCCATTTCTTAAAGGTACTCTCACATGACATAAGTATGTGTAAAGTTCAACCTGAGTCCTGTTTTATTACGTTATTGTAATATCTTGTTACTCATTTGCTTACGTCCAGAATGGTCTGATGGTTGATGTTCAGTAAACTCTCAGTCTTCAAATTAAGCAAATACTGTTTATTGAGTAATGATTATAAATTAACCAAGAGTTTGTTCACTCTTCTACAACTATAACTGAAGATTAGATAAATAAGATTAAGTATATATAATGTTCAACTACACCTGCTTACAAAGCGATATCTCGAACACTGTTCATGCCTCCTGATACGAAGAGTTGGGAATCTCCTCTGAGTGTAGCTTATAGACATAGATCTGGTGCTGCCATTTAGTGGTTGTCTAGCACTTCCTTTCAGATGTTAACCCCTTATATACCAGCAGATATACAGATCACTACAAGTCCTGATGACGAGATTGCTAATGGATGAGTGATGAGGGTGTGGCGGGAAGGAGATGACATTTGAAAATGCCTCACTGACCGTGACCACTCGGGCGAGGCCTTTGAGACATTTCCGACATTGCAGCCAGGTGCTCGGTGCCTTGCCTTTTGCATTGACCTCTGTTGGCCATCTGCTCCCATTCCCTTCACAGTGTGTCCCAAGTGGAAATATAGGGTTGGATTCTCCGGTCCCACCGCCGTGTGTTTCTTGGCAGCACGCCATTCATTGGTGACGGGATTGTCTCCTCCCGCCTCTTGTCAATGGTATTTCCCATTGAAAGCACCCCCACGCCGCCGGGTAACCCACGGAGGCGCACTACCAGCAGGAACAGAGAATCCCAACAGCTATGAGCACTCTCCTCCATTTCAGCTCCAAGGTTAAAGCCTCCAGCACAGAACCAGGGAACCTAGCAGCACGTGCCCTGGCCAGGGGCTCTGTTGGTACCCTTTATGAATTTTCAGAAACACTTTTGGAGGCAGTTGTGCCACCTGCTACAGTCAGGGGGCACCGCCTGTTTAGCAGGGGCAGGTTGACTTTAAGAAATGTAGGCGAGCTGCAACTTGTGCTACCAACACACCGGCGTTCTGCTGAGCGTATAGCCAGGCAGCAGTGCATGTAGAGCTGGACAGCACATTGCAATCAGGCTGATAAGAAGACTTCATAAAGGTTGTATGCTAACAGCATCATCTCGATCAGGGGCAGGGAAACTGAGCATTGTGATCCTTGTGCCTGAAAACCTACACGATCCCACTTTTAGCCCTCACTGCCAAGGTTTGCCATGAATAATGACTCCTTGGATGAATCGCCTGAAATGACTAAGAACTCTAGAGCAGTTCATCAGCAATTCCAGCAGGAAAGAAGGGATAAGGGGGAGAATTGGCAAAGAACATTTGAAAAGAAATATTCCGAGACTGACACTGAAAATTTCCGAATAAAACTTTTAAAAATCTTTTCTGGAGACCACCATACAAATATTGGAACAGGTAATTTCCACTGAATGTTCCCTTAAAATAGGTAATGCTGTGTGGCAGGCCAAGTTAAAATGATAGACAGTTCAGAATTCTAGAACAGATGGTGTGAAATCTCCAGCCTAATGTTTGCGCATTCCCCAAAAGATACTCCGGGCTGGATTCTCCCTTTGCCAACGGCAAAATCGCGAAACCCAATTGGGCGAAGAATAGCCTCCGACGCCAAAATCGGGGTAGGCGCTGGTTTGACGCCATCTCGGATGGTCCGGCACCCCGAAAATGGTGTAAATGGGTCACTCACCGCGCAGCATTAAAGTACAGTAGGCATATCATTAGCGGGCCTGACACCCTATGCTCCGGGGCCTCCGATTCACCGCCTCTGATGGGCTGCATTCCCGATGGCGTGGTTCACTTGTGGTTTCATAAATCGTGAACCTGGCGTCGTGGCTGCTGAGCGGGAGAGAGGAGATAGGAAATGGAGTGGAGTGATTGCGGGCTCCCCCCCCCCCCCCCCCCCCCCCCCCCCCGGACAGGACTGGGGCGCTGCACAGGTACCCACTGACCACCCACCTTGGCCCCTGGTTCAACACAGTGACACGCCCGTATGGGTGCCATGCTAACATGTTGGCCTTTTGGCCTTTCACCCCATGCAGACAATGGTGTTTGGCATTCAACCAGCAATGGTGGCTGCTGTGGTGATGTGGCCACTCGGAGAGGAGGGAGAAGCTGCAGTAGTGGAGCGGGCAGCAGAGGACCGGGCTGCAGAGGAACGGGTTGCAAAGGGGCAGGTGGCGGCCGCACAGGCTGGAGGGCCGGCCGCCCAACAGGTCGAGGAGGAGGAGGTGCCAAGGAGGCGCCGCATGAGGCCTTGTGCGTACCGGGGCGGCCAGTCATTCGAGGACCTGCCCAACCGGGCATGCTGTCAGGGACTGCAGATGAGCAGAGAGACAGTGCGATAGTAGGCACGCTGATCCATAGCCAAAACCGTCACCACCAATGCCTCCACCACAGACACCACCCATGCGGTGTCGGCCCAGATGGCACACATGGCCGGCACCACCCGCTGCTCCTGCACTCAAATGGCCTCCTCCACCTACCCCTGCAGGTGCTGGATGCCCGGCGACATCCCCTCTTGTAGTCCCTGGGTCTCTGAATGCATCTGCACTGTGGCTGGGACTGGATGTTCCAGAGGCCCTGGACCCGTCTGGACGGCAGCTGGTTCCTGGAGTTGGCCTGCCCTCCGACCGTCCGGCCCCTCGGCTGCTCCTACCTCCACTGCTGTACTGGATGCGATCTGTGGTGCGCACCAGATAGTGTCCCAGGAGCCTCTTCACTAATGTGCCTAACCGAGGTGGTAGTCTATGGGATGGTGGAGGGTGTTGGAGACAGCTGCGACGGAAAGTCAGTGTCATCCTCCAACCCGAGCTCCACGGTGTCCTGAGTCTCGGGCGGAGAGCTGCTCCCTCCGTCAGTGCTCTGGCACTGGCTGGGGACTGCGAATGGATCGGCCCCATCTCCGGCAGGTTCTGTAAGACACAAGACAACATATATGTTTGGACAGCGGGCCGGGTGGGGGTGGGGGGGGGGATGGAGAGTGAGGGCGGTGTGGGGCGAGGGGGTGAGGAAGGTGAAGGGGGGTGGGGGGAGGGAGTGAGGGTGGTGAGGTGGGGGGGGTACCCACATACGTGTCATGGGCAACCGCTGCTCAGTGGAATCTCACTTGCTTGCCCGTGACCGCACTCCACCCCGGCGACATCCCTTTCCTCCGGGCCACCGGGCACGTTCGGGGATCTCTGCTCGGGCACGGTGAGAGGCCGCACAAGGCCTCATGCGGCGCCTCCTTGGCACCTCCTCCTCCTCGACCTGTTGGGCGGTCGGCCCTCCAGCCTGTGCGGCCGCCACCTGCCCCTTTGCAACCCGTTCCTCTGCAGCCCGGTCCTCTGCTGCCCGCTCCACTACTGCAGCTTCTCCCTCCTCTCCGAGTGGCCACATCACCACGGCAGCCACCATTGCTGGTTGAATGCCAAACACCATTGTCTGCTGGTCTCCCTCCGGTCTTCTCCCGCTCCCGGCGGTTGTACGCGGCCTTCTCCTGGGAAGGGGGCAGGCAAACACAAACAATGACACTGTTAGACGGTCCGACGCATGCAGTCCAGGGGTTGGGTAGATGGTGACCTTACTGGCCAGGGCACCCGGTCATGGCGGATGGCATGGGTGCTGGCATGTGGGGCAGGGTGGTGGTTTGGCTATCCTCCAGGGGGGGAGAGGCCGGGTTACCGATGAGTGGGGGTCGGGGTTAGTGCCAGGGGCACAGAGCAGCCAACTCACCCTGGCCGCACTGAGAATGTTGTGAAGTTTCTTCTGCCACTGCATGACGTTGCCCATGGCGCTGATCGCCTCTCCACCTGTGCCCAGGCATGGTGGAAGGTGGTGCCTGGCAGCCTTCCTCTCGGGCACAGTATAGGGTCAGGGTCATCCTTCTCTCCTCCACAGCGTCCAGGAGGGTGTCCAGCTCAGCATCCCTGAACCGTGGCGCTACTGTCCTTCCAGCCATCTTGTTGACTGGGATGGTGTGTGGGGGGGAAGGGCCACTTAAGTGCGGCTGCAGCGTGTAAGCCTCATGTGCGCCAATCACAGAGCCGGCGAATCCGGCACTGTTTTCCATGGAATTGATTGCATTCCACGTTGCCAAGGTGCTAGCCCATTTAAAGGAGCTGAATTTGTGTAGCTGTTGCACCTTTTTTCCTGTCATAAAACGGCACACATCCTCGACTGGAGTCAACACTTAGCCTCAGAAATGGAGAATCCAGCCCTTCGAGTTTAAATTACACCCGACGAACACACAAAACCTAGGGCTGGATCCTCCGACATTGCGACTATGTCCGCAGGATCCGCCTGGTCTTACGACCAAAATGTCGGCGCCGCTCCCTCACCTCTGTTCCACCTGGTGGGAGCTAGCAGCCGCACCATGTAAAGTCCCCGGCTTTACCTGCTGATAGGGACGCAGAATGGCCATGTTCGTGGCCGCGCATGCGCACGGTGGCAGCATGCGGCGGCCGCGCCATGCAACATGGCGCCGGCAGCGCGTGGACCCGGCCTGCCAAAAACTGCCACCCTGTAACCCCCCTCGCCACCACCAGACCACACCCCACCAGTCACCCCAGCCCCCGCCAAAGCCCCTGTGCCAGCGGAATGGCTCCCCCCCCCGCCAACTGTAATGGCGCTGGACGCAGTCTGCAGCTGCCACATGTGGTTCCTGAAAAGTGAGAGGACACGCGCCACACTCCATCGGGGACTTGGTCCATTGGGGCTGGAGCATCAGAGGAGGGCCTCAGGTGACATCCATTTTTGACGCCATTTTTGAGGTGGCAGCGCATCGGAAAAATGGCGCCGCTCCTAATTCG
Source organism: Scyliorhinus torazame (assembly GCF_047496885.1). NCBI lineage: Eukaryota > Metazoa > Chordata > Chondrichthyes > Carcharhiniformes > Scyliorhinidae > Scyliorhinus > Scyliorhinus torazame. Next base: position 200,756,901 of record NC_092712.1, on the reverse strand, counting down.
ACATAAAAATGGATTCTCCGCCGATCGCAGGACGCAATTACGTCGTTGATGATCGGAGAATCCCGCCCTAAGTGTTGACACCAAGACAGAATTCGTAGACTTTTACGACAGCAAAACTGACAACGCACCTGGACCGATTCTGCTACTGTTGAGGGGTTGGAACTGGCACCATGTGGAACACAATCAATTCTAATGAGAAACTGTGGCGGATACGCCAGTTCCGCGATTGACACTCAGGAGGCTGACAAGCTGCAGCCGCGTATACACACTTCACTCCCCACACACACCATCCCAGCCAACAAGATGGAAGCAAGAAGAGCGACACCCCATTTCATTGATGCCGAGCTGGAGACCCTCCTGCACGCCGTGGAGGAGAGGAGGATAACCCTGTATCCCGGTCCAGGAAGGAGGCTGCCAGCTACTGCCCTTTGTCGTGCCTAGGTGCAGGTGGCAGAGGCAGTCAGCGCCACCAGTAACCCCATCTGGACTGGCCAGCAGTGCACAACCTCCTCAGGGTGGCCAGGGTGAGTAACACTGTGTCCCTGGCACTAACCCGCATCCCACGTCAGGAGCCCTACCCCCCCAAACCAGGAGGGCGGCCGAACCCCCACACTGCACCACATGCTGGCACCCATACTGCCGTCATGGCCGGGTGCCCTGGCCATTGAGGCCATCAGCTGCCCACCCCCTGCGCTGCATGTATCGGACTGTCTAACGCTGCCGTTTTCTGTTCCCCCACCTGCCCCGCCCAGGATAAGGCTGTGCACAATCGCTGGGAGCAGGATGAGACAGGAGGGGGACCGCTATACCTGTGGCGCCTCACTATGGCTGAGCAGAGGGATCTGTACTGTCATGATATCCAGATCAGCATATCATGGTGCAATCACACACATACTGATGGACAGGCAGTTGGACCAACCAGCACACACATAACGTCACAGCCAATCACCAGTGAGAGCACACGCACTATAAAACAGGGAACACCACAGTTCCCGCTCATTCTACCAGGAGATAGCTCAGAGCACAGAGCTCACAGCGCGCCACTTAGACATAGACCATGTGCTGAGTGCCTCACTAAGATAGTGATAGGGCTGGGTCCACAGTTTAGCTGGTGAAGCACGTACCCAAGCCAGTAGTTAGTTATTACCGTTGATTAGACAATAAAACAGAGTTGTACCATCTACAGCTGTGTTGGATCATTTGTGCATCAGAACACCCAACACAACATGATACCCGTAGTGGAAGCTAACCAGCGACTGTGAGACCTACCTGCACCCTTTCAAAAATCCGCCATCCTGCTCCATGGAAAACATCAGCCTGCCGCAGCCGCTCCGAATCGCTGGAAATCTTGGCATCAACTGGAAGCTGTTTAAACAGCGCTTCCAGCTCTTTCTAGAAGCCACAGACAGGGAGAATGCATCGGACACCAGGAAGAATGCCCTCCTCCTCTCCACGGCGGGGCAACACGCCATCCACATCTACAACTCCCTGGCATTCGTGGAAGGCGAAGACAAAACAAAATATAAGACGGTCCTTCTGAAGTTCGATGAACACTTCAGCGTGGAAGTCAATGAGAGCTTCGAGAGGTACCTATTCCAGCAGCCTTTCCAATCTTACTTAACACACCTCCGAATCCTCGTGCAGTCCTGCGGCTACGGGGCCACCTCCGACTCCATGATACGGGATCAGATAGTTTTTGGAGTCATCTCGGACACCCTACGCCAGCAGCTCCTTAAAATAAAGCGACTCAACCTAGCGACTGCCATCGAGACCTGCGTCCTCCATGAGAACGCGACCAGCCGGTACTCCCAAATCCAGGCGGCCAAAACGGCACGGCAGGGGTCCTAAGAGGCGGAGCGGGTACAGTCAATCGAGTGCCTCCCGGCCGGCGGCCTGGACGAGGGCGGCCATTTCACACGCTTTCCGAGGCCTCCCGCGCTTGTACGCGCCAAAAGAGGGGTCGTTGACGCAGAGGAACGTGATGCGCAGGCGCGCTCTACGCAGGACCGCATCGCGCATGCGCGGTGGCGCAATGAACGCAACGAACGCCATGACATCACAACATGCGGCAACTGTGGCTCCGCCCACTTAAAGCGGCAATGTCCGGCCAAAGCGCGACAATGCCTACGATGTGGCAGGATGGGCCACTATGCTGCCTGCTGTCGAGCAGCTCACCCTGCCAACTCCTAACAATTCTGCCAGCCTCGCAGGGACGTGCGAGCGATTCAGCCCCCCTACACTGAGTCATATCCAGATAGTATGCAGACCAGCGATACCGAAGACAGGAGCCCTTCCGCGTTGCGGTAATCCACAAGAACCGGATGTCCCCAAGTCGGAACCACCAGCCGCTGCCAGTGCACAGCATTGATCCGGGCGATGAGTGGTGTGCCGCCCTAACGGTCAACCGATCACAGATCACATTTCGCCTGGACACTGGAGCCTCCGTCAATCTCCTCGCGTGGTCAGCCTTCCAGACCTTGAAGGTTAAACCACCGATTCTGCCATCGCACTGTCAGCTGGTTGACTGCAATGGAAACGTCATCCCGGCCACGAGGCCCTGCCAGCTCGATGTTACACACAACTCACACAAAGCCACATTATCATTTGAAATCATAGGATCCTCAAAGGACTCTCTGTTAGGCGCACAGGCGTGCAAGGTCCTCCACCTCGTTCGGCGGTACACACTCTGTCTCCAGAAGGCACGTCCAACTTCCCGGATGCAGACTTTAGGGCACAGCTCCACTCACTCCTCGCCCACAACCAGGAGGTTTTTGAGGGCATGGGCACACTGCCCTACACGTACAGAATACGGCTCAAACCGGACGCCAACCCGGTCATTCACGTACCTCGTAGAGTCCCAGCACCACTCAAGGACCGCCTCAAGCAGCAGCTGCAGGACCTGCAGGACCAAGGAGTGCTTTCCCGGGTCATGGAGCCAACGCCATGGGTCAGCTCCATGGTGTGCATCAAGAAGCCCTCCAGCGAGCTCCGGACCTGTATCGACCCAAAAGATTTCAATCACAACATTATGAGGGGACACTACCCCATACCCAAACGAGAAGAAATCACGAGCGAGATAGCACGGGCAAAAATATTCACCAAGCTTGATGCCTCAAAGGGCTTTTGGCAGATTCAACTGGATCAGTCCAGCAGGAAGCTGTGCACTTTCAACACTCCATTTGGCAGATACAGCTACAATAGGATGCCGTTCGGCATAATTTCGGCCTCCGACGTGTTCCATCGCATCATGGAACAGATGATGGAGGGCATCGAAGGGGTATGCGTCTACGTAGATGACATTATCATCTGGTCCACCACACCGCAGGAGCACATCAGTCGTCTCCAGAGTGTCTTTGCATGGATACAGGGCCTGCGCCTTAACCGAGCCAAATGGCCAGACTGAGCGAAGTTTTTGGGGGACCACATCTCCTGATCGGGTGTGCAGCCGGATGCCGACAAAGTGGCAGCCATCGCAGCCATGCAGCAACCGGCAGACAAGAAGGCAGTGCTGCGCTTTCTCGGGATGGTCAACTTCCTGGCGAAGTTTATTCCTAACCTTGCTTCGCACACGACTGCTCTTCGCCGCCTGGTCATAAAGACAACGGAATTCCAGTGGCTGCTCGCACACCAGAGTGAATGGGAGGAGCTCAAGGTCAAGCTCACCACCACCGCGGTACTGGCGTTTTTCGACACCACACGGGAAACAAAGATCTCAACTGGCGCCAGCCAGTCTGGCATTGGGGCGGTACTCCTGCAATGAGGCAACACCTCATCATGGGCCCCGGTCGCCTATGCGTTGCGGGCCATGACCCCCACAGAACAACGCTTTGCGCAGATTGAGAAGGAGTGCCTAGGCCTGTTGACTGGCATCGACAAGTTTCACGACTATGTATATAGTCTTCCGCAGTTCACTGTGGAGACCGACCATCGCCCCCTGATCGGCATCATTCAGAAGGACCTCAACGACATGACCCCTTGCCTCCAGCGCATCCTGCTCAAGCTCCGGAGGTATGACTTCCAACTTGTCTACATCCCGGGGAAGGATCTCATCATCGCAGATGCTCTGTTCAGGGAGGGAAACACACCGCCCGACTCAGAGGGGTTCGTTTGTCAGGTCGACGCACAGGTAGCCTTCACATCGGCCAATCTGCCAGCCACTGATGCACGTCTGGCCCACATTCGCCATGAGACTGCGGCTGACCCCCTTCTACAGCGTGTGATGCGCCACATGACGGAAGAGTGGCTCAAGGGGCAGTGCCCACAAGTTTCTAACGTCCGGGACGACTTGGCCGTCATTGATGGTGTCCTCTTGAAGTTGGACCGGATTGTGATCCCACACAGCATGCACCGGATTGACCTCGAACAACTGCACGAAGGCCATCTCGGAGTTGAAAAGTGCAGGCGGAGGGCCCGAGAGGCGGTGTACTGGCCGGGCATCAGCGAGGACATCGCCCACATGGTGCTCAATGCCCCACCTGCCAGAGGTTTCAGCTGGCGCAACCCCCTGAGACCCTTCAGCAGCCCCAGCCCCATGAGTTGGTCACGTCCCCCTGGGCGAAGGTGGGCGTGGACCTCTTTCATGCGCTCGGCAGGGACTACATTATTCTTATTGACTACTTCTCAAGTTATCCGGAGGTCATACGCCTGCACGACACAACGTCCTCAGCTGTCATCCGGGCATGCAAAGAAACCTTTGCTCGCCATGGAATTCTGCTCACCGTCATGTCTGACAACGGGCCTTGCTTTGCGAGTCAAAATGGTCTTCCTTTGCCACTTCATACAACTTCACACACGTGACGTCCAGTCCCTTGCATCCTCAGTCGAATGGCAAGGCGGAAAAGGGCGTCCACATTGTGAAGCGGCTCCTCTGCAAGGCTGCTGATGCCGGATCTGACTTCTGTTTAGCCCTGCTGGCCTATCGCTCGGCCCCACTGTACACGGGCCTCTCGCCAGCCCAGCTGTTGAGCTCGACCATGCTCCAGTATTGCGAAGGATGCAACAACAGCGTGCTCATCAGAAGGTGGCACATGACGCTCGGGCGACTGATCTTCCTGCCCTGGCACCTGGAGACAACGTCCGCATACACCTACCAGAGGTTGGCTGGTCGGCAACCGCCGAGGTTCTCCGCCACGTGGCTCCCCGCTCATTCCTGGTTCGTATGCCTGATGGCTCCATTCACCGCCGTAATCAGCGGGCCTTTCGTTTGGTTCCGCACTCGCTACGAGATCATGCACCCGGTGTCACGCCCTCCTGTTGTCCCTGATGTCGACTTTGTTGAGCTTCCTGCCACTCTGCCTCTTCCTCTCTTGCCCGTAGCCAGGCCCATTCCTCAGCCGGTGGATCCTGACCAACCTTGAGGCGGTCAACCTGAATTCGTCGCCCACCTGAGAGACTTGACTTATGAGCCTGGTAGCACATTGGACTCACTGAATTGCTTTACAGTACGATTAACAAGTTTTTTTTCTTGTCGTTCATTGTTCCAGAGTTTTCTCTCGTCGTTTGTTGATTGCATTCGTTCTGTTATTGGTACAACCTCGTTGTTCTGTTGCACCTGTCACCTTCCTCTGTATATAGTTTAGCCTCATGTACATGTTGTAAATATTGCACACACATACTCAGATGCACTCAGTACACATTTCTATTTATTAGCATGTAGGCACATATCCTTTGTGAAAGGGGGGGATGTCATGATATCCAGATCAGCATATCATGGTGCAATCACACACACACTGATGGACAGGCAGTTGGACCAACCAGCACACACAACATCGCAGCCAATCACCAGTGAGAGCACACGCACTATAAAACAGGGAACACTACAGTTACCGCTCATTCTACCAGGAGATAGCTCAGAGCACAGAGCTCACAGCGTGCCACTCAGACATAGTCCATGTGCTGAGTGCCTCACTAAGATAATGTTAGGGCTGGGTCACAGGTTAGCTGGTGAAGCATGTACCCAAGCCAGTAGTTAGTTGTTACCGTTGATTAGACTATAAAACAGAGTTGTACCATCTACAGCCATGTTGGATCATTTGTGCATCAGAACACCCAACACGACATATGCGTGGTCGGCGGCCCGGAGGAAAGGTGGCTGCCGAGGTGGAATTCGGCAGCAGGCGAGGAAGTGAGACCCCACTTAGTTACGGTTCTCCATGACACGTGTGTCAACACCCCCGAACATTACCACACCACCCTCACCCCCACATTACCCTCATCCACACCAACCTCAATCGTCGGGTTGGAGGATGACAGTGATTTTGCGTCACAGCTGTCTCCAACACCTCTGTTGGGCATGTTAGTGAAGAGGCTCCTGGGACACTCTCTCGTGCTCATCACACAGCTGATCAGATACAGCAGGTGGAGGTAGGAACACTTGAACGGGCGGAAGGTCAGATGGCAGGTCGACCCGAGGAACTATCTGCTGTCCAGACAGGTCTCCAGCTTCTGGAACAGACAGCCCCTATCGCAGAACTATTTACCATGTGATGGCTTCCACCCAATTTACGCAAGTATTTGTCCAGCTGTTAAATTGTGGTTTTAGCCATCCTGCCTCTTGAATGTGTAAATTGTAGACTTGGGGCTGGATTCTCCATTTGGGAGACTAGGCCGGGATTCTCCCCGACTGCATCCAAGTTCTGATGCCGACATCAAAATCGGAGCGAACGACTCCGGCGTCGGACCCAGCAAAAGTGTGCGAATTCTGCGCAACGGAAGGGGCCAGCACGGGCGTCACAGGAAGCGTGACCCGGAATGGCGTCACAGACGCGCGCGGCGTAATTGACGCTGTGAGGCGTCGCGGTTAAATTGACGCCATTATCAGAGAAAAGGCAACGCGGGAAGATGGCCTCCCGCCGCACAGCGCTGGGGTTCCAGGACCGGGACATCGAAGCGCTCCTGGACGCCATGGAGCGGAGGAGGAAGCCCTGTACTCCGTGTCATAATATACACCAGTATATTATGGTGCAATCATATACACACACTGATGGACATGCAGTAGGACCAACCAGCATACATAACACAGCAGCCAATCACCAGTGAGAGCACACGCACTATAAAGGCAGGGGACAGGAGAGTTCCCGCTCATTCTAGCAGCAGCTAGCTCAGAGCACAGAGCTCACAGCCTGCAACACAGACATTCACCATGTGCTGAGTGCCTCACCATAGCTAGTGATAGGAAAGGGTCCACAGTGAAGCTGGTATTGCTTTTGCACACGTTTACAGTATGTTAGCACAGTTGAACAGTTAATAAAATAGCGTTACACCACTTCCAGCATTGTTGGCTAGTTTGTGAACCAGAACACCCAACACGACACCCCGGACATGGTAGCAGGGTCACTGCCAACACCAGGGATCAACGCGGGCCATCAGGCGTACGCCGCCCCCAGCCAGTGTCAGGACCAGCACGGCATCGGGACACATCCAGCGACATGGAGGGCAGCCACACCAACAGCCCCCCGTCCCAGTCGACCTAAGACACCACGACACAGGGCACCCACACTGATGACACCGACACCCAGGACACACACACCCAGGACACCGGCACCCAGGACACCGGCACCCAGGACACCGGCACCCAGGACACACACACCCAGGACACCGGCACCCAGGACACACACACCCAGGACACCGGCACCCAGGACACACACACCCAGAACACACACACCCAAGACACACACACACAGGACACCCAGGACACACACACCCAGGACACCGGCACCCAGGACACACACACCCAGGACACACAAACCCAGGACACACACACCCAGGACACACACACACAGGACACCCACACCCAGGACACACACACACACGGACACCCAGGACACACACACACCCTGGACAGACGCACACCCAGGACACACACACACACGGACACCCAGGACACACACACACCCAGGACGGACACACACCCAGGACACACACACACACAGGACACCCAGGACACCCAGGACACACACACCCAGGACACACACACACCCAGGACACCCACACCCAGGACACACACACCCAGGACACACACACCCAGGACACACACACACACACACACAGGACACACACACCCAGGACACACACACGCAGGACACACACACGCAGGACACACACACCCAGGACACACACACCCAGGACACACGCACCACCCAGGACACACGCACCACCCAGGACACACGCACCCAGGACACACGCACCCAGGACACACGCACCCAGGACACATGCACCCAGGACACACGCACCCAGGACACACGCACCCAGGACACACGCACACCCAGGACACACGCACCCAGGACACACGCACACCCAGGACACACACACAGGACACCCAGGACACACACACCCAGGACACACACACAGGACACCCAGGACACACACACCCAGGACACACACACCCAGGACACACGCACCCAGGACACACACACCCAGGACACACACACCCAGGACACTGACACCCAGGACACACACACACACACCCAGGACACACACACACACACCCAGGACACCCACACACACACCCAGGACACACACACACACCCAGGACACACACACACATCCAGGACACACACACCCAGGACACAGACGCCCAGACCCAAGACACACACACCCAGGACACTGTGGTGGTTTGTATTAGGGGTAATGTGGTACCTGTGAAGCCGAGAGGCAATTGGCTGTCAGGTCCCAGGTCCTGGTTGGATCTGCCGACTTCTGGCTCCGCCCTGAAGGCGGAGTATAAGAGCCCGAGCTTCTCCCCGCAGCCTTATTCTGTTGCTGAGCTGCTGGGGACAAGTCTCGCTTAATAAAGCCTAGATCGACTTCATCGCTTCTCGTCTCGCGTAAGTCACTGTGCGCTACAATTTATTAAGCGAGCTTAAAAGACTATGGAGCTCCGGATCGCCCCGGAGTGCCTGCGGATCAGCCCCCACGCAGCGAACTCGGCGGCCGTATTCAAAACTGGCAAGCATGCTTTGAAGGCTACCTCCGAACGGCCCCCGGACGGATCACAGAAGAGCAGAAAATGCAGGTCCTGCATTCGAGGGTAAGCCCGGAGATTTACTCGCTTATAGAAGATGCAGAGGATTTCCCGACGGCGCTCGCGTTGCTGAAGGGCATCTACGTTCGGCCCGTAAACCAGGTCTACGCGCACCACCAACTCGCGACGAGATGGCAAATTCCCGGAGAATCGCTCGAGGAATTCTACGGCCCGCTGCTGATTTTGGGACGAGGCTGCAACTGCCCGCCGGTGAACGCGATCGAACACACGGACCTGCTAATTTGTGATGCATTCGTGGCAGGTATGAACTCTCCCCAAATCCGTCAGAGACTTTTAGAAAGAGACTCGCTAGGACTCTCAGAGGCACGGGCCCTCGCAGCCTCCCTTGATGTGGCCTCCCAAAACGCCCGCGCCTACGGCCCCGACCGCGCGGCAGCCCCTTGGGCTCCGTGGACCCCCGTCGCGACCAATTCCCCGGCCCCCACCCCCCCCCCCCACCCCCCCCCGCAAGCTTGCGCGGTTAAAGCGCCAGACCATCCCGGAGGGGCCCGCTGCTATTTTTCCGGACAAGTGAAACACCCCTGGCAGCGCTGCCTGGCCCGTGCAGCTACTTGTAAGAGCTGCGGCAAAAAGGGCCATTTCGCGGCAGTGTGCCAGTCCTGGGGGGTCGCCGCAATCCCCGGAGAAGAACGAGGACAACAGATCCCGAACACCCCCCAACCCCCCCAGCGCCCCGTGTGCGACCCACGGGCGCCACCATTTTGGGTCCCGGGCACAACGAGGGGAGGATGGGCGCCGCCATCTTGTGACCTCCCAGCCACGTGCGACCCATGGGGGTGGCCATTTTGTCCACCCCCGACCACGTGCGACCCATGGGGGCGGCCATTTTGTCCACCCCCGGCCGCGTGCGATTCATGGACGCCACCATCTTGGTTGACAACAAAGGACCCCAGCATCGACGGCTCCACGGGGTCCGACGAAGACGCCGCGACACTACCACCACGACTGGCTTCGGTGACACTGGATCAATCGCGGCCCCGGACGCTCCAGGCGATGACAACAACGGTGCTGGTCAACAGATACGAGACGCCGTGCCTGATCGACTCCGGGAGCACGGAAAGTTTTATTCACCCAGACACGGTAAGACGCTGTTTTCTGACCAACCATCACAGCACGCAAAAGATTTCCCTAGCTGCAGGATCCCACTCAGTGGAGATCAAAGCGTTCTGCATCGCAAACCTAACAGTGCAAGGGAGGGAGTTTAAGAACTACAGGTTCTACTTCCTGCCCCAACTCTGCGCGCCCACATTACTGGGATTAGACTTCCAATGTAACCTTCAGAGCCTAACATTCCAATTTGGCGGCCCAATACCCCCACTCACTATCTGCGGCCTCGCAACCCTCAAGGTTGAACCGCCGTCCTTGTTTGCAAACCTCACCCCGGATTGCAAACTCGTCGCCACTAGGAGCAGACGGTACAGCGCCCAGGACCGGACATTTATCCGGTCTGAAGTCCAGTGGTTGCTGAAGGAAGGCATAATCCAGGCCAGCAATAGTCCCTGGAGAGCCCAGGTGGTAGTCGTAAAGACCGGGGAGAAGCAAAGGATGGTCGTAGACTATAGTCAGACCATCAACAGGTAAACGCAGCTAGATGCGTACCCTCTCCACCGCATATCCGACATGGTCAATCGGATTGCTCAGTATAAGGTCTTTTCCACCGTGGACCTCAAGTCCGCCTACCACCAGCTCCCCATCCGCCCAGGTGACCGCAAGTACACCGCCTTCGAGGCAGGCGGGCGGCTATACCACTTCCTAAGGGTCCCATTTGGCGTCACGAACGGGGTCTCGGTCTTCCAGCGGGCGATGGACCGAATGATTGACCAGCACGGGTTGCAGGCCACGTTCCCATATCTCGACAACGTAACCATCTGCGGTCACGATCAGCAGGACCACGACGCCAACCTCCAAAAGTTCCTCCAGACCGCTAACGCCCTGAACCTCACATATAACGAGGAGAAATGCATTTTTAGCACAAACCGTTTGGCCATCCTGGGATATGTAGTGCACAATGGAGTAATAGGCCCCGACCCCGAACGCATGCGCCCCCTTATGGAATTTCCCCTCCCCCACTGCTCCAAAGCCCTGAAACGTTGCCTGGGCTTCTTTTCATATTACGCCCAGTGGGTCCCCCAGTACGCAGACAAGGCCCGCCCGCTAATACAGTCCACTACCTTCCCCCTGTCGACAGAGGCTCGCCAGGCCTTCAGCCGCATCAAAGCGGATATCGCAAAGGCCACGATGCGCGCCATCGACGAGTCCCTCCCCTTCCAGGTCGAGAGTGACGCATCCGATGTAGCTCTGGCGGCCACCCTTAACCAAGCGGGCAGACCCATGGCCTTTTTCTCCCGGACCCTCCACGCCTCAGAAATCCGCCACTCCTCAGTGGAAAAGGAAGCCCAAGCCATAGTGGAAGCTGTGCGAGGCATTACCTGGCCGGCAGGAGATTCACTCTCCTCACCAACCAACAGTCGGTAGCCTTTATGTTCGATAATGCACAGCGGGGTAAAATTCGAGCTCTCCACCTTTAACTATGAGATCTTGTACCGTCCCGGAAAGCTGAACGAGCCATCCGATGCCCTATCCCGCGGCACATGTGCCAACGCACAAATAGACTGCCTCCAAGCCCTCCACGAGGACCTCTGCCACCCGGGGGTCACTCGATTCTACCATTTCGTAAAGTCCCGCAACCTCCCCTACTCTGTGGAGGAGGTCCGTACAGTCACCAGGAATTGCCACATCTGCGCAGAGTGCAAACTGCACTTTTTCAGGCCGGATAGAGCGCACCTGATCAAGGCTTCCCTTCCCTTTGAATGCCTGAGTTTGGATTTCAAAGGGCCCGTCCCCTCCACCGACCGCAACGCGTACTTCCTGAACGTGGTGGACGAGTACTCCCGTTTCCCCTTCGCCATCCCCTGCCCCGACATGACAGCGGCCACAGTCATTAAAGCTCTTGACACCATATTCACACTGTTCAGTTTCCCCGCGTATATCCATAGCGACAGGGGGTCCTCCTTCATGAGTGACGAGCTGCACCAGTTCCTGCTCAGCAAGGGCCTAGCCTCGAGCAGGACGACCAGTTACAACCCCCGGGGGAACGGGCAAATAGAGAGGGAGAACGGCCCGGTCTGGAAGACCATCCTACTGGCCTTACGGTCCAGGGATCTCCCAGTTTCCCGGTGGCAGGAAGTTCTCCCAGATGCTCTCCACTCCATCCGGTCCCTGCTGTGTACCACCACTAACCAAACGCCTCATGAGCGCCTCCTTGTCATCTCCAGGAAGTCCTCCTCCGGAACGTCGCTGCCGACCTGGCTGGCGGCCCCAGGACCCATCTTGCTCCGGAAACATGTGCGGGCGCACAAATCGGACCCGTTGGTCGAGAGGGTCCACCTTCTCCACGCGAACCCGCAGTACGCCTATGTGGCGTACCCCGACGGCCGACAGGACACGGTCTCCCTGCGGGACCTGGCGCCCGCCGGCAACACACACGTACCCCGACACCGATCACCCCCTCCCTGCCACCGGCGCACCCCGTGACCGCCCCCTTCCCGGGAGGATCGGTCCTCCTCCCGTGCCCGCCCAGGAGTAAAACAGGAACAAACAGCGAAACGCTCCCGGAGACGACAACGCCTGAACAAGCACCTGCACCACCACCGGGGCTGAGGCGATCGACGAGAAAGACCAGACCGCCCGCTCGACTCGTGGAATCCGCATGACACCAAGAAAAGCAAGAATGTTGTTGTAACAAGATTTTTTTGATCGTATTGTAAATAATTCTCACAAACTTGTACATAGCCCAGTGTCGGGCTAAAGCTGTATTAACAGTCCGAAGTTTGTTCCAGGGCCAGCCTTGTAAACCCTTACCACCATGCGAACCACCACCCCGCCGGGTTTTGTTTAACAAGGGGTGAATGTGCTGGTATGTATTCGGGGTAATGTGGTAACCGTGAAGCCGAGAGGCTATTGGCTGTCAGGTCCCGGGTCCTGGTTGGATCTGCCGACTTCTGGCTCCGCCCTGAAGGCGGAGTATAAGAGCCCGAGCTTCTCCCCGCAGCCTTATTCTGTTGCTGAGCTGCTGGGGACAATCTCGCTTAATAAAGCCTAGATCGACTTCATCGCTTCTCGTCTCGCGTAAGTCATTGTGCGCTACAGACACACACACCCAGGACACTCACACCCAGGACACACACACACAGGACAACCAGGACACACACACCCAGGACACATACACCCTGGACACACACACCCAGGACACACACACCCAGGACACCCAGGACACACACACACGGGACACACACACACGGGACACACACACACGGGACACACACACTCAGGACACCCACACCCAGGACACACACGCCCAGGACACCAACACCCAGGCAACACACACACAGGGGACACACACACAGGACACACACACACAGGACACCGACACCCAGGGTACCCAGGACACACACACACAGGACACCCAGGACACACACACCCAGGACACACACACCCAGGACACACACACCCAGGACACACACACCCAGAACACCCAGGACACACACACCCAGGACACACACACCCAGAACACCCAGGACACACACACCCAGGACACACACACCCAGAACACACACAGCCAGGACACCGGCACCCAGGACACCGACACCCAGGACACCGACACCCAGAACACCCAGGACACACACACCCAGGACACACACCCAGGACACACACACCCAGGACACACACATCCAGAACACCCAGGACACACACACCCAGGACGCACACACACAGGACGCACACACCCAGGACGCACACACTCAGGACGCACACACCCAGGACACTGACACCCAGGACACACACATCCTGGACCCACACACCCAGGACACACACCCAGGACACACACACCCAGGACACACACACCCAGGACACTCACATACAGGACACACACACACACAGGACACACACACACACAGGACACACACATAGGAAACACACACACAGGACACCCACACCCAGGACACACACACCCAGGACACTCACACCCAGGACACCCAGGACACACAATCCCAGGACACACACACCCAGGACACCCAGGACACACACGCACAGGACACACACACCCAGGACACCGACACCCAGGACACTCACACCCAGGACACTCACACCCAGGACTCCTAGGTCACACGCACCCAGGACACACACACACAGGACACCCAGGACCCACACACCCAGGACCCACACACCCAGGACACTCACACCCAGGACACTCACACCCAGGACACACACACCCAGGACACACACACCCAGGACACACACACCCAGGACACACACACCCAGGAGACCACACCCCGGACACCCACACACAGGACACCCAGGACACACACACCCAGGACACACACACCCAGGACACCCACACCCAGGACACACACACCCAGGACACCCACACCCAGGGCACCGGCACCCAGGACACTCACACACAGGACACACACACACAGGACACGCACACCCAGGACACTCACACACACCCAGGACACTCACACACAGGACACACACACACAGGACACCCACACCCAGGGCACACACACCCAGGACACTCACACACAGGACACCCAGGACACACACACCCAGGACACTCACACCCAGGACACTCACACCCAGGACACCCAGGTCACACGCAGGCTATATGGGTAGAGATCAGGAATAAGAAGGGTGCAATCACAATGTTGGGGGTTTACTACAGGCCTCCCAACAGCCAGCGGGAGATAGAGGAGCAGATAGGTAGACAGATTTTGGAAAAGAGTAAAAACAACAGGGATGTGGTGATGGGAGACTTCAACTTCCCCAATATTGACTGGGACTCACTTAGTGCCAGGGGCTTAGATGGGGCGGAGTTTGTAAGGAGCATCCAGGAGGGCTTCTTAAAACAATATGTAGACAGTCCAACTAGGGAAGGGGCGGTACTGGACCTGGTATTGGGGAATGAGCCCGGCCAGGTGGTAGATGTTTCAGTAGGGGAGCATTTCGGTAACAGTGACCACAATTCAGTAAGTTTTAAAGTACTGGTGGACAAGGATAAGAGTGGTCCTAGGATGAATGTGCTAAATTGGGGGAAGGCTAAGTATAACAATATTAGGTGGGAACTGAAGAACATAGATTGGGGGCGGATGTTTGAGGGCAAATCAACATCTGACATGTGGGAGGCTTTCAAGTGGCAGTTGAAAGGGATTCAGGACCGGCATGTTCCTGTGAGGAAGAAGGATAAATACGGCAATTTTCGGGAACCTTGGATGACGAGAGATATTGTAGGCCTCGTCAAAAAGAAAAAGGAGGCATTTATCAGGGCTAAAAGGCTGGGAACAGACGAAGCCTGCGTGGAATATAAGGAAAGTAGGAAGGAACTTAAGCAAGGAGTCAGGAGGGCTAGAAGGGGTCACGAAAAGTCATTGGCAAATAGGGTTAAGGAAAATCCCAAGGCTTTTTACACGTACATAAAAAGCAAGAGGGTAGCCAGGGAAAGGGTTGGCCCACTGAAGGATAGGCAAGGGAATCTATGTGTGGAGCCAGAGGAAATGGGCGAGGTACTAAATGAATACTTTGCATCAGTATTCACCAAAGAGAAGGAATTGGTAGATGTTGAGTCTGGAGAAGGGTGTGTAGATAGCCTGGGTCACATTGAGATCCAAAAAGAAGAGGTGTTGGGTGTCTTAAAAAATATTAAGGTAGATAAGTCCCCAGGGCCTGATGGGATCTACCCCAGAATACTGAAGGAGGCTGGAGAGGAAATTGCTGAGGCCTTGACGGAAATCTTTGGATCCTCGCTGTCTTCGGGGGATGTCCCGGAGGACTGGAGAATAGCCAATGTTGTTCCTCTGTTTAAGAAGGGTAGCAAGGATAATCCCGGGAACTACAGGCCGGTGAACCTTACTTCAGTGGTAGGGAAATTACTGGAGAGAATTTTTCGAGACAGGATCTACTCCCATTTGGAAGCAAATGGACGTATTAGTGAGAGGCAGCACGGTTTTGTGAAGGGGAGGTCGTGTCTCACTAACTTGATAGAGTTTTTCGAGGAGGTCACTAAGATGATTGATGCAGGTAGGGCAGTGGATGTTGTCTATATGGACTTCAGTAAGGCCTTTGACAAAGTCCCTCATGGTAGACTAGTACAAAAGGTGAAGTCACACGGGATCAGGGGTGAGCTGGCAAGGTGGATACAGAACTGGCTAGGCCATAGAAGGCAGAGAGTAGCAATGGAAGGATGCTTTTCTAATTGGAGGGCTGTGACCAGTGGTGTTCCACAGGGATCAGTGCTGGGGCCTTTGCTGTTTGTAGTATATATAAATGATTTGGAGGAAAATGTAACTGGTCTGATTAGTAAGTTTGCAGACGACACAAAGGTTGGTGGAATTGCGGATAGCGATGAGGACTGTCGGAGGATACAGCAGGATTTAGATTGTTTGGAGACTTGGGCGGAGAGATGGCAGATGGAGTTTAATCCGGACAAATGTGAGGTAATGCATTTTGGAAGGTCTAATGCAGGTAGGGAATATACGGTGAATGGTAGAACCCTCAAGAGTATTGAAAGTCAAAGAGATCTAGGAGTACAGGTCCACAGGTCACTGAAAGGGGCAACACAGGTGGAGAAGGTAGTCAAGAAGGCATACGGCATGCTTGCCTTCATTGGCCGAGGCATTGAGTATAAGAATTGGCAAGTCATGTTGCCGCTGTATAGAACCTTAGTTAGGCCACACTTGGAGTATAGTGTTCAATTCTGGTCGCCACACTACCAGAAGGATGTGGAGGCTTTAGAGAGGGTGCAGAAGAGATTTACCAGAATGTTGCCTGGTATGGAGGGCATTAGCTATGAGGAGCGGTTGAATAAACTCGGTTTGTTCTCACTGGAACGAAGGAGGTTGAGGGGAGACCTGATAGAGGTATACAAAATTATGAGGGGCATAGACAGAGTGGATAGTCAGAGGCTTTTCCCCAGGGTAGAGGGGTCAATTACTAGGGGGCATAGGTTTAAGGTGAGAGGGGCAAGGTTTAGAGTAGATGTACGAGGCAAGCTTTTTACGCAGAGGGTAGTGGGTGCCTGGAACTCGCTACCGGAGGAGGTGGTGGAAACAGGGACGATAGTGACATTTAAGGGGCATCTTAACAAATACATGAATAGGATGGGAATACAGGGATACGGACCCAGGAAGTGTAGAAGATTGTAGTTTAGTCGGGCAGCATGGTCGGCACGGGCTTGGAGGGCCGAAGGGCCTGTTCCTGTGCTGTACATTTCTTTGTTCTTTGTTCTTTGACACCGGCACCCAGGACACTCACACACAGGACACACACACACAGGACACACACACCCAGGACACCCACACCCAGGACACACACACCCAGGACACACACACCCAGGACACCCACATCCAGGACACCGGCACCCAGGACACCGGCACCCAGGACACCCACACACACACAGGACACACACACCCAGGACACACACACCCAGGACACACACACCCAGGCGACTCACACCCAGGCGACTCACACCCAGGACACCCACACCCAGGACACCCACACCCAGGACACACACACCCAGGCGACTCACACCCAGGACACTCACACCCAGGACACCCACACCCAGGACACCCACACCCAGGACACACACACCCAGGAAACACACACCCAGGCGACTCACACCCAGGCGACTCACCCAGGACACCCACACCCAGGACACCCACACCCAGGACACCCACACCCAGGACACACACACCCAGGAGACCAACACCCAGCACACGGACGCACACCCAGGACACCCACGCCCAGGACACACACACCCAGGACACACACACCCAGGACATCTAGGACACACAAACAAAGGACACACCGCCCCAGGTGATCCCGGAGTTCAGCTCCAATGAGGACATCCATGGAACGCCATTGCTATCTCCTACACCCTCCACCATCGCAGAGACACTCACCTCGGTTGGGCACTTTAGTGATGAGGCTTCTGGGACACTCACTGGTGAGCACCACACAACTGTCCCGGTACAGCAGGTGGAGGTAGGAGCAGCCGAGGGGCCGGGCGGTCTGAGGGCAGCCCGGCCCCAGCAACCAGCTGCCGCCTAGATGGATCCTGGGTTCCTGGAGTTCCCACACCCACCCATAGAACCGATGCAGGGCCCAGGGACAAGGGGAGGGGATGACGACCGGCTTGCAGCAGCTGCAGACGCGGGTGGAGGAGTCCACCCGCCTGCAGCAGCAGCTAGTGCTGCCGGTCATTGCTGCCAGCCAAGCCGACACCGCACGGGTAACGTCCGCGGTGGAGGCTATTGGGGCGACGGTGTCGGACATGGGCAGCAGTATGCAAGGTCTGGGGCTTTCCATGCAGGCTGTGCCTGTGGCCCAGGACATGGCTGCCCTCTCACAGGCAGCCGTGAGCGAGAGCCAACTGCAGGTCGCAGAGGCGCTCAACACCGTGGCCCAGTCTCTACAGGCCATCGCTGAGGGCATCGGCGCCATTGCCCAGGTGCTGGTTGGTGTCACACAGACTCCCTGAGCTCCATGGCTGCAAACGTGCAGACCCTAGTCGATGCCAGGGCGGGCCTCCAGGACAGGTACCGGGGGTGCCTCGGGTGCTGGATCCGTTTGCACCCCGTCCCATGGAGAGCCCCGGGGGCCATTGGGCACCCCAAGGGAGGAGGAGGTGCTGGGTCCCGTTCCGGGTCCTCCTGTAGGGGAGGTCCCGGAACACCGCAACACCTGGGACTCCCCCACTTCCGTCCCAGGTGCATCTGGTGGGCAATGGGCAGAACAGGCTGACACCATGCCATCCCGGTCGCCCGAGCCACAGCCTGGCCCATCCAAGCCTGGCCGCCCCAGGAAACGGCTGCCAAAGGGGACCCTTGTCGCTGGGCAGGAATCACAGGAGTTCGCCTCCAGTTCTGCTGCACAGTCTGGGGAACAACCTAGACGTAGTCATAGGAGCTGTAAGGCCAGAAAAGTAGACACGGAGTAAATTGGCACGGGTGCAGGGCACAGACTAGTTATAGGGGCTAGGGCACATGTCTGATCCGTTTGTAATTAAAATCACTTTCACACCTACAGAAGCTGCCTGTGTACTCTGTCCGATGCGTGTGGGGGTGGGGTGGGAAGTGAGCGCCAGTGTGTGTGAGAGGTGATAGGAGGTCGAGCTCAGGTGAGTGTGGCGTGCCCCCCCCCCCCCCCCCCCCTCCCAACGCCTCGGCTCGCCCTCGCCACCCCGCCTCCTGGCAGACAACAGGTCCGTGCGCTGCACTGTCCAGGCCGTATGCAAAGACTACCCAGGTTGAGGGTGTTACTGTGGCCATGAGTCAGACATTTTCCAATGATGTAGAGCCCGGAGCTCATCGCAGAGCGGGTTGTCATCATCCTCCACGGCCTGCAATAGACACGCTTCTACTGGCGACCGTGTGAGCCCTGCCCGTTGTGCCGCAGGTGGATGTGTGATGGAGGGGCGGTGTGCATGAGGGTGGTTGGTGGTGGGCGGGGTGTGGGTGGTGGGGTGGTGCCGTACTCTGCTGTCCGTGCCCATGCTCAGCGATCCCCCCACTAGTCTGTGAACCGTGCGGCTATCACCTCTCCCCGTGCCCGCTGGCCCAGCCGGTATCGGTGGGCAGCCTCCTGTCCCTGTCCAGACCTTATGTCCCGTGCATTCCCCGCCCCCCCTCCACATCGCCCTCATCTGGGGAGGCATGCCCATCGTCGTCTTCCCCCTCCTCCTCCTCCTCCTCCTCTGCCTCCAGTACATCGCCCCTTTGCTGGGCTACATTGTGCAGGATGCAGCAGACCACAACGATACAGCCGACCCTCTTCGACGGGTACTGGAGGGCCCCTCCAGAGCAGTCCAGGCACCTGAAGCGCATCTTCAGCAGCCCAAAGCACCTCTCGACCACACCCCTGGTTGCTGCATGGGCATCGTTGTAGCGTTTCTCCGCGTCAGTCCATGGCCTCCGTATAGGCATCATCAGCCAGGACCGCAACGGGTAACCCTTATCACCCAGCAACCAGCCCCTCAGCCGGGGTGGGAGGGGGGTGGGGAGCATTCCTCGAACATGGCGGGGATAAGCGATTGTGCCAATATGAGTGAGTCATGCATACTGCCCAGGTAACTGGCGCAGATGTGCAGGATCCTCATCCGGTGGTCACAGACCACCTGCACGTTCATGGAGTAGGTCACTTTCCTATTTGTGAACACGGCCCTACTATCCGCTGGTGGCCGCAAGGCGACGTGCACCCAATCGATCGCCCCCTGGACCATGGGAATCCTGGCCATGGCAGCGAAGCCTGCTGCCCGGGCATCCTGGTGGGCGCAGTCCACAGGGAACTGGATGTAGCGTCCGCGAAGTCGTACAGGGCGTCCATCAGTGCATGGGTGCACCGGTGCACCGACGTCTGGGAGATGCCGGACAAATCCCCACTCAGCGACTGGAACGACCCCGTGGCGTAGACATTGATGGTGACCATCACCTTGACGGCCACCGGGAGAGTGTGTCTACCCCCAGTGCCAGGCGGTGCCAGGTGTGCCATCAGTTGGCAGATATGGCTGACGATTTCCAGCCTCATCCTGAGTCTCCTACTGCATGCCCTGTCCGTGAGGTCCTGGTAGGACACGCGATGCCGGTACACACGGGGCCTCATTGGGTGCCTCTGTCGCCATGGCACCACCTTCTCTTCCTCCTTCTCCTCGTCCAGTTGGGCGGCCGGCAGTCCGGCCAGGGCGCATGCCACCTACCCATCTGCGGCACGCTCCTCTGCGGCAGCCTCCTCAGCTGCCATAGGGCTACAAGCAAGACAGCAACCCCCGTCACGGCGGCCAACATCGCTGGGTGATTGGCAAACGTAACAGTCTGCAGGTGGTGGGGGTAGACGACATATCTTCATTGCGCATATCCACCTCCGCAACCTGGTGCCATG
This sequence comes from Scyliorhinus torazame, assembly GCF_047496885.1. Lineage (NCBI taxonomy): Eukaryota > Metazoa > Chordata > Chondrichthyes > Carcharhiniformes > Scyliorhinidae > Scyliorhinus > Scyliorhinus torazame. Next base: position 200,735,930 of record NC_092712.1, on the reverse strand, counting down.
GGTTGCATGGTCGCAACTGTTGACAGGTGGCACCTGGCTATGCAAAACAACTCCCCTCCCCCCACCCCCAATCCCAACCGTCCCCCGGCACCAGCCGTGACCCGCCCCACCCTCACCCTCCCAGACACCAGCCCGGACACTCCCCACCCCACCACCACCAGACACCAGCTCCGACACTCCCCACCCCACCCTCCCCCGACACCAGCCCCGACACGCTCCACCCCACCCCCACCTACCCCAGACACCAGCCCGGACACTCCCCACCCCACCCCCACCCTCCCCAGACACCAGCCCAGACACTCCCCACCCCACACCCACCCTCCCCCGACACCAGCCCCGACACTCCCCACCCCACCCCCACCCTCCCCAGACACCAGCCCCGACACTCCCCACCCCACCCCCACTCTCCCCAGACACCAGCCCGGACACTCCCCACCCCCACCCTCCCCAGACACCAGTCCGGACACTCCCCACCCCACCCCCACCCTCCCCAGACACCAGCCCCGACACTCCCCACCCCTGACCCCAGCCCCGATACTCCCCACCCCACACCCACCCTCCCCCGACACCAGCCCCGACACTCCCCACCCCACCCCCACCCTCCCCAGACACCAGCCCCGACACTCCCCACCCCACCCCCACCTACCCCAGACACCAGCCCGGACACTCCCCACCCCCACCCTCCCCAGACACCAGTCCGGACACTCCCAACCCCACCCCCACCCTCCCCAGACACCAGCCCCGACACTCCCCACCCCTGACACCAGCCCCGATACTCCCCACCCCACACCCACCCTCCCCCGACACCAGCCCCGACACTCCCCACCCTCCCCAGACACCAGCCCCGACACTCCCCACCTCCGACACCAGCCCCGATACTCCCCACCCCACCCCCACCCTCCCCAGACACCAGCCCGGACACTCCCCACCCTCACCCTACCCAGACACCAGCCCCGACACTCCCCACCCCACACCCACCTACCCCAGACACCAGCCCCGACACTCCCCACCCTCACCCTACCTAGACACCAGCCCCGACACTCCCTACCCCACCCCCACCTACCCCGGACACCAGACCGGACACTCCTCACCCCACCCCCAGCCTCCCCAGACACCAGCCCTGACACTCCCCACCCCACCCCCACCCTCCCCAGATACCAGCCCCGACACTCCCCACCCCACCCTCACCCCAGACACCAGCCCCGACACGCCCCTCCCCACCCTCCCCAGACACCAGCCGCAACACTCCGCACCCCACCCCCACCTACCCCAGACACCAGCCCCGACACTCCCCATCCCACCCCCCCCCCCTCCCCAGATACCAGCCCCCACCCAGCCACGGCCCAGCTCTCTCGACATGTGGTGGCCCCCCCACGTCGATCGCTACCTACTTCTTCGCCGGCACCAGCCAGCATGACTGGTTGATGCCGCTAAATACCATGTTTGATTTATGCCCACATGAGCTGCGGTCACGTTGGCGGGACTTCCGGGCCGGAGACTCGCAGCAGGCCCAGGGACAAGCATGTCGCGCCAGGTCTGCCGATTTCTGCGGGCCACGCGGCGCAATCCCCATCGGCGAGCTTTTCCCTGGTTCGGAGCATCGCAGTCCCGGCGTCAGAGCGGTGCGGCGGGATTCACGCACCCCCCCGGCGATTCTCCGAGCTGGCGCGGGCTCGGAGAATCCCGCCCTAAGTCCTCACGCCAGCATGAAAATGGTGGTGTTTTGCACTCGGAAAAATTGTGCAAACCGGCCACCGATTCCCTGCTCCGGAGGGGGAGGCGAGCAGCCAGACAGCGTAGAGCTCCCAACTCTAGCTGTCGATACGGCCCAGAGCATTGCCGGGTCCGTGGTCGCACCTGAGCACGGCGGCGGACTGCAGCGGCCGCGCCGTGCTTCATGGCGGACACAGTCCTCAGACCCAGACCACGAACATAGCCCCCAGCCACGAAAAATGCCCCTGCCCGTGGATCGACCCTCCACTGACTGTGGTGCCACTGGACTAAGCCCGCAGCCGCCACACTGAGTCCCCGACGGATGAGACCACGTGTCCCACACCACTGGGGACTCGGCTGGTTGGGGACAGAGCATCACGGTGCGAGCCTCAGGCAATGTCCTGAGACCGTGGATAGAGCGAGCGGGGTACTCCTAGAGTACGCTGCCTTTCAGAGGGCGGACCATTGCCCGTCTTCAGGGTTTCTCCGCCCCATCGTCGGGGAACGGGGAATCCAGCCTCTGAGGCCTGTTGAAGAATCTTTGACAAATGTTCAGCTCATTAGAAAGGCAAACATCAGGGGCTGGATTCTCCGATTTGGAAACAATGGGCGGGATGCTATGATCCTGGGGCTAAGCGTTGACGCCGTCGTAAACGCCGCAGCGTTTTGAGGGCGTCATCTGGCCCCTGGATCAGCGATCCCGCGTCGCAATGGTTGCTGTCTCCGCGCCAGCCCCGATGCAACATGGCGGAGAGCTACAGGGGCCCGTCGCAGAGGAACATAGGCCCCCACCGGGGTTAACCCACCCGCCGATCGATAGGCCCCGATCGTGGGCCAGGCCACCGTGGGAGCTCCCCCCCCCACCCGCCGGAGTTGGATCCCCCCCCCACCAGTCCGCCCCCCGCAACATGAACGCCGAGGTCCCGCCGGGTAGGACCACATGAGAATGGTGCCGGCGGGACTCGGCCTAACTTGGCGGGCACTCGGCCCATTGCGCGGGGAGAATCGCCGGACGGGCCGTGTTGAGCGGCCCCCGACCGCCCCCACGCCGACCGCGCCAGCGCCAATAGCACCGATTCTCCAGTCACCGGAGAATCGACAGACCGGCGTCGGAGCGGCGTTGGTTGAATCATGCCCCGCCCCTAGCGATTCTCCGACCCGGCACAGGGTCTGAGAATCCCGCCCAATGTCTCCATGCCGGCATTAAAATGGTACAGTTTTAGGACAGGAGAACTGCCTCAAAACGGCCACCGATTCCCCGTTTTGCTGGGGGCTAGCAGGGAGGCAGCGTAGAGCACCCGGCTCCAGCTGCCGATACGGCCCGGAGAATTGCGGGTCCGTGGCCGCGCAAGCGCACGGTGGCCTGCTGCAGCCGCAGCGTGCTTCATGGCGGACGCCGCTCGCAGACCTGGCCTGCGAAATAGTTCCCAATGTACGGAGGCCACTTTTCAAGGGACGGAGCATCGCGAATGTGGCACCACCCCCGATTTCATCATCATCGGTGATTCTCCGCCACGTCCCCGAAGGTGATTTCGCCGTCGGGGATCGCAGAATCCAGCCCAAGGCGTTTATTTCTCAAAAACACAAGAGCCAGGAAGAGGAGCAGTTCTCCCTGACTCCAGACTACTTGGAATAGGTCCCATCACTCTACTCACCCCACCCGCAAGTTAAAATAAAACGTTATATCAAATACTACACAGGATATAGGAAAACTGCAATAGGACAAGTTGGACATGAACAAAGAACAAAGAAATGTACAGCACAGGAACAGGCCCTTCGGCCCTCCAAGCCCGTGCCGACCATGCTGCCCAACTAAACTACAATCTTCTACACTTCCTGGGTCCGTATCCCTCTATTCCCATCCTATTCATGTATTTGTCAAGATGCCCCTTAAATGTCACTATCGTCCCTGTTTACACCACCTCCTCCGGTAGCGAGTTCCAGGCACCTACTACCATCTGTGTACAAAACTTGCCTCGTACATCTACTCTAAACCTTGCCCCTCTCACCTTAAACCTATGCCCCCTAGTAATTGACCCCTCTACCATGGGGAAAAGCCTCTGACTATCCACTCTGTCTATGCCCCTCATAATTTTGTAGACCTCTATCAGGTCGCCCCTCAACCTCCGTCGTTCCAGTGAGAACAAACCGAGTTTATTCAACCACTCCTCATAGCTAATGCCCTCCATACCAGTCAACATTCTGGTAAATCTCTTCTGCACCCTCTCTAAAGCCTCCGCATCCTTCTGGTAGTGTGGCAACCAGAATTGAACACTATACTCCAAGTGTGGCCTAACTAAGGTTCTATACAGTTGCAACATGACTTGCCAAGTCTTATACTCAATGCCCCGGCCAATGAAGGCAAGCATGCCGTATGCCTTCTTGACTACCTTCTCCACCTGTGTTGCCCCTTTCAGTGACCTGTGGACCTGTACACCTAGATCTCTCTGACTTTCAATATTCTTGAGGGTTCTACCATTCACTGTATATTCCCTACCTGCATTAGACCTTCCAAAATGCATTACCTCACATTTGTCCGGATTAAACTCCATCTGCCATCTCTCCGCCCAAGTCTCCAAACAATCTAAATCCTGCTGTATCCGCTGACAGTCCTCATCGCTATCCGCAATTCCACCAACCTTTGTGTCATCTGCAAACTTACTAATCAGACCAGTTACATTTTCCTCCAAATCATTTATGTATACTACAAACAGCGAAGGTCCCAGCACTGATCCCTGCGGAACACCACTGGTCACAGCCCTCCAATTAGAAAAGCATCCTTCCATTGCTACTCTCTGCCTTCTATGACCTAGCCAGTTCTGTATCCACCTTGCCAGCTCACCCCTGATCCCGTGTGAGTTCACCTTTTGTACTAGTCTACCATGAGGGACCTTGTCAAAGGCCTTACTGAAGTCCATATAGACAACATCCACTGCCCTACCTGCATCAATCATCTTTGTGACCTCCACGAAAAACTCTATCAAGTTAGTGAGACACGACCTCCCCTTCACAAAGCCATGCTGCCTCTCACTAATACGTCCATTTGCTTCCAAATGGGAGTAGATCCTGTCTCGAAGAATTCTCTCCAGTAATTTCCCTATCACTGACGGAAGGCTCACCGGCCTGTAGTTCCCTGGATTATCCTTGCTACCCTTCTTAAACAGAGGAACATCATTGGCTATTCTCCAGTCCTCCGGGACATCACCTGAAGACAGTGAGGATTCAAAGATTTCTGTCAAGGCCTCAGCAATTTCCTCTCTAGCCTCCTTCAGTATTCTGGGGTAGATCCCATCAGACCCTGGGGACTTATCTACCTTAATATTTTTCAAGACGCCCAACACCTCGTCTTTTTGGATCTCAATGTGACCCAGGCTATCTACACACCCTTCTCCAGACTTAAAATCTACCAATTCCTTCTCTTTGGTGAATACTGATGCAAAATATTCATTTAGTACCTCGCCCATTTCCAGCTCCTTTCCTGCTCCAAAAACCAATTCAAATTCAAATTGAATCCAATTCATGATCCCCCCAAAAGGCTACTACACTTGATCTTAGCCAAAAGGCCGAGAAGCGATCGCTTTGGTTGTATAACGTCAATTATATCATCAAGCTGATCCAGCTTGGTTACTCTCATATTAATATTTATTTAATGTCACAGCATTTAGGGTGTAAATTTGGAACATTACTTTGATAAGGACATAGGGAGTCCTCACCGAACTAAATAAAGGTAATTTTATTTACACACGATATATATATTGCCCGGTAGATCTCTACCGGGTTCCTGTTCTGGTCAGTGCCTTACTGGTCAACCTTTTATACAGAGGTTAATAGAGATCTCCCGGCCCTAGCGGGGGAGCTCGTACTCCACAAGGACCCTGGAGAAGGTAATCATTCCCATCCTGGAGGCCCCGTGCGGGCTATTACAATTACCCTATTGTTAGATAGTTGCCTCCTGTCACTGTCAAAGGGCTGGATTCTTCCGCCCCGCCCACCACAAGATCACCACGGGTGGGACATGGACAATGTAAAAGTCCATTGACCTCCAGGGGAATTCCCAGTCGCCAGGTGGGCGTGGTCGGAGCATCCCGCCTTAAGGGTTTTCAAACTGTTTTCTGCTTATCAACTGATGTGGATCAGTCAGTAATAGCAATTAATAAAGCTATTGGTCAACTTCATCACCATTTATTCATGACCTCGCTGCAGATGAATTCAGCTAAGCTCTTGCTCACTCATGCTTTTTTCTTTAGATAATACTGAATGAGATAGATACACATATCATGGTAAATATGGCTAACAATTGAATATTTGAATACTTGGAAGAAATTGATCATTTTGCTAATGCAGAATTGAAATTCTACTCATTGACGGAAATGATGATAAACGAGCTCTTCAAAGGTACATGGACTTCATTCTAATAAGGCAGTCAAGCACAAGATTAGCAGATGGCTCTTCAGATTTTGAAGAATTTGTGAATTATTGCAAGTCAAGGAAATCAAACTGCATAGAAATAAATGGGTGCTGCAGAGGGAGTTACAAGCTTGTATTTCAGTCAAGGACTCAGATCACATCATAAGACATGAATACAATCCCAAAATTGAATTACAGTATTCAATTCCCTCCACGATCCCTATTAATCATAGGGAATACATGTTGAGAACTGGTAGATTAGAAAGATACATCGAAGACTATGAGACCTTAAATGAATTATGTTGTGTGTTGTGAGTGATTTATGTTGCTGCTATGATGCATTTTGCTGAGTTCCAAGCCCTGGTGGCTTGGATTTCAAAAATGGTTCTGATTGTTCTTTCTTGTTGTCAATTTCAAGAATTTCACAATCCTCTATTTTTTCCCGAAAAATGAAGACTGTCAATCCACAGGTAATATTGTGAGTACTGTCACCCCCTGAGATCAGCACAGGATTGAGCACGGGCAGCACCTATTGCTGGCAACGAAATAACCAAATTGGAAAAAAATCAAAAGCAGAAGGAAGAATATGAGCTGACAGAGCAACATCACGGAAGTGAAACACCATGGTGAGAGGGTTGGACCAGAACAAAATGCAAAATAAATGCAGGAGAAAACTAATCGTGATAAAGAGCAGTGGCAAGAAAGAAATTGGACCACTGTCAGCATGTGGATTAGTGGGAGGCTGAAGTGGACAAAACATTATTAGGAAATAATTTGAATTTTGGCAGAGAAGCAGCAATACAGCACCAAGAAGAGATCACTGCTGGGAAGCTCCGAGATAAATGCTGCCATGACTATAAAAGCAACATTAATATATGTACCATAAATACACTGAAGATGTTACTTAGATGGGCTACACCATCCAGAACAAAGCAATCCACTTGATTGGCACCCCATCTACCACCTTCAACATCCACTCTATCCATCACTGTGTGGGATAGCACAGAGGGGAGATGGTACATGCAAGCGGTTGGTCCAGTGCCGCCCTCCACCTGACCAAACGTTTCTCTCCTCATGACTTGCGGCTGTGTGGAAGGTCCTTCCCATATATAATTTCTGACATATAAAGAAACAATCACTTGTTACCTTCATTAAATTGTTTTCACTTTCATGCCTTGCTTTCATTGTGCTGAACCATTTTATCCCCAGAATGATGACATTTGCACAATAATATTGCGCTATAAATCCCTGAGGTCGCATGTACTTGTTAAACTTGTTCAGTTTGAACCAGTGATCAGCAGCACGGGCAAGTTATTATTTCCCTAAATCTCCTCCATGGTTGTTATTTCTAGTTTTTCACTCGCTCAATCATGATCCTTTTACTATAATGCTGGTTTGTGACTAGATTAATTTATCTATCTTTTGTACGCATTCCATTCCATTTATTTCCAGCTTTTGCCTTGCTTCTGTTCATAGTCGTGTTTTTATTTTTTTGAAATAAATTTAGAGTACCCAATTATTATTATTTTTCCAATTCAGGGGCAATTTAGTGTGGCCAATCCACCTAACCTGCGCACCTTTGGGTAGTGGAGATAAAACCCAGACCGATACGGGGAGAATGTGCAAACTCCACACGAACAGTGACCCAGGGCCGGGATTCAAACCCGGGTCCTCAGCGCCGCAGTCCCAGTGCCAACCACTGTGCCATGTCCCACCCTATAGTCATGTTTTTATGATGCCAATACTGTCATTGGATTAAATTGCTCTGAGAAAATAATGATGACGCTAACATTTGACTCAAAAATCAAAAGTTGCTTCTCTCGATGTGTTGCTCCTCCCTAAGGTGTGGAAAAGTACCATCTCATATATTCGCTTCCCATTCAAATATATTGTATGGCATAAAGGTTCTTGTCCTTTGGTCATAAATACAGATTAATCTCGTCACATATACGTTAAGTCAAGTTATTCCATTCTAAATACCTTATTAATTTTATGTCAGATCTTAATCATTGCTAAACAGTCTCTTTGGCATTGAAATTAACATTAGCAAGTGATGTGTCTCATTCCTTCAGATTTAATTATTATTGAAGATTTTAATAGAACATGTAATTGAAACATTGCTTTACTATTTTCCTTCTGTCTATTTTCTCTCTCTCTTAATTGAATCTTTCTTTCCATCTCTTTATTCCACTTTCTGTACCTTATTTGACATTGAGTTAAGTATGCTAACTTACACTTTATGGTTCAGACTCTGTACTGCTCATTGACAATTTTTCCATCGCTATGGTTAAGGATATGGAGAGTTGCTTGCCGTGTTCACAGAGATTGCATTTGCCTTGCAGAGGATGCTGCCCCAGTTGCATGTCCAGTTGACAGAAACATACAGTACAAAACCCCATAGAGAGTCTTTTTCTAATTCTTTCACAAACATCAATGTCGCTGGCTAGGCCAGCATTTATATTGTCCATCCTTATTGCTCTTGAGAAGGTGGTGATGAGTTGCTTTCTTGAACCGCTACAGGCTTTGCGGTCTGGGTACACCCACTGTGCAATTAGGGAGGGAGGCCCAGAATTTTGACCCAGCGGCGGCAAAGGAACAGCGATATATTTCAAAATCAAGATGGTGAGCTGCTTGGATGGGAACTTCCAGGTGGTGGTGTTCCCGTGTGTCTGCTGCCCTTGTCCTTCTAGATGGTCCAGGTTCTGGGCTTGGAAGGTGCTGCCTCAGGAATATTGGTAAGTTGCTGCAGTGCATCTCGTAGATGGTACACACTGCAGATACTTTGTATCAGTGATGGATAGAGTGGATGTTGAAGGTGGTAGATGGGGTGCCAATCAAGTGGATTGCTTTGTTCTGGATGGTGTCAAGCTTCTTGAGTGTTGTTGAAGTTGCAGTCATCCAGGCAAATGAAGAGGACTCAATCACATTCCTGCCTTGTGCCTTGTAGATGGCGATCAGGCGTTGGGGAGTCAGGTGATGAGTTACTCTGCAAAGTTCCCAGCCTCTGACTTGCTGTTGTAGAGACATGGCACGATCCAATGGCCATACTGCACCTGAAAAGCAGTTCGCCATGATGAAGTGTGGTCGTTGAAGCCAGGTGACCCTTCTCCAGGGAACTACCCAGCTCGCAATGCCTTGTGAGATTACCTGAGGCTTTGCAATTCAACCCCTTCACCTCAGAGACCTTGGGCGAGTGCCATTCAACACTGGTCCCACAAAAGGGGACCAGATGGAATGGCAGCTGTGGGGGTCTCTCAGGGGATCGGAGGCCCCAGTGATGCCCTGGCAGTGCCACCTGGGTGACAGCCTGACATTGCCAAGGTGCCCATGTGGCACTTCCAGCTGGCATGGTCACAGCTAGGATGCAAGGTTGGCACTGCCAAGGTACCAAGCTGGCATTCTTTGTGTGCGTGCGATCGGGCTGGGGTTGCCCGGTAGGGGAGTTGGGTTGGTTTGAGGTCAGGGTTTGTTTCACTGGCCTCGGAGATTGGGACGGCATTTAAGCCAGGGGCGAGATTCTCCAACCCCCCGCTGGGTCGGAGAATCGCCGGGGGCTGGCGTGAATCCCGCTCCCGCCGGTTGCCGAATTCTCTGGCACCGGATATTCGGCGGGGGCGGGAATCGCGCCGCGCCGGTTGGCGGGCCCCCACCCGCGATTCTCCGGCCCGGATGGGCCGAAGTCCCGCTGCTAAAATGCCTGTCCCGCCGGCGTAGATTAAACCACCTACCTTACCGGTGGGACAAGGTGGCGCGGGCGGGCTCCGGGGTCCTGGGGGGGGCGCGGGACGATCTGGCCCCAGGGGGTGCCCCCACGGTGGGCTGGCCCTCTTTTCCTTCCGCCTTCGCCACGGTCTCCACCATGGCGGAGGCGGAAGAGACTCCCTCCTCTGCGCATGCGCGGGAATGCCGTCAGCGGCCGCTAACGCTCCCGTGCATGCGCCGCCCAGAGATCTCGTTTCTGTGCCAGCTGGCGGGGCACCAAAGGCCTTTTCCGCCAGCTGGCGGGGCGGAAATTCGTCCGGAGTGGGCCTTAAGGTCGGGGCTCGGCCGCCCAAGATGCGGAGCATTCCGCACCTTTGGGGCGGCGCGATGCCCGACTGATTTGCGCCGTTTTGGGCGCCAGTCAGCGGACATCGCGCTGATACCTGAGAATTTCACCCATGATCTCCTGATCTCGCGCTACAATGCAGAGTTCTGGCGGGCGGAGGGCCCCACTGTAAAAAACGGGGATATTGTGCGGCCTATGCCACACATTCCCCGTTCAGGCCCCTGTTTCTATGTATGATCTCAGCTTCAGCAATTCTAAAGCTTGGACTGGTAACCCTGAACAAGGTCACTGGATGAGTAAGCCAGAGGCCGAGGCTAATGCTTTGGAACATGGGTTCAAACCCCACCATGGCAGCTGTTGGCATTTAATGTCAATTAATAAACCTGGAATAAAAAGCTTGTATCGATAATGGCGACCATGATAACTAATATCATTTGTTGTAAAAACCCATCTGGTTCACTAATGTCCTTCAGGGAAGGAAATCTGCCGTCCTTACCTGGTCTGGCCTATATGTAATCTCAGGCCCACGCCAATGCAGTTGACTCTTAACTACCCTCTGAAATGGCCCAGCAAGCCAGTAAGTTCAAGGGCAATTACGGATAGACAACAAAACTGGCCTTGCCAGTAATGGCCACATCCTATGAAATGATAGAGGAAAGAAAACAGTATGGAGTGTACAGAGTAAAAACTAAAAGATATGTCAGCAAAAAAAACTTATGCAAGGTTTAACTGTTGACCTGAACTTCTGGAATTTTCTGAAGCATTTTCCCATTTGGTCACGAAAATTTGGTTAGAAAGTAAGTGAAAATTCCAGATACACCCTGGTTAAATCAAGCTTCCACTAAAATTACAGGGAACATTTGAGACAACGTCTGAAGAAATTACCCATGGAAAGGATGAAAAATGTTTGAAACTGTTGGAAAGTCAACGGAATCTATCACAATGAATTGCCAGGTGTAGCCATCTAAGATGGCCACCTGCAAAGGACCATGGGAATTATGGCCAACCCAGGACTCAGACAGATACGCAGCCTATGTGTATCTAAAACACAATAAGCAGACCTGACTGAAACCCCCGCTCGTTTGCATTTCAATGGCCCATTTTCCCAGGACAATAGAACTCCAATCAAGCAACCGGTACAGCCACAGACTGATCGGCACCACTCCCTTTACTCAGAAAGCCCAACTGCCAAGGTCAATAACCACTAAGGATCTGCCTAGCTACCAAGGCACTCGCCCTTTATTGGCTGAAATCGAAGAAAGTGATCAGAGCCCTGTCGAACTATTGTGTCCAAGGTTAAGGACCACCCCAAAGAGCGCAAAATCACAGGGGGATAAAAGAGAGCACAGCCATGTGTTCTGTCTCTTTTGGATCCGGCCTGTGCCAACCCAATTGCAGCAGGAACAGCCAGCCAAGCTCAAGACCAACGATCGCTACCTGAAGGATGAGCCCAGCGGAGACAGAACCACTTTCTTCGAACCAGCCAAGTGAAATCCAGATAAAGGCCTTATCCATTTGCACAGTGCCGGTCGCCCTGAAGTTAAGTAAAGATTATTGTAACTGATAGGTGTAGTTTAACTCGTAGTCGATATTGTGTTTGCATGTCAAGATAACTCTTGTGTATGTAAATAAACCATCTTTTGAACTAACTAACTGATTGTGTGGTCATTTGATCGATATAAGGGAAGGCTTGTGGTTCACCAACATTATTAATAGAGCAACACAGGCAAGCAGCATATGGTTTTAGAATAAAATGTTGTGTTCTTACTCTTTGAAAGTCCAATCGATCTAACTTCTGAAGAGTGTCACATATGGGAGCAATCAATGAAAATGGTTTGCTCTATAAGGAAACACTAATTAATGCTGGAGTTATGAAGAGAAAAATTAGTAAAGGAATCAGGTGGAATGTTATGAAAGTAATCCAAAAATAAAATTTCAAGTTAAAACTTATGGGGCGTCATTCTCCGACCCCCGCCGGGTCGGAGAATGGCCGTTGGCCGCCGTGAATCCCGCCCCCGCCGAAGTCTCCGGTACCGGAGATTGGGCGGGGGCGGGAATCGGGCCGCGCCGGTTGGCGGGACCCCCTGCTGGATTCTCCGGCCCGGATGGGCCAAAGTCCCGCCCAGAAATTGCCTGTCCCGCCGGCGTAAATCAAACCTGGTATTTACCGGCGGGACCAGGCGGCGTGGGCGGGCTCCGGGGGGGGGCGCGGGGCGATCTGACCCCGGGGGGTGCCCCCATGGTGGCCTGGCCCGCGATCGGGGCCCACCGATCCGCGGGCGGGCCTGTGCCGTGGGGGCACTCTTTCCCTTCCGCCTCCGCCACGGCCTCCACCATGGCGGAGGCGGAAGAGACTCTCCCCACTGCGCATGCGCGGGAAACTGACAGCAGCCGCTAACGCTCCCGCGCATGCGCCGGGAAACTGACAGAGGCCGCTGACGCTCCCGCGCATGCGCCGCATTTCCGCGCCAGCTGGCGGGGCAACAAACGCCATTTCCGCCAGCTGGCGGGGCGGAAATCCCTCCGGCATCGGCCTAGCCCCTCAATGTTGGGGCTAGGCCGCCAAAGATGCGGAGCATTCCGCACCTTTGGGCCGGCATGATGCCCGTCTGATTGGCGCCGTCTTTGGCGCCAGTGGGCGGACATCGCGCCGTTGGGGGAGAATTTCGCCCATGGATCTTCACCAATGTAAGGTGTATTGCTATTCTCTGAAGTCATACCTAAGCACATTCTAACAGCTCACGCTGTAGATCAGTGAATTGTTGGAGCCATGCTGTAGGCTGATTCAGTAATCATGCTAAAAAAACAGAGCTGTACTTGCAAAATTAATTGTGCAAGTAAAGAGGAGAACATACTTTGTGAGATGCTGTGAGGTCAGTTGATTAGAATTTTGCATTCCCTAAAAGTTTTCCTCGACAACGATTAATCCAATAAGTGCAGAGGAAGTAGGATCCAGAAAGAAGCAGCTTTTTAAAGGGCTGTTGCACTGGTTGCTTTCACTGCATTGAAGGGTAAATAAGAAAAATCAGCGATGTCCACATAGCTCTTTTGATAACATTTGGAAGAGGGTAGCTTATTTTGGGTATGAAGGGATATTTTACTCCTGTTAATTTGCAGCAAATACGGGTAGCGGTAGCTAACAGATTGATTGCCGTTTCCTATAGGTGGAAGAAATGCTCAGTCTGAAGACAAATGACAAGAAAAAGGGCTGAATATTAACGTTTTGCCTTGGTCACATCAGAGCATGTTTGCAGCAAATCAGGAACCCCAGATATTTGAGCAGCAGGTTTTCAGGTAATGTTTTAAAAACTGAATCACGGCATTAGCATCCACTTCTGGATATCATGACCAATTACAGTGGATGGGTGCAATGATAGCCAGCACCTGGCTTTACTGTTTAAAGGAATCTGCGAGGGTCCGAAAAGAAACATGCTCCAAATGTCATCACTGCAGACATGGTGTCAGAGGACAAGAAGATTGTTGACACTGTATTGTTGTTTAAAAGGGGAGAAAGCAGTAGACCAAGTAATTACAGGTCAGTTGGCCTAGCCAGGGTGATGGGAACATTATTGGAAACATTTTGAGGGACAACATTAGAAAGGCATCAAAGGTCCCAGGTTCGATCCTGGCTCTGGGTCACTGTCCGTGTGGAGTTTGCACATTCTCCCCGTGTTTGCGTGGGTTTCGCCCCCACAACCCAAAGATGTGCAGGTTAGGTGGATTGGCCGCGCTAAGTTGCCCCTTAATTGGCAACAATGAATTGGGTACTCTAAATTTATATTTAAGAAATAGAAAAAAAAAGAAAGGCATCAAGAACAGTTTGTATAGATTTGTTAAGGGAAGTTCATGTTTAACTAACTTGATTGAATTTTTGGAGGAGATAATAGGGAGATTCAATGAGGATTTGATATAGTCTAAATGGATTTTCACAAAATTTTTAACAAAGTCCCATATGGCATACTGATCAGAAAAATAAAACCTCATGGGATCCAAGGGAAAATGGAAAGTTAAATCCAAAGTTGGCACAGTGGCAGAAAGCAAAGAGTAGTGGTTGATGTTTTTTATGACTGGAAGACTGTTTCCAACGGAATTCCGATAAACACCAATACTTGTCTTTCATGGTTTAAAGCAGTGATTTAGACTTTCATGTAGGGGGGAATGATTAAGAAGTTTACTGATGATACAAAATGTGTCTGGATTGCTGATAGTGAGGAAAACTATGGAAGAGTATCAATGGAGTGGTCAGGAGGGCAGAAAGGTGGCAAATGGAGTTTAATCCAGATAAGTGTGAGATAATGGGCATTCAGTGGGATGTTTCGAGACAGCTGCAGTGCCAAGAAACACCCAGCTATTCAACGGCACTTTGCGTTTTTTATTGGCCTCAGGGTAATTCTCTGTACACAGTATTTTAAATGTGGTCTCACTTGTGTCCTGTTACACTGAAATTTAACCCCCCTTTCTGATTTCCCTGACAATAAATGATACCATTCAATTAGCTTTCCTAATTGTTTGCTGTACCTGCATACTAACCTTTTGTGATTCATGCACTCGGACACCCAGATCCCTCTGCTCATCAGCTCTTCAAACTTTTACCATTTAGATAATATGCTTCTTTTTATTGTTCTTCCAAAATTGACAGTTTCATATTTTCCCACATAATGCTCCATTTGCCAGACCTTTGCCCACTCACTGAACCTATCAATATCTTTTTGTAGCCTCCTTATGTCCTCTGCACAATTTACTTTTCTATCTATCGTTGGGTCACCAACATATTTTGCAACCAGTGGCATTCTGGTATTGTCACTGGACCAGGGACCCAGGGTTCAAATCTCACCATGGGAGACCGTGAAATTAGAATTCAATGAAAATCTGGAATTAAAAGTCTAATGATGACCATGAACCAATGTCAATTGTCACAAAAACACATCTGGCTCAGGGATCCCACAACCAACAAATCGGAACTAAGCTCCTGCTACATTCAAATGCGAATGATGGTGGACAAATAAACAACTCATTGGAGGAGGAGGCTCCACAAATATTCCTTTCCCTCCATTAGGGAAGGAAGCCTGCCATCCTTAACGGTCTGGCTTAAATGTGATTCCAGATCCACAGCAATGCGGTTGACTCTTAATTGCCCTTTTAAATGGCCTAGCAAGGGCAATTAGGGATGAGCAATAAATGCTTGAGTTGCTAGATCCGTTTGAAATCTATTCCATAGGTCGGCGCAACATCGAGGGCCGAAGGGCCTGTACTGCGCTGTCATGTTCTATGTTCTATGTTCTATTTTGTACAATGGTCGTGCCACGTAACATGATAGACCGTATCCTCAATGTGAGGAACTTCGTCTTCAAAAGGTGGACGCGCCTACAGATACTGTCATGGACAGATGCATCTACAGCAGTGAGATTGGTGAGGATGAGGTCAAATCTGTTTTTTCTTGTTGGTTCCACCTATCTCTGATCCAGTCTAGCAGCCTTTAGGATCTTTTAGGATTTGGCCAGCTACCTGCAAGTAGTGTTCAACATGGAGGTGTACTGATTAATCAGCAAGGAGGATGGGAGGTACATGGTAATCAGCAGGAGGGTTCTTTGCCAATCTTTGACCTGATGCCATGAAACTTCATGGTGTCCAGAGCTGATGTTGCGGACTCCCAGGGCAATCGCCTCCCGATATTCCCACTGTGCCACAACCACTGCTGGACCTGAGTTGCAGTGGGACAGGACAAAACTATCGTTTTGATTTAATTTGTTTAAAATTTTTTGTGTACATATTAAGTTTAATTTGTATTTAAAATGAGAGAAGGGGATTTGTCAATCAAAATGCGAATATTAATTATGTTTAATTATGGTAGGCATTAGCTGAGCATTTGCTTGAGCCCCTATAGATAAACACGGACTGAAACTATAGTTATTGGGTTAAGTGGTGTCGGCTTGTAATGTGTAATGCTCTAAATGAACATCTAAATGAAGATGCAGTAGACCAGTATATTACTGAAAGAACCAGCATACAAATACATAGAATGGTAGCCGTGCTGACTCAGTCCTATTTTACCATGCACTTCCAAGTACTCCGCGATCTCATCTTTAATAATGGACTCTAAAATCTTACCAATGACCGAAGTCAGGCTACCTGGCAAATAATTTCCTGTCTTCTGCCTCCCTCCCTTCTTAAACAGCAGTGTTACATTAGCCACTTTCCAGTCCTCTGGGACCCTTCCTGCCTCCAGTGATTCCTGAAAGATCACCACCAATGCCTCCACAATCTCCTCAGCTATTTCTTTTAGGACCCTGGGGTCGAATCCATCCCATCCAGGTGATTCGTCCACCGTCAGACCTTTCACTTTCCCCAGAACCTTCTCCTTAATGATAGCCACTGCACTCACCTCTGCCCCCTAGTTCTCCTGGAGCTCTGGCATCCCATTGGTGTCTTCCACCGTGAAAACTGATGCAAAGTAACTATTCAGTTCCTCTGCCATTTCTTTGTTTCCTATTATTACTTCTCCAGCCACATTTTCCAGTGGCCCAATGTCTATTTCTGCCTCTCTCTTATCTTTTATATATTGAAAATACTCTTCCTATCTTCTTTTATATTACTATCTAGCTTGCACTCATATTTCATTAAAAAATATACATACTTTTTTAACTGTAATTTTATGCTACTTTTAACTGTATGATTTAATTCTATCTTTCTTTATTTTAGTTTTTGTGCATAATTTCCCATTGAAGCATTTTCATGATACGGACTGTGTGTGCCTCAGTGAGGATTCTATAATCCGATTGGTTATGGAGACACATTATTGCTTACAGGTCCCAGATTCCCAGTAGAGAGTGTTGTGCCACAATTACTTTCCAATCACTCCATTGAAAGTCTGCAGACAAGTATAAGCATATGAACATTCACTGCTGACTGTCAAGTCTGGGCCAAAAAATGGAGGACAAGTGCCTGGAGTTTCCCAATACTGAATTTGTGCTATTTTTCAACACTAGCAAAATGACCAACAACACCATGAAGCAGCAGGAAATCCAGAATGGTGTACTTTCTGAAACATACAGAATGATACAGGCAAATATAATAAATTTCATTGTTAACTTTTTCATTAATATAATGGGACATGGATTATCTCTTGCTTTCACGTTTGCAGTGGGAAATACACATGGAAGATTTACACCACTCATTTAACTCTTGTTTTGAGTTTCTACATGCTGTTTGTGGATATATCTCAGAATCACAGAATTGTTACGGCGCAGAAGGTGCATTGTGACGCATCAGCTCTCCAAACGAGCATCATGACCGAGTGCCATTCCCCTGCCTTTTCCCTGTATCCCTTTACACTGTTTCTATTCAAGTAATCATCTGGCGCCCTCTTGAATGCCTTCATTGAACCTGCCTACACTACACTTCCAGGCAGTGCATTCCAGACCCAAATCACTCGTTGTGTGAAAAGATTTTTTCTCACAACCAAATTTGGATCTCACTGCTATGTGCTTCCCCAAAGGAAGGCAGACCACCAGCAGCCGTCTTACCGAGAGACCAACTAACTCTTATGGACCTACACAAATCTAAGGGGCGGGATTCTCCGAGCCCCTGCGCCAAAATCGCGTTCAGCGCAGGGGCAGAAAATGCCCGCGATCGGGTCCGATGCCGAGACGCGATTCTCCGGCGACCAGAGATTCGGGGCCAGTCGCGCGCGTGCGGTCGACGCGGCGCCGGTAGGGGACCATTGAAAGAGGCCCCCATGGTGATTCTCCACGGTCGACTGGCCGTGTTCCCGCCGAGTCCCGCCGGCGTGGTTCCCATATGATCCCACCCGGCGGGAGCTCGGTGTCATGGTTGCAGTGGCCGTCCTGGTGGGGGGGGGGGGGGGGGGGGGGGGGGGGCGGAGGGATCAGACTCCAAGGGAGGGCCTCCATGATAGCCAGGCCCAAGATCGTTAGGCGCGCGCATTCCGGGGCGGGTCTATCTTCTTCCGTGCCGGGACGCTGTAGGGCTCTGTCATATTGCATGGGGGCCACGCCAAAATGGCTGCCACGCTCATGCGTGGACCGCAGCTGGATGTGAGGAGCTCGTGTCGGCAGCTGGAGCTGCATGAAGCACTCCAGTGCCGTGCTGGCCCCTTGGGGGTTGCAGAATCGCTGGATCAAGAGGCCCGTTGACGCCGGAGTGAAACACTCTGGTGTTTACGCCGGCATCAACACTTCGCCGCGATTTTGGAAAATCCCGGCCATGTGTTTTTGTTGTGACTTTTGCTGTGGACTGAATACTGTAAGAGGCAGCGTCGAGCATCACAAGAAAACTGTGAGGAAATTGCTGCTGACATCATGGTCAAGGGATGTCTCTCTAGAAAGCTACAATGGAAGACATCTCTGATCGTGCACTGATCCACATGAGTATAAATAGTGACTTGAGATTTTGGACTCCAGGGCTGGGATTCTCCAAAATCGCAGCAAAGTGTTGATGCCGGCGTAAACATCGGAGTGTTTACTCCAGCGTCAACGGGGCTCTTGGCCCTGCGATTCTACAACCCCCAGGGGGCCAGCACGGTGCTGGAGTGCTTCACGCAGCTCGGGCTGCCGATACGGGCCCCAGCACTTCTGGTCACGCATGCGCGCGGCCGGCCGCCGGTCTGTGCTTGCGCGCAGCACCTGTTTTCGTGCCGGCCCCAGCGCAACATGGTGGAGCCCTACGGTGGCCCGGCGCGGAAGAAGATAGGCACCCTCCCCCCGGAATGCGCGGGCCCACCGATCGGTTGCCCCCAATCACGGTCCTGGCCGTCGTGGAGGACCCCCATGGAGTCTGATCCCCCCGCTTCCCCCCCACCAGGGTGACCCTTGCAGCCACGACACCGAGCTCCCGCCGGGTGGAACCATACGGCAACCACACTGGCAGGACTCAGCAGAACTCGGCGGGAACTCGGCCTGTCGACCGCGGAGAATTGCCGCGGGGGCCTCTTCCAACGGCCCCCGACCGACGCCACGTCGGCCGCACGTGCGCCACTGGCGCCGATTCTCCGGTCGCCGAAGAATCGTGTCTCGCTGTCGGACCCGATCGCGGGCATTCTCTGCCCGTGCACCGATCGCGATTTCGGCACGGAGGCTTGGAGAATCCCGCCCCATGTACATGGCTACTTGTAACTATTCTCCAAGTGTGTTGATGCTCGCCATGGAACGATTCCATATAAGAGTGGGAATATTGATGAAAGATGCTCTCCTCTGGCTGCGTGGTCTGTATTACTGAGGCACTTGCTACAACTGGTGGTGCCATGGCCAGTGACTGATACTGTGTAACTGCTGCTTTCTAATATAATGTGGGAGACTTCATTGTAACCTGAGCGTTGGACTCCACCAAGTACCATGACGATCTTCTAATGTTGCATAAAAATAGGTGATTTCATCAAGGTGCTATTGCTCTGGTAGCCTCATTTCTTTATGAATATCTGATTCACTAGAACCTTTTTACTCAAAGAGACCAGGCACTATACATCATTGTAAGTCTATCGTATGAACTTTCGCCCTAGTTTCAATAAGTGCTTTTGTTTCCCATTGATTTAAGCATGCAATTTGGAGACATTTATTTAACATCAACGTCTGACATTTTACCAGATTAAAGGTGCTCTTGATGTTATTCAGCTTTTGCTGACCACCTTGAGACAAGAATGTAAATTGGAGATTGTAGGAGAGGCTCAACTGAATTTCATAAGAGCTTTGCTACTCTGCTACCAAAAGATCAGCTAAAACATCATTTATGTGTATAAATCAATGTCACCAAACTTTCACCAAAGCTACAATGGACGAATGGAAGAATCTCTGAGAAAATGTCTGCCTCTTGTTGTTGTGGGTTTGGAATGTAATTCAGTGGTCAAGATACACTGCAGTCTCGTTCTTACTCTTCTGATGTGACTAAGCCTTTGACGTAAAGTTCTTTTTGTTATTCGCAATGTGGAAACTTGGTACTCGTTCTTGAGGTTCTGTGCCCATGAAACAATGTTGATATTGAAAAATAAAATTCTAATATGAAAGCACAGTTTAACTCAAACATAAATCTTGCTTTAACTCCTTCAGACTGCATCCTGCTGACGTAAAAATTTAAAAGAACATTTTTCTCGCACAAGCAGTAAAATTAATAGATTTTCACTCTTTATCACAGCCAGGAAATCAAATGCAATATTTACAGGATATGGATATGAATAAATATGTAGCTTCCTGCCATGTATAACATTGCATCATTATTCACACTAACCTTAATTTTTAATGGCACAGCCCATAATTCCTCACTAATCCTACACTTGCGTGGCAGATGGCTTTAAACCTGCATCCTAACCACCTACTGGTCTCCTTGTGAAATGAAATGCGACCTTAGGTTACATTTTTGGAACAAGCTTTAAAAAACACTGTTCTGTATTATTTATTTTGTGTACATGTTAACAGAGACAGGCTGGAGACCAGCAGTGGAGATATCCCTCTGAGACCTTACAATATAAATTGGGTCAGTGAGTATTGGACTTGAGAAAATTAATTCTGAAACCAAGTTAAATAAAGGGACCTCAGATTGCAATCCAATGAAAATTAGGCGAACAGAAGTTTTAAATGCTGGTTACGTGATTTCAATTAATCTCAAGTCCAATCACTAATACAGATATGTTTGTATTTAATATTGAAACAAACCTTACACATTTATTTATTGAATCAGAATTGAAACATTTTAATAGGGTGCAGCTCCTCTTGGTGTACAGTTTATATTTTGTGGCCTGTCCTCCTGTCAATCATCATTATTGGTTACAAGGGGCTGTACTTTAATACACAGATACATGTATGGTTGGATCGCGTCAGGTGTTAGAATTTTAAATATCTCAAATGTGACCCCAACTCACCTCCAATGCATTGAGTAGCAGTTGGACAATGGGTCAACAGCCAACCCATTCTCAAGAGGCGAGCTGGCAATTTATATATTGTAATGAGGCTGAAGTCCACTGATTTATCCTGCTTTGTGAGTTTGACAGTGGTGGATGGACTTATCATAGAATTTACAGTGCAGAAGGAGGCCATTCGGCCCATCGAGTCTGCACTGGCTCTTGGAAAGAGCACCCTACCCAAGGTCAACACCTCCACCCCATCCCCATAACCCAGTAACCCCACCCAACACTAAGGGCAATTTTGGACACTAAGGGCAATTTAGCATGGCCAATCCACCTAACCTGCACATCTTTGGACTGTGGGAGGAAACCGGAGCACCCGGAGGAAACCCACGCACACACGGGGAGGATGTGCAGACTCCGCACAGACAGTGACCCAAGCCGGAATCGAACCTGAGACCCTGGAGCTGTGAAGCAATTGTGCTATCCACAATGCTACCGTGCTGCCCTTAGACCTCAGGAGATCAGCAACTGAATGGAAGTTAAGACAACATTGGGAGTGTCTTTACAAAGCTATTTTGTGGGCCAAGTGGAGCAAGAATGCTTTGTCCCACCAGCCGGGTGGCCATTATTCCTGTATTTTAAGGTGTTGTCCCTCATTTTGAATGTTTGCTCTTTGTCCCCTATTTCTGTGGAAGACTGAACCTGGGAATCTCGGATGAGTGTTTTGAGCAGGACTCCACGGCATAGATGATAATGTTGCAATTCTACCCCTCTTCCCCGAGCTTTACGGTCATCAGAAACCCCCTCTCTACACATACCCTGCCCCCCCCGGTACTCTCCTGCTCACCAGTACAATACCCCTACCCCAGTTCCCCACTCCATTATTGGAATTTGACAGGCCTGGGATCAGAGATCAGCAGCGGAATTCTACGTCGGCAGGATCCTCCGGTCCGCCGACAGCACGCCCATGTGACGGCGTGGGATGGATGGGAAACCCCAGGCGAAATTCTCCGTAATCGGCGCGCTGTCCGCTGACCAGCGCCAAAAACGGCACAAATCAGTCCGGCATTGCGCCGCCCCAAAGGTGCGGAATCCTCCGCATCTTGAGAGGCCGAGCCCAACCTTTAGGGGCTAGGCCCGCGCCGGACTGATTTCCGCCCCGCCAGCTGGCGCGAAAATGACATTGCCGGGCAGCGCATGCGCGAGAGCGTCAGCGGCCGCTCACGGCATCCCCGCGCATGTGCAGTGGAGGGGGTCTCTTCCGCCTCCGCCATGGTGGAGACCATGGCGAAGGCAGAAGTAAAAGAGTGCCCCCACGGCACAGGCTTGCCCGCGGATCGATGGGCCCCGATCGCGGGCCAGGCCGCCGTGGGGGCACCCCCCGGGGCCAGATCGCCCCACGCCCCCCCCCCCCAGGACCCCGGAGTCTGCCCGCACCGCCTTGTCTCGCCGGTAAGAGAGGTGGTTTAATTCACACTGGCGGGACAGGCATTCCAGCAGCGGGACTTCGGCCCATCCGGGCCGGAGAATCGCCCGGGGGGGCCCGCCAACTGGCACAACGCGATTCCCGCCCCCGCCGAATCTCCGGTGCCGGAGAATTCTGCAACCGGCAGTGGCGGGATTCATGCCAGCCCCCGGCGATTCTCCGACCCGACGGGGGGTCGGAGAATCCCGCCCCCCATTCGGCGGCTGCGGAACGGAGAATCCTGCTGCCGGTAGGGGTGCGCCGTGCCAGAAAACGCAGCTGGCGGACCGGAGAATCCTGCCCCGGACCTCCCTTGGGATTGACACCTACCTGGGGTCAGGGATCAGAAGCTACCTGCTTGTGTAAGCTGTTCCGGTGTCCTAACCACCTGACTGACGATTAAGTTTGGATATCGAGCTAACTCCTGGGTGGGTATCCTGTCAAGTACGTACGATGCAGATTTTAGAGTTTAAACATCACAGCTTATGGAGGAAACCAACACTTCATGGATTTCTGCTGAAAAATGTTACCCCCCACCCCCACTCCCCCTCCCCAAAACTGTCTATAAGCAAACGGTTGCTGTTAACATCAAGGCCAGGCCAAAGTAATACAGCACAGTGGTCACAAAAACAAATATATTTAACAATTCATTAAGTATTATAAGTAATTTCTGGACACATGCAGCTCTTTATTCCTGACTTAGCGATATTACAATAAAAAATGTCTGCTTATAATAAAGTATTTGATAATATCACAGGATTCCACTGTGTGTAGCCACTGCATGTGGTCAAATCAGCAAAGCAACAAGTTTCTGATTATGGTGATTCATTTTCAGCCTTGAGAGAAGAAATTTAATGTAAGTTGAGTTCTAGTGCCTCGGTATCAAATTCTAACTGCATTAAGTTATTTTACAAGCTATTATTTTTTTTCCTTTCCCTTTTCTCTTCAATGGTGCGGCTCCTTCTTTAGTTTGGGGGCACTCTATGGTACCTCATGCAGGTGACAAATATTGATGCCTAACCTGAGGCAATGTCAGTAACATCAGGAACACCAGAGGCAAACCAGATGCTATATTCACCCCAAATACACATATGACATTTCCAGCAGTGGCAGTGCACAGTGATCACAAGCAGGAAACTTAATCAAGAATAATTGTAACAAAGATTACTTCAACAGAGAAGGGAGGCAAGATGTTAGGAATAGATTTTAGAATTTCCATGTGGATGAATCTGGATTGAATTTGAACATCCTGTATGTCATAGAACATAGAATGATACAGTGCAGTACAGGCCCTTCGGCCCACGATGTTGCACTGACATGGGAAGTCAAAAAACAAAAGCCATCTAACCTACACTATGCCATTATCATCCATATGCTTATCCAATAAACTTTTAAATGCCCTCAATGTTGGCGAGTTCACTACTGTTGCAGGTAGGGCATTCCACGGCCTCACCACTCTTTGCGTAAAGAACCTACCTCTGACCTCTGTCCTATATCTATTACCCCTCAGTTTAAGGCTATGTCCCCTCGTGCTAGCCATTTCCATCCGCGGGAGATGGCTCTCACTGTCCACCCTATCTAACCCCCTGATCATTTTGTATGCCTCTATTAAGTCTCCTCTTAACCTTCTTCTCTCTAACGAAAACAACCTCAAGTCCATCAGCCTTTCCTCATAGGATTTTCCCTCCATACCAGGCAACATCCTGGTAAATCTCCTCTGCACCCGCTCCAAAGCTTCCACGTCCTTCCATGTTAACTAATTTAAAAAAAAATTTAGAGTACTCAATTATTTCTTTTTCCAATTTTTAGGGGCAATTTAGCGTGGCCAATCCACCTAACCTGAACATCTTTGGGTTGTGGGGGTGAAACCCACGCAGACACGGGGAGAATGTGAAAACTCCACACGGACAGTGACCCAGGGCCGGGATTCGAACCCAGGTCCTCAGTGCCGCAGTCCCAGTGCTAACCACTGCACCTCATGCCGCCCCTCGTTAACTAATTTCAAGGCTTTATTAAATCCTATTCTTGGTTTTGTGCAATGATGAAAACATGAAAAAAGCTATAAACTGTGGGTAAATGGGAGGTTGGTGAGAGCAGATTAGGCTATCATTGCTGAAGACAGCGATTGTATTTGTTTTGAATATCTGCTTCATTTCCATGGTAATTGCATTTTTCTCAGTAAATATGATAACAATTTGTTATATTGAATCCTCTTGCACCTTATTGTTCAATTAGATTCTATGCAGGCAGGAGAAGTGATTTTGAAGGTCAAGGATCTAGCCGCATCTAAATGTACACATTTGTGGAACTTCTCTGTCGCACTGCTAGTCTAGTTTTTTGCTATTCAAAAGTAAGGTGGTAAGCCTTCTATCGGAGGGTGGGTGAGTGCCAAGGGTAGGTGGGGATGCTTGGAGAGATGTGCCAAGGGTTTGTAGATCGGTGCGCATTGTGAAAGGAAGTGACAGAGGCATCATACTGGTTGTGCACAATGGTGTATATTATGTTTTACAATTCCCCACCCTCCTGATTGCACTGCCATCTCCCCACCCTCACTCCTTCACTCCCTACCTACCCCATATCCCCACCCCCCTCCCCTGGTGCCCTCTGTGATCCTCGATGTGCTTGGATCTCCTAGCTCTACCACTGGATCAAGATGGGTCTCCAGGATGCACATCTGAGGTGGAGGCAACAGCTGCTTACCGCGTCCTTCGATGCCCCTGGCGGCTGTCCTTTGGGAGCTCTGAGGCTAGAGGGCTCTGATATCATGCCACCCTGTCCTGTGTGCTGACCCCAAGACATGGTCTCATCAGAGGGGTGGAACTAGGGGGGTTTCATTACCACCGTCGCGACTCCATGGGACGGGTCCAGGTGGCACCCGGCGCCCTCTTCTCCCACTCGGTGCCCATAGGGCTCTGGGTTCACCTTGGGATGGTTTGAGCCCCGGCTGCCCCTGCACCATGTGGCTCTGCCAGCCTTGGCGGTTCACAATGGTCTGCACCATCATGTCGACGCCCTCAGCGATGATCCTCAGTGACTGGGACAAGCTCCGCAGTGCCTCTGTCATTCCCATCTGAGAGCGGGACATGTCCCGCAAAACTCATCAAGGTCAGCCTGGTACTAGGTCACATCCTCCTGTGAGCCGGACATTCTGACGAAACCCTCAGCCATGGCCGTCACCGACTGTGTGACATCTTGGACACCATCACTTGTAGCCATCTAAGATGGCCACCTACAAAGGACCATGGGAATTATGGCCAACCCAGGTCTCAGACAGATACACAGCCTATGTGTATCTAAAACTCAGTAAGCAGACCTGACCGAAATCCCCGCTCATTTACATTTCAATGGCCCATTTTCCCAGGACAATAGAACTCCAATCAAGCAACCGGTACAGCCACAGACTGATCAGCGCCACTCCCTTGCTCAGAAAGCACAACTGCCAAGGTCAATCACCGCTAAGGACCCGCCCAGCTACCAAGGCACCCGCCCCTTTATTGGCCGAAATCGAAGAGAGTGATCAGAGCCCTGTTGAACTATTGGGTCCAAGTTTAAGGACCGCCCCAAAGAGCGCAAAATCCCAGGGGGATAAAAGAGGGCGCAGCCATGTGTTCTGTCTCTCTTGGATCTGGCCTGTGCCTAACCCAATTGCAGCAGGAACAGCCAGCTAAGTTCAAGACCAACAATCGCTACCTGACAGATGAGCCCAGCAGAGACAGAGCCACTTTCTTCGAAGCAGCCAAGTGAAATCCAGATAAAAGCCTTTATCCATTTGCACAGTGCCGGTTGCCCTGAAGTTAAGTGTGGGTTATTGTAGCTGATCGGTGTAGTTTAACTCGTGGTAGATATTGTGTTTGCATGTCAAGATAACTCTTGTGTATGTAAATAAACCATCTTTTGAACTAACTAACTGGTTGTGTGGTCATTTGATCGATATAAGGGAAAGGCCTTTGGTTCACCAAAATAAATAAATAGAGCAACATACTCATGGTGCCGATGTCGTGCACCAGGCTTCCACTGTGGTCGCCACACTAGCAGTGTTGGCCTCTGTGCCACTCATTGCCGGTGACATCTCCTGCGCTCTTAACATCCGGGACTCCTCCAAGCAGCTATGGATCTATTGGAGTGATGCCGACACCCTCTCTGAATGTCCCAGCTGGGTCCTAGGATCCAGCAGCCCTCCCACTGCTGTCTCGCCTGGGGGTTCCTGCCTCCCCCTGATGTGCATCAGCAGCTGTGTGGTGCTCACCAGATTGTGCCCCAGAAGCCTGTCCACTAACATGTCCCACCGAGGTGTGTGTATCTGCGCTGGTGGAGGGTGGGGATAACAGCTGTGCTGCGACTATTACAGTGGCATCCTCGGAGCTCTCCTCCCAGGTCGTCTTCTGGGAGGCAGGAGAAGGGGTCAACCGGGATGGGCCATCGCCGTCGGCTGGAGGACCTGCAGGAGAATGGACATGTGGTCAGTGGGAGGGATGGGTCAGTCAGCAAGGCAATAACAACTCACATTTGACAGATCCTCCGGGTGGAGTCCAGTGGTTCCTCACCTCTGCGGCTTCCGCCAGCCTCCGTGTCGGTGACCGCTCTGTCCTCAGGCACACCAGTCATCTCAAGGGCACCCTCCTTATAGGTGGTGAGGATTCTGATGTCCGGCACATTACCGCCAGTCTGGGCCTCCTCCCGGCATCCATCCCCACTCGATCAGGCTTTTAGCATCCTGTCCTAACATCTGTGAGTTCTGATACAATGTCATCAACTTGCAATGTTGATGTTAACCTTTCCAGTAACCATTTGCAGGAGGAGGTTGGGAGAGGGTAAAAATTTAAAAACAGATCACCCTTCTCTCAATGGTCTCTCTCACCTGCCAGTCCCTCGCCCCCAGCTCTGATCTCTTGCTGCCAATCGATGGAGAATATCCCCAACTGTCGTCAGATGAGGGCCGGGATTAACCTTTTGGGGACTAAGTCCCCACACCCACCGGAAAACGGGCGAGATTCACTCCGGAATTTATCCTCGATAGTCCGGGGTGATTCTTCATTTTCCATGAGGCTGGTAGGGCCCCAGCGCATGTACCTCAGCTCTGGCTGCCGGAAGGGCCCTACTGTCCATATCCCGTGGCCGCACATGAGCACAGCGGCCGCAAGCGAGTCCCCGCATGCGTGCGGTGGCCCACTTTGGCACGGGCGCCGCCGACATGGCAGAGCCACACAGCGGGCCCGCGCGGAATAACAGATCACGATGGCCCGCCGATTGGTGGCCCCCGATCGCGGGCCTGGCCACTTCTGAGGCCCCCCCGGAGACAGATTTCCCCCCCCCCCCCCCCGCCCCCACCAGGACCGCCACCACAGCCGCAGGTCCGAGCTCCCGCCGGGTGGTACCATCGGTCGACCGCGGAGCATCGTCGCTGGGGTCTCTTCCAACGGCCCCCGACCGGCACCGCATCGCCTGCGCGCACACGACTGGCTGGTCCGCGGAGAATCGCGGAAGTGCCGTCGCGCCAGATTTCCGGCGTGAACGGCCATTCTCCAACCCGCGCCGGGTGTGATTCTGCCACGGAGGGTCGGAGAATCCCGCCCGAGGCCTCTTGGTTCTATCGTTGGCAGCAGACCAGCCTGTCAATTTGACAGGACGCCAGGTGGGAACTGAAGAAAATGTTATATTGAGGCCCTGCCATTAAATTTGACATGATTTACACAGTCACTTGAATGATGGGGCTGCTGGACTAGAATGTGGGAAAGTGGGAAGTAACCACTTTGGTGGGAAGAAAAGAAAAGCAGAATAATTTTTTGAAAAGTAAGAGACAGTAAATGTTGATGTTTGGAGATCCCAGCACACGTGTCACAGAAAGTTAACACATTTAACAAGCAATTAGGAAGTCAAGTATCATGTTAGTCTTTGGGAGTTTAAAAAAGAGCAAGGAGGTCATGCTACAATTATGTTGAGGTTGGATGTGACCACAGCTGCAATACTGTGTCCAGTTTTGATTTCCTTACGAAACAAAGGATCTATTTGGCTTGAAAGTGGTGCAGCAAAAGATCAACAACCGGATTCTCCGTTCCTGAGACAAAGTGTTGACGCAGGGCAGGATTCGTGGACTTCTGTGATAGCAAAACTGGGTGCCACACCTGGACCGATTCAAAGACCGTTAAGGGCGAGCATCCAGCACCTGCAGGTACAGTTGGAGGAGTCCAACTGCGTGCAGGAGCAGGAGGTGGTGCCAGCCATGCGTGCCACCCAGGCGAACATCGCATGGGTGGCATCCACGGTGGAGCCTTGGGGTGGGCGAGGGTTTAAGCTATGGATCAGCGTGTCCAAGGCTTGGGGGCACTCTGTGCAGGTGGTGGCTGAGGCCCAGGAAAAGCTGCCCTATCACAGGCAACCGTATGCAAGAGCCACCTGGACATTGCAGTGGCAGTCCTGAGCATTGCCCAGTCACAGCGTGCTTGGCTGAGAACATCGGCGGCATTGTCCACGCGCCAGCTGGCATGACACAGAGGGAGATGGCCCGGTCCCAGAGGGAGATGGCGCAGCCACTGACTGATGTGGCACAGACCCAGTAGGTGGCAGCACAGTCACAGCGTGATGTGGCGCAGTCGCAAATGGAGGTAGTCCACTCCATGGTCCTGAGCATGCATACCCTGGCCGAGACGGCAGCGGGCCTCCAGGACTGGCAGCACCAAGTGGCGGGTAAGCCTCAGGGATAGCTCCACTCCCACCACATCCCATGAGGTAGCCCAGGGGCTAATGGGCACCCTGAGAGAGGAGGAAGCGATGGGACCCGTGCCGCTGATTCCCATAGGGTATGTTCCTGAACACTGCAGCACCTAGGACTGATCCCCTCCTGTCCCTGGCACATCACATGGGCAGCTGGTAGAACAGGACGGCATCATGCCACCTGGGACACCCAAGCAGCAACCGGGCCCAACTGAGACGG
Source organism: Scyliorhinus torazame (assembly GCF_047496885.1). NCBI lineage: Eukaryota > Metazoa > Chordata > Chondrichthyes > Carcharhiniformes > Scyliorhinidae > Scyliorhinus > Scyliorhinus torazame. The sequence continues at coordinate 200,706,514 of NC_092712.1, read as the reverse complement.
ATAACAAAGTTAGTGGGGTGTAGATGTCTTGTGGGGCCAGTCTGTCAGGGCCTGGCAAGTGCTGCAGTGGACAATCATTGGAAAGGCAGAGGTAGGGAGAACAAGCAGTTGAGGGGAATCATGGGTGGGGGCCATTATTGGCTACAGGTTGCTGAACAGGAGGGATCCACAATCATGGGGAGTGAATCACGTGATTGATGCATTGCAGGTTGTCAATAAAAATCCTGTATCCTCCAGAGCAGTGAGCCTATGCCAATAGAGTTATAAGGCTCACAGAGGTATGTCTTTAGCAGGCTTTGTTGGCTCCCTCAACACCTAACTCTTTTGACCCCCTCACAAGTCACGCTGCATCTATACAATGGTCTGGTACGATTACACCTGGAGCACTGTGGGCAGTTCTGTGCACCACACCTTTGGAAGCACATATTGACCTTGAAGGAGTGCAGTGTAGACTTATCGGAATGATGCTGGACTCAAATGTTTAAATTACGAGGGAGGATGACACAAAATTAGGAATTTTCTAGAATTTGGAAAGTTAAAGGCTGGTTTGTTCGAAGTCTTCAAACTGTTAAGGGGAACAGAGAGGATAGAGTATGGTGACTACACTTCACAAGTGCATAATTGCTTGTGAAATGTGTCAGGTCATTGTGAGGGGGGTAGATAGATGGGTTGAATTTGTGCAATGCTATCAATCTTTCGAATGTTTTCACCTTCGACAACAAATTCTTCATCCAGACACACGGAACAGCCATGGGAAACAAATTTGCACCTCTATATGCCAACATCTTCATGCACAAGTTTGAACAAGACCGTAAATGTTGATGTTTGGAGATCCCAGCACACGTGTCACAGAAAGTTAACACATTTAACAAGCAATTAGGAAGTCAAGTATCATGTTAGTCTTTGGGAGTTTAAAAAAGAGCAAGGAGGTCATGCTACAATTATGTTGAGGTTGGATGTGACCACTGCACAGGACCTTCAACCAACGTTATACACCAGATACATCGTTGATATTTTTTTTCTTTGGACCCACGGTGAAGAATCATTGAAACGACTACATGATGACATGAATAAGTTCCATCCCACCATCAGACTCACCATGGACTACTCTCCAAAATCGGTTGCATTCTTGGACACACTCATCTCCATCAAGGACGGTTACCTCAGCACTTCACTTTACCGCAAGCCCACGGATAACCTCACGATGCGTCAATTCTCCAGATTCCACCATAACACATTAAAGAAGCCATCCTTTATGGACAAGCCCTCTGTATACACAGGATCTGCTCAGACGAGGAGGAGCGTAACAGACATCTACAGACTCTGAAAGATGCCCTCGTACGAACAGGATATGGCGCTCAACTCATCGATCGACAGCAAATAAAACACACAGCAAAAAAACGCACCAACCTCCTCAGAAGATCAACACGGGACACAACCGACAAAATCACCTTTGTCATCCAGTACTTCCCCGGAGCAGAGAAACTGCAACATCTTCTTCACAGCCTTCAACACGTCGTCGATGAAGATGAACATCTTGCCAAGGTCATCCCCACACCCCCACTACTTCCCTTCAAACAACCGCGCAACATCAAACAAACCATTGTTTGCAGCAAACTACCCAGCCTTCAGAACAGCGACCACGGCACCACACAACCCTGCAACCCTGCCATGGCAATCTCTGCATGACGTGCCAGATCATCGACATGGGTACCACCATTACACATAAGATCACCATCCACCAGGTACACATATACTCGTGCGACTCGCCCAATGTTGTCTACCTCATACACTGCAAGAAAGGCTGTCCTGAAGCGTGGTGCATTGGCGAGACCATGCAGACGCTGCGACAATGGGTGAACGGACATCACGCGACAATCACCAGGCAGAAATGTTCCCTTCCAGTCGGGGAACACTTCAGCAGTCAAGGGCATTCAGCCTCTGATCTTTTCTCCAAGGCGACCTTCAGGACACGTGGCAACGTAAAATCGCAGAGCAGAAACTTATTGCCAAGTTCCGCGCACATGAGTATGGCCTCAACTGGGACCTTGGATTCATGTTGCATTACATTCACCCCCCCATCATCTGGCCTGGGCTTGCAAAATCCTACCAACTGTCCTCGCTTGAGACAATTCACACCTCTTTAACCTGCTCCATCTGGACCTGTAACGACTTAATTACCTGCAAAGACTCGCATTCAAAGTATCTTTGACTTTGTCTACATATATGTTTCTGGAACCCACCTCTTCATTCACCTGAGGAAGGAGCAGCGCTCCCAAAGCTAGTGATTCGAAACAAACCTGTTGGACTTTAACCTGGTGTTGTAAGACGTCTTACTGTGCCCACCCCAGTCCAACGCCAGCATCTCCACATCAATCTTTCGAAAGGCAAACCTATTTCCACAGCATTGTCCTCTCCATAACCCTGTAATTGTTTGGCCTAAACAAAGGCAGTTGGTTGGGTGGCACAGTAATTACCTTTCAGACATGGCAGTGCATGAGGACAAACATAGGCACAAGTATTCCTTGTTGGGATTCAACCCAGAAATTCAACTCAGGGATAATTGGCTGACTCATATGATGTGTTGGGTGTTCTGGATCACATACAGGTCACCAACACTTGAAGTAGTGCAACACTATTTTATTAACAGGTTAACTATTTAAACATACTTGAACTGTGGGTAAATATGATACTAGCTTTAACTAAAGACCTTTGCCTTGTCCTAACCAGTTGATGCACTCAGCACATGGTGAATGTCTGTGTTGCAGGCTGTCAGCTCTGTGCTCCTAGCTAGCTGCTATTCGAATGAGCGGGAACTCTGATGCCCCCTTTCTTTATAGTGCGTGTGCTCTCACTGGTGATTGGCTGCGGCGTTGTGTATGTTGATTGGTCCCACTGTGTGTCTATCAGTGTGTGTGTGTGTGTGTGTGTGTGTGTGTCTGCACCATGATATACTGGTGTATATTATGACATCCCCCCTTTTATATTAAAAAATGTGCCTGTGTGACAATAAATAGTGTGTGGTGAATGTTCCTGACTACGTGCGTGCGAAATATTTACAGGACTATGTACATAAAACTAAGCTATTTACATGGGAAGGGGCCTGGTGCAGAAAAAACAGTGTGTCACATAACTAACGAGATGAACACTATATACAAACCACTTGAACGATTAAACTGAAGAACAGAACAGACCAGAGAGTCCATTAGTGCTCAAAGTTTACAAATTATGTCTCTGAGGTAGGCAACGAATTCTGGTTGACCGTCAGGGTGGCACACCACTCATCGTCTGGATCGATGCTGTATACCGACAGCGGCTGGTGTCTTTGCTTCAGGGACAGCCTGTTTTTCGTTATGACACCGACTCGAAAAGGCGCCTTCAGGTCCTCGGTGTCACTGCTGTGTGGGAGGTTGGAATCGGACTCGATGACCATGGGTTGAATTGCCTGAACATTCCTGCGAGGCTGGCTGAAGCGATATGAATTGGAAGGCTGAGCTGCTCGACAGCAGGCAGCATAGTGGCCAAGTCTTCCACATCGTAGGCATTGTCGAGATTTTGCGGGGCATTGCCGCTTTAAATGGGCGGAGCCACAGTTGCCGCACGTTGTGACGTCAGCACGTTCGCTGCGCCACCGCGCATGCGCAGTGCGGTCATGCGTGGTGCCTGCCTGCACATTACGTTCCTTCACGTCGCCGTCCCCTCGTTTGGTGTGTACAAGCGCGGGAGTCCGTGAAAAACACGCAAAATGGCCGCCCTCATCCAGGCTGAGGCCCTGGAGGTGCTCAATCACTTGGACCCGTTCCGCCTCGTGGGGACCTTGCCGCGCCGTTTCAGCCGCTTGTATATAGGAGTACCAACTGGTGGCATTTTCATGTAGGACACAGGTCTCGATGGCGGTCGCTACGGTGAGTTGCTTTACTTTGAGGAGCTGCTGATGTAGGGGGTCCGACTGAACAACGAAAATGATCTGGTCGCGTATCATGGAGTCGGAGGTGGGCCCGTAGCTGCAAGATTGCGCAAGGATGCAGAGGTGCATTAGAAAGGATTGGAAAGCTTCGTCCTTACCCTGCAAACGCTGCTGGAACAAGGAGCGTTCAAAACTTTCATTCACCTCTACTCTGCAGTGAGTGTCAAATTTGAGGAGAACCGTCTTGAACTTCATCATGTCTTCGTCATCTGCAAAGGTGAGAGAGTTGAAAATATGGATGGCATGGTCCCCGGCTGTGGAGAGGAGAAGAGCAATCTTTCTGGTGTCCGAGACACCCTCCCTGTCTGTGGCTTCGAGGTAGAGCTGGAAGCGCTGTTTGAATATCTTCCAGTTGGCCCCGAGGTTGCTGGCGATGCGGAGCGGCGGCTGCGGGCTGATGCTGTCCATGTTGCAGGATGACGGAATGCTGGCGGAAGGCAGATCACTTGCAGGTAGGTCTAAGAAGTGCTAGTATGCAGCCACACCTGGTATCATGATGTGTTGGGTGTTCTGGATCACATACAGGTCACCAACACTTGAAGTAGTGCAACACTATTTTATTAAAAGGTTAACTATTTAAACATACTTGAACTGTGGGTAAATACAATACCAGCTTTAACTAAAGACCTTTGCCTTGTCCTAACCAGTTGATGCACTCAGCACATGGTGAATGTCTGTGTTTCAGGCTGTGAGCTCTGTGCTCCTCGCTAGCTGCTACTCGAATGAGCAGGAACTCTGATGCCCCCTGTCTTTATAGTGCGTGTGCTCTCACTGGTGATTGGCTGCGGTGTTGTGTATGTTGATTGGTCCCACTGTGTGTCCATCAGTGTGTGTCTGCACCATGATATGTGTATATTATGACATCATAGTTGAAATGAAGAAGCTGAAATCTGCAGTTATAATCTGGAAACAGCATACAGAATAGAAAAGGAGGAGGGGTAGATGTGATAATAAAGGGTGACACAAGGACAGCAGTAATAAAAGGACCTTGGTTCAGCAGATCAGGAGTAGAATCAGTATGAGCGGAGATGAGGAATGACAGTGGTCAGAATATGCTGGTGGGAGTAATTTATCGGCTCCTTAACAGTCTTAGACTGTTGGTTGAACATTAAGCAAGAAATAATGTAATGTAAAAATTGTGCGGGTGTGATATGGTACAAATTAAGTAATGGCATGATGGGAAAACTGGTCAATGGGAAGACTGGTCAAAAGGTTTGAGACAATACCAGATAGACTGAAACTACTCATTCCAGCTCCCCAGGCCAAGGTAAAGAATGCTGCCCTAACCATTTTCAGACTAGTATGGCCGTAGGCCAACTCTGCATAACTTGAAGTCTGAAAAGATCAGCGAAGGTCGAGCCATTCCAAAACACCGGACCTCGGCAGCTCCAGATAAAAATAACTCCTCATAACCCAGGGCTGTAGGAATTTAAAACAAGATAAGTTCAGGAAGAAACAAATCTATTCTGACCTTTCAATGTTCCCTCCGAGGACTAAATAATGGTATGAGTGATATGACCAAACATGGTCTGGTCTTTGCTTCCGTTTGTATTTCCGATCAAACTCCTGACCAAACTGTTGTCACATAATCTTGATAAAGATAATGTATAAATATTGAGCTAATTCTCCGCGAAAAGCGCGGAACTTGTGAAGAAAGACTGAGCAGTTTTGTTGACTGCCCTCTGACTTCAAGTTTCAGCCATTACTGCAAGCAGTTGTTTTCGAAAATAAAGCTTGCTATTCTGTCTTAACGAGTGTGTTGAATTTTTCTCAGAAGCCAAAATATTGACTTTCACACGGGAATTTAATCTTCATATTGACTGGATTGATCAAATTGGCAAAGGTGGACTGGAAGATAGCTTAGTGGAATGCTCTCTTGACAGTTTCCTGGAGCAAGACATTGTGGGTGGAATTTTCTCTTTTTTGCACAGAGTACTGCTGAGGCAAGAAAACTGCTGTCCAGCCCACCAGCTGCAAAGCTGGAATTAGATATAGCTCTTGGGGCTAAAGGGATCAAGGGATATGGGGGGAAGGCGGGGTCACGGTATTGAACTTGATGATCAGCCATGATCATAATGAATGGCAGAGCAGGCTCAAAGGGCCGAATGGCCTCCTCCTGCTTCTCTTTTCGATAGTCAGTAAGGCAATAACAACTCATGTTTGACAGTTCCTCTGCATGGGGCCAGATAGTTCCTCACCTCTGTGGCTTCCACCAACCTCCGCTTTGGTAACCACTCTGTCCTCAGCAAACCCCAGGGCCCATTCCTCGAAGATGGTGAGGATTCTTAAGTCTGGCATTCCACCACCAGTCTGGGCCCTCTCCCGACAGTCGTCTGAGAACTTCTCCTACAGAGAGGGTATCATATGCCACATGCGTGGTTCACAGTGTTGTGGGGAGGGTGCGAAGGAAGGGTTGGAGGGGTTTATGAGAGAGGGGAGCGCTCGCATAGGGGCAGAAAGGTCTCGGCGGGGGGGTGGTTGTGAGAGGGGGGTCATTGTTCTCTGCTCACCCGTGCTGCCCGGTGTACATCGTTGACCATTTTGCGGCACTGGAGGTCAGTCCCACTGGTAACAGTCCCAGAGCTTGCAGCGCCTCATCCCAGGTAGCCCTGGCTGCCCTGTGGCTCACCCTCAGGACCCGCAGGGGAACAGAACATCCATCCTGGCCTCCACCATGTCTCGGAGCCTGGCCAGGTCCGCATCACCGAATCTTGTGGCCAGTCTTCTCGGCACCATGGTTGCGAGCTGGCTGGGGTTGGCTGTGCAACTGCTGTTCAAGTGCTGCTCGACCTTGTTAGCGGGGGGCTAGCAAGCGCAATGCCGGCAAATCAGCTGGGGAGCCTTCATTTGTGGTGATGAGCCCGTGGGGCCTCACTAATTGGACCAATTAACGTTGAATAGTGTTGCCGGCCTCACTGGGCCGAGTGCCGGGAAGCTCGCGGCAATTCCTGCTCACTACCGCACTTCGAAATCATTCTGAAGAATCGCGCCCTGGGGAAGGATCCTCTCAATGTTAATTCTTTATTTTCTATTGCCAGATAGATAATTCTAATGAAAGAGGTTTAACTTTACAGTTATCTGTTTGTGCTCATTTGAAACTGAACAGGACCCAACCTTTTCTATCCACAATTAAGTTTGCATTCCAATCCATCATATGTATTTGCAGCTGACAAACTGATTATCGCACATGGATTTAATTTTACCATTGTGTAGAGGCACCGTTGAAGTGGCGGAAAATGTGATATCTAATTCTTGAGCTCAGAAACAATCTTTTTCATCTGTGTATTTTTCATAATTTCATTCCACAGTGAACTTATGTGTATATTCACACAACAGAGGTATGTATGTGTATATATTTATATAAGATTGGAATGCTATTTGTTCAGATTGAAAGGGTAATCCATTATTATGAATTGTCTTACATAACACATGTTTTGGACTCAATTCCTCTGAGTATTAAATGTCCATTAGCTCACAAAGTAGTGTGGCATCTGCAAAGAATGTGTGGCTTTTTTTGTTCAATTCCCAGTTGAATTTCTCTCCACTAATGTGTGCAATTTGCATTAATTGTTTCCGGCTGTGAGGGATGTCAGATGTTAATATGATTGGGCAACCATAAAGTAGAAAGAAGCAAACTTTCAAAATGTGATTTGCTTGAATGAAAGGATGACTTTTCGTGAATTTTAAGATTGACAACCTCAAAAACGGTGATTTGTTTATCGTTGGGCAGGTATGTAAATTAACTATCTGAAAGATATATGCGACTAGAAACAATTAAAAATCGTACATTGATAGAGAAGACCACCAATCTCTTAGAATCATAGAATTTACAGTGCAGAAGGAGGCCATTCGGCCCATCCAGTCTGCACCCGATCCTTGGTAAGAGCACCCTACTTAAACCCAGGCTTCCAACCTATCCCTGTAACCCAGTGACCCAACCTAACCTTTTGGACACTAAGAGGCAATTCAGCGTGGCCAATCCAACTAACCTGCACATCTTTGGACTGTGGGAGGAAACCGGAGCACCCAGAGGAAACACACGCAGACACGGGGAGAAAGTGCAAACTCCATACAGACAGACACCCGAGACCAGAATTGAACCTGGGACCTTGGAGCTGTGAGGCAGCAGTGCTAACCACTGTGCCACCGTGCCGTCCGCTCTTGATCATGGAAAAAAATGCTTAAATCACAAAATCATCTCATTCACACAGTTGTCGAGTATCAGCTTAGCTCTCTTAGTGCAACTTTTGCCTTTATGCCAGAATATTGCAAGTCTGTGTCCTATTTGTGAGTGCAATGTAAGCTAACACTGCAGTGCTGTACTTAGGGAGTGCTCTATTATCGGAAATGCTGTCTTTCAGCTAAATCACTAAATCAAAAGGCCTGCAATCTGTTCTGTTCTTTCAGCGGATATTAATAATCAGATGGCACAATTTGAAGAAGAGCTGTGAACATTCATGTTGTATTGGTCAACATTCTTTCTCTCAGCAATGAGCATATGTATTTGCAGCTGACAAGCTGATTCTCCACATGGATGAAATAGTCCTTCATCTTCTGAGTGTGGCATCCTGGTGCGTGCAAACTGCTGCCATGCTTGCCAGAGTCAGTACTCTTCATCATCATTCCCTATATGGGAAGATTGTTGAGAAATGTGTTAACATGCCACATAATTGGAAATGTTTCTTTGCTTCGAATTTGCAGAGGAAATTGAAACATTGCTGTTGCACGTCTTATTTTTGTGGATAATTTCTACAAAAGCTCCCAATGGCGTCACTGAAATATGAAATCTTGCAAGTGCTCAAATATCCAAATATTCATTTCATTGTAATATGAACTGAAAATAGGTAACTTGTATGGTTTGTAAACTCTAGAAGGCCCAATGTTGAAATGATTCCCCTGCATTTATTACTTTTCACAATATGTACACTGTGAATTTTATGCCACCAATTTCTGGCCTGGGGCTGGAGCTGGCGCTCCGAAGGTGCAGGATTATAGAGAAGGTAGAAGGATGGCACAAAATGAATGGCTCATTCGGTAGCTGGTGATTGGCTGAATGGCCTCCTTCCAAAGGGTTCACTCCCTGCTGAAGTCCCGGACGGAGGCGTTCAAGTCTGACGACCCTGACCAATATAAGACGTACAGAAAGCCATCAGGGATGCCAAAAGACAATACTGGATCAAACTAGATTCCCAGGCCAACGACACAAATCCACGACGTACATGGCAGGGCTCACACGATCACAGGCTACAAAGCAAGGCCAGGCAGAATCTCTGTGGCTGGAGCATCCCTCCCCGATGAACTGAACAAGTTCCATGCCGTTTTGAACAGTCAGCCAATACATCAGTGCCACCCGCCCCAACAGCCCGAGACACACCCATACCCACTATTACAGCCTCGGAGCTAAGAGTTGCCTTCTTGTAAGTGAACCCGCAGAAGCGACAGGCCCCGACGGAGTCCCTGGGCGAGCATTCAGAGCCTGCACAGACCAGCTGCCGAGTGTATTCACAGATATCTTCACCACCTCACTTCTCCGCTCTGAGGTCCCCACCTCCTTCAAGAAGACCACCATAATACCAGTACCAAAGAACAAGGTAGCCTGCCTCAATGACTACCGACTGGTGGCCCTGATATCCTGACTGGGAGGTTTGCTAGAGTTACTCGGGAGGATTTAAACTAGTATGGCAGGGGGTGGGTGGGAACCAGAATGTGAGCTTAGAAGGTATAATAACTGAAGGGGAAATAGAGAACAAAAATAAAAGAACAACATCACCCTCAGGCAGAGCAAAAAAGGTGACAAGTGTGAGAAGGGAGGTGGTCAATGCAGGATTGAGGGTGTTGTACCTAAATGCGCGCAGTATGCGGAACAAGGTAAATGAGCTTGTTGCACTCATTGAGGTTGGCCGGTACTAAGTTGTGGGCATCACAGAGACGTGGTTGCAAGGGTTTCAGGGCTAAAATCTAAATATACAACGATATGTGTCCTATCGGAAAGGACAGGCAGATGGGCAAAGGGGACGGGGTTGGCATTGTTAGTAAGGAATGAAGTTAATTCCATAGCAAGGAGCGATATAGGATCAGAAGGTATAGAATCTCTGTGGGCAGAGTTGAGGAATTGCAAAGGTAAAAAGACCCTGATGGGAGTTATGTACAGGCCCCCTAGCAGTAGTCAGGATGTAGGGCAGAAAATAAATCAGGAGACAGAAAAGGCATGTAAAAAAGGCAATATTACAACAATCATGGGGACTTCAAAATGCAGGTGGACTGGGAAAATCGGGTTGGAAGTGGATCTCAAGAAAAGGAATTTGTGGAATGTCTGAGAGATGTTTTTTTTGGAACAGCTTGTGACAGCCTACTGGGGAACGGGCAATTCTGGATTTGGTGATGTGTGATGAGGCAGACTTGATTAGGGAACTGAAGGTGAAGGAACGCTTAGGGAGCAGTGACCACAATGTGATAGAATTTGCCTTGCAATTTGAGAGGGAGAAGCTGCAATCAGGTGTAATGGTATTACAATTAAATAAGGGTAATTACAAAGACATGATGGAGGAGCTGGCCAGAGTTGATTGGAGAAGGAGCCTAGCAGGGAAGACAGTGGAACAGCAATGGCAGGAGTATTTTGGGGTTATTCGAGAGGCACAACAGAAATTCATCCCAAGGAGGAGGAAACATTCAAAGGGGAGGACAAAGCATCCATGGCCAATGAGGGAAGTCAAGGACAGCATAAAAGCTAAAGATAAAGCATACAAAGTGGTGAGGATTAGTGGGAAGCCAGAGGATTGGGAAGCCTTTAAAAGTGAGCAGAGGACAACTAAAAAAAGAGGGAGAAGATGAAATATGAGTGCAAGCTAGCTAGTAATATAAACAAATATAGGAAGAGTTTTTTTCAATACATACAAGGTAAGAGAGAGCAAAAATAGACATTGGACCATTGGAAAATGTGGTTGGAGAAGTAATATTAGGAAACAAATAAATGACAGATGAACTGAATAGTTACTTTGCATCAGTCTTCATGGTGGAAGACACCTGTGGGATGCCAGAGCACCAGGAGAATCAGGGGGCAGAGGTGAGTGCAGTGACCATTACTCAGGAGAAGGTTCTGGGGAAACTGCTGGATAAATCACCTGGACCGGATGGACTGCACCCCAGGGTTCTAAAAGAGATAGCTGAGGATATTGTGGAGGCATTGGTGGTGATCTTTCAGGAATCACTGGAGGCAGGAAGGGTCCCAGAGGACTGGAAAGTGGCTAATGTAATACCACTATTTAAGAAGGGAGGGAGGCAGAAGACGGGAAATTATAGGCCGGTTAGCCTGACTTTGATCATTGGTAAGATTTTAGAGTCCATTATTAAAGATGAGATTGCGGAGTACTTGGAAGTGCATGGTAAAATAGGACTGAGTCAGCACGGCTTCATCGAGGGGAGGTCATGTCTGACAAATCTGTTAGAGTTCTTTGAGAAAGTAACAAGGAAGTTAGACAAAGGAGAACCAGTGGACGAATCAGACTACAGAAGGGAGATAGGTCACTTGGTTGCATGGTGTACCGAAAACAACCTCTCTCTAAATGTCAGAAAGACCAAGGAACTGATCTTCGACTTCAGGAAGCATAGCACGACACACACCCCTGGCTGCATCAATGGCTCCGAAGTGGAGATGGTTGGTAGCTTTATGTTCCTGGGGGTCACCATCACCAACAGTCTGTCCTGCTCCACTCACGTTGATGCAACAGTCAAGAAAGCCCAACAATGTCTCTATTTCCTACGGAAGCTAAAGAAATTCGGCATGTCTGCATCTCACAAACTTTTACAATTGTGCCATGGAGGACATCCTATCCAGCTGCATCACAGCTTGGTATGGCAACTGCTCGGCCCAAGATCGCAAGAAACTGTAGAGTGTGGTGAACTCAGCCCAAAGCATCACACAAGCTTGCCACCCTCACATTGATTCTGTCTACACCTCCTGCTGCCTCAGGAAGGCAGACAGCATTGTCAGAGAGCCCTCCCACCCAGGCTTTGCCCTCTTCCAGACCCCTCCATCAGGCAGAAGGTACAGAAGTCTGAAGACCCGTACATCCAGACAGAGGAACAGCTTCTTCCCCACAGCTACTAGACTCCTCAACGACTCTCCCTCGGACTGATCTGTTCCCTGTAAGAGCACTACTCATGATGCCTCATGCTGCTCTTGCTCATGAATTTGCTTTGTTTGGCCCTTGTTCCACACTGTAACCAATCACTATTTGTCGATGTACCATTTGTCAATGTTCTCTGTTGATTATTCTGTTTGTCTACAATGTACATACTGTATACGTTCCCTTGGCCACAGAAAAAATATTTTCACTGTACTTTGGTCAAGAGACAATCAATCAATCTACATTGTGTAACTTTTTTTCTGTTTTTGTCTTTCTGTGATTGAGATACTTTCATCGACATTTTGAGCCAGATTTTGTTTGATATGAGAGAAAGAACATTTTCAGGGAAATCATTACAATACAGGCTAGACAGAAGATTCCAGCATGGAGGAACAGACACAAGTGTTTAAGATCAATTTAACATAATAGGCTATCACAGGCAAGCATTTTGCTGTTCTTGTCATTCTGAGATCAGTATCTTTTGCTTTCACATTGCAACTACACGCCTGGTACAGAGTACTGTTCACTGTTTAATGTTCAAAAGCAGACAATAAACTGAGGCACAATCTGATAGCAGATATATTCTTTCACCTACCAAGAATGAGATTGGTGGCAGGTGAAATAATCCAGCAAAATGGAGTAAAATAGGTTTTACTTGATCCTGGATATTAAGCGGGTGAAGATAATGCAATGTATTGGAGAGGCCGGTTGCATCATCCAAGTAGAATATTTTGCAAAAACTCACAAGAAGTACAGGTTCATTTCTGATTGTGCTATTTTTAGCATCCTAATTAAATAATTTATCTCAATTTGTCATCTGCATTAATGGCACTATTATAATCATTCAATCAAGATTATTAGTGCCAGTATATTTACCAGGATGCAATAAACAGCGTACAGAGGCCATTAAATGTGTACAAATCCACATTTAAAAAAATATAAATTTAGAGTACCGTATCCATTTTTCCAAGTAAGGGGCAATTTAGCTTGGCCAATTCACCTACCCTGCACATCTTTTGAGTTGTGGGGGTGAGACCCATGCAGACACAGGGAGAATGTAGAAACTCTACAAGGACAGTGACCCAGGGCCAGGGACGAACCTGCGTCCTCGGTGTTGTGAGGCAGCAGTGCAAACCACTGTGCCACCATGTCGCCTCGAGATCCACAATTAATCACAGGAAAATAATGGGTGGAACTTAATGCCCTCCTTCACAGCATGTTTGCTGGTGGGAGAGCATTTAATCAAGTAGGAGACTGGTACGTGGGGCCTCCAACATTTCCATCTCCAAGCTGAATAAGTTCATGGCAAGAAGGCCCAATGATGACCTTCCCTTCTCATCACGAAACAAGGTCCTTAAGTAGGCATTAGTGCCTATTTAAAGACCTCTTCCTACTGCTGTCGATATTTAAAATTTTTTTTAGAGTACCCAATTCATTTTTTCCAATTAAGGGGCAATTTAGCATGGCCAATCCACCAACCCTGCACATTTTTGGGTTGTGGGGGCGAAACCCATACAAACAGGGGGAGAATGTGCAAACTCCACACCGTCAGTGACCCAGAGCCGGGATCAAACCTCGGACCTCGGTGCTGTGAGGCAGCAGTGCAATATACTGCGCCATCGTGCTGCCCAACTGCTGTCAATATTAACCCAGGTGGCTTGCCACAAAGGGAGCATGCGAGAAAATGGATTTCGTGCAGGCTTCCAGCGGTGGGGGTGTGTGGGGTGGTCTGCGCTCAAAGGCGCTCAGTACCTGATTGAGAGGCCAAGCATCGGGAATCAGGGCCCAGTGAAAGTCTCTTCCCTGCCCTTAGGCTGCCAACACCCATGATCCCCTTCCTGCTATCAGTCACTTGTGGCCCAGATCCAACAAAAATATAGGTGATGTTGTATTGGTAGCACCCACTGCCTCTCTGGTGGCACTGCTGTTCAAAACATCTGCCAGCCTCTGACTGGGTGGCAGCTCTCAGCAGGCGGGACTCCCTCCAGAGGTCCTTGTAACTGGGGAAGGCTTCTACTGTTGAGTTAGGCATTTAATTTGGCATGGATTCACTGAAAGAGGTGAAATGGAGATCTGGTCAGCCCTCCAATCAGGGGGTGTGAACTTTGTCGCCTCCATTAAATACAAACCAGTGAAGCCAATATATGTTTTATGTCAGTAAATATTGCTTTATTATTTGTTAGTTAGATACCAGGAGCAATTGTCAATATAAATAATTACCAAATTAAAATAAATCAATCTATTATGAAAATCAAATAGTAATGTTAACTACTGTTTGATTGCACTTTGAATAATTGTGCTTGCAATTAATGTCAAATATAGATTTTTGATCATCCTTTCTGTTTTTTGAATAACTGTTCAAACTTATTCATATTCACTGCATATTTAATATGAGCACATTTGATTTTCAGTGTGTAATTCAATTATTTCAAGTCCACTTTAGTGGACTTTATTTAGTCAATGAAATATTTATGCAGAATATCATATTTAAATCTGAAACCTTGTTCACTGAAATGTAATAGGTTCTGAGCCTCGGACTGCCTAACATTTTGCTTATCATTAGCTTTCTAAATAATATATTTTAAAGTTAATTATTTTTGTTCAGTTGAACTTTGGAGTTTTTTTCATTATTTTATTGAATGTTCTGTTTTGGTTTCCATGTAAAATCACTTTGGCAAGTTTGAACACAGTGCAATGTTCAGCAATGAACCTGTAATCAAGCATTGTGAAAACATGGCTACCAAAGTAGTGAAATGTCCAAGACCATGAAGATGTAAATGAGCATATAAGAAGTGATAATTACAAAGTATTATTGAGTGGATGCTACATCACATCCTCCTGAGGACTCGGGCATCACAAATGCCGGTCTTCAGCCAATAGGATTCATTCCACATGTCAAGAAATGGCTGAAGACACTGGATACTGCAAAGGCTATGGGCCCTGACAATATTCCAGTAACAGTGTGGAAGACTTGTGGTCCATTAGTAGCCGTGCCCCAAGCCAAATTGTTCCAGCTCAGCTACACCACTGCGATGCACCTGGCAATGTGGAAAATTGCCCAGGTATGTACAGTGCACAAAAACCAGGGCAAATTCAAGCTGGCCAATTGCCGACTCATCAGTCTACTCTTGATCATCAGCAAAATGGTGACAAGTGCTATCAAGTGGCAGTTACTCAAAAATAACCAGCTCACTGACACTCAGTTACAACGGCCACTCGGCTCCTGACCTTATTACAACCTTGGTTCAAACATGGACAAAAGAGTTGAACACCAGAGATGAGGTGAGCGTGAGTGCCCTTGATATCAAGGCAGCATTCAGTCGAGTATGGCATCAAGGAGCCCTCACTCCTTGGAGTAAATGACAATCAGGAAAAAGCTCTTCACTGGTGGGAGCCGTACCTAACACAAAGGAAGATGGTCGTGGCTGTTGGAGATCAATCAATCATCTCAGTCACAGGACATCACTGCAGGAGTTCTTCAGGGTAGAGTCCTCAGCCCAACCATTTTCAGCTGTTTCATCTGTCATAATATACACCAGTATGTCATGGTGCAGACACACACACTGATGGACACACAGTGGGACCAATCAACACACAAAACACTGCAGCCAATCACCAGTTAGAGCACATGCACTATAAAGACGGGGCATCAGAGTTCCCGCTCATTCGAGCTGCAGCTAGCTAGTAGGACAGAGCTCGCAGCCTGCAGCACAGATATTCACCATGTGCTGAGTGCATCGACTGGTTAGGACAAGGCATAGGTCTTTAGTTCAATATAATATCGTGTTAACCCACAGTGAAAGTATGTTAAAAAGTTTCTGACTTAATAAAATAGTGTTGCACTATTTCAAGTGTTGGTGACCTGTATGTGTTCCACGGATCCGGAGCACCCAACACAACATCATCAACAACCTTACTTCCATCAGAAGGTCAGAATTGATTGCACAATGTTCAGCATCATTCTCGACTCATCAGATACTGAAGTAGTCCATATCCAAATACAGCAACACCTGGACAACATTCAGTCTTGGGCTGATAAGTGGCAATAGAAAATTCACACCACACAAGTGTTAGGCAACGATCATCTCTGACAACGGTAGCCCACTGTGCTACTGTGTGGGCAGAATGGCAGCACCGTGGTTAGCACAGTTGCTTCACACTCCAGTGTCCCAAGTTCATCTCCGGCTTGGGTCACTGTCTGTGCGGAGTCTGCATATTTTTCCCGTGTGTGCGTGGGTTTCCTCCGGGTGCACTGGTTTCCTCCCACAGTCTAAAGGTGTGCAGGTTTGGTTGACTGGCCATGATAAATTGCCCATAGTGTCCACAAAGGTTAAGTGGGGTTACTGAGTTACGGAGATAGGGTGGAGGCATGGGGTTAAGTAGGATGCTCTTTCCAAGGGCTGGAGCAGACTCGATCAGCCGAATGGCCTCCTTCTGCACTGTCATGTGAGAGTACCTTTAAGAAATGGGTGTTTAAGAAACGTACCTTTAAGAAATGGGTGTTTATCAGTGATGTCCGAGTGTGGGTGGAGCTGGGCTATCTGTCAGCTTTATACTTTCGTTTTAGGCTGTTTGCGGCAGGGTGTGTTTTAGTTTCGTTTTCAGTGTTGGAGCTGAAGCCAGACCAAGCAGGTGTACTGCTGTTCTCTCTGCCATAAAAGACTATCTATTGATCATTTGGTGAATTCATAATTATATATGTTTTCAGTAGTGAATGTAAACCTGATGTGCTTCTGTTAAAAGGTGTTTCTTCTGTCTTCTGGATGTTGTTTGGGAAGTTATTAAGCATTACTTAGTGTTGTATTCTTTGGGGGTTGTATTTGAATTAATGGTTGCTAAGATGTTCACTGTATGTTTTAAAAAGGTTAACTTGAGTCCATAGAATAAACATTATTTTGCTTTGAAAACAACTTTTCTATTTCTGCTGTACCATACCTGTAGAGTAGGCCATGTGCTCCCCATACCACAATCTATTAAAAGTTGTGGGTCAGGTGAACTCCATGCTACACTTTGGGGTTCTCTAAACCCTGGCCCATAACAAATTGGAGGCTCAAAGAGGATAAAAGTCTATCTATTGGATTGGCTTAGTGAACTTAAAGACAGTGAGGGGTGAGCATATTGTGGTTGCTTTTCAAGTGTGATATTTTAGTTTAAGTGGGGAGTGTGTTGTGTACAATGGCTCTTTCAGAGGCTCTGAAGTTTTTGGGGGTGGAGATGGTCACACGCAGTACCTTACGGACAGAGACTACAAGCAGACTGTTAGATTTGGTAAAAACATTGCAGTTAACACTACCTGACAAAATGCGAAAAGATGAGGTAATTATGGCGGTGGATAAGCATTTAAAGTTGCCTGAGATACAGTCTGACTCATTGGAAATGGCAAAAATTCAGTTACAACTTAAACAAATGGAACATGAGAAAGAAGTAAAGCAGCTTGAATACGAAAGAGAGAGAGCGAGGAAAAAGAAAAGGAGAGAGAAGAAAGGAGAAAAGAAAGAATAGCCCCAGGAGAACAAAAAGAAAGATAAAGGGAGATACAGATCAGGGAAAAAGATAAAGAGAGAGAGTTTGAACTTCAGAAAATGGCCATGAAACATGGCAGTCAGTTAAAATTGGCAGACATAAAGGGAAACGTACAGTTGGATGATAGTGATGAGGATAGTGAGAAAGAGCGTCATAGTCGCAGGCTTGGTGGGAATCTATTTAAATATGTCCTAGCATTGCCAAGGTTTGATGAGAAGGAGGTAGAAGCCTTTTTCATTTCATTTGAGAAGGTAGCTAAACAAATGAAATGGCCACAGGACATGTGGGTATTACTGATTCAAACAAAGCTGGTAGAGGATGGTATGAGGAGGTGAAAAAATCCATCTTAGCTGCATATCAACTAGTGCCTGAAGCCTACAGACAAAGATTTAGAAATTTAAGGAAAGAATTTGGTCAAACATACATGGAGTTTGAAAGGATCAAACAGAGTAATTTTGATAGGTGGATAAGGGGTTTGAAAATAGACCAAACGTATGAAGCTCTCAGAGAAATTATACTTTTGGAGGAGTTTAATAATTCAATTCCTGATGTAGTGAGAACTCATGTAGAAGAGCAGAGGGTTAAAACTGCGAGATTAGCAGCAGAAACGGCAGATGATTGTGAATTAGTTTGTAAATCAAAGTTTGGTTTCCGACATCAGTTTCAGCCTGTGAGGGACAGAAACTGGGGACATGAGAAATACTCAAGTGATAAAGGTAAAGGTGATCTGGTGGGAGATAATAAGGAGAATGTACCTCAGATTTAAAAAGAAATCCAGGACGGTGGAAGAAACATGAAAAATTTCAAATGTTTTCACTGTATTAAACTAGGCCATGTAAAGTCACAGTGTTGGTAGTGGAAGAAAATCACTGGGAAGGCTGATGTAGGAAACAGGATAAGACAGTGGGGTTTGTGAAAGTGGTAAAGGAAAGCAGAAATGAAGCGAAGGAGATGCAAAAGATTGTACAGCCTGATCAAGGGGTGATTGATAAGAAGGTGCCAGATCACTTTAAAGAATTTACTTGTGTGGGTAAAGTTTACTCATGTGTATCAGGAGGAGCAGGTAAAGAAGTCACAATTTGAAGAGATACAGGAGCTAGTCAATCTTCAATGGTAAGAGATGAGGAGTTATGTAGTTTGGGAAGAATGTTGCCAGAAAAGGTGGTAGTATGTGGAATTCAGGGTGAGAGGAGTAGTGTTCAATTATATAAGGTAAGGTTGGAAAGTCCAGTGAAGAGTGGCGAAGTGGTAGTAGGAGTAATAGAGAAACTATCTTGTCCAGGAATACAGTTTATCTTGGGTCATGATATAGCTGGATCGCAGGTGGGAGTGATACCGACTCTGGTGGATAAGCCAGTGGAAAATCAGACAACTAAAGTTTTGAAGTGCTGAAGTGTAGTAACAAGGTCGCAAAGTCACAGGTTAAGATAAGAGGAGAAATCAAAGAGTGAAGATGAGGTTGAAGTGCAATTATCAGAAGCGATTTTTGATCAGATGGTTGAAAAAGAACAAGAACAGGTGGAGGGTGAGGTGGATATTTTTAGTTCAGGAAAATTGGCGGAGTTCCAACAGAAAGATATAGAAATAAAACAGATGTATCAGAAATCATACACGGAAGAGGAATCTGAGTTTATACCAGAGTGTTTTTACCGTAAAAGTAATGTCTTGATGAGAAAATGGAGACCTTTACATATGCAGGCGGATGAAAAGTGGGCAGAAGTTCATCAAGTAGTATTGCCGGTAGGGTATAGAAAGGAGGTGTTGCGAGTTGCACATGAGGTACCAGTGGGAGGTCATTTGGGAATAAGGAAAACTCAAGCTAAAATACAAAAACATTATTATTGGCCTGGACTATATAAAGATGTAGTTAAATGTTGTCAATCATGTCACACATGTCAAGTGATAGGGAAACCTCAAGCTGCGATAAAACCAGCGCCCTTAATACCCATTCCAGCATTTGAGGAGCCTTTTACAAGTGTCCTAATTGATTGCTTAGGACCGCTTCCTAAAACGAAAAGTGGGAATCAATATCTGTTGACTATAATGGATGTGTCAACTAGGTTTCCAGAGGCCATTCCAGTACGTAATATTACAGCTAAAAAGATTGTGAAGGAGTTCCTTAAATTCTTTACTGGATATGGACTACCCACAGAAATACAATCGGATCAAGGATCAAATTTTACCTCAAGGTTATTCAAAGGCGTTATGGATAGCTTAGGAATAAAACAATTTAAATCAACTGCGTACCATCCAGAATTGCAGGGAGCGTTAGAAAGGTGGCATCAGTCATTAAAGACAATGTTGAAGGCTTATTGTCACGATTATCCAGAGGATTGGAATAAAGGAATTCCATTTGTACTGTTTGCAATGAGGGATGCACCTAATGAGTCAACCAAATTTAGTCCTTTTGAACTAATTTTTGGTCATGAGCTAAGAGGACCACTTGAATTGATTAAGGAAAAATTGGTGAGTGAGAAATCGGAAATTACATTATTGGATTACGTGTCAAATTTTAGGGAACGATTAAATAGAGCAGGTGAATTGGCTAGACAAGTTGCACAAAATGGGATGAAACGGGTAGCGGACAAGAAATCCAAAGTTCGTAGTTTTGCCTGTGGAGATAAAGTTTTAGTATTGTTACCAGTGGTAGGTGAGCCTTTAAAAGCTAGGTTTTGTGGACCTTATCAGATTGAAAGGAAGTTAGGTAAGATAAATTATGTGGTTAAAAACACCAGACAGAAGGAAGACTCACCGAGTGTGTCATGTGAATATGCTTAAATGGTACTTTGCAGCACGGTAGCATTGTGGATAGCACAATTGCTTCACAGCTCCAGGGTCCCAGGTTCGATTCCGGCTTGGGTCACTGTCTGTCCAGAGTCTGCACTCCTCCCGGTGTGTGCGTGGGTTTCCTCCGGGTGCTCCGCTTTCCTCCCACAGTCCAAAGATGTGCAGGTTAGGTGGATTGGCCATGATAAATTGCCCTTAGTGTCCAAAATTGCCCTTAGTGTTGGGTGGGGTTACTGGGTTATGGGGATAGGGTGGAGGTGTTGACCTTGGGTAGGGTGCTCTTTCCAAGAGCCGGTGCAGACTCGATGGGCCGAATGGCCTCCTTCTGCACTGTAAATTCTATGATAATCTATGAAAGGGAAACCGAGAAAAAGGAGGAGGTTTTAATGATCTTAACTCAAAGTGACGAACCAAATCCAGATGACTGTGAATTTGCCATACCTTAAATTAAATTGGAAAATGAGGATGTTCTTAAAATTTGGGATAAATTGTTGAATTACCTACCAGAGGAAAAACGGACTGACCTGAAAGAGTTATTGATATCACATGGGCAAGTTTGTGGAGATAAATTGGGAAGTACTAAAATGGCTATACATGATGTAGATGTGGGAAATGCTGTTCCAATCAAACAACATCCATGTAGATCTAACCCTTTAAAATTGGCACAGTTAACAAAGAGATTGAGAGTATGCTTAAAAATGGCATAATTGAAGTGGGTTGCAGCCAATGGAGCTCACCCATAGTGATGGTACCAAAACTAGATGGTACCCAATGGTTGTGTGTGGACTATAGAAAGGTTAATGCAGTTACAAGAATGGACTCTTATCCTGTCCCACCTTTGGCGGATTGCATTGGAAAGTGGGACAATCAGCTTTTATTTCTAAACTGGATTTAGTTAAGGGTTACTGGCAGGTACCTTTATCCGAAAGGGCGAAGGAGATTTCAGCTTTTGTGACTCCAGATGGTATATACCAATTCAAAGTTATGCCATTTGGCATGAAAAACGTACCAGCCACATTTCAACGGTTAACTAACAAAGTTGTTTCAGGATTACCCAATTGTGCGGTATACATCGACGATTTGGTAATTTTCAGCCAGACATGGACAGAACATTTAAAACATCTGATGGAGTTATTCGATCCACTTCAGGAGGCGAGTTTGGTGATAAACCTGGTCAAAGTGAATTTGGAAAAGCCTAAGTCACTTTCCTTGGCCATACAATCGGACAGGGTCGAATGGTCACACGGTATGTGAAACGAACAGCTATTGAGGAGTTTCCGATACCTTCAAGACGAAGGGAAATAATGCGATTTCTTGGCATGAGTGGATTTGATCGAACATTTGTGCAAAAGTTTTGTAGCGTGATTGCTCCACTGATGGACTTGCTGAAGAAACGTCAAAAATGTCAGTGGACAGCGGACTTTAAGCAGGCATTTGATGGCCTCTAAGCTGTGATAACCAATGCTCCTGTGTTGGAGAATTACAAGGGACTCTGTGATCAGATTGAACTAAAGTATCTGACTTTAAAGAGAAATGCCGAGGCGTAGAGAAATGGACGGATCGTTCAAGGCGCTTCTTGTTCAAAGAGACTGTCAATCGAGAAGGATTTCAGTTGGAGGAAGAAAAATAAAAATGGACTATATTATTGTACTTGTTTGCGTGTGTTGTTTTTTTGAAACAAAAAAGTATGTTTACTGTGTGCATTTGTTAAAGGATAGTGAAAAGGTGAAAAATAAAACCATCTTGAAGTTGATGGTTTATTTTTTTTTCTTGGGGGGAGGTGTCATGTGAGAGTACCTTTAAGAAATGGGTGTTTAAGAAATGTGCCTTTCAGAAATGGGTGTTTATCAGTGATGTCAGAGTGTGGGTGGAGCTGGGCTGTCTCAGCTTTTTACTTTAATTTTAGGCTGTTTGCTGCAGGGTGTGTTTTAGTTTTGTTTTCAGTGTTGGAGCTGAAGCCAGACCAAGCAGGTGTACTGCTGTTCTCTCTGCCATAAAAGACTATCTAGTGATCATTTGGTGAATTCAGAATTATAAATGTTTTCAGTAGTGAATGTAAACCTGATGTGCTTCTTTAAAAGGTGTTTCTTCTGCCTTCTGGATGTTGTTTGGGAAGTTATTAAGCATTACTTAGTGTTGTATTCTTTGGGGGTTGTATTTGAATTAATGGTTGCTAAAATGTTCACTGTATGTTTTAAAAAGGTTAATTTGAGTTCATAGAATAAACATTGTTTTGCTTTGAAAACAACTTTTCCATTTCTGCTGTACCACTCCTGTAGAGTGGGCCGTGTGCTCCCCATACCACAATCTATTAAAAGTTGTGGGTCAGGTGAACTCCATGCTACACTATAGGGGCCTCTAAACCCTGGCCCATAACAGCACTGTAAATTCTATGATTCTATGAACCATTGCCCCCCGACATTCAATGGCATTACATCATTGAATCTCCCACCATCAACATCCTGGGGATTACCATTGACCAGCAACTGAACTGTACCAACCATACAAATATTGTGTCTACAAGAGCAGGTCAGAGGTTAGGAATTCTGCTGCAAGTTACTCACCTCTTGACGCCCCAAACCTGTCCACCATCTACAAGTCAAAAGGCGTGTGACTGAATGAGTGTAGCTCCAACAGCTCAAAAGAAGCTTGACACCTTCCAGGACGAAGCAGGCCACTTGTTTGGCACCCCATTCACCCCCTCCACCACCGACACACAGTACCAGCAGTACCAGCTCTGGCTCCTCAGGCAGCATCTTCCACATCCGTGACCTCTGGCAGCCAGAAGGACACGGGCAGGAAATGCATGGGACCACCATCACCTACAAGGTCAGGATTTAGCCAAGGAAACTATACTACACCAAGAAGAAAGATTATCCTTACATCAACATTTGTCACACCACTGACCCAGAAAGGGCCCAAGAGACCCTAACAATGCCCAAGGCAAGATTGCAGTGTCAAAAGTGGAATAATTTGAGCAACACCCTCTATAACTCTGTATTCACTGGGGGGGATTTTCTGCTCCTATTTTTGGTGGGCAGGAATGGCGGAGGGGTAGAGAATCCAGCAGGAGATCCAAAACAGCTGTTAGGCCGGCAGGATTTCCCCGCTCGATTGTCCCTTCCATCAACATTGTCAACTTCACTCTGGAGTTCAGCTTCATTTACCTTGGATCTACAATTACCAACAAGCTGACCCTTGATGTCAAAATCAGTACCAGGATTGTCAAGAGCTGTTATGTCAAAGTTAAAAAGTCAAATGTGGACCACAGCAAACAAAGAGAGCTCCAAATGTACCAGGCTTGTGTTCTCAACATCATTATTTACAATATTGAGGCATGGACAACTTTTGTAAACCAAGAAAAGCAGCTGAACAGCTTCCACCTCCACTGCCTCAGACAGATTTTGAGCATCACTTGGCAAGACAGAATGCTGAATATGGAAGCATGCAGGGATCTCCAACATATTTGCCCTCTTGAGTCAGTGACGACTCCATTAGCTGGGTCATGTGAATCGAATAGACCACGGCCACATCCCCAAAGATATGCTTAGTGGCACAAGACCAACAAGTCATCGATGTTTGCGATGCAAGGATGTCTGCAAGCAATACCTCAAGTTGAGCAGGATCCAAGGCCATAAGACCATAAGATATAGGAGCAGAATTAGGCCATTTGACCCATTGAGTCTGCCACACCATTCAGTCATGGCTGATATGCTCCTGATCCCCAGATTCCCATTCTCCTGCCTTATCCCCATAAATCCTGATTTCTATATTCATCAAGAAATCCCCATATTAATCAAGAACACCAGATTTGTGCTTGAGGTGCTGTTACCTAAAGGGCTACAGACCAAGAGCTGGATGGTGAAATCAGACAGTATAGTTCTTTCTTAGAACGTCAGAACTAGAAGCAGGAGTAGGCAATTTAGCCTCTTGAGCCTGTTCTCCCATTCTATGTGATCATGGTTGATCTCATCAAGGCCTCATCTCCACTGTCCTGCCCGTTCTCCGTAACTCTTCAACCCATTACTAATTAAACATCTGTCCTTAAACTCCTCCTTAAACTTACTCACTGTCCCAGCATCCACCGCACTCTGGGGTAGAGAATTCCACAGATTCACAACCCTTTGGAAGAAGTAGTTTCTCCTCATCTCTGTTTTAAATTTGCTACAGTGAGACGACGAGATGATGGATGGGAAATCCTCACTGCTGACTGGGATACCTGAAGATAAGTGTCACAAAGAGCGTGGAAAAAGCAATGACCAAATGATGAAAAAAGAGCTTGCGGAAGGAACAAATATAATCTGATCTTGGGCCAAAGCTGTTCATCTGTGCCAGCTGCGGAAGAGATTGCCACTCATGAATATGCTCTGCAGGCTCAACAGATGATATTCAATACAAAAGTGACATAGGGCCTGGGCACAGTCCATCATTTCCTGCGACCGACGTATATGATCAACAACACAGATAAAGGCCATTGCTTATGTATATGCTCCGCAAGATCTTCCTCACAATCTTCTCTATCCAGTTTCTCCATAAAGACATTTTCCAGACTCATTCTATTTTACAGAATGTGTCTGGATCCCACTTTACTTTGTAGCCACGACAGAAAGATAAGTAACAGGTATACTTCCAACTTCTGTTTTCAGATTACCCTGTTGAGGCAATGTCCTCCTTATCATGGCCAGCTTGACAGTACAAAATCACTGGCCTCTGGTACTGCAAAGCTTAAATTTGGAGTGGGATAAAATTATGCCAGAAGCAAGATCTGCTAACCCCTATCCCACACACCTGTGACACCCCCCCCCCGCCCTCCGGACGGCGGCCGAGCCTCCACCCTTCACCACCAGATGCCTTGCCCATGAAGGCCACCAGCTACTCATCCCTTGTGTTACATGCGTCTGACTGTCTAACACTGTGCGTTTTTGTCTTTTCTCCCCGCCCCAGGAGAAGGTGGCGCACAACCACCAGGACTGGGAGAAGATTGGACGGGGGCCGCAGACCGGTGGCCCCTCAGCGCAGCAGAGCCACAGGCCCTGGACTTCATCGGTTGGCCCGGGGATTGGGCAGTTGCCGAGGCGGAGGTCGGCATCGGGCAAGCAAAACCCCGTTGAGTTGCGGATCTCCATGGCACGTGTGTCCCCCCACCCCGTACACAACACTGCCCTCTACTCCCACCATCCCCACCCCCCTCATACTGCCCCCTCCACCCCACTCTGTCCCATCCACCTTCACCACCCACCACCCTGACCCGCAGTCCAAGCATGCATCATATCTTGTGTTTTGCAGGATCACCTGGCGATGAGGCAGGTCCATCTGGTGTCCCCATCCCTAACCACAACTCCAGGAGGAGAGCAGCAAGGAGGAGGAGGACACGGACAGGAGCCCTCGACGCGCAGTCCAGGACACCCCAGAGAACGAGTCTGAGGATGACACTGATTTCCCATCACAGCTGCCTTCAACACCTTCCACCATCCCAGAGGCACTCACCTCAGTAGGGCAATTTAGTGAAGAGGCTGCTGGGGCACTAACTGGTGCGCACCACACACATGTCACAGTACAGCAGGTGGAGGCAGGAACTCCTGAGGGGGCAGATGGTTGGAGGGCAGACCGACCCTGACTAGCTGCCATTTGGACGGGTTTCTGGAAAGGACGACCCAATTGATTTTGGAGATGCAGTCTCAGAGCCAGGGACTACATGAGGGGATGTCAGCAAGCATCCAATGCCTGCAGATGCAGTTGGAGGAGTCGCAGGAAAAGGTGGCTCCCAGGCCAACACTGCACAAGTGGCATCCGCAGTGGGGGCGAAGGTTTCTGTCATGCGTCAAAATGTCCAAGGCTTGGGGGACTCGATGCAGATGGTGACCAAGGCCCAGGACAGGGCTGCTCTCTCACAGGCAGCCATGTGTCGGGGCTACCCGGACATTGGAGCAGCGCTCCTGAGCATGATCCAGTCACAGCGGGTCAGGGCAGAGGGCGTGGCAGAATTGCCCAGGCATGCCAACCTGGCACAAACCCAGAGGGAGGTGGCGCAGTCACTAGCTGATGTGGCACAGACGCAGAAGTGATGGCACTGTTGTAGCATTATATGGCATCAGCCCAGAGGGAGTTGGTTCACTCCCTGCGCTCCACGGCCATGAGAATCAAAACCCCGGTCAAGGCAGGCGTGGGCCTCCAGGACTGGCAGTGGCAGGTGGCGGGGGGGGGGGGGTCCTCAGGGAATGGCTCTGCTCGCATCCCCATCACATGGAGTAGCCCGGAGGCCAACGGGCACCCCGAGGGAGGAGGAGGTGATGGGGCCCATGCCGGTGACAACCGCAAGGGAGGTGCTGGAACACCAGAGTGCCCTGGACTCCCCCCTCCTGTCACCGATGCATCTAGCGGCAGAACAGGACAGCAGAAGATGGCTGCAGGGCGGGAATCACAGCAGGCCGCCTCCATTCCTGATGCACCGCCTGGGGATCCATGTAAATGTAGCGTTTGGGCCCATAGGCCTGAAAAGTAGACACCAGTTAAGTTGGCATGGGTGCCGGGCACAGTATAGCATTAGGGCTGGAGCACAAACCTGTATATATCTGTTCACTTTAAACCCCAGCCCCTGCGCACAATGCTGCAACCTGCCTCGGTGCTTTGTCAGAAGGGTGTGGGGATGGGCTGGAGGTGATTAGAGGCCCTGGCGCACACATTGTGAGGCCCCCCGTACCTGCCAGGGCCCCATTTCCTGCTCATCCTCCCCCTCCCGCGCATCCTCCTTGTCGGACGAGGACTGGCGTTCATCTCCCTCCTTCAGCTCGTCGCCCCTCTGCTGTGCAATTTTGTGGAGGAAGCAGCAGGCCGCCTCGATGTGGAAGACCCTCCTAGCGCTATACCAGAGGGCTCCTCCAGAGTTGTTCAGGCACCTGAAATGCATCTTCAGGTAGCAGAAGCACCGCTCATCATGCCCCCGGTCGCAGCACAATCATCGTTGTAGCGGGTCTCCGCATCGGTTTGTGGCCTCCAGATAGGCGTCATCAGCCACAAACATAGTGGATAATTCATGTTGCCCAGGAGCCGACCCTTCAGCTGGCAGGGAGGGGGGGGGGTCATCTCGAAGAGGTCAGGAACAACCGAGTGTGCCAGGGTGAAGGCGGTATGCACACTGCCCGGGTATCGGGCGCAGGCGTGCATAATGTGCAACTCATGGTCACACCAGCTGCCCATTCATCGAGTGGAACCTCTTTCGGTTTTTGAAGACTGGCCTGTTATGGGCTGGTGCTTGTAAGGCAACATGCATCCCGTCGATCACCCCCTGGACCTGGGCATCTCGGCGATGACGGCGAACCCGCCCAGGTATCCCAGTGGGATCGGTCTCCATTGAATTTGATGGTTTGTGGCGACTAGGCATATAGGGCCTCCGCTTTGTCGTGGATGCACCTGTGCACCGAAATCTGCGAGATACCGGATAGGTCCCTATTCGGCGCCCGGACGGACCCCGTTGCATAGAGCAACCATCAGCTTGACAGCCACTGGGAGCAAATGTCCACCTCCCCATTCCCCTGTGGTGCTAGGTGTGCCATGATTTGGCAGATATGTCGCACTGTCCCCCTATTCAGCCGGAGTTTTCAACAGCATGCTTGGTCCAGCAGTCTTCGAATGACAGGTGCTGCCCGTACACATGAGGCCTCATGTGGCACATCTTCCTCCTCAGCGTGTTGGACGACCAGCTTTCCATCCTCACCGTCTGCCCGCTGTTCCTCTGGGGCAGGCTCTGATGCTGCAGGTTCCTCCTCCTCGAGCAGCTGCAGCTCGTACAGCCACAGTGAATCCCCCAGGGCTGCGGCGATTAGGAAGAAGACCACCATACCTGGTTGAATTCCAATATCCATTATCTGCAGGACGTGAATGGCTGACATGTTAGCATGGTGTATACCCTGTGCCCAACCAGGTCCAGTGGGCTACACGGTGGCCCGAGTCTGCACTGCAGTCCCTGCCCCCGCATGCTCCTCTTCATCCCAAATTCCCCCACCCACACTGCTCGTTCCCCTGGCACACTGCCCACCACACCCTTGGCCTCTTCGGTGCCCGGCACCATGCGGGCCTCTGGCCTTAGCGCCCATCCCTGATGCCAGGGGTACAATTCGCTGGCACTACCCATTCCCAGCAGTACGCTCTGCGGCCCCTGTCTGACCACTCCTGCAGGTGCTGCTGTGGGCGTTGCCCTTGCAGCCTGCTGCTTCACCGGTGTGTGGTGCCCAGTTTGGGGAGAGAGGTGGAGTTGGTGGGAGCTAGGGTGTGGTTGGGTAGCGGCACCTATACACCCTGGGTGGGATTCTCTCAGCCCAGGCCGGGCTGATGCTGATGGGACAGGCACAAATCGCACGACGCTGGTCCGCCGATTCTCCGTAGAGTGGAGAATCGGCGCCATTGGTGCCGGCGCGGTAGGCGGGTCGCCAGTTGGGGGAGGTGCTCTACGCGGCATAGGCCGAGCGGCCACGCAAAAAGTCCGAGTCCCGCCGGCGCCATTCATACCAGCT
The DNA here is from genome assembly GCF_047496885.1 of Scyliorhinus torazame. Taxonomy (NCBI): domain Eukaryota; kingdom Metazoa; phylum Chordata; class Chondrichthyes; order Carcharhiniformes; family Scyliorhinidae; genus Scyliorhinus; species Scyliorhinus torazame. The sequence goes on along the minus strand of NC_092712.1, from coordinate 200,677,601 downwards.
CTTACCCGGCTGACCTCGGCAGGCATGCATCCGGGGGCGGCCTGGTTGGGTGGGGGCGAACCCGGGGGGGGGGGGGGGGGTGCTCCGCTGTGGCCTGGCCCGCGATTATGGATTACTGACCGGTCTCTGAGGCTGGGGGCCTCTTTTGTCCCGCACCGGCCCCTGTAGCCCTACACACTGTTGCGTCGGAGCCGGCGCGGGAATTGAGCCACCGTGCATGCGCGCCGCTCCCACTGCACATGCGCAGACCCGCGGCGTCCATCTGACACCGGGGATCGACAGCTGGAGCGGTGTGGGTCTCCAGCAACGTGCTAGCCCCCTGTAGGGGTCAGAATACCTGCTCCTGAGGTCATGTTGATGCTGTCGAGAAACGCGACGCTGTTTACAACGGAGTCAACATTTAGCCTCAGGATCAGAGAATCCCGCCTCCTGTGTCACTCTGCATGGCTAGGGGCCATGGAGATCCGTCAGTAGGGTGCACAGCAAGATGGCTGCCTTTCAGGCTGTGGCAATGACGGTCTGTGCCTGGACTCCCTAGTCCCATGGAGGGTCACCCCAACCCCAGAGCCCATCCCCTGGTCAACCTGTCATTCCCCGCTGTCCCCCCGCCCCGGGCTTGGCGTGGCCCCCACCCCCAACGATCGCCTCTGTATGTTGTGCCTCCTCTCTCTCCCTCGCCAGCCATGGCGCCTGTTTACCGATTTTTAAAAGCACAAGTGACACTCGCCGTTGGGAAGTCACCCGGCGGTGGTGGGGCATCGCAGAGGCCCCGGAGAATACTGGATCAGACACACTAATGTTTTGCAAACAGCGTTTATTGTACCTGTGGCGTAGAATGCATTGAAGCACCTGTCGAGGCACCGGAGAATTGAAAATTGGCATGTGCTGATTCTCCGCCTTGCCCGATTTCGGCAATGGCACATGGAAAATGCCACACATGGAGCCGGATTCTCCGAACCCACCGCCGGGTCGGAGAATCGCCAGTAGGGCGGCGTGAATCCCGCCCCGCCGCACCGACGCCAGCTGCTGAATTCTCCAGCACCGGGGTTTTGGCGGGGGCGGGAATCGCACCGCGCCGGTCGGCAGCCGCTGGCAGCGGCCCCCCACAGATTCTCTGGCCCGCGATGGGCTGAGCGGCCGCCCGTTTTCGGCTGGTCCCACCGGCGTAAATGAAACCAGGTCCGTACCGGCGGGACCTGGCTCTACGGGCGGCCTGCAGAGTCCTCGGGGGGGGCGCGGGGGGGATCTGGCCCTCGGGGGGTGCCCTCATGGGGTCCACCGATCTGCGGGTGGGCCTGTGCCGTGGGGGCTCTCTCCATCCGCACCGGCTGCTGTCAACCTCTGCCATGGCTGGCGCGGAGAAGAACCTCCCTGCGCATGCGCTGGGACGACGTCAGCACACGCTGGCGCTCCCGCGCATGTGTCAACTCGCGTCGGCTGGCGGAGGCCCTTAGGCGCCGGTTCGCGCGGCGCCAAGCCCTTCCGCACCAGCCGGAGCCGCACCAACCCCGCGGCGCCGGCCTAGCCCCTGAAGGTGCGGAGGATTCCGCACCTTCCGGGCGGCCTGACGCCGGAGTGGTTCATGCCACTCCTCGGCACCGGTCTGGCCCACCCCGCCGGGTAGGGGAGAATCCCGCCCATGATTCCTCAAAACAATAGAGAAGTGAGAAACCTGCTCATTGCTTGATTTGGAATTCAAAATTAGGATAGGCCCAATCTGTGTACTGCTGTCTTTAGCATCATTAAACATGCCACATCAGCACTAAGATGTAATGTTCTATATCCACTGTCAATAGAAGAGCATCAGCAAAACAGATGTAACAAGGCACCAGGACATTACTTTTGTGTTATTAAATGGCCCATATGCAACAATGCCCCACTAATGTTCATTGTTTTCTGTTCAGCCTATAGTGACATTTTATTCTTGAAGGAAAAACAAATAACAAAGATTCAGTTTGATAAAATAAAAACATCTGTTTGGTACAACACTTCTCTTATAGTTACAATGGATTCTCCCCTCATGGTATTAAGTGCAGGATAAGTGTAAAAAGGTGCTTTATCCCGTCAGCCGCAATGGCAGGTTTTATGCTGTATCATTCATTCCCCACCTCAGTAATTATGCGCACATGTGAAACACACCAGGTCGCCCACTTCCTCACTCCGAAAGCCGAATTTAAACCTCATCCCTGCACAGCTGTCAATGTCTGCAGCCCAGGACAGCATCATGGAATTCATGGCTCCCAAAGGGAAGAAGCATATGGTTCCAAATTTTGGTGGTGCCTCATTGGAACAACTGTTGGACGCAACCAAAGGCCTGCCACCATGTCCTCTCCCTCTCTTTCTAACCCCAGGGGGTCCAGCAAGGCCACAAATTTGGCTTGGGAGGTGGTGGAAGCGGCGGTCAGTGTCAATGACATGCAGAGGTTGTCAGCCAGGAAGGGATGAATGATCGAATCATCCTGCCAGGCTAAGTCAATCACTTCATCAATCTCAACTTACACATTTGCGAGCCCATTACAGATTCAGAAGGATCTCACTCACTGCCAGCACAAGGGACATTACCATTCACTGCCCCCCCCCTCCCCCCCGCACATCTCTATCTGGCCTCATCTTCTCCAGAGCTTGTGACCTCATCCCATTCATGGCTCCACTCACCATCATGGAGGTGCCAAGGATCCTTATATTCTGCCTTGGCTTGCATCTTGTTACACTCTCTCTGTCTGTCTTCTTGATGGACAAGTTTGCACATAATGAAAGGACGAATTCTAAGGCTAGAGGTGGAATGCTTGTCATTAAGGTCTTCGTGGGGTTTGAAAACTGTGCCATAGAACTGGCATAAAGAGAATGTAGATCTTGCCTGTGCCAACGGTAAAGATCCTGTACCAGCTCATCCCTCAGACAACCAGTCTATGAGTCAATTGTCCTGTTTCAGAGTCACCTGCCATTCACTAATGACCTCTCCTTTCTTTCATAGGCACCTCTGAAAGCTTCAATGGACATCCACAAGTCAGGCCCTAACCTTCAATCCTAATGACATCTCGGTTGAGGAACCTGAGGGCACCACAGCAGAAGATTCGTCACAGCATCACCCACATCCTCCACCAGCACAGGGACACACACTTTGGTGGGCCTCATTCTAGAGCAGCCTCTGAGTAATGATCTGGCGAGCACTGTGCACAATCTTGTCCACAGCCGCAGGAGGCAGGCACATCCGAGATCATCGGCTTTCTGAGAGGTGCTGAGACCATGATTCTGCTAAGTCCTGGGCCGATGATGATCCTCCGGCATTGATCCTAAATCAGTTGCGTGAGCTGCAGCAACAAGCGTGAAAACAGCAGGAAGGGTTGTTCATTGCATTCCTCGATTTGCAATGGACATTGGAGGAGTCTGTTCACCTTCAATCTGAGATGATAGTGTTACCGTGCCAACACATCGAGGTCACTATTCGCAGGTTAGCAACTGGCATATGGACCTTGCTGCAGGATATTGGTCCTTCACTGCTGCAGGAGAAGTAAACCATCGCTGTAGGCCTTTGGTGACATCCATCAGTGGCTCGATCTCATTCCAGCTCACTCTTCTCCTCAGGGAATTAGCCAATGACCCTCGGGCAATGATATGGAGGAGGACCAGCAGCTGGATACCCCGGGGGAATCCACCCATCTGACTTGGGGACTCTCCAGCCAATCGAAATCCCCTCTTCGTTCGACTCCATCACCTCTAGCTCCAGAGGCCATGGAGGGTGCACCTGCCCACAACAGGACAGCCAAATGAGGCAGGAGCCCTCCAGGTCTCAGCCCTCCAGAGGATGGCCGCCAAGGTCATCACAGACAACAGGGCGTAGCAGTCAGCAGGCTGCCACCACCGCTACTGTGAAAGTTCAGGAAGCAACAAGTCATAGTGGTAGGATTGGAAAAGTTAAAAAGATTGACACGCATTCTGGTGGCACGGGTGTATATAATGTACACGAATGTAAATGAGATCACATTCATTATATATCTCCTCTTGTGTAAGTGTGAGGAATGTACAAATTTCAGATATATTTGGGGCAACAAGGGTTAAAAGCCTGGGTTAGTGCATGTATGACTGCTGCAGTAGCATTTCTTTAAGAATCCTGGTTTGAAAGGTTTTGGGAGTCAAGGGTGCAATTAGGGTGTCGTAAAAGCTTGGGCTAATGGAGTTTTGTTTGGATTAATTGGGTTCTGTGAGAAGTTAGATACATTGGCCGGGATTCTCCATTGACTGACAGCAAAATCGAGAACGGCAATCGGGCGGAGAATAGCTCCCGATGGCGAAATTGCGGCAGACGCTGGTTTGACGCTATGGCTCCACTCACCATCATCGCTATGATCCGCCCTCTCCAGAACGGCATCATTGCGACTCGCGGCGTGTGTAGTTGCAACCGCGTCCGCATCTCATTACCGGGCCTGCCTCCGATAGGCCGTGTTCCTGACGCCGTGGTCCATGTATGGTCTCAACAGTCGTGAACCTGGCATGGGCAGCGCGGTAGCATAGTGGTTAGCCCAATTGCTTCACAGCTCCAGGGTCCCAGGTTCGATTCCCGGCTTGGGTCACTGTCTGTGCGGAGTGTGCACATTCTCCCTGTGTCTGCGTGGGTTTCCTCCGGGTGCCCCGGTTTCCTCCCACAGTCCAAAGATGTGCAGATAAGGTGGATTGGCCATACTAAATTGCCCTTAAGTGTCCATAATTGCCCTTAGTGTTGGATGGGGTTACTGGGTTATGGGGATAGGGTGGAGGTGTAGGCTTGGGTAGGGTGCTCTTTCCAAGAGCCAGTGCAGACTCGATGGGCCGACTGGCCTCCTTCTGCACTGTAAATTCTATGAAATGGTGGCTGCAGGGAGAGAGGGAGGGCATACTGATAGTGTCCAGCACAGCCATACTTCACCAACAATCCTGCTGCTAGCCGGAGGACGTCTGCCAGCTCTGGGGGGAGTAGTATGGGGTGGCCAGGATGTGGGCTGTGGGATCGAGTGGACGGGTACGCGGTGCAACCGGCACCATTTGTTCGGGTGCGTGTGTAGGGGGTGTTTAGTATACACGCAACTGCAGCTATTCAGCCCTGCGCTTGTCCATCACGGACCTGCCGATTCCCCCACCATTTTCCGCGTGTTCTGCGGGTGCTCCACGTGATGTTGGTACTAGCCCCGGTAGCAGAATTGATGCGGGTGTGGTGCCAATTTGTCCGATGTTTAACTCCACGGATCCTCCGTTGGTGTCAGCACTTATCCGCAGGAACGGAGAATCCAGCCCATTGTGTTTCAGCTTGTTAAGGTGACGCAATTAATGGGAGGTGCGAAGGTATCAGGACTTTGAAGAAAAGCAGTTTTGTTGAGTTTCAGGTAGCGATATGAGCAGACGTCCAGCAACTGCTCTCACTGTAGTTCAGTTCTAGATATGTCTGTAGACAGATTAGCAGTTTCTTTCCAAGTAGTTCAGAATTGTTTGATTGGAAGGTGAACTGAAACAAGCTGAGAAGTAGATTCTGAAGAAATACAGCCAGAGTTTCTGCATGGTTCTGACAGGATTCAGGCCTTTTCTTTTTAAACACCAACTCCTTTCACACTCTTTTCAATCTCCTGGCCTCTAATGTTCTTTTCAATCTCCTGGCCTCTCACACTCTTTTCAATCTCCTGGCCTCTCATGTTCTTTTCAATCTCCTGGCCTCTCATGTTCTTTTCAATCTCCTGACCTCTCATGCTCTTTTCAATCTCCCCGCTCCTCTCCCGCTCTTTTCAATCTCCTGGCTCCTCTCACACTCTTTTCAATCTCCTGGCCTCTCACACCTTTTTCAATCTCCTGGCCTCTCGCGTTTTTTTCAATCTACTGGCTCCTCTCACGCTCTTTTCAATCTCCTGGCCTCTTGCGTTCTTTTCAATCTCCTGACATCTCACACTTTTTTCTATCTCCCCGCTCTCTCCTGCTCTTTTCAATCTCCCAGCTCCTCTCCCGCTCTTTTCAATCTCCCGGCTCCTCTCCCGCTCTTTTCAATCTCCCCGCTCCTCTCCCGCTCTTTTCAATCTCCCCGCTCCTCTCCCGCTCTTTTCAATCTCCTGGCTCCTCTCACACTCTTTTCAATCTCCTGGCCTCTCACACCTTTTTCAATCTCCTGGCCTCTCGCGTTTTTTTCAATCTCCTGGCCTCTCACGCTCTTTTCAATCTCCTGGCCTCTTGCGTTCTTTTCAATCTCCTGACATCTCACACTTTTTTCTATCTCCCCGCTCTCTCCTGCTCTTTTCAATCTCCCAGCTCCTCTCCCGCTCTTTTCAATCTCCCGGCTCCTCTCCCGCTCTTTTCAATCTCCCCGCTCCTCTCCCGCTCTTTTCAATCTCCCCGCTCCTCTCCCGCTCTTTTCAATCTCCTGGCTCCTCTCACACTCTTTTCAATCTCCTGGCCTCTCACACCTTTTTCAATCTCCTGGCCTCTCGCGTTTTTTTCAATCTACTGGCTCCTCTCACGCTCTTTTCAATCTCCTGGCCTCTTGCGTTCTTTTCAATCTCCTGACATCTCACACTTTTTTCTATCTCCCCGCTCTCTCCTGCTCTTTTCAATCTCCCAGCTCCTCTCCCGCTCTTTTCAATCTCCCGGCTCCTCTCCCGCTCTTTTCAATCTCCTGGCTCCTCTCCCGCTCTTTTCAATCTCCCGGCTCCTCTCACGCTCTTTTCAATCTCCCGGCTCCTCTCCCGCTCTTTTCAATCTCCCGGCTCCTCTCACGCTCTTTTCAATCTCCTGGCTCCTCTCCCGCTCTTTTCAATCTCCTGGCTCCTCTCCCGCTCTTTTCAATCTCCCGGCTCCTCTCCCGCTCTTTTCAATCTCCCGGCTCCTCTCACGCTCTTTTCAATCTCCTGGCTCCCCTCCCGCTCTTTTCAATCTCCCGGCTCCTCTCCCGCTCTTTTCAATCTCCGGGCTCCTCTCCCGCTCTTTTCAATCTCCCGGCTCCTCTCCCGCTCTTTTCAATCTCCGGGCTCCTCTCCCGCTCTTTTCAATCTCCCGGCTCCTCTCCCGCTCTTTTCAATCTCCTGGCTCCTCTCCCGCTCTTTTCAATCTCCTGGCTCCTCTCCCGCTCTTTTCAATCTCCTGGCTCCTCTCCCGCTCTTTTCAATCTCCTGGCTCCTCTCCCGCTCTTTTCAATCTCCTGGCTCCTCTCCCGCTCTTTTCAATCTCCTGGCTCCTCTCACACTCTTTTCAATCTTGATGCACCATCAATTACACATGAGGCAAGTTGTAGGAAACGAAGTAATGGTTTTAATACTCTAAGATGTAGGTTGTCTGCTGCTGAACCCAGACTGGAGACAGGGCTACAGATCAGTCAACGATATACAACACCCAGTGGGGCGGAGCCACGGAAGAACAACAATATATAACACAGTGAGTAACAATGGAACAAACAGTAACAGAGAATATATACAGCGCTGTAAGTAACAGTGGAACTACAATAACAGTGGTTCACCACATTCACTCCCTGTTAAAAAAAAGTCCAGTGGGGGTGAAGCAAACTTATAGATTAAGTCTATCAGGAGCTTTAACCGTCTGCTGTGATCTCCTCAATCCTGGCTGTGGTGCGGGCACTGGTGTTGAGACCTGCGACTCCGGGAGCGTGTCGTCCTCTTCTTCTTCTTCCGGAAGCGTCGACAGAGAGGGAGACGGTGTAGGCGCGGGGGCGCTGGTAATGGAGGTAGGCGGTGGAGGGTCGGGCGGGGAACCGGCGGGTGCCAGGTCGGCGGGAGACTGTGTCCTGCCACCCATCCTGATGTGCCACGTAAGCATATTGTGGGTTCGCGTGGAGAAGCATAACCCACTCGACCAGGGGATCGGTTTTGAGGTTCCTCACATGCTTCCGGAGGAGGACAGGCTCTGTGGCTGTCAGCCAGGACGGAAGCGAGACCCCTGAGGTGGACTTCCTAGGGAAGGCAAACATATGCTTGTGAGGGGTCTCAATGGTGGCAGTGCACAGAAGCGACCTGATAGAGTGGAGCGCATCGGGAAGGACCTCCTGCCAGCGAGAGACTGTGAGACTTCTAGACCGCAGGGCCAGGAGGACGGCCTTCCAGTCCGTCGCGTTCTCCCTCTCCACCTGTCCGTTTCCCTGGGGGTTGTAGCTGGTAGTCCTGCTTGAGGCGATGCCCTTGCTGAGCAGGAACTGACGCAGCTCATCACTCATGAACGAGGAGCCCCGATCACTGTGGATGTAAGCGGGGAAACCGAACAAGGTGAAAAGGCTGTGCAGGGCCTTGATGACAGTGGCCAAGGTCATGTCAGGGCATGGGATGGCGAAAGGGAAACGTGAATATTCATCAACGATGTTGAGGAAGTACACATTACGGTCGGTGGAGGGGAGGGGCCCTTTGAAGTCGATGCTAAGGCGCTCAAAGGGGCGGGAAGCCTTCACCAGGTGCGCTCTGTCTGGCCGATAGAAGTGCGGTTTGCACTCCGCGCAGACCTGGCAGTCCCTGGTCACGGTCCTGACCTCATCGATGGAGTAAGGCAGGTTGCGAGGCTTGACAAAATGAAAAAAACGGGTGAGCCCCGGGTGACAGAGGTCATTGTGGAGGGCCCGAAGTCGGTCTACTTGTGCGCTGGCACATGTACCGCGGGACAGGGAATCTGGGGGCTCATTGAGCTTCCCAGGACGATACAAGATGTCGTAATTGTAGGTGAAGAGTTCGATCCTCCATCTCAGAATCTTGTCGTTGAGGAGAATGAATCGCCTGCTGGCCAGGTAATGCCTCCAATGCCGCACAGCTTCCACAATGGCTTGGGCTTCCTTTTCGACAGAGGAGTGTCGAATTTCGGAGCCCTGGAGGATACGGGAGAAGAAAGCCACGGGCCTGCCCGCCTGGTTGAGGATAGCGGCCAGAGCAAAGTCAGACGCATCGCTCTCCACCTGGAACGGGGTGGACTCGTCCACAGCGTGCATCATGGCGTTGGCAATGTCTGCCTTGATGCGGTTGAAGGCTAGGCGGGCCTCAGCCGACAGGGGAAAAGGGTGGATTTGATGAGTGGGCGGGCCTTGTCCGCATAGTTGGGGACCCACTGGGTATAGTACGAGAAGAACCCCAGGCATCAGGGCCTTGGGGCAGTGGGGAAGGGGAAGTTGCAGGAGGGGGCGCATGCGGTCGGGCCCAAGGACTCCGTTTTCCACAACGTAGCTGAGGATGGCTAGGCGGGTCGTGCGGAAAACGCACTTCTCCTTATTATACGTAAGATTAAGGAGCTTGGCGGTGTGGAGGAAATGTTGGAGGTTAGCGTCATGATCCTTCTGGTCATGGCCGCAGATGGTGACATTATCCAGATACGGGAACGTGGCCCGCAGCCCGTACTGGTCAACCATTCGGTCCATCTCCCGTTGGAAGACCGAGACCTCATTGGTGACGCCGAAGGGGACCCTGAGGAAGTGGTAGAGGCAGCCATCTGCCTCGAAGGTAGTGTGTTGGCGGTCCTCCGGGCAGATAGGGAGTTGGTGGTACGCTGACTTCAAGTCTACCGTGGAGAAGACTCGGTACTGCGCAATCTGCTTGACCATGTCAGATATGCGGGGGAGGGGGTACGCATCGAGCTACATGTGCCGGTTGATGGTCTGACTGTAGTCGACGACCATCCGGAGCTTCTCCCCAGTCTTGACGACTACCACTTGGGCTCTCCAGGGGCTGGTACTGGCCTCTATGATCCCTTCCCACAGGAGTCGCTGGACCTCTGACCTGATAAAGGCCTTGTCCCGAGCACTGTATCGTCTGCTCCTGGTGGCGACGGGCTTACAGTCCAGGGTGAGGTTAGCGAAGAGCGGGGGTGGGGCGACCTTAAGGGCCGCGAGGCTACAGACGGTGAGAGGGGGCAGGGGTCCACCGAACGTTAAGGTCAGGCTTCGGAGATGGCATTGGAAGTCTAGGCCTAATAAAAGGGGAGCGCAGAGATAGGGGAGGAGGTAGAGTTTAAAGTTAACATACTGTATGTCACGTATCGCAAGAGCTGCGACACAGTATCCCCGGACCTCAACAGAGTGTGATCCGGAAGTCAGGGAGATTGTCTGGGACGCAGTAAAAATTCGGAGGGAGCAGCGCCTTACTGTATCCGGATGGACGAAACTGTCCGTGCTCCCGGAGTCGATTAAGCAGGTTGACTCGTGCCCGTTGACCGGACGGTCATCATGGACTTCTTGAGATGACGGGGCCGGGACTGGTCGAAGGTGACGGAGGTGAGCTGCGGAAAGTGGCTGGTCTGGTCAGTGGTAGCGGGTGGCGTCGAAGATGGCGGCCAAGATGGCGGCCCCCCGAGTCGCACGTGGCGGGTTGCGTAGAAGATGATGGCCCCCACAAGTCGCACGTGGTGGGTCGAGTCGGAGATGGCGAACAAGATGGCAGACTCCACAAGTCGCACGAGGCGGATGACGCGTTAGAAGGGGGCTGTCCCGACAGGCAAGATACCATGCGGCGAGATTTGGACGTTTTAGGCCAGGCCTGGCAGACTTTTGCAAAGTGGCCCTTCTTACCGCACTCGCTGCAGGTCGCGTTCCAAGCTGCGCAGCGTTGTCTGGAGAGCTGACCCTGGCCGCAGAAGTCGCAGGACGGTCCCCCGGAGTTGGCGGGCAGCCGCGCGGCAGAGGTTTGTGACACCCCCAGATCGGGTGATGACTGCGCCCAGGACGTTGTAGCCACCTGGGTTGGCCACTTCCCGACTTAAAATGGAGAACCGCAAAGACTGAAGGGAAATTCAGCCAACACAGGCAAAATTGAGCAAGTGCAGAAATCATGTGTATTGAAACTTGCAAAAACCAGACAGCACTGAAACCAGCAGCCATCTGCATATTAATGAGCAATTCCAAGGCACAATTGCAATACTCAAGGTGAACAAAGCCAAGCCAGACTCCTCGGCGCCAGCAGGAGCCAAGACAAAGGAAGGCCAACGGACTTTTAGGGACCGCCCAGCGATCAGGGAACAACTCCAGTATTGGAGAAATCCATCCAAATGATCGGAACACAGTCCAATCATTTGGAACCAGGTACGGGGTCCGCCCCGAAGGGCGGGAAGCCCCTGGGGACTATAAAGTAGAGCCCCCAAGTTCAACTCGGTCTTCTTGGCAGGGTCACTCAGCAACATGAATCAACACGTGAGAGTGACCTGTCCAAGCTGCCGCATCAACCATGTAAGTCTCCAGTCAACGCTCGCTACGAGATAGGCGCTCCTAGCTACAAGTCCATACCAGCTTTTGTATCCTGCAGTCTCAGGACCTGAACGAAAGGCCATTTGTTCCCCTGACCTGGTGGGCCAATTCCAAAGCTAAGTATAGGCCTTTTAGTGATAGGAATAGACTAGAAAGTAGAGTTTATGCATGAGTAGTGATTTACTGTGTATAATAAATGTGTTTTGATTTGAATCTTACTAATTGGTTTGTTGAGTTATTGATCATTACTTGAACTTGAACCTTGTGGCGGTATCATAAAGATACCTGGCGACTCTAGAGCAAAAGTTAAACAAACAGAGCAAATTACGATTTAAGAGCCAACCAAAAGTTAGCAACAACGCCCACGAGGATGCCACGTGGTTGGTCATGAAGGCATCCATATTCTGGAATGCCACTTCCGTGTCGTTTAGGTCGAGGGTACCCCCTTCGAGCAGGCGCTGACGGATGTAGTCAGACCTAACACCGGCCACATCGGCATCCCGGATCAGGAGCTCGGTATGTTGAACAGCCGTTACTGCCTGGCAGCTACAATTCCGGGCGAGTACCCGCAGGTCACGCAGGAACTCGGCCAAAGATTCTCCTGGGCGCTGACGCCTCATGGCGAGGAGGTGCCGGGCGTACACCTCGTTTACCTCCCTCACGTACTGCCCTTTGAGGAGTGTAATCGCCTCGTCGTACGTGGCCGAGTCTCTGATGAGGGTAAATATTCGGTGGCTCGCCCGGGCGTTGAGGACCCGAAGCTTGTGCTCCCCTGAGACGGCGTCAGTGGAAGAGTCGAGGTCGGCCTCGAAACAGCTTAGCCAATTCTGGATGATTGCGGTGGCGTCGGCTGCCTCTGAATCCAGGTCCAATCGCTCAGGCTTGAGTGAGTTATCCATCGTAATATCTTCGAGTATTAAATTGATGCACCATCAATTACACACGAGGCAAGTTGTAGAAAACAAAGCAATGGTTTTAATACTCTAAGATGTAGCCTGTCTGCTGCTGAACCCAGACTGGAGACTGAGCTACAGATCAGTCAACTATATACAACACCCAGTGGGGCGGAGCCACGGAAGAACAACAATATATAACACAGTGAGTAACAATGGAACAAACAGTAACAGAGAATATATACAGCGCTGTAAGCAACAGTGGAACAACAGTGGAACTACAATAACAGTGGTTCACCACAAATCTCCCCACTCCTCTCCCGCTCTTTTTAATCTCCCGGCACCTCTCGCACTCTTTTCAATCTCCCCGCTCCTCTCCCGCTCTTTTTAATCTCCCAGCTCCTCTCATACTCTTTTTAATCTCCCGGCTCCTCTCACACTCTTTTCAATCCCCTGGTTCCTCTCACACTCTTTTCAATCTCCCCGTTCCTCTCCCGCTCTTTTTAATCTCCTGGCTCCTCTCGCACTCTTTTTAATCACCTGGCTCCTGTCTCGCTATTTCAATCTCCCGGCTCCTCTCTCGCTCTTTTCAATCTCCTGGCTCCTCTCACACACTTTTCACAGTGATTCTTATTTTCTCTGTGGCTTTGGCCTGTATCTCGTCCTTTTCCTCACCCCTCTTTTATTGAGTGAATGTACCGGGGTAAAAGTAGCAACACCCCTTCCGGGGTTTGCGTGCGCGTAAAATAATCTAATCCTCTGATTCTACCCCTATCTTGAGTTTTTTTGTGGAGTCGTTTCAAAGAGCATTGCATCACTGCAAAACCGAACAGTTTGGGAAAATACACCCCCACTTATAATTGAAGGAAATCAAAACGATCTTGATGTTTGCGGAAAAATGGAGAGGGGAGAAATCAGGGCAGCTTTAATTTAAGCCCCTCCTGTCCATAACAGGAGCTGTGCTTCCGGCACATTTGTCCTCATTAACATTCTAACTGTTGAAGTTCAAGTGGAGCAACTGCAGTGACTCCTGCAGTCTCTTCTTAAAGTGCAAAATAAAGACAATGGCTCCAGTGAAACCATCACTTTTCTCTCAACTCTGACTCCATTTCAATGTCCTGAGTGCAAGCAGATTGAGGCAGCCCCATGAAGTGGGCCCTTGAGTGCAGCCCTGGTCTTCTTCACGATCACTGACATCTGAAGTGCAGATTCTTTTCCAGTTTCAATTTGTGGCGACATCATAACTTCGACTGGCAAAGATCCATAGAATCCTTAGAATCTCTACAGTGCAGAAGGAGGCCATTCGGCCCATCAAGTCAGCACGGACCCTCTGAAAGAACACCCTACCGAGGCCCATTGCCCTGCCCTATTCCTGTAACCTCATAACCCCACCTAACCTCCACATTTTGGACACGAGGGGACAATTTAGCATGACCAATCCACGGAAACTGGAGCACCCGGAGAAAACCCACGCAGATGCGGGAAGAATGTGCTAACTCCACACAGACCGTCACCAAAGACTGGAATTGAGCCTGGGTTCCAGGCGCTGGAGGCAGTCGTGCTAATCACTGTGCCATCGTGGTGGTGCGCAGATTTTATTATGACACCAGCTTCTACTTCCCTCTATTAGTATGACAGTCCCTCCAATCTTCCTGAAATCCCACAGTGTGCGGATCGAGCTTCTTCCCATTACTCTCCAGCCTCCCCCAGTACCCCTGAATCCCATAGTAATTGCAATGGATATTCCAATGCTTCCGCCTGAATCCACAACTATAGTTGTCCCAATTCCCTCTGTGGACCTCACCCCCACCCCAAATCCAGGCTTGTGCACAGTCACGTACAGAAGTGACCCTCTCTCCCACCGACCCCCCAGGAAAGTTTTGCATAACAAGCTTTGTATTACATTCTCCCATTTTACAGTCTGCAAATGCCTCCCCTAACCCTGACCATCCTGACTGAAGTCCAGTATCAAGAGACACAAGACCATGGCCAGTGATATTAAGAGAATGACCAAATTCTGCATACCAAAATGTGCCTTATCGCAAAAGAGCATATAGCCCTTACCCCTCCTAGAATGGGACTATGATGTTAAACCTATGCATTGCCCTGTAGCATGGCCCACAAAAGCCCACGATTGACTTCACACTGGTATCTTGACCAGACCAGAGACTATGACTGTCTTTCTCTTAGCTCTCCCATACCTTCTTGACTGCTGGCTGAACAGTATCCCTCCTTCCCACTCCACCTTCCATGAGTCACTGTGCAACCCGGCCGTCTTCCACCTCCATTAGCGGATTTTCAATTTTTGGAAACTCTCCAAATTTTCCAGTGTCACCCATCACAAAACCCGCCACAGGCTGGAGGCACTGATTGATGTGCTGACATGCCCCTTCTAAAGGAGTGCTGGCTCCTGCTGTCTTGGAGATTAGCATGTGAATCAATCCATGTGGCCTATCTCAGGCCACACGAATCTGCCCACGCTGCTCTCAGTGGCTAAAGCGATGACTGCTGCCTATAAATTTGTCTTGTGTGATGACCCCACTCAGCCTCCGATCAGGGCACATGGAGCTACCAGGTTCGTGATTGACAGGGCCATTCGGGTACTGGGTGTGGTAGTATGTATTAGGGGTCATGTGGGACTGGAAGCCCTAATGTCATTGGCTGAACAGATCCCGGGTCCTGGTTGGCCGTTGACCTCTAGCTCCACCCTGAAGGCGGAGTATAAGAAGCCGGAGTCCTCCCCCGCAGGCCATTCTACTATCGAGCTGCGGGGGAACAGACACGCTTAATAAAGCCTCATCGACTTCACTCTATTCGTCCCACGGAGTCTTTGTGCGCTACAATTTATTAAGCGTGCCTAAAAAGGACTATGGAGCTCAGGATCATCCCGGAATGCCTGAGGATCAGCCCCCACGCAGTGAACGCGGCAGCAGCCTTCAAGCACTGGCAGACTTGTTTTGAGGCCTACCTCAGAACGACCACCGGCCGGATCACAGAAGACCAAAAACTACAGGTCCTGCACTCAAGGTTAAGCACGGAGATTTTCTCCCTCATCGAAGACGCGGAGGATTTCCAGACAGCATTCGCAGCACTGAAAAGTCCTTACGTCCGCCCAGTTAACCAAATCTACGCTCGCTACCAGCTCGCGACGAGACGGCAAAGTCCCGGAGAATCGATGGACAAATTCTACGCCGCGCTGCTGATTTTGGGACGAGCCTGCAGCTGCCCTTCGGTGAACGCAAATGAACACACGGACATGTTAATGCGCGATGCTTTTGTGGCAGGTATTAATTCCTCCCAAATCCGCCAAAGACTTCTAGAAAAAGAGTCGCTAGGACTCTCAGAGGCACGGGCCCTAGCAGCCTCTCTAGACGTGGCCGCGCGTAATACCCGCGCCTACGGCCCCGACCGCGCGGCAGCCCATGGGGCTCCGTACGTACCCGTCGCGCCAACCACCCCCCCCCGGACACCACACAGGCTTGCGCGGTCCAAACGCCAAGTCGCACCGGGGGCGCCCGCTGCTATTTCAGCGGCCAGGCGAAACACACCCGGCAGCGCTGCCCGGCCCGCGCAGCAATCTGCAAGAGCTGCGGGAAAAAGGGCCATTTCGCGGTTGTGTGCCGGTCCCGCGAGGTCGCCGCTGTCCCGGGAGAACAGGGAGCCCTGCAAGCCGCTTACGCTCCCCAACCCCCCCAGCGCCCCATGTACGACCCGCAGGCGCAGCCGCTCTGGGTCCCGACCACCGCGGTCCCGGGAGAACAGGGAGCCCTGCACGCCGCTTACGCTCCCCAACCCCCCCCCCCCCCCGTCCCCACGTATGACCCGCCTGCGCTACCAATTTGGGTCCCGACCACCGCTGTCGCCAGAGATGAGGGAGCCCCGCGCGGTCCTAACGCTCCCCAACCCCCCCAGCGCCCCATGTGCGACCCGCAGACGCCGCCATTTTGGGTCCCGGCCACCACGAGGGGAGGAAGGGCGCCGCCATCTTGGACCACCCCAGACCTGTACGACGCGTGGGGGTGGCCATTTTGTCCACCCCCGCCGCCATCTTGTGACCCCCCAGCCATGTGCGATGTATGGGGGCAGCCATTTTGTTCATCTCCGACACCATCTTGGACGGCAACAACGGACCCCAGTGTCGACGGCTCCACGGGGTTCGAGGAAGACGCTCCACTACTACAACCACGTCTCGCGTCAATTACGCTCGATCAAGCTCGGCCCCGGACACTCCAGACGACGACGACAACGGTGCTAATAAACGGGCACGAGACACCATGCCTAGTCGACTCCGGGAGCACGGAGAGCTTTATCCACCCCGACACGGTAAGACGCTGTTCCTTGACCACCTATCCCAGCGCACAAAAGATTTCCCTAGCTGCAGGATCCCACTCCGTACAGATCCAAGGTTTCTGCATAGTTACCCTAACGGTGCAGGGGAGGGAGTTCAAAAACTACAAACTACACGTCCTTCCCCAACTCTGCGCCCCCACATTACTGGGATTAGATTTCCAGTGCAATCTACAGAGCCTTACGTTCAAATTCGGCGGCCCAATACCCCCACTCACTATCTGCGGCCTCGCAACCCTCAAGGTGCAACCCCCGTCCTTGTTTGCGGACCTCACCCCGGATTGCAAACCCGTCGTCACTAGGAGCAGACGGTACAGCGCCCAGGACCGGACCTTCATTCGGTCCGAAGTCCAGCGGCTACTAAAGGAAGGCATAATCCAGGCCAGCAATAGTCCCTGGAGCGCACAGGTGGTAGTAGTGAAGACAGGGGAGAAACAAAGGATGGTCATAGACTTTAGCCAGACCATCAACAGGTACACACAACTAGACGCGTACCCTCTCCCCCGCATATCCGACATGGTCAATCGGATTGCCCAATATAAAGTCTTCTCCACCGTGGACCTCAAGTCCGCCTACCATCAGCTCCCCATCCGCCCAAGTGACCGCAAGTACACAGCCTTCGAGGCAGACGGGCGATTATACCATTTCCTAAGGGTCCCGTTTGGCGTCACAAACGGGGCCTCGGTCTTGCAACGGGAGATGGACCGAATGGTTGATCAACATGGGTTGCGGGCCACGTTCCCGTATCTCGACAATGTAACCATCTGCGGCCACGACCAGCAGGACCACGACGCCAACCTCCAGAAATTCCTCCAGACCGCCAAAGCCTTTAACCTCACGTATAACGAGGACAAGTGCGTTTTTAGCACCAACCGGCTAGCCATTCTGGGCTACGTAGTGCGCAATGGGATAATAGGCCCCGACCCCGAACGTATGCGCGTCCTCATGGAATTTCCCCTCCCGCACTGCTCAAAAGCCCTGAAACGCTGCCTGGGGTTTTTTTCATACTACGCCCAGTGGGTCCCCTAGTACGCAGACAAGGCCCGCCCCCTAATACAGACCACGACCTTCCCTCTGTCGACAGAGGCTTGCCAGGCCTTCAGCCGCATCAAAGCGGATATCGCAAAGGCCACGATGCGCGCCATCGACGAGTCCCTCCCCTTCCAGGTCGAGAGCGACGCCTCCGACGTAGCTCTAGCGGCCACCCTTAACCAAGCGGGCAGACCCGTGGCCTTTTTCTCCCGAACCCTCCACGCTTCAGAAATCCGCCACTCCTCAGTGGAAAAGGAAGCCCAAGCCATAGTGGAAGCTGTGCGACATTGGAGGCATTACCTGGCCGGCAGGAGATTCACTCTCCTCACCGACCAACGGTCGGTAGCCTTCATGTTCGATAATGCACTGCGGGGCAAAATCAAAAACGACAAGATCTTAAGGTGGAGGATCGAGCTCTCCACCTTCAACTACGAGATCTTGTATCGTCCCGGAAAGCTGAACGAGCCGTCCGATGCCCTATCCCGCGGCACATGTGCCAACGCACAAATTAACCGCCTCCAAACCCTCCACGAGGACCTCCACGGGGGTCACTCGGTTTTTCCACTTTTTCAAGTCCCGCAACCTCCCATACCCTTTAGAGGAGGTCCGTACAGTCACAAGGGACTGCCACATCTGCGCGGAATGCAAACCGCATTTTTTCAGGCCGGATGGTGCGCACCTGATTAAGGCCCCTTTGAACGCCTTAGTCTGGATTTCAAAGGGCCCCTCCCCTCCACCGACCGCAACACATACTTCCTTAATGTGGTGGACGAATACTCCCGCTTCCCATTCGCCATTCCCTGCTCTGACATGACCGCGGCCACAGTCATTAAAGCCCTGAACACCATCTTCACACTGTTCGGTTGCCCCGCATACGTCCACAGAGACAGGGGGTTCTCTTTCATGAGTGACAAGCTGCGCCAGTTCCTGCTCAGCAAGGGCATAGCCTCAAGCAGGACGACCAGCTACAACCCCCGGGGGAACGGGCAAGTAGAGAAGGAGAACGGCACGGTCTGGAAGACCGTCCTACTGGCCCTACGGTCCAGGGACCTCCCAGTTTCACGGTGGCAGGAGGTCCTCCCGGACGCTCTCCACTCCATCCGGTCGCTATTATGTACGAGCACTAATCAAACGCCTCATGAGCGTCTCCTTGTCTTCCCTAGGAGGTCCTCCTCTGGAACGTCGCTGCCGACCTGGCTGGCGGCCCCAGGACCCATCTTGTTCCGAAAGCATGTGCGGGCACACAAGGCGGACCCGTTGGTCGAAAGGGTTCACCTCCTCCACGCGAACCCGCAGTACGCTTACGTGGAGTACCCCGACGGCCGACAGGACACCGTCTCCCTGCGGGATCTGGCGCCCGCCGGCAACACACACACCCCCCGACACCATTCACCCAACCCCCCCCTTCCTGCCACCGCCGCACCCCGCGACCGCCCCCTTCCCAGGAGGATCGGTTCCCCTCCCCTCAGGCCCGACCAAGAATAAAGCCCAAGCTGAAACCGTAAGGCTCCCGGAGACGACAACAACGGTACAAGCACCACCACCACCACCATCGGGGCCGAGGCGATCGACACGGACGACCAGACCGCCCGACCGACTCGTGGCGTCGATCTAAATCAATATATGGACTTTTCACAAGAACATTTTGCTTTTCTCCCGATACCTTCTGTAAATAGTTGAAACAGGACAAAATTGTACATACTGTATTGCCACATGAATGTTTTCCTCCCAGGACCAGCCCTGTAAACCCTTACCACCATGCGAAGCATCACCCCGCCGGGTTCATTTTTGACAAGGGGTGAATGTGGTAGTATGTATTAGGGGTCATGTGGGACTGGAAGCCCTAATGTCATTGGCTGACAGATCCCGGGTCCTGGTTGGCCGTTGACCTCTAGCTCCGCCCTGAAGGCGGAGTATAAGAAGCCGGAGTCCTCCCCCGCAGGCCATTCTACTATCGAGCTGCGGGGGAACAGACACGCTTAATAAAGCCTCATCGACTTCACTCTATTCGTCTCACGGAGTCTTTGTGCGCTACACTGGGAAAGCACACTCTTACTGCCTGGTCGTGTTCTGCATTTTATGCAAAATAGTGTCCAGGATTATTATTGATATCTGTGTCTTTCACAGCTTCCCCATCCTGGGAGAACTTGGTGCAACTGAAAATTGTGTGGTACTAATTCCGTCCAATTATAAACCAAAATATTGGCAACCTGCAATGAAGCAATTTAAAAGAAAAATGAAAGAGCAAAGTAATATTGCTGCCTTATCTGACTGTCCTCTGTTTGTCATGGAACAGTGGAGGCTGAACAGGGTGTCTAAATGCTTGCACAGGGGTTTCCTGGTGATTCAGCTGGTTCCATCCATTGCACACTGTCATGATATTTAGATCAGCATATCATGGTGCAATCACACTGATGGATATGCAGTAGGAACAACCAACACACACACAACATCGCAGCCAATCACCAGTGAGAGCACACGCACCATAAAAACAGGGGACACTACCTAGCACGGTAGCATTGTGGATAGCACAATTGCTTCACAGCTCCAGGGTCGATTCCGGCTTGGGTCACTGTCTTTGCGGAGTCTGCACGTCCTCCCCGTGTCTGCGTGGGTTTCCTCCGGGTGCTCCGGTTTCCTCCCACAGTCCAAAGATGTGCGGGTTAGGTGAATTGGCCAATGATAAATTGCCCTTAATGTCCAAATTGCCCTTGGTGTTGGGTGGAGGTGTTGAGTTTGGGTAGGGTGCTCTTTCCAAGAGCCGGTGCAGACTCAAAGGGCCGAATGGCCTCCTTCTGCACTGTAAATTCAATGATAATCTATGATTAATCTAGGACAAAGGTTCGGCACAACATCGTGGGCCGAAGGGCCTGTTCTGTGCTGTATTTTCTTTGTTCTATGTACAGTTCCCGTTCATTCCAGCAGCAGCCAGCTCAGAGCACCGAGCTCAGAGCCTGCCACTCAGACATTCACCATGTGCTGAGTGCCTCACCCAGATAGTAATAGGACAGGGTCCACAGATTAGCTGGTAATGCACGTACCCAAGTTAGCAGTGTGCTGTTACAGTTAAGTAGTTAATAAAATTGAGTTACACCATCTCCAGCCGTGTTGGATCGTTTGTACATCAGAACACCCAACACGACACACACAAGTTTTACAGTAATGCATGCGCCTATGGGTATACAAACTGAACGTACCGAGGAACTTGCGTGTAACTCCATCTACTGATATGAGTAATGATTTCCTTAAAGGGACGAGAACAGTGCCAATCATATCAAGAAAATTCCAGGCTGAAGTGTTTATTTCAGCAACGGTGAGTGTCCATGTTGAATGTAACATGGATTCCCGATGGAATACAACTCTGTGATGTAATAGCCTTGGTTCACTTAGGGAATTGCTCCCAACTACATTTTCAAAAGATGCAGTAGGTCTTGTGGCCGACTATGAGGTCGGTGATGTATATACTTGGGATTCTGCTAACAAAATACATCCACCTTTTTCTGCCACTAACAATCCAGTGAAGTGACAGGAATATCTTAGATTGTTCTCTTTGGACAGAAAAATGCTTTCAGGGTATCTCTGCTCATAGTGAATGCCCGCGAACTGAGTGGCAGGAAACTATTCTTGTGCTGTTCCACACCAAGGCCCAGGATTGAAACTGGTCCAAATTTGACAATGAGCCACCAGTACACAGCTGTACTGCGAGGAGCCAGGATCATTAACTCATGCCTCCAGCAGAAGTTCGACCAAGCAAAGATATCACCTGTCTTGCTCGCAGATAAGTCCCAGGAGGAATGATTGAAGCAGCATAAGATGGGTTCAGAGTGGGGATGGACCTTTTGCTCCCTCAGTTTCACAAACAGATTTTCTTTAACTCACTTGCAGTTGACAATCACAAGGGCCACTGAAGAATTTGGAGCAGGCGAAAGCCTGATTTCAACTCCACTCATCAGCAATGAACTTCTCAATGGGGCCCTTCAACAAGCATTAAGCACTAATATACTTAATTGGCTACAATAGGTCAAGGCCTTAATTCACTGCAACACTTGATTTTTTTTTTTGCTGTCAATTCATTTCAGAGCTTCATTCTTTTACAAGAGCTGAAAGAAGCCCTTCACTGGTGAGTGAACTGTTAAGGAGAACTGTTTGTAAATGACTCTCACATTTCATGGGCATTATCTGTATTCAAACTTTGCTGCCATCGAGATGAAATTATCAAAAATGCCGTTTATCATTCCAAAGCAGTTCTGACGGGCTGTGTACAGACTGCTGTTAGTTTGCTCAAATCATTGTCTTCAAAATCCCTCTTGAGCTGTAAAACACCATGATACTTGAATGCAGTCGCATTAATTAGCCTAATGTTCAAGATGTGCATAAATTTAATTTCATTGATAGAGGGATTGAGACAATTGCTTTATTCTGTGGGGACCTGCCATGTCCATGCTGTTTACTCTGGGATCTTTGTTTGTTATAACCTTACATACAAAAGTAAGACAAGAAGAGACAAGAAGAGTTCTCCAGCATGTCTATGTCTGAACTGCAGAGACTCTGCGCCTTATCCAAAATAGCACCAGGACTGCAGATCCAGAGGTCCCTTCCCATTTCTGACCAATCTTATTTCAACACAGGGTGGCAGGGCGTGACTCACACATGGAGGAAACCCAAACACAGCAGTGCCATTTGAATTCAGTGCTGAGTTCAAATAGACCCAACTTTACATGGAGCGAAGGCCCTATCCAACTGATGTGCAACCTAGATGTTTTAGCACAGATGTAAACCTTTGTAAAAGGCGGACGAGGTCTGTGGAACTGTCAAGCTGTCATGGTTTTTAAATGACCAGCCCTTTAAATTTTGAAAACACAAGCCTGCCTGTGTCTCGGAGTTGAAAAATAAATCAATGTTTGCAGTTTCAATAGATGTGGAGTCTGCAGGCAACATGCGTCAATGACTACTGTCCGGTGGCCTTGACATTTCTCATTATGAAGTGCTTCGAGAGATTGGTCATGAGACATATCAACTCCATACTCCCAGAATGCCTTGATCCACTGCAATTACCATATCGCCACAACCGGTCCACTGCAGACGCTATTTCTCTGGCCCTACACTCATCCCTGGAGCATCTTGACAACAAGAACTCCTATGTCAGACTCTTATTCATTGACCACAGCTCTGCCTTCAACAGCATAAGCCCAGCCAACTGTCATGATATTCAAACACACATCATAACACATACATAATGATAGACAGACCAACGGACCAATTATCACACATAACACGACAGCCAATCACAGACAAGAGCAGACACAGTATAAGACAAGAAACACGACACTTCCTGAGCAGTCCATCTGGAGACAGCACAGGGCCAGGACCACATTAGCAAGACACTCACACAGTCACAACATGCTGAGCACCAAGTCCGATGTATAAATAGTTAGATGGAATAAAACTGTGTTGTACCAATCGCAACCGTGTTGGTTCGTCTGTACCTCAGAGCACCCAACACCTCATGATACCAGGAGTGAATCGATACCTACCGGCAGATCGGCCATCCTGAGCCATGGACACCCGCAACAAACCGCAGCCGTTGCAAGTCGCTGGGAACCTGGGCACAAATTGGAAGCTCTTCAAGCAGCGATTCGAACTCTTCATGCAAGCCAATGAAAAACAGGGCGCCTCGGACGAAACAAAGATTGCCATGCTCCTCAGTACCGCAGGTCAGCACGCCATCAATGTATACAACTCCTTGGTGTTTGCGGAAGGCGAGAACAAATCTAAATATGACACGGTCCTCCTCAAGCTCGACCAGCACTTCAATGTTGAGGTCAATGAAAGCTTTGAGAGGTATATATTTCAGCAACGCCTGCAAGGTAAGGATGAGCTCTTTCAACCCTTTTTGACGCACCTCCGCATACCCGCGCAGTCCTGCGGTTATGGCACCACCTCAGAGTCCATGATCCGGGACCAGATCGTTTTTGGTGTTGCCTCCAGTGGCCTACGCCAGCAGCTTCTAAAAATGTATGGCCTGATCTTAGCATCTGCAGTTGAAGCCTGTGTCCTGCATGAGAATGCGACCAGCCGCTATGCCCAATTTCAGGCGACCGAATCGGCACGGAGGGGGTCCCACGCGATCGAATCGGCAAGCCAGGCCGCGCACGAGGCCGAACGCGTCCAGGCAATCGAGTTTCTCCCGGCCCACGGCCCGGACGAGGGCGGCCATTTCGCGCGCTTTTTAAGGCCTCCCGCGTTTGCGCGCCAAAACCTACGGCAACACTGAGGGACATGCTGCGCAGGTGCGCCCAACGCAAGACCGAACTGCGCATGCGCAGTGGCGTAACGAACGCCACGACGTCATGACGTGCGGCAACTGTGGAGCTGCACATTTAAAAGGGCAATGTCCTGCAAAAACCCGACAATGCCTACGCTGTGGCAAGATGGGCCACTACGCTGCCGATTATCGAGCGGCTCAACCTGTTGATCTTCCACATCTCCGACAACCTCGCAGGAACATGCGGACCATCCAGCCTCCACATCACGACATCCAAACCGACGACACAGATGACCAAGACGCCTTCCGGGTTGCGGTCATTGATGCAAACCGGGTCAACACCATTAATCTGGGCGATGAATGGAGTGCCACCCTAATGGTCAACCGATCGCCGATCACTTTCCGCCTGGACACTGGCGCCTCCGCCAACCTCATAGCATGGTCAGCCTTCTACGCCATGAAGGTCAGACCACCAATCTAGCCATCCCGGTGCAAGATGGCCGACTACAACGGGAACGTTATCCCGGCCATGGGATCCTGCCACCTCCAGGTGACACACAAAACACACACGGTCACACTCGCGTTCGAGATAGTTGGCTCATCGAAGGACTCCCTGCTGGGCGCACAGGCATGTAAGGCTCTCCACCTTGTGCAACAAATTCTCTCTCTCTCCAGATGGCACGTCTGACTTCCCGGATGCAGAGTTCTACGCACAGCTCCAATCGCTCCTCGCCCACAACCAGGAGGCATTCGAAGGCATGGGAACACTGCCATACACCTACCGGATTCGCGTCAAACCGGCCGCCATCCCGGTTGTTCACGCACCTCGCAGGGTTCCTGAGCCACTTAAAGACGGCCTCAAGCAGCAGCTGCAGGATCTCCAGGACCAAGGGGTCCTATCCAGGGTCACGGAGCTGACGCCATGGGTCAGCTCCATGGTGTGTGTCAAGAAGCCCTCTGGCGAGCTCCGCATCTGCATTGACCCCGAAGACCTCAATAATATTATTATGAGGGAGCATTATCCCATACCCAAATGGGAGGAGATCACCAGTGAAATGGCCCAGGCGAAGATCTTCACGAAACTGGATGCTTCCAAAGGATTTTGGCAGATCCAACTGGACCCGTCCAGCCGAAAGCTATGTACCTTCAACACCCCTTTCGGCAGGTTCTGCTACAACCGGATGCCATTTGGCATCATCTCGGCATCCGAGGTCTTCCATAGAATCATGGAACAGATGATGGAAGGCATCGAAGGGGTGCGCGTATATGTGGACGATGTCATCATCTGGTCCACCACACCGCAGGAGCACATACATCGTCTCCAACACGTTTTTGCCTGCAAACGGGAAAACGGCCTACGCCTCAACCGAGCCAAGTGCTCCTTTGGCCAGACCGAATTGAAGTTCCTGGGGGACCATATTTCCCGGTCAGGGGTCCGTCCGGATGCAGACAAGGTGAGCGCCATCACAGCCATGCCGCAGCCGGCCGACAAGAAGGCTGTCCTACGCTTCCTTGGCATGGTCAACTTCCTGGGGAAGTTCATTCCCAACCTTGCCTCCCACACGACGACTCTGCGCCACCTTTTCAGAAAATCCACAGAGTTCCAGTGGCAACACACACACCAGCTGGAATGGGAGGAGCTCAAACGCAAACTCACTACGGCACCAGTGTTGGCATTTTTTGACACGTCTCGTGCCACCAAAATCTCAACTGATGCCAGCCAATCCGGCATTGGAGTAGTGCTCCTGCAGAGGGATGACACGGCATCATGGGCCCCAGTGGCCTATGCATCGCGGGCCCCACAGAGCAGTGCTACGCGCAAATCGAAAAAGAATGCCTGGGCTTGCTAACCGGTTTAGACAAGTTCCACGATTACGTCTATGGTCTTCCACGGTTCACAGTCGAAATTGACCACCGTCCCCTGGTCAGCATAATAAATAAGGACCTGAACGAGATGACCCCTCGCCTCCAGCGCATCCTACTTAAACTCAGGAGGTACTGACTTCCAACTGGTCTACACTCCAGGAAAGGACCTCATCGTGGCGGATGCCCTATCCAGAGCAGTGAGCACGCCGCCAGATGCGGAGGGGTTCGTATGTCAGGTCGAGGCACAGGTGTCTTTTACAGCGGCAAATCTGCCGGCTGACGACTCCAGTCTGGCCCGCATCCGCCGAGAGACTGGGTCCGACCCCCTTCTGCAGCGAGTGATGCGCCACATGACGGGAGGATGGCTCAAAGGGCAGTGCCCACAGTTCTACAATGTACGAGACGACCTAGCCATCATTGATGGTGTCCTTCTGAAGCTGGACCGGATTGTGATTCCGCACAGCATGCGCCAGCTGGTTCTCGACCAACGACACGAAGGCCACTTGGGGGTCGAGAAGTGCAGACGGAGGGCTCGAGGGGCGGTATACTGGCCGGGCGATATTGCCAACATGGTGCTCAACTGTACAACCTGCCAAAGGTTTCAGCCGGCGCAACCTCCTGAGACGCTTCTGCCCCATGAGCTGGTGACGTCCCCCTGGGCGAAGGTGGGTGTCGACCTATTTCACGCGCTCGGCATGGACTATGTCATCATAGTTGACTACTTCTCAAACTACCCAGAAGTCATACGCCTGCACGATTTGACGTCATCTGCTGTCATAAGGGCCTGCAAAGACACCTTTGCTCGCCACGGCATTCCGATGACTGTCATGTCGGACAATGGGCCCTGTTTTGCCAGCCATGAATGGTCGTCCTTTGCTGCTTCGTATGGCTTCACACATGTGACGTCCAGCCCTCTGCATCCTCAGTCCAATGGAAAGGCGGAGAAGGGCGTTCACATTGCCAAGCAGCTCCTCTGCAAGGCTGCTGCTGCCGGGTCGGACATTTACCTCGCCCTGCTGGCCTGTCGCTCAGCCCCAGTAGCCACTGGTCTCTCACCAGCACAGCTGCTGATGGGTCGCGTCCTCAGAACCACTGTGCCTTCCATCCTGGCACCAACAATAGACCATGCTCCGGTACTGCATAGGATGCAACTGCAGCGCGATCGCCAGAAGAGATCGTACGACATACGAGCAACTGATCTTCCCTCCCTGGCCCCTGGAGACAACGTCCGCATCCACCTATCAGACGGTGGCTGGTCAGCACCTGCCAAGGTTCTCCGATGCGTGGCTCCCAGCTCATTCCTGGTACGCATGCCGGATGGATCCTTGCGTAGGCGCAATCGCCGAGCCCTTCGCTTACTTCCACGCTCGCAACGGGACCCTACACAGACGGCGTGTCCTCCACTGGTTCCTGATAGTGACTTCGTGGAGCTGCCGTATACCATGCCCCTTCTGTCGCCGCCCGTGGCCAGGCTCGCACCTCAGCCGGTGGTTCTCGACCCACCCTTGAGGCGGTCAACCCGAATTCGTCGCACACCTACTAGACTGGACTTATGAGACTGTTCACACGTCAAACTTTAGCAACTACTGTTTTATAACATGTCACTGTTTTATCGTTCCAGGCCTCGTTTGATCGTCCCAAATTTCAACGTTGTTCTTCTTTTGTTTTTTAAAAAATATATTTTATTGAAAATTTTTTCCCTGAACAACATTTTTCCCGCTTACAAAACAAACGAAACGATAACAATAACAAAACAGAAAATTTTAACTTTTTAACAATAATAATAATAATAATAATACACAAGTAACAAAACCTCATTCTCAATTGACCTATATTCAACTAAACCTCCTCCCCCCCTCCCCCCCCCCCCCCCCCCCCCTTCCCCCTGGGTTGCTGCTGCTGGTCATCTGTCTTCCCTCTAACGTTCCCCTAGGTAGTCGAGAAATGTCTGCCACCGCCTGGTGAACCCTTGAGCCGATCCTCTCAGGGCAAACTTTATCTGCTCCAGTTTAATAAACCCCGCCATATCGTTTACCCAGGCCTCCAGTCGGGGGGGGTTTCGCCTCCTTCCACATGAGTAGGATCCTGCGCCGGGCTACGAGGGACGCAAAGGCCACGACATCGGCCTCTTTCGCCTCCTGCACTCCCGGCTCTTCCGCAACTCCAAATATAGCTAACCCCCAGCTAGGTTTGACCCGGGCATTCACCACCTGCGAGATCACTCCCGTCACTCCCTTCCAATATCCTTCCAGTGCCGGGCACACCCAAAACATATGTGCGTGGTTTGTCGGGCTCCCGCCACACCTCCCTCATCTGTTCTCCACTCCAAAAAACCTGCTCAATCTTGCCCCCGTTATGTGTGCTCTATGTAGCACCTTAAATTGAATCAGGCTAAGCCCGGCGCATGAGGAAGAGGAGTTTACCCTGCTTAGGGCATCAGCCCACATACCTTCCTCTATCTCCTCCCCTAATTCTTCTTCCCACTTTCCTTTTCGTTCGCCCACCGACTCCTCCCCCTCTTCCCTCATCTCTCTGTAAATCTCTGACACCTTGCCCTCTCCGACCCACACCCCTGAAAGCACCCTGCCCTGTATCCCCTGTGTCGGGAGCCGCGGAAATTCCCTCACCTGTTGTCTAGTAAACGCCCTCACCTGCATATATCTCAAGAAATTTCCCCGGGGTAACTTATACTTTTCCTCCAATGCTCCCAAACTCGCAAAAGTCCCATCTATGAATAAATATCCCACCTTCCTAATTCCCAACTGGTACCAACTCTGAAATCCTCCATCCATTCTTCCTGGGGCGAACCTATGGTTGTTCCTGATAGGGGATCCCACCAGGGCTCCCCGCACCCCTCTCTGTCGCCTCCACTGTCCCCATATGTTCAGTGTTGCCGCCACCACCGGGTTCGTGGTGTACTTTTTAGGTGAGAGCGGTAGCGGTGCCGTCACCAGCGCCTCTAGACTCGTCCCTTTACAGGACCTTCTCTCCAGCCTTTTCCACGCCGCTCCCTCACCCTCCATCATCCATCTACGTATCATTGCCATATTGGCGGCCCAATAATAATCTCCCAAGTTCGGTAGTGCCAGTCCTCCTCTGTCCCTACTGCACTGAAGGAACCCTCTCCTTACTCTCGGAACTTTCCCTGCCCACACAAAGCTCGTAATGCTCCTGTCTATTTTATTAAAAAAGGTCCTGGTGATTAAAATAGGGAGACATTGGAATACAAATAAGAACCTCGGGAGGACCATCATCTTAATTGCTTGCACCCTGCCCGCCAGCGATAAAGGCTGCATGTCCCACCTCTTAAAGTCCTCCTCCATTTGTTCTACCAGCCGTGTCAGATTAAGTCTGTGCAAGGTTCCCCAGTTCCTAGCGATCTGAATCCCCAGGTATCGGAAGTTTCTTTCCACTTTCCTCAGCGGTAAGCCTTCTATCTCTCTACTCTGGTCCCCTGGATGTATCACAAATAATTCACTCTTCCCCATGTTTAACCTATACCCCAAAAATTCCCCGAACCTCCTCAGAATTCGCATAACCTCTATCACCCCCCCCGCTGGGTCCGACACGTATAACAATAGGTCATCCGTGTATAACGAGACTCGGTGTTCTTCTCCCCCTCTAGTCACCCCTCTCCATTTCCTGGAGTCTCTCAACGCCATGGCCAGAGGTTCGATTGCCAATGCAAACAACAATGGAGACAGCGGGCATCCCTGTCTTGTTCCCCTATATAAACGGAAATACTCCGATCTATGCCGACCTGTAACTACGCTTGCCGTTGGTGCCCCATAAAGTAGCCTAACCCAGCGAATAAACCCGTTCCCAAACCCAAACCTCCTTAACACTTCCCATAAATACTCCCACTCCACCCTATCAAATGCCTTCTCTGCGTCCATTGCCGCCACTATCTCTGCCTCCCCCTCCACTGAGGGCATTATTATCACCCCTAATAGTCGTCGCACGTTAACATTCAGTTGTCTCCCTTTTACGAACCCAGTCTGATCTTCGTGCACCACCCCCGGGACACAGTCCTCTATCCTCGATGCCAGCACCTTTGCCACCAATTTGGCGTCCACGTTCAATAGTGAAATAGGTCTATAGGACCCGCACTGCAACGGATCTTTGTCCCTCTTCAAAATTAACGATATCGTCGCCTCCGACATCGTCAGGGGTAGAGTCCCCCCTTCCCTGGCCTCATTGAACGTCCTCGCCAACAACGGGGCCAACAAGTCCACATATTTTCTGTAGTATTCCACCGCGAACCCATCCGGCCCCGGGGCCTTCTCTGCTTGCATGCTTCCCAGTCCCTTAATAACCTCGTCCACCTCAATCGGCGCCCCCAGGCCTTCCACCTCCTGCTCCTCCACTTTCGGGAACCTCAATTGGTCCAGGAACTGCCGCATCCCCTCCTCTCCCTCTGGGGGCTGAGACCTATACAGTTCCTCATAAAAGGCCTTAAACACCTCGTTTATCTTTCCTGCCCTTCGCTCAGTGTCTCCCCTTTCATCCCTAATTCCTCCTATCTCCCTCGCTGCTGCCCTCTTTCGCAGTTGGTGCGCCAACAGGCGACTAGCCTTTTCCCCATATTCATACCTCCTCCCCTGTGCCTTCCTCCACAGTACCTCCGCCTTTCTGGTGGTCAGAAGGTCAAACTCGGTCTGGAGTCGTCTCCTCTCCCTGTACAGCTCCTCCTCCGGGGTCTCTGCAAATTCCCTGTCCACCCTTAAAATTTCCCCCAGTAATCTATCCCTTTCCTTGGCCTCTGTTTTCCTTTTGTAGGCCCCAATAGAAATCAGCTCTCCTCTGACCACCGCTTTTAGTGCTTCCCAGACCACTCCCACAGGGACCTCGCCGTCGTCATTGACCTCCAGGTATCTCTCAATACACCCCCTCACTCTTGCACACACTCCCTCATCCGCCATCAGTCCCACATCTAATCGCCAGAGTGTTCTCTGCTCCCTGTCCTCTCCTACTTCCAGGTCCACCCAATGTGGGACATGGTCCGAAACCGCTATGGCTGAGTATTCAGCTTCTTCCACCCTCGAGATCAACGACAATCCTAAAACAAAAAAATCTATCCGGGAGTACACTTTATGGACATGGGAGAAGAAGGAATACTCCCTAGCCCTGGGTCTAAGAAATCGCCATGGATCCACTCCCCCCATTTGGTCCATAAACCCCTTAAGTACCTTGGCCGCTGCCGGCCTTCTTCCGGTCCTTGAGCTGGATCTATCTAGCCCCGGGTCCAGCACCGTGTTGAAGTCCCCTCCTAAAATCAAATTTCCTGCCTCCAGGTCCGGAATACGCCCCAGCATCCGTCTCATGAACCCCGCATCGTCCCAATTTGGGGCATACACATTAACCAACACGACCTCCATTCCCTCCAGCCTATCGCTCACCATTACATATCTACCTCCACTGTCTGCTACGATGTTCTTTGCTTCAAATGCTACCTGTTTCCCCACCAAAATGGCCACCCCTCTGTTCTTTGCGTCCAGTCCTGAGTGGAACACCTGTCCCACCCATCCTTTCCTTAGCCTAACTTGGTCCGCCACCTTTAGGTGCGTCTCTTGGAGCATAGCCACGTCTGCCCTTAGTCCTTTCAAATGCGCCAGCGCTCGGGCCCTTTTTATCGGTCCATTCAGGCCTCTCACGTTCCACGTGATCAGCCTCACTGGGGGGCTACCTGCCCCCCTCCCGTGTCGACTAGCCATTACCTTCTCTAGGCCAGTCCCATATCCCGCCTCCGCGCTCCCGCTCGCTCCCCCAGCATCGCACTCCGCCCCCGACCACCCACTCTTTAGCCATTTCCTTTTGGATTTCCACAGCAGCAACCCAGTTGTCCCCCCCCCCCCCCCCCGCTAGATCCCTATCTAGCTTGATTGCTCCCTCCATATCACTTCCGTAAGTCAGCTGACTTCAACTGACCCCGGCTACTCCTGCTCACTCCTCGGCCCCCCCGGTGTGAGGGAACTCCCATCCGCCTTGCGCCTGTTTTCCCGCCTTATTCTTTCTGGCGCGGGAATATCCCTTTACCTAACCCGCCTCTTATGGCGCAGCTCCCTTTCCCCTCCCCCTCCCCTTCCCTATTCTTCGACTATGTCCCACCTTTCCCCCCTCACCGGCGCCCACATTTCCCCAGTGTCCCCCCTCTTCCCTGTTTACTTCTCGATTCACTTTCACCATAACATTAACAATAACAATAACAATTCCCTGCAGCATCAGTCCCTCAGTTCCGGTCCAGTTTCTCTTCATTGATGAAGGACCATGCTTCCTCCGCCGTCTCAAAATAATAGTGTCTCTCCTGATACGTGACCCATAGTCTTGCCGGCTGCCGCATCCCAAACTTCACCTTCCTTTTGTGCAAAACCTCTTTGGCTCGGTTAAAGCTCGCCCTCCTTCTTGCCACCTCCGCACTCCAGTCCTGGTATATCCTTACCACAGCATTCTCCCATCTGCTACTCCGCACCTTTTTAGCCCATCTCAGGACCTCTTCTCTGTCCTTAAGGCGGTAGAATCGCACAATTATCGCCCTCGGTGGTTCTCCCGCTTTTGGTCTTCTCGCCGGGATCCGATTTGCCCATTCCACCTCCATGGGGCCCGCAGGGGCCTCAGCACCCATCAGTGAGCTCAGCATCTTACTTGCGTACGCTCCACAGTCCACCCCTTCCACGCCCTCAGGGAGACCTAGTATCCTAAGGTTCTTCCTTCGCGCTCCATTTTCAAGTGCCTCAATCCTGTCAGCACACTTTTTATGAAGTGCCTCGTGCGTCTGAGTCTTAACCGCCAGGCCCAGGACCTCGTCCTCAATACCTGATACCTTCTGCTCCATCACGCGAAGCTCAGTCTCCTGGGTCTTTAAAGTCTCTTTAAGCCCCTCAATTGCCTGTAACGTCGGGGTCATTACCTCCTTCTTCAGCAGATCCACGCACCGTCTCACCACCTCGTCCTGCTCAGGCCCCCATGTCACCTGCGATCCCTCCGCCGCCATTTTGTTCCACTCCCTCTGACCTTCTGGTTGCAGATTCTTCGGGCTGCAGCCGCCGCCGCCGGTTTTTCCTCCGTCGTTCGGGGGGGGACTCCCTTCCCACGCACCTCCCACCGGGTTTTTCGGCCGGCAAAGTCCCTGTTGGGGCTCTTAAAAAAGCCCGAAGGTCCGTCGGAGCTGGAGCCGCCGAAACGTGCGGCTAGCTCATCCTTGCCGCAACCGGAAGTTGTTGTTCTTCTTTTGTTATGGTACAACCTCGTTAGCATATCACACCTGGCATCGGCCCTTGTATATAGTTAAGCCCCGTGTACATGATGTAAATATTACGCACACACACACACCTTTAGCTGCACTCAGGACACATTTATATTTATAACCACGTAGGCACATAATCTTGTAAAAAAGCGGGGATGTCATGATATTCAAACATACATCATAACACATACATAATGATAGACAGACCAACGGACCAATTAGCACACATAACACGACAGCCAATCGCAGACAAGAGCAGACACAGTATAAGACAAGAAACACGACACTTCCTGAGCAGTCCATCTGGAGACAGCACAGGGCCAGGACCTCATTAGCAAGACACTCACACAGTCACAACGTGCTGAGTACCAAGTCTGATGTATAAATAGTTAGATGGAATAAAACTGCGTTGTGCCAATCGCAACCGTGTTGGTTCGTCTGTACCTCAGAGCACCCAACACCTCACCAACCTCATTTCAAAACTCGAAAACCTAGGACTTGGCTCCTCCCTCTGCAAGTGGATCCTCGACTTCCTGATTCATAGACCATAATCAGTAAGGATTAGACAACAACACATCCTCCATGATAGTCCTCAATACTGGAGCCCCGCAAGGCTGTGTACTTAGCCCCCTACTATACTCCTTGTACACACACAACTGTGTGGCAACATTTGGCTCCAAATCCATCTATGACCATAGTGAGTCAGATCTCAAACAATGATGAGTCAGAATACAGGAGGGACATAGAGAACCTAGTGGCATGGGGCAACGACAACAATCTCTCCCTCAATGTCAGTGAAACTAAGGAGCTGGTCTTCGAATCCAGGAAGCGAAGTGTCGTACATACCCCTGTCAGCATCAACGGGAGTGGAGATGGTTGACAGCTTCAAATTCCTAGGTGTGCACATCACCAACAATCTGTCCTGGTCCACCCACATCAACACTATGACCAAGAAAACACAACAGCGCCCATACTGCCTCAGAAAACTGAAGAAATTTGGTATGTCCACATTTACAACTGCTCAACCCAAAACCATAAGAAACTGCAGAGTCATGACCACAGCCCAGCCCATCATGCGAACCCACCTCCCATCCATTGTCTACACCACCTGCTGCCTTGGAAAAGCAGGCAGCATAATCAAAAATCCCTCCCATCAGGGTTATTCTCTCACCCAACCTCTTCCATCGGACAGAAGATACAAAACCTGAGAACACGCGCGGACAGATTAAAAAGCAGCTTCTTCCCCGCTGTTAAAAGATTCCTGAATGACCCTCTTATGGACTGAACTGACCTCTCCACACATCTTCTCTACTGTTACAGCAGAATATGCCGTATGCTTCACCCGCTGTCTATATCCATGTATTTACATTGTGTATTTATCATATGTCCTATGTTTTTCATGTATGGAACGATCTGCCATGTACGCAGATCAATACTTTCATTGTACATTAGTACACGTGACAATAAATTTAAATGTTTGTTAACATACTGGGGGAGGGTTAATTTTAATAAGATTAGATATAGTTTAGCCAGAGTGGACTGGTAGCAGACCTGTAGGTAAATCTGTGACAGAACAATGGATGCGTTGGAAATAGGTAGAGACAGGGCCAACCTATTTCAATAAAGAAAAAAAGTGGGAACAACAAAGCCATTGAATCCTGGATATCGTGGGATATACAGCATTGGATAAAGAGAAAAAGTGAGGCTAATGGCAGATATCGAGCAGTGAAAACAGCAGAAACCCTAGAGGAGTATAGAATGTGCAAGAGGGAACTTAAAAATTAAATTAGGAGAGCAAAAAGGGGACATGAAAGGATACTGGCAGGTCAAATAAAAGAAAATCCTAAATTGTTTTACAAGTTCATCAAGGATAGAAGGATAACTAGGGAAAGAGTAGGGCCCAGTAAGATTCACTGTGGTAATTGTGTGTGGAGCCGGAGGACATAGGTACGGTTCAAAATGAATACTTTGTGTCGATGTTCACTCGTGAGAAGGATGATGTGGGTATAGAAATCAGGCAGAAAGATTGTAATAAAATTAAAGAAATTATCATAGAGAGGAGGTTCTGAATGACGTGGCAGGCTTAAAAATAGATAAATTTCCATGGCCAGATGAAATGTATCCCAGGCTGTTGAGTGAGGCAAGGGATGAAATAACAAGGTTGCTGGCAATAATTTTCAATTATTCAGGTCAGGGAGGGTGGCCCTTCAGAGAGAAGAGTAGTTATTTTGTTTTGTAATTTTGTGTACACCATAATAAACCAATTGTTGATTTCTACCCTACCGTGTGTTCCTGTTGTCTCTCTGTTTGAGTTCTCTCTCTCTCTCTCTCTCTCTATATATATATATATATATATATATGTAATATATATAAACATCACAAAATACCTGAGGTGAACTATTTTACATTGAAATAATCTGTGTCCATTTCTTGATTGAAAGGCATGGATAAGCAGGAAGCAGTTTTGATCTTCAATCAGCAGCTACAAACTTGTATTGTGTTGAAGCAGCATGGCTATTAAAAGAGGTTTGAGTAGGTGGCAGCCTTAGGGCTTGCTCTCATTAAGTTAAGTCCTTTATTTAATAATTTAGTCAAATTGAATGATCAAATCTGCTGAAACAACGCAATTGCTTTGTAGTGAAGGTTTGAATTGATAACTCCTGCAGCAAAGCAACACAATAAGCTATTTAGACAACACTGCGTTTTTTGTGGATGGTCTCCAGCAGAGATTGAGGTAGTTTCCAGGATTTAATCGTTTAATATATGGTAAAATGAAAATGTGATAATTCAGGCCCAGTAACGGCAAGGGTGATTAAAGGAGAAGGCCTATAAATTGTGCTTCCAATGAACAAGTATGTGTGTGCTGATTCTGTCTGTGGGGAAGACATGGAAAAGAAGGAGATAGAAGAAGATTTAGATGGACAGTCTTTGACCTCTTGGGGAATATAAGAAAATCACATCTTGCTTCGTGGTGGCCAGTGATACTGAGACATTCTTCCAAAAATATTCCCAGACAAATGGTATTAAGATGTTAAATGTGGAGAGGTTTTCAAAAATTGTCTACTGTGCTGTTTAAAGGTGATAGTGTTAGAGCTAGATGTTATAATTAACCCTTTAGTTATCTACATGTATACATATCATTACAACCACCACTCCCAACAACTCCAACACATCCAAGCACCTTCTCCATCACTTTGGAGATCTCGGAGCCAAGACAGGGACCGGTCCCATGGTTCAGTGATGTCTACCTGTAGATTCTCCTCTAGGCCAGCAGGGAGAGGTGGGAGGTGCTCTTCCTGAGCGATGGTAACAGAAGAACCTCTCTGCTGACCCCAAGGCAACCTGGATGGAGATTGCAGAGGAGGTTAGCAGCTGTGGAGTCTACCGAAGATCAGGGTCACAGTGTCACAAAAGGGTCAATGACCTCCTTCAATCCATCTGGGCATTGGTCATGGTGGTATGGGATGGTCTCTCATGAAGGCATCAGGCTATATATTTGTGTGAGTGTGTGGCTAGGCTGGGTGGGTGAATCCATGATGCGTCTAAGGCCTGCATGACACTGAAGGACGAAGCATATGACAGTTTTGATCGAGTGAGTAATATATCAATGGGCCAGCATGTGTGATGGGGATCTGTGAAGACAAGGGGGTCAGTTGGCATTTGTCCAAGTCACGAAATCTCCACTTTCTCCTGCAAGACAAGCAAGCTCTTAATCAGAAGGAAAGCATCAAGGTGGGTGGAGGGGTGCCCCAACTCAAGGTGTACAACCCTGCTGAGGAAGAAACCATCCACATTGCTTGGGAACAGGGACACTGATCCATTGCCGATGGTGAGATTGGAGTGGCAAGTGGCAAGGCATTAGATTGAGAATGGATCCAACCTGGGGCTGTCCTAATGGTTGCTCAGGACTATGAGCGTAATTGAGCTCTGTTCATAGACTCTGTGGCACCTCAATGTGTTTATTTTTGTTCTTCTTTATAGGTGCCCACAATACAGGACCCAGGCCTCAGCCACTCCAGGAGACAGCAGACTCTACCAGCAGAGGTACACCCACTTAGGTTCAGAGGCGTCAAATTTAGAAGCAAGATCACATTATGGTGAAAACATAACAGGTAACAGCAGTTGACGGAGGCTGCGCCAGCCAAGGTCCCAGACACTCCAAGGGCAGTTGGGGAACAGGCCCCTGCTGAGCCCCAATCGGATGGCAGGCCTCCTGTTATGGCCGTAACAATCCTGTTGGAAATACAGGAGAGGTCGTGGGACATATGGCAGAGATGCCAGGAGCAATGCACAGGTTTCTGTGGATGATGGAGAGGTACATGCACGTCATGCAGTCTGCTATGTCTCTGGCATATAAGTGCATAGTGATCTCCATTCACAGGTTGGCAGCGCCATGAAGAGCCAAGTCCAATATCTGACCCATATGCGCACTAACTACTTTTTGTCACTCTAGCCATGGGCTCTATAGAGCGAGTGGCTAGACAGGATGGTGTGACACATGGGCCTCCATTCATGTGCCCTTTGTCCTCAGGGAGACAACAAGGTGCAGGTACACATGTCAGATTCCATAGGGGCATCCTCTCTGGCACTCCTAGGGTAAGCTGCCTTGCCTCATCCCCTCTGCCGTTGTCCCCATTGCCTGCAATAGGCATGACTGAGAATGTTGCTTCTGCACCCATGCAGGACAACGCCAATCGACTGAAGCCCTCAAGGCCTCAGACATCCAGAGAATGCCTGCTAAAGTAATCGCGGGAAATGGAATATGATACTCAGCAGCCTGCCACCATCTCAGCCACTGATGTCAGGTTCTCATCAAAATGTAGAGGTAGAAAGTGAAAGTTGAAGAAACATGGCCGGGTGCTTCAACGAATTTCACTTTGTGACAGGTAAATAGCTCACAATATTCTACTTCATTCATGTGTGGCATCATCATCATTTTTTGGGGACTTGCTTAGTCAGAAACCTAACTATTCTGGCATGCCACATGGTTGGCACTCATTGTTGGCAGCAGGGCAATATTATACATCACCTTTATTGTGTTGCAGACTGTGATGGTGTGTACTTGCGACCAGCATTTAATTTTCATGTTTGTGTCCATTTTCATGCTCACCAGGTGCATGTCAGTGGGAGTCGACAGATTCACCATTATATGGAATGTCAAGGAGATTGTCTGAGATTATGTTCCACAGGGACAATTGAACTGCCTTTTGTGATGTCAACAACCTGCAACGATGGAGCAGGTTTTTGAGATCTCAGTCATAATAGACTGCTTATTTGTGCCCGCTAGGCAACAGTCTTTCATAGATAATGTGTGTGACAGACATCCACTCCCCCTGCTGTTCCTAGCGTTAGATGATGAAGGCTCAGAGGTAGCTCCTCGGTGTAGACTGGCAAGGGTTGATAGGCATCCGAGCAGCCAAATCATTCCCTGAGTTGGGACATCTTGCGTGAATTGAATGTACATGAGATTGGCTCTGGCATTACTTAGGGCTCATGCACATTCATGTCCTCTTCCTCAGGCTCATCCCATTCATCGTTATCTGAGGAGATGTATTGCTCATCTCTGGCAGTTTTGATGCAAGGGTTTGCTGTGTTACATGATCATATTGTGCAGTGCAAACATACCAAATAACCATCCATGATATCTTCTGTCATGTGTACTGCAGAGCTCCACTGGACCTGTCAAAATATTGGAAGCTCATTTTTAACATGTAAATGGCCTGTTCTATGATGGCTTTGGTGGACTTATGGGTTTTAATGTAGCGCTCTTCCACTGCATTGTGGGGATACTTCGCTGGTGACATCAACTAGGTCTGGAGCAGTTGGCTGTCATCCAGGATCCAGCCACCAATCTGGGCAGAGGCCTCGATGAGTTCGGGAAGCTGTGAATTCAACAAGATATGGGTCATGAGAGCTTCCTGGGAAATGAGCCTAGACCTGTGGATTCTGCACAAACCACTTCGATGTTTAAGGAGTGGAATCCCTTGTGGTTCATATGAACCACTGGCTGTTCTTGGGTAGCTCTAACCTAGAGGGAGGTAGTGGCGCAGTGGTATTGTCGCTGATCTAGTAATCCAGAGGTGCAGGGTAATGTTCCGGGGACCGGGATTCGAATATCTCCATGGCAGATGGTGAAATTTTAATTTAATGTGAAACTGGAAATAATAGTCTAAGGAACCCATTGTAAATTGTTGTAAAGCCTAAAACCCCATCTGGTTCAGTAATGTCCTTCGGGAAGGAAATCTTCCATCCTTGGCTGGTCTGGCCAACATGTGACTCCAGATCCACAGAAATGTGGTTGACTCTTAAATGTTCTCTGGAATGGCCTAGCAAGCCATTTTGTTAAAGAACAATTAGGGATGGGCATCCAGCCCAGCCAGTGATACCCACATCACATTAATGATTTTTTTTTTAAATGGCAACATGAGTACAGTCAATTGCCCATTGTACTTTTGGGAAATAAGCGATGAGCACAAAGTCCCTCCTGGGCACATGGCTGTCACCACAGAGGGACTCGTTGGCATGATGGAAGAAAGTATTGCTCACCGTATTAATGCAACTGTGTGTGGCCGTCTGTGAGAGTCCACATGTCACCTGTGGAGCCCTGGAAGCAGCGGAAGGTGAAGTTATTGAGCGCCACAATCACTTTGAGGGCCACAGGCTTGGCGTTGCCGCCAAATCCATTTGGCTTCAGATCTTGCTACATCTGGCAAATTTCGCTGACTGCTTTCTGAGACGATCTCGGGAAGCTGTAATGTTGCCTCTCCAATATCTAGAGAGAGTCTGTCTGCATTCTCTCCTCCTGCTTCCGACGTTACAGGAGGATTGGATGTAATAACACCCATAGTCTATCACCAAGTGAACAGTGTGAAAAAGGTAAACAGTGACATGAGAACCTGTGTGCTCAGGTAGCTACTGAGAAGTGAAATTTCCCATTCCTCTCATTGTCCACACCCAAAACTCTATCCATCCCACACTGGCTTCCTCCACTTGGATCTGCACTGTTGGAAGCTACGCATGAGTTTCTGAGCAATGCCAGTTACACTGTGATTGACACTCACATTGCAACTAGTCCATCCTACACCCTCACTTTTGACTTTCTCCCATCACTCTTCACCCTCCCAACATCACTGGGTGCCTTCCCTCTGTAACCTTTGAACCTCCCCCGATCACTCTGGACGCTGTCATTATTGAATTGGACAGGGAATTTCTCCCACCTAAGCCTAGATACCTGTCGCCACTGATCATGCACATTCATGTCCTCTTCCTCAGGCTCCCTGCATTATGCTTATAGTTGTCGTTAGACCCTGTGATTTACCTCAGACTGGAGCTGGTGCCCTTCTGAATTGCAAAGCCACTGTGACTGTGAACGTTTCGTCTGCCAGCCAGCCCTCTGTGCTTGCCCCAGAGGACCCAACTTTGGACAGTACCGACCTGGCCCTTTTGGCCTCTCACTTTGTTTACCTTCCCTGACTACCTTTATCCTCCCAACCACACCCAGGATGCCAGGTCATTTCCACTGCACACTTGTACACCCAACCTCATCTGCCATTCTCCATCAAAGCTCTCTTCCACTCCTCCATGCCTCTGCCCAAACCGTTCACCCCACCTTCCTAACTTGTCCTTGTCTGACCCAACGCTCCATCCGGGTTGCCATTATCCATGTCCCTTCCCCCTAGTGCTGCGCAGTTCAAAATAACTGCTCACTTCAGACACAACTGCACAAAGTTGACTGGTCCACATCACATTTAAACAAACATGAACTGGGTGACCCAATCTTTCCACGTGCCACTGATTTAATCTGGAATATGGGTCGTAATTTCACTGTTTTAAGATGGCTGGAGGCCGGAACCACTAC
Source organism: Scyliorhinus torazame (assembly GCF_047496885.1). Lineage (NCBI taxonomy): Eukaryota > Metazoa > Chordata > Chondrichthyes > Carcharhiniformes > Scyliorhinidae > Scyliorhinus > Scyliorhinus torazame. The sequence goes on along the minus strand of NC_092712.1, from coordinate 200,636,924 downwards.
TGCCACGCTGCCAGCTTAATTTTTCAGTCTGAACCTGCTGTGGTAAGTTGGAAATTTCAGATCCTGCGTAGTTAACTTACCCCGACTGCAGATGACCCACTCCCGGAGTGGTTATTAAAGGGCAAAGCCTTGGAAACATGTCAAAGTTTCCTTTTGTTGCCACAATGTGGACCATTCATGACATTGGAGAAATATCTGAAAGTTGAAAGTTTTGGAAAGAACAATAATGTGTTTCCAAATCCAATTTTTTAAATCTAAAGCTCTGATGCAGATGGGATGTTTACACAATCCACCTATCTCTGTGGGGAGCAACACTTGCAAGAGAATGCAGTTCAGGGAATCTTGAGACTCACAGTCTGTGATTCTTCTGCGCAGCGATGGATAGTGAATCATGACACCTGTGATTTCCCATTCTGCACTAACCACGAGTGCATGCAATTATCCAGAGGCTACACCTGAAATACTAATGTTTGATTCTACAATCGAATGCTCCCAGAAAGTCGAGTCATTTGCAGGCAGCACAGAATAATAGAAAACCATGAGCTGAAGGCCCACAATTTCACAGCCAGTGCTTCCTGCCAACACTGTTCATTACAGTGAGCACCCAAGCCAAGAATCAAGACTTTAAGCCTGTCTTCAATTCAGTCAGTTACTGGTGGAGGATGCTATCATAGATTTTACAGTGCAGAAGGAGGCCATTCGGCCCATCGCGTCTGCACCGGCTCTTGGAAAGAGCACCCTACCCAAGGTTAACACCTCCACCCTATCCCCATAACCCAGTAACCCCACCCAACACTAAGGGCAATTTTGGACACTAAGGGCAATTTATCATGGCCAATCCACCTAACCTGCACATCTTTGGACTGTGGGAGGAAACCGGAGCACCCGGAGGAAACCCACGCACACACAGGGAGGATGTGCAGACTCTGCACAGACAGTGACCCAAGCCGGAATCGAACCTGGGACCCTGGAGCTGTGAAGCAATTGTTATGTACTTCCATAATTTTAAATTTCAGAATCACAGTTTTCTTCTTCACATACTTGTTATTTTTCACACAATATTTCATGTAAAGCAATTGCACGAAATACTGAATAGTTTTCAAAGTGGAACAGAAACACAAATGGGCCTGAATGGACAGCTCTGTCAGACCGGGCCTACACTGGCAAGTTGGACAGTAAAAGCTCTGCCTGTGCAGTAAGATATTGTGGTTCTACTGGTGGCATGATCTCGCATCAAGCAAAAAGGGCATTGCTTCAGTATAATTAATTCTTCTGCTGCTGCTCAATGCTACACAGGTAATGATAGAGGATGGGAAGGAGAAAAGACAGAAATAACTTTGTAACAATGGAGGTGGCTGGAACTAAAAGAATAAGCTACAGCTGATTTGTTAATAAGGGGATTGCATCAATTTGAAATGGGCAGCTGAGCTCAGCACACTGCACTTCCTTTAACATTGTGATCAAACATTACTGGAGCTGCATAAGTATACTGCAATATATATTGGTAGCTGCATACCCTGCTAATATATTGGCACATTTAAAATAAATAATGCTGCAGATGTGACAGTGCAGAAAATTAACACCTCTTTACGAGCATCATATGTTCAATGCAGAATTTGTTTCAGAAAGCATCTTTGTGGGTCCTTAATTCTCCCAAGATAGTTAGGTAGGGTTGAGATCAGTCAAAAAGCAGTAGATATAGCTTTTTTTTTGGTGAGAGCGAAAATAGGTGTTAACAAAATACAAAGAAAAGTACAGCACAGTAACAGGCCCTTCGGCCCTCCAAGACCGTGCCACTGCCCCTCTAAACTAAAATCTTCTACACTTCCTGGGTCCATATCCCTCTATTACCATCCTATTCATGTATTTGTCAAGATGCCCCTTAAATATCACTATGGTCCCTGCTTCCACCATCTCCACCGGCAGCGAGTTCCAGGCACCCACTACCCTCTATGTAAAAAAAAATTGCCTCGTACATCTCCTCCAAACCTTGCCCCTCGCACCTTAAACCTATGCCGCCTAGTAATTGACCCCTCTACCCTGGGGAAAAGCCTCTGACTATCCACTCTGTCTATCCCCTCATAATTTTGTAGACCTATATCAGGTCGCTCCTCAACCCCCGTCGCTCCAGTGAGAACAAACCGAGTTTATTCAACTGCTCCTCATAGCTAATGCCCTACATGCCAGGCAACATCCTGGTAAATCTCTTCTGCACCCTCTCCAAAGCCTCCACATCCTTCTGGTAGTGTGGCAACCAGAATTGAACACTACACTCCAAGTGTGGCCCAACTAAGGTTCTATACAGCTGCAACATGACTTGTCAATTCTTATACTCAATGCCCCGGCCAATGAAGGCAAGCATGCCGTATGCCTTCTTGACTACCTTCTCCACCTGTGTTGCCCCTTTCAGTGACCTGTGGACCTGTACACCTAGATCTCTCTGACTTTCAATACTCTTGAGGGTTCTAACATTCACTGTATATTCCCTACCTGCATTCGACCTTCCAAAATGCAATACCTCACATTTGCCCGGATTAAACTCCATCTGCCATCTCTCCACCCAAGTCTCCAAACGATCTAAATCCTGCTGTATCCTCTGACAGTCCTCATCGCTAACCGCAATTCCACCAACCTTTGTGTCGTCTGCAAACTTACTAATCAGGGGCGGGATTCTCCGACCCCCCTCCGGGTCGGAGAATCGTCGGGGGCCGGCGTGAATCCCGCCCCCGCCGGCCACTGAATTCTCTGGCACCAGAGATTCAGCGGGGGCGGGAATCGTGCCACACCAGTCGGCGGGCCCCCACCCCCGGCGATTCTCCGGCCCGTGATGGGCCGAAGTCCCGCTGCTGCTATGCGGGTCCCGCCGGCGTGAATTGAACCCGGACCATAATCGGCGGGACATGGCGGCGAGAGCGGGCTCCGGGGCCCTGGGGAGTATGCGGTGCCCCCACGGTGGAGTGGCCCGCGATTGGGACCCATCGATCCGCGGGCGGGCCTGTGCCGTGGGGGCACTCTTTTACTACGCGTCAACCGTGTAGTTGAGTCGCCCCAACCCCTCCGGGGCGGGCCTAGCCCCTAAAGGTGCGTGTTTGGCCCCTAAAGGTGTGGAGGAATCTGCACCTTTGGGGCGGCCCGACGCCGGAGTGGTTCACGCCACTCCATCCCGCCGGGACCCCCCGCCCCGTCGGGTAGGGGAGAATCCCGCAGCAGACCAGTTACATTTTCCTCCAAATCATTTATATTTACGACAAACAGCAAAGGTCCCAGCACTGATACCTGCGGCACACCACTAGTCACAGCCTTCCAATTAGAAAAGCACCCTTCCATTGCTACTTTCTGCCTTCTATGACCTAGCCAGTTCTGTATCCGCCTTGCCAGCTCACCCCTGATTCCATGTGATGTCACCTTTTGTACTAGTCTACCATGAGGGACCTTGTCAAAGGTCTTTCTGACGTCCTAATAAACAACATCCACTACCCTACCTGCATCAATCATCTATGTGACCTCTTCGAAAAACTCTATCAAGTTAGTGAGATACGACCTCCCCTTCACAAAACCATGCTGCCTCTCACTAATACATCTATTTGCTTCCAAATGGGAGTAGATCCTGTCTCAAAGTATTCTCCCCAGTAATTTCCCTACCACTGACGTACGGCTCACCGGCCTGTAGTTCCCTGGATTATCCTTACTACCCTTCTTAAACAAAGGAACAACATTGGATATTCTCCAGTCCCCCGGGACATCACCTGAAGACAGTGAGGATCCAAGGATTTCTGTCAAGGCTTCAGCAATGTCCTCTCTAGCCTCTTTCAGTATTCTGGGGTAGATCCCATCAGGCCCTGGGGACTTATCTACCTTAATATTTTTCAAGACGCCCAACACCTCCTCTTTTTGGATCTCAATGTGACCCAGGCTATCTACACACCCGTCTCCAGACTCAACATCCACCAATTCCTTCTCTTTGGGGAATACTGATGCAAAGTATTCATTTAGTACCTTGCCCATTTCCTCTGGCTCCACAAATAGATTCCCTTGCCTATCCTTCAGTGGGCCATCCCTTTCCCTGGCTACCCTCTTGCTTATTATGTACGTGTAAAAAGCCTTGGGATTTTCCTTAACCCTATTTGCCTATGACTTTTCGTGACCCCGTCTAGCCCTCCTGCACTTTGACCCTCCCTACTGAACATCAGAGCCAGCCGTGGTGCCACTGCTCTGGCTGCTGCTGTTTTCCCCTGATCGGCAATCCCCTCGACAGTATCCAAAGGGGTATACCTGTTCGAGAAGGGGACAACCACAGGGGATTCCTGCACTGACTGCCTGCCCCTTCTGGTGGTCACCCATTTCTCTGCCTGCATTTTGGGTGTGACCTCATTTATATAACTGCTATCTATGACACTTTTCGCCACCTGCATGCTCCTAAGTGCATCCAACTGCTGCTCCAACCGAACCATGTGGTCTGTGAGGAGCTCTAGTTGGGTGCACTTTCTGCAGATGAAGCCATCCGGGACGCTGGAAGCCTCCTGGACCTGCCACATCTCACAGTCAGAGCACTGCACCCCTCTAATTGACATTGCATCAATTAATTCGTAAATTAAATTTAAAAAGTTTTTTTTTTAAAGTTACTGTTAACTATATGTTTCCTAGCACTAAATTTCTACTATAAATGTGAAAGCTAAATACAGTACTCTCCAATCTCCGGCTTAGATACCCTAAATTATAACTAAGTAATTAAGTAATTATGTTTAATTAGTTTAACAATGCTTAATTTTTAAATTTAGTGTCGATTCCCAACCAGCCAATCAGGTCACAGCTTTACTGTGATGTCACTTCAGTTCCCCCCCCCCCCCCCCACACACACACAATTTGAAAAGGTAATAAAAATTAAAATAAATAAAAATCACTTACCTTCCCAGGTTCTCAGAGGCTCTCTGGATCTCTCCCTGCAGATTAAAAGTTACAGGCCAGAAGAAAGAGAGAGAACAAAACAGGAGGAAAAAAGCACCTTCTCCCACTCTGCACCAAATTACCTCACTGCACGAATTACCAAGTTCCAATTCCCTCTCTGGATGTGTCTCACTCAGGCTCTGTCTCCTTGACCTGCGCAAAGCTTTAAATGGGTTAAATGGGTTGCCAGCTCTTAAGGCATGCCTGTTTGAAACTCTAGTTTTAGCACACATTTTCTGCACCTTGATTTCCATAATTGAAATTTGACTGGAGATGTTAGAAGAGACATCTGCAGATTTGGCACTCACGCAAAGATCAGATGCAATTCTCATAGAGCAGAATATGTGAGTTCCACACACCCAATTCCACTTAAGGTGTCTAGTGGGCCCTGAAACACAGCAACACATTTCAGAATGACTGAAGGACTGAGCGAGAGGTTCTCAGATGTGACACTGGAGGTGCAGATGCGTGGGTTGGTCCAGAGGACGAGCGATATCTTGTCCCTACTGGTGTGGGGAAGCCATCCATCTATCCCTCCCCTATGCAACAGCTGGTACCGTTCTGCCTGGCCTCATCCCTGCCTCCCATTCTTCTGATCGACAAAGAGGAAGTATAATAGCTTCCTCTTGTGGTTATGCACATATGTGTGTATATAAACCAAACTGGATTAAACTAGCTTAATTCTTTGTACCAGATTCCATGTGATCCAGCAAATACATCACAGTCTGGCAATGAGGGTGGGATCCAAATCCATGAATGCAAAACAGCAAGATTTCTCTTGGTGGCTCCTATAATGCATCCAATAAGGCAGTGTTAACACAGCAATTAATCTTTTTTTTTTCTCGATTAAAATCCCTTTAGTTAAAATTCAGCAGGAGATTACAAACGACAAACGAGCATTTACACAGGAATTCAGATCAACACACAAACAGGCACAAATCTCTCCTTCAAAGCCAAACAATTCCGAACGAAAACCTCAGAGTCACAAACACTAGAATGTGGTCAATTCAACAGTGACCTAACTTGCTTCTTTCCCCGTTAACTAGCCCAGTTTCTCTGCTATTGTCCCAAGGTTCTTTTTACAACATCACGTGAAGCCCAAGTTGAATTCGGACGATTGCTGCCAGATTGACCAGTTGCTGCTGGCGGGTCCTCTCCGCAATTAACCTTTTAGCTGAAATAGGACATTTTTGGAATAAATATTGCTAGGTGTGACGGGGTTATTACACCTGATTCATTTCCTCATGGGACTCATGGAATATGAGCTTACCCGCTAATGGGCGGAGGCCCTCCCAGCTGGGGCTCATAAGAATCTATACAAAGGCTGACCTGGACAGGGACTGGCATATTGGTTGTCCCAACAGGACTGTGCTACCTAAATAGTTCATTGCCATGGGCAGACTTCATGTGACCTTGCTTAAAGCCTGCAGTCACCCTTCCACTTGGCTTCCTGAGAGTTAATACTGGCGACGAGGTAAAAGAAAATCTGAAAATATCAGCCATGATTGAATGGCGGAGCAGACTCGATGGGCTGAGTGACCTAATTCTGCTCCTATGATTTATGGTCTTTTGGTCTAACTCCGATTCTGGATGTCCCAGCTTCTCCACAAGATTGTTGCACATCAACGTATGGAACTAACTTTTAAATATGCTGCTTTTCGGGAAACTGGAGGCCTTTGACGCAGGCCTGGAAGATTGGGCTCAGTACGCAGAGAGGATGAGGTACTTTTTCCAGGCCCGGCTGCTCCAGATTCCAAATCATTTGATGAATTAGTAGCGCTGGTGTCCACCCAATATGACCCAAAGTGGTCAATAACTATACAACGGTACCAGTTCAACATTGTTGTTTAAATTCCTGGGGAGTCAGGTACAGAGTTCTTGACTCGACTCTGACAGCTGGCTGAGCATTGCGAGTTTGGGCCATCCCTTTCCGAAATGCTGAGGGATTGGCTAGTGCGCAGAATTAATAACGTGGTGACACAGTGGACCCTGTAGGCGGCGCCATGCTAGGTTTAAAAAGGGCCATTGAGCTAGCACTGTCCCGTGAAAAGGGGTTCAGGAACTCCCAAGATTCTATGAGCTACAGTGTCCATAGTGTTGCTCGACTACCAATCCGGACTCTCGCGGCATCCTAGGGCAGTGCCCGAATGGCCAGGTCACCTCGAAAACAATAATCGAGGGTACAACACCCCATCTGGCTCAATATTTTGGGGCCGTCACAAACCAGTGGGACATCCCCCCCCCTGAGGACGAGGTGGAGTTTCGGCAACATTTCCAGGCCTGTGGGCGTAGGACACATGGCAACCAAGGCCACCAGAATCGCCAGAGAGCACACAACCCCGGACAGACAATGAGGTTGCCCTGAGCCAAAGCTTTGCATGTGGCCCAACCTGAGGAGAACAGCTTGAAGCAATTGAACTGCATCATGGCCCCAAAAGTGGTGCCGATTCAGGTCAAACTACAGGTGAATGGACACCCCCTAGTGATGGAGATAGACACAGGGGCTACCGTCTCCATCATTGGTCAGCAGACCTTCCGCTGACTCTGCACAGGAATCCTGCCATTAAGAGTGCAGGACACCAAGGGCAGATGGACGACATGCACTGGGGAATCACTGAGCATTATAGGAACCACCAAGACCTCGGTGGCCAAGGGACAACAAATAGTTGTGGTGCAAGAGCCAGGTCCTAACCTGTTGGGAAGTGATTGACTGCGAGTACTCCACTTCGATTGGCAGCAGATTTTCCGGATGTGCATCAGAAACTTGTATGAGGGCCTTGGAAATTCCAGAGGTATTCCAGGAGGACCTGGGCCAGATAAAAGAAGCCAAGGCACACATTTATGTGGACCCAGAGGCCCAGCCCAGATACTTCAGAGCACGAACTGTCCCGTACGCCTTGCTTACAAAAGGTTGATGTTGTGTTGCAGCGCCTGGAAAGTTTAGGCCCTGTGCAATTTGCAGAGTTTGCCGCACCTGTGGTCCCAGTGATGAAGCTGGACAGGTCTGTTCACCTCTGTGAGGATTGTAAACTGACCATTAACAGGACATCCCACCTGGACCGTTATCCTATGCCTCACGTGGAGGACTTGTACGCGAGACTGGCTGGAGGATGCTTGTTCACCAAACTGGATATGAGCCACACATATCTTCCGTTAGAATTGGACACACATCGCAGACATATGTGACTATACATACCCACGGTGGCTGTTGGAATACACTTGCCTGTCCTTTGGGGTCTCTTTTGCCTGTGCAATTTTTCAAAGGGTGACGGAATGCATCCTCCAGGGGCTACCCAACATGGCAATGTATTTAGATGATACACTCATCATGGAGGACACTGAAAAAGAGCACATGGACAATCTAGAAGAGGTCCTCAGATGATATTCCCAACTAGGTGTCTGACTGAAGAGAGGCAAGTGCGTCTTCCAAGCAAAGGCTATGACATGAGTTATAGGGTGGATAAGATTGGTTTGCGGCCATAAAAGAGGCTCCAACTCCACAAAATGCGACAAAATTGCGATGATATCTGTGTCTCAGAAATTATCAGGTATTTATTCTGAACTTGGCCACCCTGCTGGCACCTCTTCACATTCACATCTTGTTGAAAAAGAATCAGAAGTGGGCCTGGGAAGCTCCACAGGAAGAGGCATTCGCAGGAGTAAAGAGACGATTGTCATCCTCCCAGCTTCTGGCCGACTATGATTTATCCCGGCCGTTCGTCCTCACCTCTAACGCTTCTCCTTACAGAATCGGGGTGATGCTATCCCATAGATGGGTCGATGGCATGGAGCGCCCCATCGAATTCGCTTCCAGAATCATGGCAGATGCAGAATGCCACTACACCCAGATAGAAAAAGAAGGCTTGGCTGTGATATTAGTCGTGAAAAAATTTAGTCAGTATATCTACGGGCGCCACTTTTTAAATGTTATGGACTGTCGGTAACAGCCATACAGATATGCATGTGAATGCAGAGAGATTCATATTGCCGAAACATTGGCAGATGTTACTGCATGGCGGATTGCAGGGGTCCCCCCCCCAGCAGCCCTGCAGCAGGAACTGAGTGTCGAAGATGGCATCCACCTGTGGGGAGCATGTGTGGTCATCCTGCAGCAAGGCCAAGAATTGACCCTGCAGGACTTGCACAGTGGTCACCCAGGGTCTTCAAAATTGAAGATCCTGGCATGAGATCCTGGCATGAGGTTATGTCTGGTGGCCAAGGATCGATGGTGACATCAAGCGAGACATGAGAAGATGCTGGCATGTCAAAAGCAACAGAAACTCCCTCCTTCGGCCTCTCTTCACCCGTGGGAAAGGCCAGGATGCCCCTGGGTAAGGCTACATGTGGTCTTCGGTGCGCCTTTGATGGGGCCCATGTTTCTAATCCTCGTGGTTGCCCATTCTAAGTGGCTTGACATATATAGGATGGCCTCCAACATATCAAAAGCCACTATTTAAAAATTACGGTTGCTGATTTAGCATCCATGGGATTCTTAAGGTGCTTATCATCGATAACAGGATCCAGTTCATGAGTGAATAGTTCTCCACATTTGCATGTATTAACTGAATCAGACACATCCGGGCCACCCATAATACAATGGCCAGGCCAAAGGGGTGGTCCAAACATTTAAGGGGGGCATGTGGATGCAGACCGAGGCCTCCCTGGACACGTGACTGGTGAGATTGCTTTTTCACTACAGGACCATGTAGCATGTCACGACAAGTGCAGCACCCGCAGAGCTGCCGATGGGCCGAGCCCTCAGAACCTGATTAAGCCTGACCTCCCCAAACCTGGACAATAAAGTAACACTGCATCAAGACTCGCAGCGAAAGTACGGTGGCACATGGCTCCCAGGGATTCTGTTGAAGAAAACAGGGCATGCAACCTGCAAGGTCAAGACACAAGGGAAGACTTTGCCCAAACATACTGACCACCTGAGGAAGTGAGAGCCCACGCCAGAGGATGCCCAGCCAGGGACGTCAGTACTTCTAAACCCCCCCACCCAACCCGCCTCTGGGAACCACTCCTTAGCCAAGGCGTGCAACCCGCCGTGGCCCAACACCAGGGCCATCAAAACGATGACAACTCTGACTCGCAGATGGACACCAAAGTGTCCGCACCAACAGACAATGTCATGCCCATGGCTGGAATCATGGCAATAGCCCTCCAGAGATAATTTAGAAAAAGGCGGTCTACCAACCGTTATATGCCACCCGACCCAGACACGTCCCCCGCTGGCTGAAGCACAGCCACATGCGAAGCAGTACTGAAGACCTCCTCAGTTTGTGGCAGAGGGGGAACTTTCAGATTTGGTGGGGAAGGGTGAAATAACCCCCACGGGACCCATGGGGTACCCTGATTGATCTCTCGTGGGACTGGGGGGAATATGAGCTTCCCTGCTATTGGGCAGAGGCCCACCTAGCCTGGGCCCAAAATAATTTAGTGTAAAGGCCGGCCCGGACAGGGACCGGCATGTTGGTTATCCCAACGGAATTGTGCTGTGTAAATAGTTCACTGCCATGGGCAGACTTGGTGACCTTGATTAAAATCTGCATTCACCTTCCTGCTCGGTTTCCTGGATCTTAAAAAATAGGTTATTGATGAAATCGTGACAAATGCTCAAAATGGTCTCTCAATCTTTTTCCAAAGTCCTCTTCAAATCTCACGCAACAAGTGAAGAAGAAAAGTCAATAAATGTTTATGCAGTGCTCAAAACCCTCCGCAGCAAATTGTTTACTCTCAATCAACTGTTCACTGTTCGGAGAGGGTATTGGCCAAGCAATAGCCACTAAAATGTTGTGCAGCATCTTTACTGAGCACAGCAGAATATTTAAGTGGAAACCCATTGCTTGACAATCCTCTTTGTGGTCATTCCTCCTGCAAGCTTAGACTCTTTTAACAAGCTGGAGCTTGATTTAAAGCTCTCCCGCTAACAGGTTTGAAGGCATGAGGGGGGGGCACGTTAAATCCAACGGATCGGATGCCTGCCACCTATCCATTTGCACCTAAACCCAATGCAATTATACCAGTGGTGGGGTGATACCGGACACCCAGCCCACCAGTAGGCCAGTTGAGGCCCTTAATTGGACAATGAATAGACATTTAAGGGAATCCTTCTACCACGGCATGCATTTACCCAGCGGGAGAGGCAAAACCAAGCAGGCAGCGGGCAGGTTTCCTGAGTGGCATGGTGGTGGCCGGAGGGTGAGTCTCTTTCTATTTGGCCCCTGATCCCAACAGAGGCACACTCCCCCACCCCACCCCACCCCCACTAAAGATTTCCCACCCCATTTCTTCTCAAACCCAGCACCCTTTGTGATCGCCAAACCCTTAAAGTTCCGGTCCATTGCAGCTGACTTCTCATTGCCCAAGTGCAGTACTGGTATTTTCCACTGCTCCTGTTAGCGTTACCCATACATCAAGAGCTGCCAGCCTCTGAATAGCTGTCATGCCTTTGAAATGGGGTTTACTGTCCCAGAGGGATGTAAATCCTGCCTCCAACTAGCAACGGTGTTTTGTGGCAAAACGTCATTGGTGTCTAGCTTCAGACAGGATGGGGATATGTGTGAAGAATGTGGGAAATTGGGAAATATTCTTGTGGTAGTCGGTATTAGAGGTATTACGGTACCCTGTAATGCTGTAAGACCATTGGTGTAGGAGGTACTGTTTTCATTGGTTAAGCCTGCCTGCTGGTTCCGCCCAGTAAGGCGGGTATAAGAGCCCGTGTTGCCCCAGCAGCTGCCTTCTGTACCTGCGCTGTTGGGGGAAACATCTAGTGTAATAAAGCCTTCAATTGTCTCCAATCTCGCTTCTGGAGCTATTGATCGAGTATCAATTTATTACACTAGATTTAAAAGAATGGAGCTCCGAATCAAGCCGGAGTGTCTGCAACTCAGCCCCCACGCGGCAAACTCAGCGGCAACCTTCAAGCACTGGCTGGCGTGTTTCAGTGGATATCTCAGGACAGCCACGACTGCACCCACGGAGGACCAGAAACTGCAAGTTCTGCACTCGAGGGTGAGCCCAGAGATCTACACTCTCATCGAGGATGCGGACGATTTTGAGGCCGCAATGAATCTGCTGAAAGGACACTATATCGCCCTGTAAACCAGGTCTACGCCCGACATCTGCTAGCGACGAGGCAACAAATCCCTGGGGAAATCGCTGGAGGAGTTCTACCCTGTGCTCCTGGTGTTGGGGAGGAACTGTGACTGCCCGCACGTTTTGGCCAGCGACCACACGGAACTTTTGATCTGGGACGCATTTATTGCAGGTATGCTGTCCTCCCAAATCCGCCAGCGATTGCTGGGGAAAGAGACACTAGGCCTCAAGGAGGCACGGGCCCTTGCTAGCTTCCTGGATGTGGTCTCCTGAAACACCCGCGCTTACGTCCCCGACCGCGCGGCAGCCCCTTGGGCAGCGTGGAACCCCCCGCGACCGGCTCCGATGCATCCCCCATCCCCCCACAATCTTGGGCTGTGAGACTGCCAGGCAAACCCGGGGGGCCCCGCTGCTATTTTTGCGGGGAAGCCAAGCACCCCCGACAGCGCTTCCGGCCCACTCATCCTTCTGCAAAGGATGCGGCAAAAAGGGCCACTTTGTGGCGGTATGCCAGGCCCGGGCGGTCGCTGCGGTCTCCGGAGGCGAATCGGGACCGCCACCACAACCCTCTCCACGGGCCACGTGCGGCCAGCGGGCGCCGTCATCTTCCTCCTTCAGGGCCACGTGTGGCCTCCGGGCGCCGCCATCTTGTTTCTCGGACACCACGTGTGATGGAAGAGTGGCGCCATCTTGTGCACCCCCAGCCATGTGCGACCAGTGGGCGCCGCCATCTTGGCTGGACTCTCAGGACCCCGACTCAGATGACCACACACCGCTCGAGGAAAACATCCAACTTCTGCCACGACTAGCCTCGGTGACCCTGGACCAGTCTCGGCCCCGAACACTGTTGACTGCAACGGCGACCGTGCTCATCAATGGGCATGAAACATCCTGTCTGATCGATTCTGGGAGCACGGAGAGCTTCATACACCCCAACACGGTAAGGCACTGTTCTCTCCCCGTTCACCCAGTTAACCAAAATATCTGCCTGGCCTCCGGGTCTCATTCAGTGGAGATCAAGGGGTTCTGCATAGCGCACGTCACGGTACAGGGAAGGGAGTTCAAAAATTTTGCCACCAGGAGCAGACGGTACAGTGCCCAGGACCGGACCTTTATTAGGTCGGAGGTCCAGCGATTACTGAGGGAAGGTGTCATTGAGGCTAGCAACAGCCCGGGAGAGCTCAAATAGTGGTTGTAAAGACCGGGGAGAAGCATAGGATGGTCATCGATTATAGCCAGACCATCAACAGGTATACACAGCTTGACGCGTACCCTCTACCCTGCATATCCGATTTGGTCAACAGGATCGCACAATGCAAGGTCATTTTCACGGTGGATCTAAAGTCCGCCTACCACCAGCTCCCCATCCGCCCTAGCGACTGCAAATACACTGCTTTCTAAGCAGATGGGCGGCTCTACCACTTCCTAAGGGTTCCCTTCGGTGTCACTAATGGAGTCTTGGTCTTCCAACGAGAGATGGACCGAATGGTTGACCGGTACGGTTTGCGGGCCACGTTTCCGTACCTCGATAATGTCACCATCTGTGGTCACGACCAGCAGGACCACGACACCAACTTCCGAAAATTCCTCCACATTACAAAAATCCTTAATCTCACATATAACCGACCGTCTAGCCATCCTTGGCTACGTAGTGCATGATGGAGTTATAGGCCCAGACCCTGAACGCATGCACCCCCTCATGGAGTTCCCCCTCCCTCACTGCTCCAAGGCCCTGAAACGCTGCCTGGGATTATTCTCTTATGATGCCCAGTGGGTCCCCAACTATGCGGACAAGGCCCGCCCGCTAATCCAATTCATGGTTTTTCCCCTCTCGACAGAGCCGCATCAAAGCGGACATCGCAAAGGCCACGATGCATGCCATCGACGAGTCCCTCCCCTTCCTAGTCGAGAGCGACGCATCCAACGTAGCTCTGGCGGCCACCCTCAACCAAGCGGGCAGACCCATGGCCTTCTTCTCACGCACCCTCCACGCTTCAGAAATCCGCCATTCCTCAGTTGAAAAGGAGGCCCAGGCCATAGTCGAAGCTGTGCGGCATTGGAGGCATTACCTGGCCGGCAGGAGATTCACTCTCCTCACTGACCAATGGTTGGTGGCCTTCATGTTCAATAATGCACAGCGGGGCAAGATAAAGAATGACAAGATCTTACGGTGAAGGATCGAACTCTCCACCTACAACTATGAGATCTTGTACCGTCCCGGGGAGCTAAACGAGCCTCCTGATGCAGTATCCCATGGCACATGTGCCAACGCACAAGTGGACCGCCTCCGAGCCCTCCACGAGGACCTCTGCCACCCGGGGGTCACTCGATTCTTCCATTTCATTAAAACCCGCAACCTGCCCTACTCCATCGAGGAGGTCAGAACAGCCACCAGGAACTGCCAAATCTGCGCGAAGTGCAAGCCGCACTTCTACCGGCCAGAGAAAGCGCACCTGATAAAGGCTTCCCGTCCCTTTGAATGCCTCAGTATGGTCTTCAAAGGGTCCCTCCCCTCCACCGACCGCAACACGTACTTCCTGAACGTGATTGACGAGTACTCCCGGTTCCCATTCGCCATTCCCTGCCCCGACATGACCGCAGCCACCGTCATAAAAACCCTTCACAGTATCTTTACGCTGTTCGGTTTCCCTGCCTACATACACAGCGATAGGGGGGTCCTCCTTTATGAGCGACGAACTGCGTCAATTCCTGCTCAGCAAGGGCATTGCCTCGAGCAGGATGACCAGTTACAACCCCCAGGGAAATGGACACTAGAGAGGGAGATCGGAACGGTCTTGAAGATCGTCCTCCTGGCCCTACGGTCCAAGAATCTCCCAGTCTCCTGCTGGCAAGAGTTCCTCCCGGATGCCTTCCACTCCATCTGGTCACTGCTGTGTACCACGACCAACCAAACACCCCACGAACGTATCTTTGTCTTCCCGAGGAAGTCCTCCTCTGGGACCTCGCTCCCAACCTGGCTGGCAGCTCCTGGACCCATCCTGCTCCGCAAACACGTGCGGGCACACAAGTCGGATCCATTGGTCGAGAGGGTCCATCTCCTCCACGCTAACCCTCAGTACGCCTAGGTGGCGTACCCCAACGGCCGTCAGGGTACGGTCTCCCTATGGGACCTGGCGCCCACTGGATCCCCACACACACCCCCACCACCAATCCCACCCTCCCTCCCACCGGCGCACCCCACAGCCTCTCCCTTCCCAGGTGGATCAGTCCTTCCACTGGTCCTGCCTAGGGGTGATGAAGCTGCCGAAGAAGCCGAAGCCACACTCCCGGAGCCACAGATTCCCGAGCCGGTGCCTGCATCACCACCGAAGCTACGACGATCGCAGAGGACGACCAGGGCCCCCGATCGACTAATTGCTTCATTCTGAACTGTAAATAAATGTTGTAAATAGTTGCGATGTAACAAGGCAAAACCACTGTACTGATGTATACCGGGTACCTCTATAACCTTAACCTCTACCACTGTGTAATGCGAGACCACCACCCCCGCCGGACTCTTTTTTTTAACAGGGGGTGAATGTGGTTGTCTGTATTAAAGGTATTACGGTACCCTGTAATGCTGTAAGACCATTGGTGTAGGAGGTACTGTTTTCATTGGTTAAGCCTGCCTGCTGCTTCCGCCCAGTAAGGCATAGTATAAGAGCCTGTGTCACCCCAGCAGCTGCCTTCTGTACCTGCGCTGCTGGGGGAAACATCTAGTGTAATAAAGCCTTCAATTGTCTCCAATCTCACTTCTGGAGTTATTGATCGAGCATCAATTCTATTTTATATTTTGTTGTAGTAATGATGTAAAAACCCTGGATTCAAATCAGGGCTCCAGGCTGGTGGGGCCAACGTGCCCAGATGGAACCAGCAATGCCGAGGTAGTACCATGCCCAAAAGGCATGCACCTGGGGCCTCAGATCCCCTGGGAGACCCTCATGAGTGCCATTCCATCTGGTCCCCATTTTTGGGGACCAGTGCTGAACAGCGCTCGCCCGAGGTCTCCGAGGCAAAAGGGATAGATCCCAACACCTCAGTTGCCTCGAGAAACTGCACATTAGAGTGAGACTAGCTCTCTTGCATGAATACACAGATTTGCTAAAAAGTGATCCCACCCACAATGCGATTTACGTCGCAACATCTTGCAAGATCGCATTAGATCCTACAAGGCATTGCGAGCCTGGTAGATCCCAAGAGCGGTTTCTCCCGGCTTCTATCAGCCAAATTGCACTGTGGCGAGCTGCATTTCAGGTACAGTGTGGCCGTTGGAACTCGCTCTATGTCTGCTGAAGTCATAACTAAGATGTTGTAAAATTTATGTAACTGTTGCTTTTAGCCATTTACTTATTTACAGAGAGATGGCGAACAGAATATTGTTCATGTTTTTGGAAATTCCCTGGTGTGTAGATAATTAATGAGGGCTGGTGTTTAGTCCTATATAAACGCCTTGTGCGGAATTCTCCCCCCCCCCCCACACCGGGTGGGAGAATCGCCGGGGCGCCGCGCGAGTCGCCCCACGCCGCCCCGACACCCGCACGCGATTCTCCCACCCCCCTCAAACCAGTGCCGCGAGAATCACGCCTGGCCGCTCGGAGAATCGCCGCTCACCATTTGCAAAAGGCGTGTGGCGATTCTCCGGCCCGCATGGGCCGAGCGGCCGCCCCAACACAACAGGTTCCCGCCGGCGCCGTCCACACCTGGTCGCTGCCGGTGGGAACTGCGCGGGAATGGGGGGGGGCGGCCTGTGGGGGTGGGGGGTGCCTGCACCGGGGTCTGGCCCGATCGGTGCCCACCGATCGGCGGGCCGGCCTCTTTAAAGGAGGATCTCCTTTCCTTCGCCGGCCCACAAGATCCATCCGCCATCTTCTTGCGGGGCGGCCTCGGGGAGGACTGCAACCGTGCATGCGCGGGTGACGTCATTTACGCGACGCCGGCCGCATCAGCGACGCGGCGCCGCCTTTTACGTGGCACCAAGATCCAACGCGCGTAAAATACGTGACGCCGCTCCTAGCCCCCCGGGGGCGGGAGAATAGGGGGCTGGGAGTGGGCTCCGACGGCGGAGTGAAACACTCCGGTTTTCACTACGGCGTCGGGACTTTGTCTCCATTTCGGAGAATCGCGCCCCATGTCATGGGACATCTTAGTGGAATACAGATGATGTCATTAATGGAAGGTCTGTCTGTGGTTTTGGCAGTTTGGCAATAGGATTTGCATCTGACAAGACATAAGGATTTTCAGATTGTTCCTGAAAGTATCTCTCTCGAAAGGTCTGCACAGAGAACAGAAAGTAACCCTGATGCTAACTTTATTGATGAGTGGATTTTGAGCTGTATGGGTTGCTTTATTGGGATAAATGTCCATCAGATAATGAGGGGCATAGATAAAGTGGATGGGCAGTTACTCTTTCCCAAGATGGAGGGGTCAGTCACCAGGGGACATAGGTTTAAGGTCCATGGGGCAAGGTTTAGAGGAGACATATGAGGCAGATTTTTTACAAAGAGGGTGGTGAGTGCCTGGAACGCATTGCCAGGGGAGGTTGTGGAAGCAGATACATTAATGGTGTTCAAAAGGCATCTTGACAAACACATGGATATGATGGGTATAGAGGGATACGGCACAAAGAAGTACTGAGGGTTTTGGCAAAGGTTGGTATCATGACCAGTACAGGCTTGGGGGGCCGAAGGGACTGTTCCTGCGCTGTATTGTTCTTTGGTCTATGTCATGACTGGTGGAGATAGTGAGTTAAAACTTTTCCATTAATTTAAGAAGTGTTTAACTGTTAATTGTAAAGCTTTTTTTCATGTTAATGTGGTTAATTCTGTGTTTAAATTAAAATTTGGTTAACATAAACACTGGGCAGGATTCTCCCCTACCCGGCGGAACGGGCCGTACCGGCATGCGCAGGGGAGTTCTTCTCCGCACCGGCCATGGTGGAGGTTGACCGTAGCCGGTGCGGAGGGAAAGAGTGCCACCACAGCACAGGCCCACCCGCGGATCGGTGGTCCTCGATCGCGGGCCAGGCACCCACCGGGGCCAGATCCCCCCGCGACCCCCCGAGGACTCTGCAGGCTCCCGTAGAGCCAGGTCCCGCCGGTACGGACCTGGTTTGATTTACGTCAGTGGGACCGGCCGGAAACGCGTGGACGCTCGGCTCATCGCGGGGCGGAGAATCGCCGGGAGGGCCACTGCCAGCGGCCGCCGACCAACCCCGGCGCCAGAGAATTCAGCAGCCGGCGTCGGGGTGGGATTCACGCCGCCCCCCGGCGATTCTCCGACCCGGTGGGGGTCGGAGAATCCCTCCCAATATCTCATGGTCAGAGTAATTACTCATGGGGTGAAATATCCTTTCGTTACAGCTTTACAAATTGCAAATTGTTTGGGGTCCATCGTATAGCAAAAACTGGGATCTTGTCCGGTACCCTAACATATGGCCGTGAGACAGGATCTAGTCAGGAGATCCAAGGACCTCCGAAAATTGGGGCTTGGCTCCCTTATGAATAATGTGGATGAGTTGCCAGTGCTTGGTGCACCCTCACAGGCAACTCATTCAAAGTTTGTCTCTCTGACCTCGGAAGTGCCAAAGATAAAGGCAGCAGATGGCGGAGCTTGATATTGAGTGGGTAATTATGGCTGATAGCAGCTTTATACTGGTGCTGTGGAGTCAGAAAGTTCATTTGTGCTTCTCCAATCTCCACATCAAGATAATTTTATTTTTACTTAACATTTTTGGTGGTATTCACTTGATCCCCCACAGCAAAAGTACCAATTTCTCACTGGGATTTAATATATTAAGTAGGCGGAGGCCTTTATTGACATATGTCACGAGGCTAACACTGTAGCTGTAGGTGCTGGTAAATGGTCCAACCTGATATCTAATGATACTTCTTTCAAGCATCTTTGATAAGCAGGAGGCCCTGAAATTGGTCCCCATTTGATCTGTTTTATGCTGATAAAGCAGGGACAATAAGATCCAATTCTAGGCCAGTGTGTTAATTTTAATCAATATTATTTCAAGACAAAACCTGGAATGGATCTGTGCTTGAAGCACCAAAAATTATCTTTGTAATATAATGAGGGATAACACTGACAAACCTGTGAACTTTATTGAAACATCACCCTGCCAAAGTAGTGCATACTTAAGGCCCATTTGTTGGTGTGTGAGTGATGTGGCTGTTATGCTACTAAAACAGTTTCACCAATGCCTCCAACAGTGTTGCCTCCATGATGGTCAGTCTCCCAGCAATATTGCCCCAGATGCTTATTGTGCTCATAATGCAAATGAATGGCTTTTTGATTTTCACAGAAGAGCAGGATCTGCTTGCAGCATCGCTGCCCCATTCACAGTCACTTCCAGTCTTTTTTGCCTGATCTCTGGCAACATAATTCATGTGTGAGTTTTGACAGGGAATGTTGGCTACTAAATGATAACTTGATTTTAATCAGAAATGGCAATTTTTCCTCCTCAACTCAGAGAGCCAAGGCCAAATGTAGCCCTCCTACAGCTTCTTGGCTGAGTTGAGCTAACACAATGCAGACATACGATTGAACTGCAGTCTGTGTGACTCACTGGATAAACTTGAACCACGGGAGAAGCTACCCAGCATAACATGACACCAAGAATCAAGTTCCATTCACCTTATAATAAAAATAGCATTGTATAACAGAACATTCCCATATGGTGATGTCAGGATGAATTCCAATTATTAATGTCCTTAAATATAATGAATGTTTAAGTCAAATTCTACAAAATAATTTCCAGATATGAAACATATATATGATTTGACTTGAACTGGGGAGGTAAGCAAAGTATAACATTTCATTCCCAAGTCTTCAACGATTTGCAAAAACCCAAGTGTATTAAATGTTATGCATAAATTTATACAAAATCATAACCTCCATTAAATTGAACTGTAAAAGCCTAAAGAAGGCCTATGGATTACAAGAATAAATAAGAATGCAGCAAAATAATGTAATCAATAGTTGTAAATTTTTCCGTATTGACTTGTTTTTCACAGAAACACTCATCCATGCCATTGTTAACTCCAGACTTGACTATTCCACTGCATTCCTGGTCAACCTACTACAGTCTACCTTCCATAAACTTGAGCTGATCCAAAAGTCTGCTAGACCATATCCTCACATCAAATCCTGCGTTACCCCTGTGCTAACCAAACTACCTTTGCTCCCGGCTAAACAATGCCTCAATTTTAAAATCATCATCTTTGTTTTCAAATCCTTCTATTTGTCACTCCATGATCGCCCCCATCTCCACAATCATTTGAGATATTTGCAGTTATCTAATTCTGGCCTCGAACATCCCTGATTTCAATTGCTCCAACATTGGCTGCTGAGCCTCCAGCTGTTGTGGCCTGAAGGTTTGAATTCTTCCACTAAGCCTCTCTATTTTGCTCTCCTGCTTTAAAAAGCTCCTTAAAATCTGCCTCTTTGATATAGCTTTTGGCCATCTCCTCTAATGTTGCCTTATTTGGCTCAGTGTCAAATTTTACAATGGTCCAATGGAGCTCCTTGAGATGTTTTATGACATTAAAGGTGCTATATAAAGACAAGTTGTCGTTACTGAAATAACCTTTCTTACTTATACTCAATGCTACAAGTTAACTATTACTCTGCTGTAGCATTCACACAATTGTCTTTTCTGTGAAATATTATCCCGAAGTTAACGGTTTGTCCTTGAATGGGCAGTGTACCCTATTGCTGGACTGCAAGTATGACTTCCAGCATCAGTTATGTAAAGGTCATTGGGAGAAGGAGAATACAATCAAATCAGTGTCCTGCTTGAAGGAATGTTTCCCTGATGTAGCTTGGTCATTTAAATGCCTCAAAGTCAGGGTTTGTGTTTGAAATTTTGTTTCTCGCTGTAACCTTTTCTGTAAACCCTCCAGGGAAGTATTTGAAAATGTTAATGCACACACCACAGTGAATTCTCCACTGCAGCAAACTAGCTGCTCATGCATAAAGACGGTGAAGAATCATTTTATGCTGCCGAACGCAAGTCACAGTGACCACGGATTCCAAACCAGCTACACCATCATTCTGTCACACTCATCAGTATTAAGATAAAGCAACAGCAATGATCAGCTATTATTCTACGTAGTGAAATATCAACCCTTCATTCGGATCAGTGTGATTTATGTTCCATAAGGTATAATGGTCCACACCAGAAAGTTTACATTTAATTTGTGGTTTAATCATTGATCTGCAGTTTGCAGCTTAGTCACTGCAGAAGAGATTATGATGAAAGCATTTTGAACCTTTTCACACGGAGTTTCCTCAGTGATATGATCACTGCAGGAAATGTAGAGAGCTTCCAACAAACTGGATATTGTGGGTGAGCATTTGGTTTGTCAATACCTCCCATTGGAAGCTCACTAGTTTGGGAAAAGGACATTCGACACAGATGGTTAAATGCCCCATGTATAAAAGGTTAGGCATCACCAAAACACCTATTCATTCAAATCAATCAACAACAAAGATTTGCAGCACAGACAGCATGAAAAAAGGCCATTTGGCACTTCATCCCTGTGCAACCTCTTTCCTGGGGAAATTCCAAACTTATTCCAGTAACCTTACATTCCTCAATAGCCCTATATGTCCCTCTTTCTTCAATATTTATCCAACTTTCTCTTGGCTACTCCGTGTGTCAAAGTATGCCGTGCCCAACACCCACTGCTTTGAAAAGTTTCTCCGAACCATCTTTCTCTGAACCATTTACCTCAGTCTTAAATGAAAATTTAATTTGATAACAACTCTAACTCCCTAATTAGGGGAAATTATTCCACATTCACTCTACAATTTTAATAACCTAAACTAACCAAGATTATTTGAAGGGAGACATTTGCATAGTGGCAATGTCACTGGGCTAGTAATCCAAAGGCCCATGCTAATGATCTGGGGACAAGTGTTCAAATCCCACCAGGACAGCTTATAGAATTTAAATTAATTTAATAAATCTGGAATTAAAAGCGAGTCTAATGGTCTTGAAAAACCATCAGATCCATTAATGCCGTTTAGGGAAGGAAATCTGCCGTGCTTACCTGACCTGACCTACATGATACTTCAGTCACGAGGATCCTCAACATTGACTCTGAACCCCATGAAGTCTCATGGCTCAGCTAATGAATCAGTACTCCTCTCTGCTGAATGCTACTTGGAGGAAGCACTGAGGGTGGCTCAGGCACAGAATGTACTCTGAGTGGGAGACTTCAATGTCCATCACCAAGAATGGACCACTACTGACATAGCTGCTAGACTGGGTCTTTGGCAGGTTGTGAGGGAGCTAACAAGAGGGAAAGACCTTCTTAACCATATCCTCGCAAACCTACATGTCACAGATTCATCTGTACATAACAGTCTTAGCAGGAGTGATCACTGCATAATCCCATCTTCACGTTGAGGATCACCTCAATCGTGTTGTGTAGCACAATCACCATGCTAAATGGGATTGATTTTGAACAGACCTAGCAACTCAAGACTGGGCACCCATGAGATGCTGTGGGCTACCGGCATCCATAGAAATGTATACAATCACAATCTGTAACCTAATAGCCTGGCATAACCCCCTCCCCTCAACTCCAGCATTACTATGAAACTGGTGGTCAATCCTAGTTCAATGAAGAGTACAGAAAAGAATGCCAGGAGCAACACTAGACATATCTAAAAATGAGGTGCCAACCCGGTGAAGCTACAACACAGGATGCTTTTCATGCCAACAGTGGAAACAGCATGCGATAGACAGAGATAAGCGATCCCACAACCATCACATCATATCTAAACTCTGTAGTCCTGCTGCATCCAGTCATGAATGGTGGTGGACAATTAAACAACAAATTGGAGGAAGAGACTCCACGTATATCCCCAATAATGAGGCAGTCCAGCACATCAGTGCAAATAACATGGCTGAAGCATTTGCAGCCACTTACAGAAGTATCGAGTGGATTACCAGCCTCTTCCAAAAGTCCCCAGCATCACAGATACCAGCCTTCAGCCAATTTAATCCACTCTATGTGATATCAGAAAATGGCTGAAGGCACTGGATCCTGCCAAGGCTATGGCCCCTGACAATATTCTGCAATAGTAGTGAATACTTGCACTTGTGTCCCTAGCCAAGCTGTTCCTGTACGACTCCAACACTGGCATCTACCCGACAATGTGGAAAATTTCCCAGGTATGTCCTGCACACAATTCAGGACAAATCCAACCTGGTCAATTACTGTCCTATCAACATACTCTCGATTATCAGTAAAGTGGTGGAAAGTGTTGTCAACAGTACTGTCAAACGTCACTTACTCAGCAATAAACTTCACTGAAGCTCAGCTTGGGTTCCGCCAAGGGTACACAGCACATTACAACCTTGATCCAAACACAGACAAAAATCTGAACTCAAGAGGGGAGGTGAGAATGACTGCCCTTGACACCAAGGTAGCATTTGACTCCATGCATTTGAAATGTTTAACTAACTTTAACTTGAATTATGGATTCTAAGTGGGTAAAATTCAGTCATAGCACAAAATAAGCTCAATTTACAACTCATTGAATTTACTTCCCCATCCGCCCCCCCCCCCCCCCCCCCCCTCCCCCCCCCCCTCCCCTCCCTAGAGTTTGCCCAGAGATGATGTTAAACTAACTGGTTTACAATGAATTGGTTTGTCCTCTCTCTTCTTCAACATAATGTTTCATCAACTATTTCTCAGTTCCAGGCTCAAATTTGTTTAACCATTGCCTCATACTGTTAAAGGAGAAAGTTAACAGAAGCCTGATCAATCTCACACTGCAAACTTATCGGCAGTTAAAATTCACCTCTTAATATCAGTAATGCTACACTATCCAACAATCAAACCCACAGTAAAACAACAGCTGGTTCATATACTCATTGAGACATTGGACAGAAAAGAAACATCTACATTTGTTTTCAAGTTTTTTCTCTACAAGCGTGAATGCAGACCGAGAATGGTACTTCAGTATTACTTTGTCCTTCTCAAACTTATCACCATGTGCAATTTACAGTAGTTCAGTGTCCATTCCCTGCTTCTCAAGGATAAGGGCAGCACGGTAGCATTGTGGATAGGACAATTGCTTCACAGCTCCAGGGTCCCAAGTTCGATTCCGGCTTGGGTCACTGTCTGTGCGGAGTCTGCACATCCTCCCCGTGTGTGCTTGGCCATGATAAATTGCCCTTAAGTGTCCAAAATTGCCCTTAGTGTTGGGTGGGGTTACTGGGTTATGGGGATGGGGTGGGGGTGGGGGTGTTGACCTTGGATAGGGTGCTCTTTCCAAGAGCCGGTGCAGACTCGATGGGCCGAATGGCCTCCTTCTGCACTGTAAATTCTATGATTACAACCTCACTCGATCCTGCCACCATCTCCAAATTATCAGACTGCTTTCTAACATCCGGTATTTGATGCACAGAAATATCTCCAACTGAATATTTGGAAGACCAAACCCATTGCTTTCAGTCCCGATGACAAAATCTGTTCCTTAACTATTGACTCCATTTCTCTCCAGAGCAACAATGTAATGTTGAACCAGACTGTTTGGAACTTTATTTGACCCTATAATGAGCTTTCAACCACATATTCTCACCATCACTAAAATCATGTAATTCAACCTGTGTCATCGCCTGACATGTACCCCATGTCTCATCTCATCTGCTACCCTTATTTATGCCTCAGTTATCACTAGATTTGTCTGTTCCAATGTACTCGTGCCTGCTCTGCCTCATTCTACCCTTTGTGAATTTGAAACCATTCAACACTCTGCTGTCCAGTGTCCTAACTCGCACCAAATCTCATTCACTGATCACACTCGTACTTACTGACCCACATTGGCTTCTGGTTAAGCGACATCTCAATTTTAAAATTCTACACTTGTTTTCAATTCCTTCAAGGCCTTGCCCCTCTCTATCTACAAGCCACTGAGCTATTTGTGCTCCTCAATTTCTGACCTCACGCAAATGCTCACTTTTAATTACTTCACCATTGGTGCCTTCTGTCATAATATACACGAGTATATCATGGTGCAGACACACACTGATGGACACACAGTGGGACCAATCAACATACACAACACCGCAGCCAATCACCAGTGAGAGCACACGCACTATAAAGACAGGGGGCATCAGAGTTCCCGCTCATTCAAGTAGCAGCTAACTAGGAACTCAGAGCCCACAGCCTGCAACACAGACATTCACCATGTGCTGAGTGCATCAACTGGTTAGGACAAGGCAAAGGTCTTTAGTTAAAGCTGGTATTGTATTTACCCACAGTTCAAGTATGTTTAAATCGTTAACCTTTTAACAAAATAGTGTTGCACTACTTCAAGTGTTGGTGACATGTATGTGATCCAGACAACCAAATCCATCATGATACCAGGAGTGGTTGCATACTAGCACTTCGTAGAGTTACCTGAAGTGATCTGCCTTCCGCCAGCATTCCGTCATTCTGCCACATGTACAACATCAGCCCGCCACCGCCGCTCCGCATCGTCGGCAACCTCGGGGCCAACTGGAAGATTTTCAAACAGTGCTTCCAGCTCTACCTCGAAGCCACAGATAGGGAGGGTGCCTCGGACACCAGAAAGATTGCTCTTCTCCTCTCCACGGCCGGGGACCATGCCATCCATATTTTCAACTCTCTCACCTTTGCAGATGACGAAGACAAGACGAAGTTCAAGACGGTTCTCCTCCAATTTGACACTCACTGCAGCATAGAGGTGAATGAAAGTTTTGAACGCCACGTGTTCCAGCAGCGTTTGCAGGGTAAGGACGAACCTTTCCAATCCTTTTTAACGCACCTCCGCATCCTTGCGCAATCTTGCAGCTACAGGCCCACCTCCGACTGCATGATGCACGACCAGATCGTTTTCTGAGCTCAGTCGGACCCCCTACGTCAGCAGCTCCTCAAAGTAAAGCAACTCACCCTAGCGACCGCCATCGAGACCTGTGTCCTTCATGAAAATGCCACCAGTCGGTACTCCCATATACAACGGCTGAAACGGCGTGGCAAGGTCCCCACGAGGCGGAACGGGTCCAAGTGATTGAACACCTCCAGGGCCTCAGCCTGGATGAGGGCGGCCATTTCGCGCGCTTTTCGCGGACTCCCGCGCTTGTACGCTCCAAACGAGGGGACGGCGACATGGAGGAACGTAATGCGCAGGAGCGCACCACGCAGGACCGCACCGCGCATGCGCGGTGGCGCAGCGAACGTGCTAGCGCACGACACGCAGCAACTGTGGCTCCGCCCATTTGAAGCGGCAATGCCCCACAAAATCACGACAATGCCTACGATGTGGAAAACTTGGCCACTATGCTGCCTGCTGTCGAGCAGCACAGCCTTCCAATTCATATCGCTTCAGCCAGCCTCGCAGGAATGTTCGGGCCATTCAACCCACGGTCACTGAGTCCGATTCTGACCTCCCACACAGCAGTGACACAGAGGACCCGAAGGCGCCTTTTCGAGTCGGTGTCATAACGAAAAACAGGCTGTCCCTGAAGCAAAGATACCAGCCGCTGTCGGTATACAGCATCGATCCAGACGATGAGTGGTGTGTCACCCTGACGGTCAACCGGTCCCACATACGATTCCGCCTGGACACTGGTGCATCCGCCAATCTCATGGCAAGGTCTGCTTTCCAAAGCCTTTGTGTCAAACCAACCATTCTCCCATCGGCCTGCCAGCTATTGGACTACAATGGCAACATCATTCCTGCTACCGGCTCATGCCAACTCGAAGTGACGCACAAGTCACGAAAAGCCATCTTTCCTTTCGAGATCGTGGGCTCCTCGAAGGACTCTCTGCTTGGCGCACAGGCGTGCAAATTGCTAAACCTCACTCAAAGAGTTCACTCTCTCTCTCCTGATGACACGTCTGCCTTCCAGGATGCTGACTTCAGGGCGCAACTCAACGCCATCATCGACCAGCACCGCGACGTCTTCGAAGGCATGGGCACGCTCCCATATACTTACAAGATCATACTCAAACAGAACGCCACGCCTGTGGTGCATGCACCTCGCAGAGTCCCAGCACCCCTCAAGGACCGCCTCAAGCAGCAGCTGCAGGACCTCCAAGACCAAGGAGTGATCTCCAGAGTTACAGAACCAACCGACTGGGTCAGTTCCATGGTATGCGTAAAGAAGCCTTCCGGAGAGCTCAGAATCTGCATTGATCCAAAGGATCTGAATCGCAACATAATGAGGGAGCATTACCCAATCCCCAAGCGCGAAGAGATCACGAGCGGGGTGGCTCGGGCCAAGCTCTTCACCAAACTTGATGCCTCGAAAGGATTCTGGCAAATTCAACTAGACAGATCCAGCAGGAAACTGTGTACCTTTAACACCCCTTTTGGCAGATATTGTTACAACAGGATGCCGTTTGGGATCATACCGGCGTCAGAAGTATTCCACAGGATCATGGAACAAATAATGGAAGGCATTGAAGGTGTTCGCGTCTATGTTGACGACATAATCATTTGGTCCACCACCCTGCAGGAGCATGTCAGTCGCCTCCAGCGCGTGTTCAAACACATACGGGAGAAGGGCCTACGCCTCAACAGAGCCAAATGCTCCTTCGGCCAGACGGAACTCAAGTTCCTAGGGGAACACATCTCCTAGTTGGGTGTGCGGCCAAATGTGGACAAGGTGGCTGCCATCACAGCCATGAAAAAGCCAGAGGACAAGAAGGCGGTCCTCCGATTTCTGGGCATGGTCAACTTCCTAGGGAAGTTCATCCCTAACCTCGCCTCTCATACCACAGCTCTCAGGAATCTGGTCAGGAAGACGACAGACTTCCAATGGCTCCCTGCCCAGGAGCGCGAATGGACAGAACTTAAATCCAGACTTACCACGGCCCCGGTATTGACCTTTTTTGATCCAGCGAAAGAGACAAAAAATGTTGACCGATGCCAGCCAATCTGGCATTGGGGCAGTGCTCCTGCAACGCGATGAGGCCTCATCATGGGCCCCCGTTGCATATGCACCACGCGCCATGACCCCCACGGAACAGCGCTATGCGCAGAAAGAAAAGGAGTGCCTGGGACTTGACCGGTGTCGTCAAGTTTCATGATTGTGTGTACGGCCTTCCCCAATTCACCGTCGAGACCGATCATCGCCTGCTGGTCAATATAATCCAAAAAGACTTGAATGACATGACCCCTCGCCTCCAGCTCATTCTGCTCAAACTCCGGCGATACGACTTTCAGCTCGTATACACCCCGGGCAAAGACCTGATCATAGCCGACACTCTGTCCAGGGCAGTCAACACCCCGTGTGACCCAGTGGGATTCGTCTGCCAGGTTGATGCCCATGTGGCCTTCGTGGCCTCCAATCTATCGGCCACGGATGAACGCCTCGTCCAAATTCGCCGCGAGACTGCGGCTGACCCCCTGCTACAGCGTGTCATGCGCCACCTAACAGACGGGTGGCTCAAGGGCCAATGCCCGCAATTCTACAACATTGGAGACGATCTGGCGGTAGTCGATGGTGTCCTCCTGAAGCTGGACCGCATTGTTATCCCGCACAGCATGCGCCAGCTCGTCTTCGAACAGCTACACAAGGCCATCTTGGCGTGGAGAAGTGCCGCCGACGGGCCCAAGAGGCAGTGTACTGGCCCGGCATCAATGACGACATCGCCAACACAGTGTGTATGTGACATCCAGTCCCCTGTACCCCCAATCCAATGGCAAAGCGGAAAAGGGCGTCCACATAGCCAAACGGCTCTTCTGCAAGGCTGCCGATGCGGGATCCGACTTCTACCTCACCCTGCTGGCCTATCGCTCGGCCCCACTGTCCACTGGCCTGTCGCCAGCCCAGCTGCTCATGGGTCGCACCCTGAGGACGACGGTGCCGTCCATTCACGGTCCAGACCTCAACCACGTTCCGGTCCTTCAACGAATGCAACTGTCTCGTGCACAGCACAAGGCGGCTCATGACGCCCGTGCAGCTCATCTCCCTGCTCTGGCTCCAGATGACAACGACCGCATCCATCTTCCGGATGGTGGCTGGTCTGCAACTGCTGTGGTTCTTCGGCAGGTGGCTCCCCGCTCGTTCCTGGTTCGTCTACCGGATGGTTCCATTCTGCGCCGTAATCGGCGTGCCCTTCGTCTCGTTCTATGCTCGCTACATGATCCTCCGCCAGTGCCATGCCCTCCTATTGTCCCTGACCTGGACTATGCAGAGATTCCAGTTACTCTGCATCCTCCTCACTCTGACGCAGTCCAGCCCGCTCCTCAGCTGGTGGCTCCTGACCCACCCTTGAGGCGGTCAACCAGAATTCGTCACCCACCTCAGGGACTTAATTTGTGAACTTTGCACTAATGGACTCTCTGGTCTGTTCTGTTGTTCCGTTTAATCGTTCAAGTGGTTTGTATAGAGTGTTCATCTCGTTATTTGTGTGTCACCCTGTTTTTTTCTGCACCAGGCACCTTCCCATGTAAATAGCTTAGTTTTATGTACATAGTCCTGTAAATATTTCACACACACGTAGTCAGGAACATTCACCACACACTATTTATTGTCACGCAGGCACATTTTTTTATATAAAAGGGGGATGTCATAATATACACCAGTATATCATGGTGCAGACACACACTGATGGATACACAGTGGGACCAATCAACATACACAACACCGCAGCCAATCACCAGTGAGAGCACACGCATTATAAAGACAGGGGACATCAGAGTTCCCGTTCATTCGAGTAGCAGCTAGCTAGGAGCACAGAGCTCACAGCCTGCAACACAGACATTCACCATGTGCTGAGTGCATCAACTGGTTAGGACAAGGCAAAGGTCTTTAGTTAAAGCTGGTATCGTATTTACCCACAGTTCAAGTATGTTTAAATAGTTAACCTTTTAATAAAATAGTGTTGCACTACTTCAAGTGTTGGTGACCTGTGTGTGATCCAGAACACCCAATACATCACCTTCAATTGCCAAGACTTAAAACTCTAGAATTCCCTCCCTAAACCTTTTCCTCTCTCTTCCATTCTTTCCTCATTTCAGACATTTTTAAAAACCTACTTATTTGAACAATATTTATGTTATCTACTGAATATCACCTTTGCATGGCTTAGTGTTAAATTCTGTTTAATCGCTCTCTTTATGAAGTGCCTTGGAACGCTTTACTTCATTATAGGAGCAATTGTAACCCATGCAGGCCTTACGGGAGGGATGATCCACTATCCCATGGAGCTTGCAGAATACCAGCTCTCTCAATAAAGGGGCAGGCGACCCTTAATACAGTTCATGTGTCTTTGTATTAATAGAGTTGGCCAGTCTGGAAAAAAAACAATACTACTGGAGCTGTACATAACAATTAATGTCCTAAATAAAACAAAGTTTTGTTTTCTCTACAACTCGGTGTGGAATCCTGGCGTTGCCCCTTACATAAGGAGCTATATAAATACAGTTTGCTGTGATAATAAAATGTAAGTTTAAACTCGGGTCATGATTTATTTATACAAAGGAAGATTAAATCAAATAGTTCTGCAGATTGAAGATATCTAATTATTGCACATGCTATATATACTTTTGTACTTTATTCAAAAATTGTACTTGTAAAGTTAAGGCAAGGGTTGCAAAATCAATGCCAATGACTTGGTTTGGCGATGATAATGACAGCAGAGTATTGCTGCATGACCTGCTTCATATATTCTGCTTTTCTATCAGATAACCTTGATTGAAGCCTCTTCCAAATATACTATTCTATCTCCCTCTGGAATCTGCTGCTAAAACCTTAATGTAATTCAATCCACTAATAAAATGATGATGGTGCAGTTAGTAGATATTAAACCTCTCCTTGAAACAATGAATGTGCAGAGATCCTGGACAGTTTGAAATGAGGTAGGAATTAAATGCTGCAATGGCTCCATCTTGTTGTCTCGAGCAGGCAGAAAAAAAGTGTTCAGAGAATATTACACATGCCCGGTAGGAACATAAAGACTCCCATGATATCATTGATTAATTTGTTTCACACCTGTACAGAATAAAGTAACATTCTCCTGAATGATTTACGGGATATCAATTTGATTATGTATGTTTTGTGGAATTATGTAATTGCAAGTATAGGAAAATTGCATCGAAAATGTTGTTGTTGAAATAATTCCAAGAATTGCTCCTAAAAAAGTCAATATCCAAACTCCCTACAGTTAACTGGACTGAATGTATACTGTTTGGATATATTCACACCTTCGTGCTGAATTATGAATTTATTATTTAGCTGTCTCTTACAATCGGCAGAAGAATTCCTATGACATTGAGCAGCATGAGTTGAATGTTTTATGGGAACAGGCATTCTGTCAGGTAGCATGACCAGCAACACTGACATATCAGTTTAGGAGGTGACCTGAATGCGATGGGAAGGGAATTGAGAATGAGCAGTATTTTGAGGAGGTTCCTGATCTCCGATAGCAGAAAGGTGTCAGAATATTCGGGCCTACTTACCCTGCAACATCACAGCACCCTCCTGGTAAAAATCCTGAAGTAAAAACTAGCAGCCAGAAAAAATTCCAGAACAACTTTATCCAGTAATGTTTACAATTATGTATTCTCCTATTGCCTGTCTTCTGGGTGACTTTGCCTGTCCGAATGCTACCTCAGTGACTGCAGCATGGCGGGTGGAGGGCTGTTGACTTTCAGTGATGGAGGCGACAGAGATTGCAAGGCGGCTTCAAGCTGGCTGTGGACGTCTTTGGCCTCGAACTGCAGCACCTCCGCATGGACAGCAGCGTTCGGGGTTCACCACCTGACCAGCAGGTGTAATGAAAGAGTGGCAGTGGTGGGAGCAGGAATGGTATCCTTCTGAGAGGAAACCAGGATCGTACACCATGGAGCTACCGGGCTTCCCCAGTGGTTCCTTAGCAGTCACAGTAATCTGTTGGAGGACTGATTGTTAAATGGCTGTGAGAACCTGCATTCCTCTTTGAGCACCCCGCATACATGATGGGAGCAGTCGCAACTTGCATGGCTCTCATGGCCTCTCTATTGGCTTTCAATAAATCATCGAGACATTGGTTGGCTTCCACTCATGCTGCATTGGAAGCTGAGACACATGATGGCTCAATCCACAAGTGCTATCATGGGGTTGGCTATTATTGGCACATTAGAAACGATGACCTTCATGTTCTGCACAAAGCCTTTACCTAGTTGGAGCTGAACTCATTCATGCTCCTTGACAGTGGAAAAAGGCTCATTAGGAGGCTGGTCAATGCACTAAGCCTCTTTCTGTGAATGCCCATTAACATTCTCCTGTATGCTGTCCATCCAAATGTGGAGGTAATGCATTTTGGAAGGGCTAATGCAGGTAGGGAATATACAGTGAATGGTAGAACCCTCAAGAGTATTGAAAGTCAAAGAGATCTAGGAGTACAGGTCCACAGGTCATTGAAAGGGGCAACACAGGTGGAGAAGGTAGTCAAGAAGGCATACGGCATGCTTGCCTTCATTGGCCGGGGCATTGAGTATAAGAATTGGCAAGTCATGTTGCAGCTGTATAGAACCTTAGTTAGGCCACACTTGGAGTATAGTGTTCAATTCTGGTCGCCACACTACCAGAAGGATGTGGAGGCTTTAGAGAGGGTGCAGAAGAGATTTACCAGAATGTTGCCTGGTATGGAGGGCATAAGCTATGAGGAGCGATTGAATAAACTCGGTTTGTTCTCACTGGAACGAAGGAGGTTGAGGGGCGACCTGATAGAGGTCTACAAAATTATGAGGGGCATAGACAGAGTGGATAGTCAGAGGCTTTTCCCCAGGGTAGAGGGGTAAATTACTAGGGGGCATAGGTTTAAGGTGAGAGGGGCAAAGTTTAGAGTAGATGTACGAGGCAAGTTTTTTACGCAGAGGGTAGTGGGTGCCTGGAACTCACAACCGGAGGAGGTGGTGGAAGCAGGGACGATAGGGACATTTAAGGGGCATCTTGACAAATATATGAATAGGATGGGAATAGAGGCATACGGACCCAGGAAGTGTAGAAGATTGTAGTTTAGTCGGGCAGTATGGTCACACGGGCTTGGAGGGCCGAAGGGCCTGTTCCTGTGCTGTACATTTCTTTGTTCTTTGTTTGTTTGTTCATCCAACTCCTCAGCTGAGAGCTTGTCTACAACATCACCTCTGGTGAACTGGCACATCAGCTTTCCTTTTCCACCGAGCCTGGATGCCACCCACTGAT
Organism: Scyliorhinus torazame; assembly: GCF_047496885.1. Classification (NCBI taxonomy): domain Eukaryota; kingdom Metazoa; phylum Chordata; class Chondrichthyes; order Carcharhiniformes; family Scyliorhinidae; genus Scyliorhinus; species Scyliorhinus torazame. Next base: position 200,603,698 of record NC_092712.1, on the reverse strand, counting down.
GCCTGTTACTTGCCAACTACTGATACAGGCTCTATGCCTGCATATAAAGTTTGCGTAGTGCAAGCACCTGAGCTGGTGGATGTGAATGTTGGATGACATGACTTCTTCTTCAGAGGCCTGGTGATGCTCTCACCCTTCAGGCTCAGCCTGCAGTGACTGGCCAGGCAACAGTTCTTGGATATCTGTAAAGTTGAGGCGAGGGAAGGGTTGTGAAGTGGAAAACAGCGGCTCAGTGTTGACACCGGCGCAAACACCAGAGTGTTTCACGCCGGCATCAACGGGCAACTTGGCCCAGCAATTCCGTGGCTCACAGGGGGCCAGCACTGCGCCGGAGTGCTCCAAGCAGCTCCGGCTGCCGATACGCAGTGGGCCAGCGCGGAAGAAGGCAGGCCCACCCAGATCGCGTGCGCCCGCCGATCGGTGGCCCCGATTGCAGGCCTGGCTGTCGTGGAGCCCCCCCCCCCCCCCCCCCGGGAGACTGAACCGCCCCCCACCAGGACAGCCACCGCAGCCGCGATGCTGAGGTCCCACTGGGTGGAAACATACATGAACCATGCCGGCGGGAACTCGGATGGTCGACCGCGGAGAATCGCAGCAGGGGCCTTTTTCAAAGGCCCCCGACCGGTGACGCGTCGACGCTGATTCTCCGGTCGCCGGAGGTTCGCGTCCCAATCGTGGGTCTGACGCCCAATTTTCCGTCATCGCGCTGGGCGCGATTTCGGCACGGAGACCCGGAGAATCCCGGCCAAGAGATCCCTTTAGCACAGGGCTAAATCGCTGGCTTTTAAAGCAGACCAAGGCAGGCCAGCAGCACGGTTCAATTCCCGTACCAGCCTCCCCGAACAGGCGCCGGAATGTGGCGACTAGGGGCTTTTCACAGTAACTTCATTTGAAGCCGACTTGTGACAATAAACAATTTTCATTTCATTCATTTTCATTTTCATCATGTCAGATAGCATGAAGATATTTGAGAAGGCGTAGAAGGAACATACCATTTTCCTGATGTCCTGGGTGTTACGGAACAGGTTCAGTCATAGCCAGCCCATGTTGCAGAATTATGTCTCCTACTAAGCGCTCAGGTGATCCAGGCAGATCTGTTTCCTGCTGGTTTTCACCTGTTCCTTGCAGTTTGTGCCACCTATTCTTGCAAGAGAGTGGGAAAGATGTCACTGAGTGTGTTGCAATGTGCTTGCATGATATGCCTGTCATAGCTCTGTAACTGCAAGTTACATGGAAGCTGCAAGAGGTGTCAGGATGGCAGCATTGGCAAGGGTATGCTGGTGAGGCGGGGGCCTGAATGTTAGACCTGATTGCTGATGGGTGAGCGATGGGCTTGGTGCACTGAGTGGTGCAAAAGGTTGCTGGTGTGCTGGATAAGAGATGTGTCAAATTGCAGTCACTGACCTTGACATTCTGACATCCAGCAGACTTTTTTTGGCCCAGTTCCCAGGTCCTCGGGGCCAGAGTCTGGCCACATCACTGACCCCCCTGTTCCCATTCCCTTCTCAAGATGGAGCTTGAGGGCCTCTTGGTTCCCTTGGAGAAGATGATACCTTTCCTCATTTCAATGACCTTCATTAATTTGCCCAGCGCCTTATGAGAGAACCTGAGAGCACTCTCCCATGTTGTTTCACTTGCAGTCTAATGTTCCAGAGACAATTTGCAGTAACTTCTGTTACATGAGTGAAACTTCCCTTTTAAGAGGTGCCAGGCTGCCATAACGAGCCCCAGGCAAGCTGTGCATCACACTAGCCTGCATGCTACTGGGCCTCCTGCTGAGTATACAGCCAGTCAGCAGCGCATTCCATACACAATACAATTGTTTAGATTAAGAAAGAACACCAAGTTTGGGTGCTGCCTGGATCAATGGGACCTAGTGCAAGCTAGTCATGCATTGTGATGCTCGCACCCAAAAAGGGATTTTATCCAATTTTTCCCCACAGTGTCTCTGCAACTAGACTAGACTCGCTTATTCATTCACGGTCTTTTGAAGAGATCATGTAGATTGAAAGGATTTTGCTATACTTTTGAGTTTGAAAAAGTCTGTCCAAATTACTCGAGGATTGCAGCAGTTATCCCTTTCCAAAATATATATATTTAAATCCCCCTCACGCCAGCATTGAATATTGTTTCATTATAGAAATGCTGGAAGGGTATATATGTGTTGGGCGAGGAATCACTTGGGCTAATTGTTCCCTCCCACGAGCATACATTACAAACGCTGCTATAATGAAGTGTGCAGTTTAGAGACATTAAAATGGAGAAAGCAGCTGACAGCCAAAAATACAAGAACCGGACTCCTAATAACCAGTATTGAGCCAAGCAACGTCAAAGACTGTGAGCTGATAAGGTGGGAAAGCTCTGGTCCTTGGCCCAAAGGAGTCGGGAGGGGTCAGGCCACATTTTCCCCTGCCTCCCCCTTGTTTAGCCTTACAGACTTCCCTCAACATTACCTTAAAAACGCTCATTACTGAGACTTTGTGCTCTCCTGATTATGCTCCTGAATCCCACAGCCACCTTCCCAATGCCAGTATTCCGTTCTCAGATTCTGTAAGCCCACATGTGCTTTAATGGGTGTCCTTCCAAAATTCCTCTCCAACTTGATTTCCCTGAGTCCTACATCACTTCAGCACTCTCCCCACACACCAGAATTACTAGACGCTGAGATTCTTGTGGATATTTATGTTGAGAAATGTTTCACACCTCTATCTTGGATCCTCAGTGATTTGATAGAGATGTTCAAAATCAGTCTTCACAAAATTGATAGAGAAACACTGGATGTGATTTAACGCCTGAAAAAGAGTCCCGTTTTGTCTGCGTATAGTGTGATGTTTCTCTGTGTCGACGCCGCACTTACCTCACTTCCTGCACTGGCGAGCTCAGTCATTTTTAAATACCGCCCCAATCTCTCGACCCCTCCCCTTGACCTCCTGATCCCCCAAACACCCCAACTGACCACTTAGGGGGTCCTCGGGCCACCCCTCACACCACCTATTAAGGGCCGGGCACTCCCTGGCTCAATCCTTGTCACGGGAAACCTGGCACTGCCAGCCTGGCAATGCCCGTTCCAGCCTGGCAGTGCCTCCTGGGCACCCTGGCAGTGTCTGGGTGGCACTGCCAGGATGCCCAGGTGGCAGGGCCAAAGTGCAGCAGAGGTGCCAGGGTACCACCCTATCCAGAGCCCGACCGCCCAGGGTCTCGATAGCCTGGGCGATTCCCCCCCCCCCCCTCCCCCCCCACCCCAGGTGCCGTTATACCTGGTCCATTCATTCCCGGACCTCGGGAGAATCGAGCACCGACATAGTTAAATAAGCCTCATTGCTCATTTAGCAATTAGGAGTGACGGGATGGGCCCTCTGGGAGTCCCGTTGCAGGTAGGATTCATGTTATGTTTGTTAGCGGTGGAGAGCCCTGATACTGATGGTGGTGGGGTGGGATCTCCAGTGCTGATGCTTGTGGGGGAATTCCCCCATGTCGGTGGGAAGGGGGAGTTCTTTCTGGGTGGATCAGGGTGCCATTTTTAAAGTGTGGCCCGATCTCTGTGGAGCCGGCCTTGCTGGTTCTATCAGGGCCCGCCTTGTCATAGTGATGGCGTAAACGACGCCCACTGATTTTTTGTTTTCAGAGTTGATCAGGATTTGGACTAAAATCTCAACTGTGCAGCTGGAGAGGGTTTCAGTCACAGCCTGACACTCTGAAGAAAATTGGAAAATCTGCCCATTGTCTGTATTAAAGCAGCCTTCCACTTTCCAGGCACGATTCTCCGGCCTCGTTCCTCCAGCAAAACGAGGCCAGTAAATAGTGGGAGAGGCAGAAAGCGAGAACCGCGGCAGTCTGCTATGCAACAGGCCAACTCCCGTAGGCAAAATTGGGATCTCGCCGTATCGTGGCGAGAAACCAATTATCACCACTTAAGCCTTGTATCCATACAATTAACGGGAGCGACCCCATATCCTTCGGGCATCTGTCATTCAGCGGCCTCCCCAGCAAGTGGTCATGCTGCCACCGATTAGTACTCCTTTTGAAAAACGTGAACCTGGCGGAAGGGCTTCTGTGGGAGCCGAGGATGTGAGTGGTCATCTTTGCTCACAGGCAAAGAGCCCAGGACGCTGGGCTTACTGCCCCAGGCTGGGGGTGGGGGGAAGCTCTGTTGGGGATGGGGGGCATTCCTCAGTGGTGGGTCGCCATGGGAAGGGTGGAGGAGGCGCTACTGGGGGGAGGGGGCAACCATTCGCAGTACCACCCTGGCAACCCCTGGATCGTGTTTGCCCATTCAGTGGGCAACCCTTGTCCCTGCCTATCTGCCCCACCGACCACCCATAACCCCCACCAACTGCTGAGGCCTCTGGCCATGAGGCTGCAGGCTATTGTAAATAGGGAATTGGCATCATAGTTAAGTAAGCACTTGAAATAACCCAAGTGAATTCCCATGTGTGGGTGGGACATGTAGAATGCGGGAGTCAATACTTAGCATTCCAATCAGACCGTGATGCCTGGAAACTGTGCTTGAACACTGCGGGAGGCAACACCACACATGCAGCAGTGAACATCCAGCGAATGGGACAAAGCTCCGGAAATATGTCCATGGCCGGAGAGTGGGTGAGTATCAGGGGGAGAGGACCAGCACCCGGTACATGTGACATTATGAGTGGATGTCTGGGATACAGGGTCTGGGGTCCGGTGAGGGGAGCCCGGCTGGAAGTGCATGGGCAAGGCATTCTGGGTGGATGGTGGGGGGGGATTGGAGGGTCCCAGGGTGGGAATCTCGGCTGTTTGTCAGTCTAACACCCTCTCCCAATTCCTTACAGATATTGAACGCTACGTCAGGGATATTGGACGCAGAATTTGACCGAGCAGGGCAGCTGCTAGGCTGGGCGGCCAGAGACGGTGGTGGCATCTGCAGATATTCGAGGCAGCGGCCCATGTGTCGGACCCCGCCTGACACCCTGAGGTCAGCCCGCATTGCAGAAGAAAGTGAGAAAGTCATCATACTGGTTGGGTGTTTAATGTGTTTTACAATTCCCCATTCTCCCGATGGTGCCGCACCTGCTCCCCCCCCCTCCCCCACCCTCCCCTTCCCCAGTACCCTCAATGATCCTCGATGTGCTTTCCCTTCCTAGTTCTACTTCTATGTGGAGGTGTCTCCCCAGGATGCACATCAGAGGTGGAGGCAGCCAGCTGCTTACCTCATCCCATGGCTTTGATGTCCCTGGCAGGTGTCCTTTGGGGGCTCTGAGGCCTGAGGGCCCCAGCTCACTTGTCGAGGGCACAGCCGTGCCACCCTGTCCCATGTGCTTCCTGCGAGACGTGGCCTCATCCGAGAGGTGGAACTCGGGGAAGCTGATGGCCATCGTCTCCACTCCATGGGACGGGCCTGGGTTGCCATCCAGCGCCACTTCCTCCCGCTTGGTGCCCATAGAGCCCCGGGGTTCACCTTGGGATGGAGGGGCAGCTGCTTTGAGCCTCGGCTGCCCCTGCGTCATCTGGCTCTGCCAGCCCTAGTGGTTCCCCAATGTCTGCACCATGGTATCGATGCTCTCGGCGATGCTCCTCAGTGACTGGGACATGCTCTGCAGTGCCTCAGCAATGTCTACCTGCGACTGGGACAAGCTCCACAACACCTCGATCATTCCCATCTGAGAGCCGGACATGTCCTGCAGAATCCCATCAAGGTCAGCCTGGTACTGGGTCACATCCCCCAGCGATGGATCTTCTTGAGTGTCGCTGACATCTCCCTCTGAATGTCACGGCCGCATCTAATGTCTCCCATCAGCTTCGGGTAACCCTGTTCCACATCAGGCTGGGACCAGCTGGATCCTGGGATTCAACAGACCTCCGACTGCTGTCTCACCTGGGGGTTCCTGCCTCCGCCTGATCTACATCAGCAGCTGTGTGGTGCTCACCAGATTGTGCCCCAGAAGCCTGACCATTAACATGTCCCACCGAGGAGTCTGCATCTGTGCTGGTGAAGGTTGGGATGCCAGCTGTGTCGCGACTATTATGGTGGCATCCTTGGGCCCCTCCTCCGTGGTGCAGGCCGAGATGGGTTGGTACCGTTGGCTGGAGGACATGTGGGAGAATGGACATGTGGTCAATGGGAGGGATGGGTCAGTCAGTCAGTAAGGCAATAACAACTCACCTTTGACAGGTCCCCCAATAGAGCCCAGTGGTTCCTCACCTCTGCAGCATCCGCCAGCCTTCGTGATGGAGACCACTCTGTTCTCCGTCACACCGGTCACCTCCAGGGCACGCTTCTCGAAGGTGCTGAGGATTGTGATGCATGGCACCCCTCCACCAGTCGGGGCCCTTTCCCAGCAATTGTGGGGGAGCTTTTCCTGAGGAGAGACAGAGAAGGCACTGTTAGCCACAAGCGTGGTTCACAGTGATGGGAGGGGGGGGGTGAAGGGAGGGTTGGGGGTGGTTGAAGGGGGAGGGGGTCGAGGAAGGGTTTGGGGCTGCATGGAGAGTTGGGGGGTGGAGTGGGGGACGTTGGTGCTGCCCAATGTAGGTAATTCTTCCTGCACTGGAGACCAGTCCTCCTGGTCACACTCCCGGCACTCGCAGCTGCCACCACCTCATTTCAGGCAGCACTGGCTGCCCGATAGCTGACACTCCTGGACTCTGGGGGGAGTGGTGGGGGGGACACAGGACATCCCTCCAGGCTTCTAGCAGCCTCCCCAGCTCAGAATCCCAGAATCTTGGGGCTGGTCTCCTGGGCACGACTATTGCGAGCTGGCTGGGGATTGCTGAGTTCGTGCAGCTTAAGTGCTGCTCGACCTTGTTAGCGGGGAGTGGCGAGTACGGCGCCAGCTAATCAGCTGCTGAGCTTTCATTTGCGGTAAGAAGCCCGTGAGGCCTCGGTAAGTGGAATGATTAACATTGAATTGCATTGCCGGCCTCGCTGGGCCGGGAAGCTCGCAGCAATTCCTGCTCACTACCACACTTAGAAATCTTTCTGGAGAATCGCACACTCCATGTATTAATGGTGGGTGAGCACCTTACAGCAGCACTAGATTACCCAGGAGAACAGGTTAAAACAGTACGAGGGTTACACCAGGCCTGCTGATATCTTTCTGTGTGATTATGTTCTCGACTACATGGCAACTCTGCAAGGTTAGTAGAAATGAATGCCAATATTAGTGTCTACTGTGATGTGTTGGGTACTCTGGATCTGTGGAGACTGCGTTTACCTTAGCAGTAACATAGACAGGCTACCAACACTTGTAATAGTACAACTCTATTTTATTTAACTAAGAGCTGTTAAACATACTTGCACGGTGGGTAAACACTATGTTAGATTGAGTGAAGACCTATGCCTAACCTGACCAGCCTATACTGCTAGCACATGGTGGATGTTTGTGCTACTGACTGCGGGCTCTGTCTCTCTCAGAGGCTGCATCCTGAATGAGCGAGAAAACTAGTGCCCTCTGTCTTTATAGTGACCGTGCCCTAACTGGTGATTGGCTGCTGTGTTGTGTGTGTTGATTGGTCTTGCAGTGTGTCAGTCAGTGTGTGTCTCTGCACCATCATATACTGATGTGTATATTATGACATACTGGATGTCATTTATTGGAAGAAAGCCAGACTGGGAGAGATTCTGCACTTGACTAACACTGGAGAGGAGGGACTGTTCAGTTGATGTACTTTTCAATAAGTTGTAACCAAACATCTCTGACTGTAGACAGGTTTTAGAGCCATCACCTGGCGCCTTCACCTGCTTCTCAGCATTATCTTCTGGCAGCACGGTAGCGCAAGTGGTTAGCACTGTGGCTTTAAAGCGCCAGGGTCCCAGCTTCGATTCTCCGCTGGGTCACTGTCTGTGCGGAGTCTGCACGTTCTCCTCGTGTCTGCGTGGGTTTCCTCCGGGTGCTCCAGTTTCCTCCCACAGTCCAAAGACGTGCAGGTTAGGTGGATTGGCCATGATAAATTGCCCTTAGTGACCAAAACAAAAGGTTTGGAGGGGTTATTGGGTTACGGGGATAGGGTGAAAGAGAGGGCTTAAGTGGGTCGGTGCAGACTTGATGGGCCGAATGGCCCATGTATGTTCTATGGTTTATATTTCCAGGTGTTGTTCGCATTGAAATATAAAGATATGCAAGTGCAACAAACTGCAATGATGCAGCATGCTCTTTATTTGTGGTATTGCCATACCTGTCCAGGTACTGTGGCCTTGCTTCCCTCAGTATTTCCTCAAGAGATGTTCAGTACTGATTTAACAGATGGGGAGGGTGTTTATACACGAGGAAATGGAACAGCGTAGATAGAAAGCTGATTGCCAAACATGAAACAGAAATTTAGATAAATGGCTGTTTCTTGGACCGGATAGGATTGAAGTGATGTATCTGAGGGGTTAATACCAGGTCCACTTTTAGTCTCAGTTGTCATAATATACACCAGTATATCATGGTGCAGATACACACACACTGATGGACACACAGCAAGACCAATCAACACACACAACACCGCAGCCAATCACAAGTTAGAACACACTCATTATAAAGACAGGGGGCATCAGAGTTCCCGCTCATTCGGGATGCAGCCTCCTAGAAGGACAGAGCTTACAGCTTATAGCACAGATCCTCACCATGTGCTGAGTGCATAGACTGGTTAGGATAGGCATAGGTCTTTAGTTTAATCTAACGTCGTGTTAACCCACAGTGAAAGTATGTTCAACAGTTTCTAACTTAATAAAATAGTGTTGCACTATTTTAAGTGTTGGTGGCCTGTATGTGTTCCACGGATCCAGAGCACCCAACATATCATGATACCAGGAGTTGAGGGATATTAGAACTTCTTAGACCTATCTGCAAGTGATCTGCCTTCCACCAGCATACCGTCATCCTGCAAAATGGACAGCGTCCGCCCACCGCCGCCACTCCGCATCACCGGTAACCTGGGTGCCAACTGGAAGATATTCAAACAACGCTTCCAGCTCTACCTGGAAGCCACAGACCGGGAAGATGCCTCGGACACCAAGAAGATCGGTCTCATCCTATCCACGGCCAGGGAACATGCCATCCACATTTTCAATTCTTTCACCTTTACTGATGATGAAGACAAATCAAAATTCAAGACAGTCCTCCTCAAGTTTGACACTCACTGCAACGTAGAGGTGAATGAAAGTTTCGAGCGCGATGTATTCCAACAACGTTTGCAGGGTAAGGGTGAACCTTTCCAGTCCTTTCTCACCCACCTCCGCATGCTTGCGCAGTCCTGTAATTACGGGTCCACCTCCGACTCCATGATACGCGACCAGATTGTTTTCGGTGTTCAGTTGGACCCCTTACGCCAGCAGCTCCTCAAGGTAAAGCAGCTCACCCTAGCGACCGCCATTGAGACCTGCATCCTACACGAAAACGCCACGAGTCGGTATTCCCACATCCAAGTGGCTGAAACGGCGCGGCAAGGTCCCCACGAGGCAGAACGGGTCCAAGCAATCGAGCAACTCCAGGGCCTCAGCCTGGATGAGGGCGGCCATTTCACGCGCTTTTCACGGACTCCCGCACTTGTGCGCACCGAACAAGGGGACGGCGACATCGCCGAACATACTGCGCAGGCGCGCACCACATACGGCCGCACATGCGTGGTGGTGCAGCGAATGTACTGACGCTACAAAGTGCGGCAGCTGTGGCTCCGCCCACTTAAAGCGGCAATGCCCTGCCAAATCCCGACAATGCCTGAGATGTGGCAAACTTGGCCACTCTGCTGCTTTATGCAGATCAGCTAGGCCTGCCAATTCGTATCGCTCCGGCCAGCCTCGCAGGGATGTTCGGGCCATTCAACCCACGGTCACCGAGTCTGATGCGGAACTACTACCCGATATTGACACCGAGGACCTAAAGGCACCTTTTCGAATCGGTATCGTTACAAAAAACAGGGTGTCCCCGAAGCAAAGAATCCAGCCTCTATCGGTAGACAGCATCGATCCAGACGATGAATGGTGTGCCACCCTTACGGTCAACCAGAATTCGTCGCCCACCTCAGAGACTTAATTTATGAACTTTGCGGACTTATAGACTCTCTGAATTGTTTTGTTGCTTTGTTTGGTCGATTCCCTGGTTTGTATATAGTGTTGATCTCGTTATTCTTGTTGCGTACTGCTTCTCTGCACCAGGCACCTTCCCATGTAAATAGCTTAGTTCTCATGTACGTAGTCCTGTAAATATGTCTTCGCACCCCACACGTAGTTAGGAACATTCTCACCATACATTATTTATTGCCACACACATACATTCTTTTATAAAAAGGGGGATGTCATAATACACACCAGTATATCATGGTGCAGATACACACACTGATGGACACACAGCAAGACCAATCAACACACACAACACCGCAGCCAATCAACAGTTAGAACACACGCACTATAAAGACAGGGGGCATCAGATTTCCCGCTCATTCGGGATGCAGCCTCCTACAAGGGCAGAGCTTACAGCTTATAGCACAGATCCTCACCATGTGCTGAGTGCATAGACTGGTTAGGACAGGCATAGGTCTTTAGTTTAATCTAACATCGTGTTAACTCACAGTGAAAGTATGTTCAACAGTTTCTAACTTAATAAAATAGCATTGCACTATTTTAAGTGTTGGTGGCCTGAATGTGTTACACGGATCCAGAGCGCCCAACACATCATCAGTATTTATAGATAATTTGGGTTTTGGTTCAAGGATAATAATCTCAAGGTGTTCAATGGTACCAAATTAGGAGATTTGGCAAAGTGATTGAGTTGGTAAAAGACTTCAGAAATAAGTCGAATGTGCTTATAGTTCAGTGCGAATGCCTGTGAGGTAAACAAAAAATAGAAGACGGCATTCAATGGAAAGCCCCAGAATGGTATGGATGAACATAAAAACAAAGGAGTTTTAATGTATAATTAAGTGAACCTGTGGCTGCAGGTAGAAAAGACCAGAACTAGGTTAATAGAATTTCAGATGTTAAAAATAGAAGCAGTAAAGAAGCAGTGATGGATTTATATAAAACTTTGGTTAGGGCAGCATTAAAGCACTGTGCACAGTTTGAGGCACTCCATTATAGGAAGAACATTAAAACATTCAGCAAGACGATACCAGCGATGGGAAATTCTAGTTAACCATCTGGGGCGAGATTCTCTGACCCCCCCGGCCAGGTCGGAGAATCGCTGAGGGCTGGCGTGAATCCCGACCCCGCCGGTTGGCGAATTCTCCGGCACCGGATATTCGGCGGGGGCGGGAATCGTGCCGCGCCGGTTGGCGCCACCCCCCCCCCCGGCGATTCTCCAGCCCGGATGGGCCGAAGTCCCGCTGCTGGAATGCCTGTCCCGCCGGCGTGGTTTAAACCACCTCTCTTACTGGCGGGACAAGGCGGCACGGGCGGGCTCCGGGGTCCTGGGAGGGGCGCGGGGCGATCTGGCCACGGGGGGTGCCCCCACGGTGGCCTGGCCCGCAATCGGGGCCCACCGATCCGCGGGCGGGCCTATGCCGTAGGGGCACTCTTTTCCTTCCGCCTTCGCCACGGTCTCCACCATGGCGGAGGCGGAAGAGACCCTCTCCACTGCGCATGCGCGGGGATGCCGTGAGCGGCCGCTGACGCTCCCGCGCATGCGCCACCCGGCAAAGTCAGTTTCACGCCAGCTGGCGGGGCACCAAAGGCCTTTCCCGCCAGCTGGCGGGGCGGAAATCAGTCCGGCGCGGGCCTAGCCCCTCAAGGTTTGGGCTCGGCCCCTCAAGATGCGGTGGATTCCGCACCTTTGGGGCGGCGCAATGCCGGACTGATTTGCGCCGTTTTTGGCGCCGGTTGGCGTACATCGTGCCGATTACGGAGAATTGCGCCCCTGATCGGCAACAGCTAATTCTCTGCAGCAGTTGAAGGTCAAGAGGAGATTTATTAAAAGTTTCTAAAATTAAGAATTTTGTTTGTATGAATAGAGAAAACTATTTGGTCTTCTTGGAAAATAGGTCAGGAGGGTTTATCATTTTAAAACAAATCCAGGGTGAGATTAGGAGTTGGGAGCAGTTTCTATGTAGAGGGCTGGTAGAGGTATAAAGTATTTGGCAACGGTTGGGGGAAAATTGCATAAATATCTGAAACAGATAAAGCTACAATGTCATGGGGGAGAACAGGGCAGTGGGGTTTACTTTGAACTCTTCTAGCAAAAGCCAGAACAACCACAATGATGTGAATGTCTTCTTTCTATGTAGACTATTGTTCCAGGTCAGGGGTTGGATTCTCCGTTCCCCTGATGCCGAAATCGTGTTCGACGACAGGGTGAAGAATCCATTTTCGTGCACGAAATTGGGACCGGCACCAGTTTCGCAATTCTCCGCCCTCCGAAAATCAGCGTACTCTAGGAGTACACTACGCCGATTATCCACCGCCTCAGGCCATTGCCTGAGGCCCGCCCCGTGATGCTCCGTTGCCGACCAGCCGAATTCCTGACGGCATGGTTCTAACATGGTCCCACCGTCCGTGATCCTCACATGGCGACTCAGTCCGGGGCCGCCACAGTCGGGGGAGGGCCGATCGGCAGGCAGGGCGGCTTCATTCGGGATGTGTGCGGGAGGTCAGGGGCCCGCAAGCGACCGATGCGGGGCACTATTTTGCTGGTCCAGGTCCGCGGGCTGAGTCCACCATGGTGCTCAGCGCGGCCGCTGGTGGCCGCCGCCATGCGCATGTGCGGCCTCTGACCCGGATGTGCGGGAGGCCATATCGGCAGCTAGAGCTGCGAGCTCTACGACAGCTGCCTGCTAGCCCCCAGCAAAAGGGGGAATCTGTGGCCTTTTGACCCCAGTATTTCTGGCGTAAAAGACCACAGTTTTCCCGATGGCGTGGGGTCATAGTTCCAAAAATGGAGAATCTAGCCCCAGATGTTGATAGACTATGACATTTTTCAAACTTGGGCTTCATTCCCCAGACATTAGTTTGAAAGATTGATTTTGCTGAGACTATCCACGTTGTGTCCCGATTCAATGCTTACATGAGTTTCTCAAGCACGGTTGTCAGCATTATCACATTTTAGCATGATTACTCATCTACAGTGCACCAAGGGTGAGTGTTCTTGGAATCCACTGTCATCTCAACATCAGCAATTGGCTCACTTGGTGTTCTTTGACCACTGGCAGACAGCCATTACCTTTATGTAAACAGTTTTAACTGGTTTTCATACTACCCAATGTAGCTTTATTATTTCGACTCCCATTGTGCCAATCAGTAAGTCAGTATGAAAATCATTCAGAGTCAGCATATTCCCACTGTGACTCAGATTTGCATTTTGCAAAATTAACAGTGCACAGAGACAAAGAACTCTGCTTGTGAAATTCTGATTTATGGAGTCAGAAAGAAAGCCTTTACCTTCGATTGAAGTGAGGTAATTGTACATTCATACTCAAGAGGTCAAGCTGAACAGAGACATAGTTCACATTAAGGATTTATATCTTGTTATTTTTGAAATGCTTGGAATTGACAAATGTTCTTACATGTGAAGACGTTCTGCTCTGTTCTGTAATTCCATTACAGGGATGAATGAGCTTGTATGAAAGCTGAACCAAACTAACATAAATTGTATTGTCAGTGCCTGCAAGAGACAAGCTTGCAATTTCAAAGGTTTTTTGGGGGGCATTTAGAAACTGATCAGGGCTGAGCAGGAGAAAATTGAACTTGGCTACTGTCCGTGCTACATTCGTCATCCATTCAGCAGTATACATTTCATTTAGTCATTCATACCAAGTTATTTTTGTATTGGTAAAAGATTAAAATGTAATCAAGAGGTTCATCATTTTAAAGGTGTCATTAAATACTTTGAAAGAAGATAGACTGATAGTCCTGTGCACATTTCATTTTTCTCAAATTACAACCAGCAAAGTTCTGTGTATCTCCTTTCAAATAATTATTTGCAACAATTCGTCAATTAATATTTCTTCACCGGTGACTGCTTTGATTTGAAACTTAGGGTACCTCTGACTAATAAGAGCAGAAGATAATGGAAATGCACAACATGTTGATTAGGACTTGAAAGAAAAATGGGTGCTTTCTTCTCTGGATGTAACCTTTCTTCAGAACTTCTTTCAAATAATAATAATCTTTATTAGTGTCACAAGTAGGCTTACATGTTAATGTGACAAGAACACCAGAATATGCTGACTCTGAATGAAGTTACGGTGAAAAGCCCCTAGTCGCCACACTACGGCGCCTGTCGGGTACAGTGAGGGAGAATTTAGAATGTCCAATTCACCTAACAGCACTTGTGGGAGGTAACTGGAGCACCCGGAGGAAACCCATGCAGACACGGAGAACGTGCAGACTCCGCACAGACGGTAAAGCAAGCGGGAATCGAACCCGGGTCCCTGGTGATGTTGATTGATCTACTGCTGTGTACCTCCAGTAATTATCATTTTCTCAATTACACTCACCCTGGACAGACAGTTAACATAAATGCATGTGGTGAACATCATTTAATCAATCTAAATATATCATCTTCAGTAGATTTTACAATTTTTGACATCAAGGTACGGCCCAGATTTTGATCTTGCTGTAATTCCCACATTTGATGCTAATATTTACATTATGAACATTTAAGGATTTAAATTACATAGAAGGAAAAGGAATAAAAAGGGGCTGTTTAGCACTGGGCTAAAGAGCTGGCTTTGAAAGCAGACCAAGGTAGGCCAGCAGCATGGTTCAATTCCTGTACCAGCCTCCCCGAACAGGTGCCGGAATGTGGCGACCAGGGGCTTTTCACAGTAACTTCATTTGAAGCCTACTTGTGACAATAAGCGATTTTCATTTCATTTCATTTCAAGATGACCATCTGGTGATCCAGCCCAAAGGTATGGAACCAAAAATGAAAAGTTGCTGACGTGTTTTCTCAATTGTTTTTAAACCTTTCTTTATAGGACATTACCTTCGAAATACTGTGGCGTCATCTAAACAGGTTTTCTAAACGAACCAACTTGGTTGAAGAAGATAGATTGTGACATTGTTCAGCTTTGAATACAGGTAATTTGACCCTTGGATCACACATCAATAGAAGTTTGAATGATAATACTATCCTCATCTCATCATTCCTGCTAATCAAACACCATTAAAAGCATCTGAATGTTATCTAGGTGCAGCAGGCTTCACAAGTGCTCTTGAATTAAAGCCATTAACCTATCCATCATAACATTGGAGAGGATCTGAAAGTGGCTGTCAAGCTCCGATGACTAAATGTATTGCCCAGCACTGTAGACCACTATGGAAAATCAATTCAACAGTAATAAATAAATCGCATAATTTTATTTTTTAAATTATCGGAAACTATTCCAGTACTTAATTACTTACAAAGAAATAGAATTCTGATGAGCATTTATTGGCGATTCTTAAATTTTCTTGTTTGATAATTAACCCGTTATTAGTAGCTGTTAAGCATCACATTACTGGGCAGGATATAAAGCAACGTGCTGATTTTTAATAAAAATGAAAGCCATGAAGACACAAGCACGTAATAACAATCATATCCAGCATATTAATGTAGGCATCTCTATTTATCTGTTGCATTGAGACTTGGAACCCAAGGGGGAAACTACTGCACACTCAGCACCAACATCCCTCGCCTTGATGAAGCAAAATCACCCAACAATATTATATCTGGATTTTGGACTGCCAGTTATCTATTTGCTGAGATGTTTGGTCGGGATAAATTGGTGGAAATTCCTACTCAAGAGAACTGGTTTAGCACAGTGGGCTAAACAGCTGGCTTGTAATGCAGAATAATGCCAGCAGCGCGGGTTCAATTCCCGGTACTGGCCTCCCCGAACAGGCGTCGGAATGTGGCGACTAGGGGCTTTTCACAGTAACTTCATTGGAGCCTACTTGTGACAATAAGTGATTATTATATTATTACTCTACTCGCATTGTTTCGGTGGAATAAAGAACAGTGAGGATTGTATCACTCTACTCGATGGGCGCAATCTTCACAAAAGAGAACAAAGTCCCCCAGCGAGTGTGTTTAGCTATGTGTTTCCCGGCACTCGCAGTGCCAAGAAACACATGGCGATTCAATGTGACTCACTTTGAATAAGGGGCCAGAATGGAGACAGCGCAGCCGAGGCCACACATAACCCCATTTTTTTTTACATCGGGACCTCATTCCGCGAGAGATCGGGACACCATTTTTAAATGGGGTCCCAATCTCCGAGGCCGACAAAAAAATCCCTGACCTTCCTGGCTGGCACTGCCAGTGTGCCAGCATGGCACTGCCAGGGTACCCAGATGGCACCAGCATTGCCAGAGCACCACTCTGCCAAAGGGCATGCAACTGGGATCCTACGATCTCTGTGAAGATCTCCACGAGCGCCGTTCCCCCTGCTCCCTGTTGGTGGGGACCAGTACCAAATGGCGCCAATCCAAGGTCCCCGAGGCAAAGGCATTGAATGCCAAAACCCAGGTACCTCGGGAATTGCTCTAATATACAGACTTACTAAACGTGATCCTGCACATTGTGGGCAGGATTCCCCTTGCAACATGTCGCAAGATTGTGTTGAAACTCATGAGGCGTTGCAAGCTGGGTAGATCCCGGGAAAGGTCTCCCCGCTTTCACCAGCCACGCCGCAGCGAGATGCTTTTCCGGCCAGTAGATCGCGCCCGATGAAACCATATTCAGGAGTTGGATTGTTTTTCTGGATGAAATGTAAGGTCATTGGAGTGAAATGTTTGCCCAGTGATGGTATGGAGTGAACTACGGTGGCAGCTGATTTATAAGACCAAAGCAATTGTCATAAGCCCCACGAGGACCACGGGGAAACAATGATTTATCTCCCCATGGAACTCGTGGAGTATGAGCTCCCCATAGGGGGCGGAAATGCTGTAAATTTTCGGCTGACCACTTCAAAATCATTCAAGTGTGAAGGGAAGTGATTGGAAATCATTTAATTCCCTTAAAGAGCGACTCATTGGCCCACTGCGAGGTCCAGTGCCGTGCTGGCCCCCTGTGCAGCGCAGGATCTTCCTTTTCATGGGACACTGGCATCAGTTTTGGGACAGGGGGGACCTCTACCGTTGGGATGGTCTCCACCTGAACCGAGCTGGGACCAGTGTTCTGGCGAAAAGAATAAATAGGGTGGTCAATAGGACTTTAAACTAAAGATTGGGGGGGAAGGGAAAGTCAGGGAACTAAGAGGTGAAGTAATCAGTGGGAAGCGTAGCTGCTTAGGAATATAAAAAAGCACGAAAAGACAAAACTCAGGAGAGGTTACGATAGTCCCCATCCCACAAAATATGACACAGTGTATGGAAAGGCTCAGTAAACCAAGGTCCACCACACTAAGAAAACAAAAAGGGATGGTCAATAGAGAATTAAAGGTGCTATATTTAAATGCGCGCAGTGTACGGAACAAGGTAGATGAGCTTGTGGCCCAGATTGTGACTGGCAGGTATGATGTGGTAGGCATCACAGAGACATGGTTGCAGGGGGTTCAGGACTGACATTTAAACATCCAGGGATTCACAACCTATCGAAAAGACAGGGAGGTGGGCAGAGGAGGCGGGGTTGCCTTGTTAATTAGGAATGAAATTAAATCAATAGCACTAAATGACATAGGGTCAGATGATGTGGAGTCTGTGTGGGTAGAGTTGAGGAACCACAAAGGCAAAAAAACCATAATGGGAGTTATGTACAGGCCTCCTAACAGTGGTCAGGACCGGGGGCACAAAATGCACCACAAAATAGAAAGTGCATGTCAGAAAGGCAAGGTCACAGTGATCATGGGGGACTTCAATATGCAGGTGGACTGGGTAAATAATGCTGCCAGTGGACCCAAGGAAAGGGAATTAATTGAATGTTTACAGGAGGGCTTTTTGGAACAGCTTGTGCTGGAGCCCACGAGGGAACAGGCCATTCTGGACTTAGTGTTATGTAATGAGCCAGACTTGATTAAAGATCTTAAAGTAAGGGAGCACTTAGGAGGCAGTGATCATAATATGGTAGAATTCAATCTCCAATTTGAAAGAAAGAAGGTAGAATCAGATGTAAATGTGTTACAGTTAAATAAAGGTAACTACAGGGGCATGAGGGAGGAACTGACGAAAATCGACTGGGAGCAGAGCCTAGTGGGAAAGACAGTAGAACAGCAATGGCAGGAGTTTCTGGGAGTAATTGAGGACACAGTGCAGAGGTTCATCCCAAAGAAAAGAAAGGTTATCAGAGGGGGGATTAGGCAGCCATGGCTGACAAAGGAAGTTAGGGAATGCATCAAAGCAAAAGAGAAAGCCTATAATGTGGCAAAGAGTAGTGGGAAGTCAGAAGATTGGGAAGGCTACAAAAACAAACAGAGGATAACAAAGAGAGAAATAAGGAAAGAGAGGATCAAATATGAAGGTAGGCTAGCCAGTAACATTAGGAATGATAGTAAAAGTTTCTTTAAATACATTAAAAACAAATGGGAGGCAAAAGTTGACATTGGGCCGCTCCAAAATGACGCTGGTAATTTTGTGATGGGAGACAAGGAAATAGCTGAGGAACTAAATAAGTACTTTGTGTCAGTCTTCACAGTAGAAGACATGAGTAATATCCCACCAATTCCGGAGAGTCAGGGGGCAGAGTTGAATATGGTAGCCATCACAAAGGAGAAAGTGCTAGAGAAACTAAGAGGTCTAAAAATTGATAAATCTCCGGGCCCAGATGGACTACATCCTAGAGTTCTAAAGGAGATAGCTGAAGAAATAGTGGAGGCGTTAGTTATGATCTTTCAAAAGTCACTGGAGTCCGGGAAAGTCCCAGAGGATTGGAAAATCGCTGCTGTAATCCCCCTGTTCAAGAAGGGAACAAGGAAAAAGATGGAAAATTATAGGCCAATTAGCCTAACCTCGGTTGTTGGCAAGATTCTAGAATCCATTGTTAAGGATGAGATTTCTAAATTCTTGGAAGTGCAGGGTCAGATTAGGACAAGTCAGCATGGATTTAGTAAGGGGAGGTTGTGCCTGTCAAACCTGTTAGAGTTCTTTGAAGAGATAACAAATAGGTTAGACCAAGGAGAGCCAATGGATGTTATCTATCTTGACTTCCAAAAGGCCTTTGATAAGGTGCCTCACGGGAGACTGCTGAGTAAAATAAGGGCCCATGGTATTCGAGGCAAGGTACTAACATGGATTGACGATTGGCTGTCAGGCAGAAGGCAGAGAGTTGGGATAAAAGGTTCTTTTTCGGAATGGCAACCGGTGACGAGTGGTGTCCCGCAGGGTTCAGTGTTGGGGCCACAGCTGTTCTCTTTATATATTAACGATCTAGATGACGGGACTGGGGGCATTCTGGCTAAGTTTGCCGATGATACAAAGATAGGTGGAGGGGCAGGTAGTATAGAGGAGGTGGGGAGGCTGCAGAAAGATTTAGACAGTTTAGGAGAGTGGTCCAAGAAATGGCTGATGAAATTCAACGTGGGCAAGTGCGAGGTCTTGCACTTTGGAAAAAAGAATAGAGGCATGGACTATTTTCTAAACGGTGACAAAATTCATAATGCTGAAGTGCAAAGGGACTTGGGAGTCCTAGTCCAAGATTCTCTAAAGGTAAACTTGCAGGTTGAGTCCGTAATTAAGAAAGCAAATGCAATGTTGTCATTCATCTCAAGAGGCTTGGAATATAAAAGCAGGGATGTATTTCTGAAGCTTTATAAAGCATTAGTTAGGCCTCATTTAGAATACAGTAAGCAATTTTGGGCCCCACACCTCAGGAAGGACATACTGGCACTGGAGCGGGTCCAGCGGAGAGTCACACGGATGATCCCAGGAATGGTAGGCCTAACATACGATGAACGTCTGAGGATCCTGGGATTATATTCATTGGAGTTTAGGAGGTTGAGGGGAGATCTAATAGAAACTTACAAGATAATGAATGGCTTAGATAGGGTGAATGTAGGGAAGTTGTTTCCATTAGCAGGGGAGACTAGGACCCGGGGGCACAGCCTTAGAATAAAAGGGAGTCACTTTAGAACAGAGATGAGGAGAAATTTCTTCAGCCAGAGAGTGGTGGGTCTGTGGAATTCATTGCCACAGAGGGCGGTGGAGGCCGGGACGTTGAGTGTCTTTAAGACAGAAGTTGATAAATTCTTGATTTCTCGAGGAATTAAGGGCTATGGAGAGAGAGCGGGTAAATGGAGTTGAAATCAGCCATGATTGAATGGCGGAGTGGACTCGATGGGCCGAATGGCCTTACTTCCGCTCCTATGTCTTATGGTCTTATGGTCTTATGGATCGCTGCTCCTAGGGGCCTGTTGACTCCGTTGTAAAACGCAACGGCGTTTACGACGGCATCAACACTTAGCCTCAGGATCAGCGAATCCCACCCCTGATGCCTGGCCCGTTAAGTGAATGCAAATAGGTCTTAATGAATGAATCTCGATCCCGACATCAGCGGGGGGGGCCGCCAATCTCATTTTCTCCACGATTCTGGATTCTCCGCCTCATCGGGAACTCCGCTACCGGTGGCACAAGCAGAGAATTTTGCCAGCATTTCGTACTTGCAATGGCATTGAGTAAAAGAAGAGAAACCAGGGTGATAAATAATCTGCTTATGTGTTCATTGGCCACACCTACCAAAGTAGAACCATTCATATCTGCAGCTGGAGCAATGTTCACATGTTACAGGTCAGTGAAGGGCTGATGTAAAATAGTGTCATTCTCTACAAGGGCATTTTCAGTGACAATATTAATAAAGGGCAAAAACATTGAACATAACCTTGAACTTGTTTACTTTTAACATTGATATATATTGATGATGCAATATAGTGGCATAGGGAGCCAATCCTTTCACAATTACGTACTTATGAAGCACCACCTCCTTTTTACCAGCACATCAGCCAGGGGGGCGGGATCTTAAATCTCCTTTCCCTTCAGTTTTACCAGGCATTGCTTTGTCTCTTCCTCTTCTGACACCATACGACCTGCTGATGGATTTTCTCCAAATTGCTGTTCATTTTGTTGTAGATTTGTGCAGATACGAGGAATGGGCTCTTGTAAGTTAGTGCCTCAAATCCAATTTAAAAAGTCGCTGCTGAATTATCGTTGTAAGGAAGAGAGAGCATATTGCTAATGTTACTGAACTGGTCATCCAAGGATGCAGGAAAATGATCTGGGAACATCGGTTCAAAACCCACCGAATAGCCTCTGGTGGAATTTAAATTCAATGACTAAAATCTGGAATTGAAAGCTAATCTCTGTGATGGTAACCGTGAAACTATCATTGATTATCGTACTTATCTGATTCACTAATGCCCTTTTAAGAAAATCTGCCACCCTTGCCTGGCTTACATCTGACTCCAGAACCACAGCAAAGCGTTAACAACCCTCTGAAATGGCCGAGCACACTGCACAATTCCGGGGCAATTAAGGATGGACACCAATCTGCAATTATTGATGCAAGTGGCCGTCAGGGAGGATTGGTGTTCAATAGTCTGAAATGCGTCATCAGCATGTAGCAGATCAATCTCTTTGGTTGTATTTATTCAAATGCTGACATATGTCAAGACTCAAGTAAAATAGAAGATATTATGGCCATGCTAACTCCTCAAGATAAGGACGATCTTCGAAGATGTCTAGGTCTTCTTAATTTCTTGCCTCCATTGTGGGCTACTGCATTTAAATTATAAGAAAAGGGTCACTATATTGTGGACAGAGCTCCTTCTGCTGCCATGGTACAATGGTAGACAGCGCAGGCTGTTTGTCTGGAGTTACTGTTCACTTAGGTATTCGAACAGAAACTGATTGGGTTCAGGTCTACAGGGCAATATTACAAGTAGCTTGAAGAGGTCATGTGACAGACTTCCCATCACTTCTCCTGAATGTAGGACAAAAAGGATGTATTTTCCCAGGTCTGTCTGGAATCTTCATGTGTTTAATAGGGGTCAGGATTCCTATTGATCTTGGAGACACTGGGCGGGATGCTCCGTGCAGAGATGCCGGAATCGCGAGATGATTGGGCGAAGAATTGAGTGTGAGTCGAAAATCGTGGCTGGCACCGGGCTCCCAATGGAATGCCATGCTCTGGTGCCTCAACACTGGTATCAATGCATGTACAGTAAACGCCGTTGGTATATCATGAATGACTTCAACCCTGTATTCTCCGGGACCCCTGCGATATTCTGCCTCCACCAGGAGGAATTACCGACAGCAAGTTTCACTTGGTTTTAAAAATTAGGAAACGGGCGCGGTGGCTGCTGAGGGAGAGGGAGGAGGTAGGTCATGTTCCCAGAGGGCTGTGGGCTGCCAGTACAGTTGCTGGCAGGGTTGGATGTGGGTGCAACTGCCAAGGCCAGGGGGTAGTAACCGGGGGCAACCAAGGGATGACCGTAGGGTCGGGGTGACCCCCAGGATCAGCGTGTCCAGCCATGGACCGCAATTGTCACGGCATGCAAGGCAGCCATCCTGCTGCACACCCCACTGACCCCCACCATGGCCTGTGTTTGGGCAGAGTGACACCGACGGTATAGGTTGCCCAAACCACCACCCCTGCACTCCAAACCCCTCGACCCCCACAACCGGGTGCCACCCGCCGGCGAGGTATCACACGATCACATGGCCCAACCAAGGGGGACATCCAGAGTAGTCCCGACATGAGGGCGCCGGACAGATGACAAAGAGCGTATCACTGGCCGCTACCCCTGATACCCAAAGGATGTCATTGCCAGAGGCCCGTGCGGTGCTGGGAACCAACGGTGCCGGAGGTGCGGTGCGGAGTGCAGAGTGCCAGGGAGAACGGCCGGGGGTGGGTGTAGGGATGGAGGAGGAATGGCTGAGGGGGACATGCAGGGGCAAGGGCTGCAGTGCAGGCTGGGGCCACCATGAAGCCCCTTGGAACTGGTTGTGCGTGGGGGTAGGCACCAGGCTAACATGGTAACATGTCGGCCTTTCACCCCTGCAGACAATGGACTTCAGAACCCAGCCAGGAATTGTGGACTTCATCCTAGCCACCGCAGCCCTGGGGATGCACTGAGGTTGTATGAGCAAGAGCTGCCCGGGGTGGACCCTGTAGCAGTGGAGCCTGCCCTAGAGGAACAGGAGCCAGCTGGTAACAATGGAGGCCGGCCCTCCAACAGGCCGAGGAGGAGGTGGGAAGGAGGTACCTCATCAGGCCTCGTATATATCGGCCGCGCCTGTCATTCGAGGATCTGTCGAAGACTCTGGCTGAGCAGGGGGAGTGTGCGACATATCTGCAGGATCGTCGTGCAGCTGGAACTACGGGGCTATGGGGGAGGACACCCGCTCCCGGTGGTCGTCAAGGTTAAAGTCGCCCTGAACTTTTACGCCACGAGGTCCTTTCAGGCACTGAGTGGAGATCTGTCAGGGATCTCACAGACCTCGGTGCATTGGTGCATCGGCACCATTGTGGAGATCCTGTGTGCCTGGCCAGAACAATATATCAAATCAATGTGGACCGAGCCCAGCAAGATGCTCGGGCTGTGGGGTTAGCCCCACCACTGGGATGTCCAGATCCAGAGGTGACCAGATGCATGTCACCCTACGAACACAAGCTCATTAAGGGCCGGTCTTTACAAACCGAAAGGGGTTCCACTCGATGAATGTGCATCTGGTGTGTGACCATGAGTTGCACATCTGCACCTGAAACCGGGGAGTGTGCACAACAACTTCATCCTGGCTCGCTCGACAGTTCCTGATACCTTCAAAACGCACCCCTGTAGTGATCTCTGTGTGGTATTATCAGGTATTACAGTACCAAGAGGCCAAAGACCATTGGTTAAACCTAGGAGTTTACCATTGGCTGTTGGTATGTAGCTCCGCCTTGACAGGCAGGGTATAAGAACCGGTGCCGTCCCAGCAGCCCTCACTTTCTGTACCGGAGCTGCTGGGGAACAGTTCTAGTCGATTAAAGCCTTCAGTTATGTTACAACCTCGTCTTTGAGTATAATTGATCGTGCATCAATTTAATCGACTACACTTAAGCTGAAAGAATGGATCTCCGAATCAAGCCAGAGTGTCTATAGCTCAGCCCCCACGCGGAGAACTCGGTGTGCAATATTTAAGCACTGGCTGGCGTGCTTTAAAGGCTACCTCGAGACAGCCAGAGGCACCCCTCAGGAGAACAGAAACTGCATCTCCTGCACTTGAGAGTAAGCCTTGGGATCTTCACCCTCATCGAGGAGGCGGAGGACTATGATGCTGCGATCGAACTGTTAAAAGGACATTATATCCTGTAGCACAATCAATCACTCACGAGGCGAGAAGCGAAGAAGTCAATCGATGGCTTTATTACGCAGACTTGTTCCCCAGCAGCTCGGTTACAGAATGCGGCTGCTGGGAGAACCCGGGTTCTTATACTCCGCCTTACTGGGTGGAGACAGCAGGCGGCAGATCCAATCAGGACCCAGTGTCTGTCCACCAATAGCCTCTCGGCATCACTGGGTACCGTACTACCCCTAATACATACCACCACATTCACCCCTTGTAAATAAAGAACCCGGCGGGGTGGTGGGTCGCATGGTGGTAGGGGTTAACAAGGTTGGTAGTGAGATGCCATTAACACAGTGGCTATGCATCGATATCAACTGTTAACTATTTACAATGCCGCTTTTACTGGGCTACTGAATTATTTACAGATCTTGCTTTGTCACGCAGTTTAAATGAGTCGAGTGGGTGCCCTGGTCGTCCTTGCCGATCGGCTCAGCTCTGGTGGTGGTGCAGGCGTTAGCTCGGGCACTGTCATCTCTGGGAGCATCGCGATGTTTGTTCCTGTTTCACTACTCCTGGGCGGGCACGGGAGGAGGACCTATCCACCCGGGAAGGGAGCGGCTGTGGGGTGCGCCGGCGGGAGGGAGGGGGTGATTGGTGTTGGTGGGGTGTGGGGAGCTCCGGCGGGTGGCAGGTCCCGCAGGGAGACCGTGTCCTGTTGGCCGTCGGGGTACGCCACATAGGCGTATTGAGGGTTCGCATGGAGGAGATGAACCCTTTCGACCAACGGGTCCGATTTGTGTGCCCGCACATGCTTTCGGAACAAGGTGGGTCCTGGGGCTGCCAGCCAGGTCGGAAGTGTCGTTCCAGAGGAGGACTTCCCAGGGAAGACAAGGAGGCGCTCGTGAGGCGTTTGATTAGTTGTGGTACACAGCAGCGACCGGATGGAGTGGAGGGCATCCGGGAGGATTTCCAGCCAGCGGGAAACTGGGAGACATCTGGACTGTGGGGCCAGTAGGACGGTCTTCCAGACCATACCATTCTCCCTCTCTACCTGACCATTCACCCGGGGGTTGTAACTGGTCGTCCTGCTCGAGGCTATGCCCTTGCTGAGCAGGAATTGACGCAGTTCGTCGCTCATGAAGGAGGACCCCCTATCGCTATGGATGTAGGCGGGGAAACCGAACAGTGTAAAGGTGGTGCAGAGGGCTTTAATGACTGTGACCGCGATCATGTCGGGGCAGGGGATGGCGAAAGGGAAACGGGAGTATTCATCACCCACGTTTAGGAAGTACGTGTTGCGATCGGTGGCGGGGAGGGGGCCTTTGAAGTCCAGACTGAGGTGCTAAAGGGACGGGAAGCCTTTATCAGGTGCGCTCTATCTGGCCTGAAAAAGTGTGGTTTGCACTCTGCTCAGATTTGGCTGTTCCTGGTGGCTGTTCGGACCTCCTCGATGGAGTAGGGGAGGTTGCGGGTCTTCACGAAGTGGTAGAACCGGGTGACCCCCGGGTGGCAGAGGTCCTCGTGGAGGGTTTGGAGACGGTCCACTTGTGCGTTGGCACATGTGCCGCGGGATAGGGCATCGGACGGCTCGTTCAGCTTTCTGGGACGATACAAAGACCTCATAATTATATGTGGAGAGTTTGATCCTCCACCGCAAGATCTTGTCGTTCTTGATCTTGCCCCGCTGGGCATTATCGAACATGAAGGCTACCGACCATTGGTCCGTGAGGAGAGTGAATCTCCTGCCAGCCAGGTAATGCCTCCAATGTCGCACAGCTTCTACTATGGCCTGGGCTTCCTTTTCCACTGAGGAGTGGCGGATCTCTGAAGCGTGGAGGGTATGGGAGAAAAAGGCCACGGGTCTGCCCGCTTGGTTGAGAGTGGCCGCCAGAGCTACGTCGGATGCGTCGCTCTCGACTTGGAAGGGGAGGGAGCAGGGATTCCATAAGGGGGCGCATGCATTCAGGATCGGGGCCTATCATTCCATTACGCACTACGTAGCCAAGGATGGCTAGACGGTTGGTGTTAAACACGCATTTCTCCCTGTTGTAGGTGAGGTTCAGGGCGTTAGCGGTCTGGAGAAATTTGGCGCCGTGGTCCTGCTGATCATGGCCGCAGATGGTAACGTTATCGAGGTACTGGAACGTGGCCCGTAAACCGTGCTGGTCAACCATTCGGTCCATCTCCCGTTGGAAGACCGAGACTCCGTTAGTGACGCTGAATGGAACCCTTAAAAAGTGATAGAGCCGCCCATCTGCTTCGAAGACAGTGTACTTCTGGTCGCTCAGGCGGATGGGGAGCTGATGATATGCGGAGCACAAGATGGCGGCACCCATCCCCCCCCGCCTGGAGTCCAGGACACAAAATGGCGGCGCCCGTTGGCCGCACATGGATCGTTGGAGGGGTTGAGTCTGTGATCCCAATTCTCACCCGGAGATTGCGGCGACCCCCCGGGACTGGCACACCGCTGAATAATGCCCCTTTTTGCCTCAACTTTTACAGATGGCCAAGCGGGCCAGGCAGCGCTGCCGGGAGTGTTTCGATTGCCCGCAAAAGTAGCAGCGGGGCCCCCCCCGGGTGGTCTGGTGCTCTGGCCGTGCAGGCTTGCGGGGGGATAGGGGGTGCCGGTGAGTCGGTCGCGGCGGGGGTCCACAGAGCCCAAGGGGCTGCCGCGCGGTTGGGGACGTAAGCATGGGCATTCTGTGATGCCACATCGAGGGAGGCCACGAGGGCCCGTGCCTCCGTGAGCCCCAGCGAGTCTCTTTCAAGCAGTCGCTGGCGAATTTGGGATGAGGTCATACCTGCTACGAAAGCATCCCTGATTAGGAGTTCCGTATGTCCGTTAGCCGTCACCGGTGGGCAGTTGCAGCTTCTTCCCAATATTAGCAGCGCGCTGTAGAACTCGTCCAGTGATTCTCCGGGGATTTGCCGTCTCATCGTGAGTTGGTGGCGTGCGTAGACCTGGTTTACGGGCCGAATGTAGATCCCTCTCAGCATGGTGAGCGCCGTCGGGAAATCCTCCGCGTCTTCGATGAGCGTGTAGATCTCCGGACTCACCCTGGAATGCAGGACCTGCATTTTCTGGTCTTCTGTAGGTCTGCCGGGGGCCATTCGGAGGTATCCCTCAAAGCATGCTAGCCAGTGTTTAAACGTGGCCGCTGAGTTTGCTGCATGGGGGCTGATTCGCAAACACTCCGGGGCGATCCGGAGCTCCATAGTCCTTTAAAGTGTGCGTAATAAATTGTAGCACAATCAATCACTCACGAGGCGAGAAGAGATGAAGACAATCGATGGCTTTATTACGCAGACTTGTTCCCCAGCAGCTCGGTTACAGAATGTGGCAGCTGGGAGAACCCGGGTTCTTATACTCCGCCTTACTGTGTGGAGCCAGCAGGCAGCAAATCCAATCAGGACCCAGTGTCTGCGAATCACTTGGTACCGTACTACTGGGCAGAAGCTGTGGCTGCCCGCAAGTTTCGGGGAGCGAGCACACGGAACTTCTAATCCGGAATGCCTTCGTAGCAGGTATGAGCTCCTCAGAGATCCGCCAAAGACTCTTAGAAAAGGGCACCCTGGGACTGAGAGAGGCATGGGCCCTGGCAGGGTCCATGGATGTTGCCTCCATAAACACACAGTCCTATGCGCCCGACCGCTCGGCGGCCCCCTGGGCTGCGTGGTAACCCATAGCGGCAGCCCCACTGACCTTCCCTGTGTCCCTGCAGGCCTGCACTGTAAGACGGCCCACTAACTCCGTCGGGCCCCGCTGTTTCTTCTGTGGGCAGGCGAAGCATCCCCGCACCCGCTGTCCGGCCCCCACCTCCACCTGCAAAGGGTGCGGAAAGAAGTGCCATTTTGTGGGGGTCTGCGAGGCACGAGCGGTGGCCGCGGTCTCCAGCGACTCCGGACCGCTGCGGCAACCTTCCCTTCGGGCCCCAAGTGGCCAGCATTCACCGCCACCCCCCATCCTAGGGCCACGTCTGAACCACGGGCGCGGCCATCTTGCCCCTCGGACACCACGCTGGACGGATGGGTGCCGCCATTTTGTCCATCCCCGCCACCATTTTGTCCATCCCCGATCACCATGTGCGATCCATGGGAGACACCATCTTGGATGGGGACCCAGGCCCCCAGCACGGCCGACTACACGCTGCCCGATCACAACCCGCAACTGCTCCATCTGGCCTCGGTGACACTGGACCAAAATCAACCTCGGACACTCGCAACAGCAACGACGACGGTCTTCATCAACGGCCACGAGATGTCTTGCCCGATCGACTCTGGGAGCACGGAGAGCTTTATACACCCCGACACGGTAAGGCGCTGTTCACTTGTTACCCACCCTGTAAACCAAAGAATCTCCCTGGCCTCCGGGTCACACTCGGTGGAGATAAAGGGGTTCTGCCTAGCAAACCTCACTGTCCAAGGCAGGAAATTCAACAAGTTCCGCCTTTATGTCCTGCCGCATCTCTGCGCGGCTACACTCCTGGAGTTGGACTTCCAATGTAACTTGCAAAGCCTGACCTTCAAATTCGGTGGCCCAATACCTCCCCTTACTGTCTGCGACCTCGCGACCCTTAAGGTCGACCCGCCTTCCCTGTTTGCGAACCTCACCCCGGATTGCAAACCCGTCGCCACCAGGAGCAGACGGTACAGTTCCCAGGACCGGACCTTCATCAGGTCAGAGGTCCAAAGGCTGCTGAGGGATGGGGTCATCGAAGCGAGCAACAGTCCCTGCAGAGCTTAAGTAGTGGTGGTAAAGGCCGGGGAGATACATAGGATGGTCATTGACTACAGTCAGACCATCAACAGGTTTACGCAGCTGGATGCATACCCTCTCCGTCGCATATCCGACCTGGTGAACAGGATCGCGCAATACAAGGTTTTCTCCACGGTGGATCTCAAGTCCGCTTACCATCAACTACCCCTCCGCACTAGTGACCGCAAGTACACTGCCTTTGAAGCAGATGGGTGGCTCTACCAATTTTTAAGGGTTCCCTTGGGTGTCACTAATGGGGTCTCGGTCTTCCAACACGAGATGGACCGAATGGTTGACCAGTACGGCTTATGCGCAACATTCCCATATCTTGATAATGTCACCATCTGCGGCCATGACCAGCAGGACCACAACACCAACCTCCGGAAATTTCTCCAGACCGCGAATATCCTTAACTTAACGTATAAGAAGGATAAATGCGTATTTAGCACTGACCGCCTAGCCATCCTCGGCTACGTGTTGCGAAATGGAGTTATAGGCCCCGACCCTGAACGCATGCACCCCCTTATGGAATTCCCCCTCCCTCACTGCCCCAAGGCCCTGAAGCGCTGCCTAGGGTTTTTCAGTTATTACGCACAGTGGGTCCCTAATTACGCAGACAAAGCCCGACCCCTAATCCAGTCCACAACCTTCCCCCTGTCGACGGAGGCCCACCAGGCCTTCTGCCGCATCAAAGCAGACATTGCAAAGGCCACGATGCGCGCCATCGACGAGTCCCTCCCCTTCCAGGTCGAGAGCTATGCGTCCGACGTAGCTCTGGCGGCCGCCCTCAACCAAATGGGCAGACCCGTGGCCTTCTTCTCACGTACCCTCCATGCTTCCGAAATTCGCCATTCCTCGGTCGAAAAAGAGGCGCAAGCCACAGTAGAAGCTGTGCGACATTGGAGGCATTCCCTGGCTGGCAGGAGATTTACTCTCCTCACTGACCAACGGTCGGTGGCGTTCATGTTCGATAATGCCAAACGGGGCAAAGTAAAGAACGACAAGATCTTACGGTGGAGGATAGAACTCTCCACCTACAACTACGAGATTTTGTACCGTCCTGGGAAGCTAAACGAGCCTTCCAATGCCCTGTCCCGCGGCACGTGTGCCACCGCACAAGTGGACCACCTCCGAGCCCTCCACGAGGACCTCTGCCACCCGGGGGTCACTCGTTTTTTCCACTTCATTAAGACCCGCAACCTGCCCTACTCCATCGAGGAGGTCAGGACAGTCACCAGGGACTGCCAAATCTGCGCGGAGTGCAAACCGCACTTCTACCGGCCAGAGAGGGCGCACCTGATAAAGGCTTCCCGCCCCTTTGAACGCCTCAGCATGGACTTCAAAGTCCCCCTCCCCTCCACCGACCGCAACATGTACTTCCTGAACATGATTGACGAGTACTCCCGGTTCCCTTTCGCCATCCCCTGCCCAGACATGACCACAACCACCGTCATCAAGGCCCTCCAGGGTATCTTTACACTGTTCGGTTTCCCCACGTACATACACAGTGATAGGGGGTCCTCCTTTATGAGCGACGAGCTGCGTCAATTCCTGCTCAGCAAGGGCATCGCCTCGAGCAGGACGACCCGTTACACCCCCCGTGAAAACGGGCAGGTAGAGAGGGAGAACGGAACATGCTGGAAGACTGTTCTACTGGCCCTATGGCCCAGGAATTTCCCAGTCTCCCGCTGGCAAGAAGTCCTCCCAGTGGCCCTCCACACCATCCGGTCGCTGCTCTGTACAACCACAAATCAGACACCTCATGAACGTCTCCTTGTTTTCCCCAGGAAGTCCTCCTCCGGGACCTCGCTCCCAACCTGGCTAGCGACACCCGGACCCATCCTGCTTTGGAAGCACGTGCGGGCACACAAGTCAGACCTTTTGGTCGAGAGGGCCCACCTGCTGCACGCTAACCCCCAGTACGCCTACGTGGCGTTCCCTGACGGCTGGCAAGATACAGTCTCCCTCCGGGACCTGGCGCCTGCCGGAACCCCACGCGCACCCAAACCATTACCCACCCCCCCCCACAGCACCTCACTGGAGGTCAGTCCTCCCGCCACTCTTGCCTAGGCCAACCCACCCACCGACGCCCCCTACAGGCGCACCCCTCTCGGCCCAACCATTGCCCCCACCAGCGCCGTCTAGGGGTGACGAAGCTGCCATGGACGACGAAGCCATGCTCCCGGAGTCGCAGACGCACGGACCCCCTCCAGAATCACCACCAAAGCCCAGACGATTCAGGAGGACGACCAGGCCACCCGACCGACTGATTGTTTCACTGTAACTATAACGTAAACGTACACTGACGTAAACGTATATATCTTCCACGCTTGTCAAATATTCTCGACAACTCTGTAAAGAGGTATCACGGTACCTCCGTATCTGATCATACCATGTGGATGCAATTGTAACCACCGGCCACCACCTCCGCTGGACTTTTTTTTTAACAGGGGGTGAATGTGGTATTATCAGGTATTACAGTACCCAAGAGGCCGAAGATCATTGGTTAAACCTAGGAGTTTACCATTGGCTGTTGGTATGTAGCTCCGCCTTGACAGGCGGGGTATAAGAACCGGTGCCGTCCCAACAGCCCTCACTTTCTGGAGCGAAGCTGCTGGGGAACAGTTCTAGTCGATTAAAGCCTTCAGTTATGTTACAACCTCGTCTTTGAGTATAATTGATCGTGCATCAATCTGGAAATGTTAATACATGATTAGTTAATGTGCAATCAGTACAGTCAGATGATCACTAGATGGCAACACTTTAAAAAAAAATTAAGAGTACCCAATTCATTTTTTCCAATTAAGGGGCAATTTCAATCCACCTAACCTGCACTCCTTTGTGCTTTGGGGGCGAAACCTATGCAAACACGGAGAATGTGCAAATTCCGCACGGACAGTGACCCAGAGGCGGGATCGAACCTGGGACCTCGGCGCTGTGAGACTGCAGTGCTAACCACTGAGCCACCGTGCTGTCCCCTCAATGGTAACACTAACAGGAATTATATTAGGAATTTCCTGCTCTTTCTTAGTGTTAGTGTGTGTGTATTGCAGCTGGAGGGTAGACGTGACCAGCTCAGAGTGTAGTGTATGATATTAATTGTTAATTCAATCTAATCTGAGTTAATTCTATTACTAGTCAAAGTATTAAAGTAAAATAACTCACAAGTATATTATTTTGTTACTCAATAAATAATTTGTCACCAACTGGAAGACTTCGACTGTTTATCATCAAGTTAAATACAACTCGGCAAGACAAATGAGTAATATTTATATTACATTTCTGTAATACAATAACCCCCAGTGATGTTTTGACTCCTGGGCAACAGGGGCCATCCGTTGTGGTCATGGCTGATGATACCTATCCGGAGCCCCCAGGACCTACGCAGAGACCCGCTACAACGAAGCCCAGGCTGCAACTAGCGGCGTGACCAAGTGGTGCTTCAGCCTCCTGACGATGCATTTAGGTTCCTGGACCACTTTAAACGGGCCCTCCAATATAGCACTGGGGGAGGCCTGCTGCAATCTACACAATATCGCACAGCAGAGGCGCGATGTGCTGGAAGAGGGAGATGAACTCCAGGCCTCATCTGATGAGGAGGATGTGAAAGACCCCCCCCCCCCCCCCCCCCCGCAACCCACTCCGTGATTCCCAAGTGCCTCACTGTGGTAGTATGTATTGGGGGTCATGTGGGACTGGAAGCCCTAATGTCATTGGCTGACAGATCCCGGGTCCTGGTTGGCCGTTGACCTCTAGCTCCGCCCTGAAGGCGGAGTATAAGAAGCCGGAGTCCTCCCCCGCAGGCCAGTCTACTATTGAGCTGCGGGGGAACAGACACGCTTAATAAAGCCTCATCGACTTCACTCTATTCGTCTCACGGAGTCTTTGTGCGCTACAATTTATTAAGCGTGCCTAAAAAGGACTATGGAGCTCAGGATCATTCCGGAATGCCTGAGGATCAGCCCCCACGCAGTGAACGCGGCAGCAGCCTTCAAGCACTGGCAGACTTGTTTCGAGGCCTACCTCAGAACGGCCACCGGCCGGGTCACAGAGGACCAAAAACTACAGGTCCTGCACTCGAGGGTGAGCACGGAGATCTTCTCCCTCATCGAAGACTCGGAGGATTTCCAGACGGCGTTCGCAGCACTGAAAAGTCTCTATGTCCGCCCAGTTAACCAAATCTACGCTCGCTACCAGCTCGCGACGAGACGGCAAGGTCCCGGAGAATCGATGGACGAATTCTACGCTGCTGATTTTGGGACGAGCCTGCAGCTGCCCTTCGGTGAACGCAAATGAACACACGGACATGTTAATGCGCGATGCTTTTGTGGCAGGTATGAATTCCTCCCAAATCCGCCAAAGATTTCTAGAAAGAGAGTCGCTAGGACTCTCAGAGGCCCGGGCCCTAGCAGCTTCCCTAGACGTGGCCGCGCGTAATACCCGCGCCTACGGCCCCGACCGCGTGGCAGCCCATTGGGCTCCGTACGTACCCGTCGCGACAAACCCACCCCCCCCCCGGACACCCCACAGGCTTTGCGGTCCAAACGCCGAGTCACACCGGGGGCGCCCGCTGTTATTTCTGCGGCCAGGCGAAACACCCCCGGCAGCGCTGCCCGGCCGGCGCAGCTATCTGCAAGAGCTGCGGGAAAAAGGGCCATTACGCGGTTGAGTGCCGGTCCCGCGAGGTCGCCGCTGTCCCGGGAGAACAGGGAGCTCTGCAAGCCGTTTACGCGCCCCAACCCTCCCAGCACGCCATGTACGACCCGCAGGCGCAGCCGCTCTGGGTCCCGACCACCGCGGTCCCGGGAGAACAGGGAGCCCTGCAGGCCGCTTACGCTCCCCAAGCCCCCTCCCCTTACCCCATGTATGACCTGCCGGCGCTACCGCTTTGGGTCCCGGCCACCACTCTCCATGGTGAGGGAGCTCCGCGCGGTCCTAGCGCTCCCCAGCCCCCCCCAGCGCCCCATGTGCGACCCGCAGATGCCGCCATTTTGGGTCCCGGCCACCACGAGGGGAGGAAGGGCGCCGCCATCTTGGACCGCCCCAGACCTGTACAACGCGTGGGGGCGGCCATTTTGTCCACCCCCGTCGCCATCTTGTGACCCACCAGACACGTGCGATGTATGGGGCGGCCATTTTGTCCATCCCCGACGCCATCTTGGACGGCAACAACGGAACCCACTCCACTACTACAACCACGTCTCGCTTCAATTACGCTCGATCAAGCTCGGCCCCGGACACTCCAGACGACGACGACAACGGTGCTAATAAACGGCCACGAGACGCCATGCCTAGTCGACTCCGGGAGCACGGAGAGCTTTATCCACCCCGACACGGTAAGACGCTGTTCCTTGACCACCTATCCCAGTGCACAAAAGATTTCCCTAGCTGCAGGATCCCACTCCGTACAGATCCAAGGATTCTGCATAGTTACCCTAACGGTGCAGGGGAGGGAGTTCAAAAACTACAAACCAAACGTCCTTCCCCAACTCTGTGCCCCCACCTTGCTGGGATCAGATTTCCAATGCAATCTACAGAGCCTTACGTTCAAATTCGGCGGCCCAATACCCCCACTCATTATCTGCGGCCTCGCAACCCTCAAGGTGCAACCCCCGTCCTTGTTTGCGAACCTCACCCCGGATTGCAAACCCGTCGCCACTAGGAGCAGACGGTACAGCGCCCAGGACCGGACCTTCATTCGGTCCGAAGTCCAGCGGCTACTAAAGGAGGGCATAATCCAGGCCAGCAATAGTCCCTGGAGAGCGCAGGTGGTAGTAGTGAAGACAGGGGAGAAACAAAGGATGGTCATAGACTATAGCCAGACCATCAACAGGTACACACAACTAGACGCGTACCCCCTCCCCCGCATATCCGACATGGTCAATCGGATTGCCCAATATAAAGTCTTCTCCACCGTGGACCTCAGGTCCGCCTACCATCAGCTCCCCATCCGCCCAAGTGACCGCAAGTACACAGCGTTCGAGGCAGACGGGCGATTATACCATTTCCTAAGGGTCCCTTTTGGCGTCACAAACGGGGTCTCGGTCTTCCAACGGGAGATGGACCGAATGGTTGATCAACATGGGTTGCGGGCCACGTTCCCGTATCTCGACAATGTAACCATCTGCGGCCACGACCAGCAGGATCACGACGCCAACCTCCAAAAATTCCTCCAGACCGCCAAAGCCTTGAACCTCACGTACAACGAGGACAAGTGTGTTTTTAGCACCAATCGGCTAGCCATTCTGGGCTACGTAGTGCGCAATGGGATAATAGGCCCCGACCCCGAACGTATGCGCGCCCTCATGGAATTTCCCCTCCCGCACTGCCCAAAAGCCCTGAAACGCTGCCTGGGGTTCTTTTCATACTACGCCCAGTGGGTCCCCCAGTACGCAGACAAGGCCCGCCCCCTAATACAGACCACGACCTTCCCTCTGTCGACAGAGGCTTGCCAGGCCTTCAGCCGCATCAAAGCGGATATCGCAAAGGCCACGATGCGCGCCATCGACGAGTCCCTCCCCTTCCAGGTCGAGAGCGACGCCTCCGACGTAGCTCTAGCAGCCACCCTTAACCAAGCGGGCAGACCCGTGGCCTTTTTCTCCCGGACCCTCCACGCCTCAGAAATCCGCCACTCCTCAGTGGAAAAGGAAGCCCAAGCCATAGTGGAAGCTGTGCGACATTGGAGGTATTACCTGGCCGGCAGGAGATTCACTCTCCTCACGGACCAACGGTCGGTAGCCTTCATGTTCGATAATGCACAGCGGGGCAAAATCAAAAACGACAAGATCTTAAGGTGGAGGATCGTGCTCTCCACCTTCAACTATGAGATTTTGTATCGTCCCGGAAAGCTGAACGAGCCGTCCGATGCCCTATCCCGCACATGCGCCAACGCACAAATTAACCGCCTCCAATCCCTCCACGAGGACCTCTGCCACCCGGGGGTCACTCGGTTTTTCCACTTCATCAAGTCCCGCAATCTCCCATACTCTTTAGAGGAGGTCCGTACAGTCACAAGGGACTGCTACATCTGCGCGGAATGCAAACCGCATTTTTTCAGGCCGGATGGAGCGCACCTGATTAAGGCTTCCCGCCCCTTTGAACGCCTCAGTCTCGATTTCAAAGGGCCCCTCCCCTCCACCGACCGCAACGCATATTTTCTTAATGTGGTGGACGAATACTCCCGCTTCTCTTTTGCCATTCCCTGCTCTGACATGACCGCGGCCACAGTCATTAAAGCCCTGAACAGCATCTTCACACTGTTCGGTTACCCCGCATACGTCCACAGCGACAGGGGGTCCTCTTCCATGAGTGACGAGCTGCGCCAGTTCCTGCTCAGTAAGGGCATAGCCTCAAGCAGGACAACCAGCTACAACCCCCGGGGGAACGGGCAAGTAGAGAGGGAGAACGGCACGGTCTGGAAGGCCGTCCTACTGGCCCTACGGTCCAGGGACCTCCCAGTTTCACGGTGGCAGGAGGTCCTCCCGGACGCTCTCCACTCCATCCGGTTGTTATTATGTACGAGCACTAATCAAACGCCTCATGAGCGTCTCCTTGTCTTCCCTAGGAGGTCCTCCTCTGGAACGTCGCTGCCGACCTGGCTGGCGGCCCCAGGACCCATCTTGCTCCGAAAGCATGTGCGGGCACATAAGGCGGACCCGTTGGTCGAAAGGGTTCACCTCCTCCACGCGAACCCGCAGTACGCTTACGTGGAGTACCCCGACGGCCGACAGGACACGGTCTCCCTGCGGGATCTGGCGCCCGCCGGCAACACAC
The DNA here is from genome assembly GCF_047496885.1 of Scyliorhinus torazame. Taxonomy (NCBI): domain Eukaryota; kingdom Metazoa; phylum Chordata; class Chondrichthyes; order Carcharhiniformes; family Scyliorhinidae; genus Scyliorhinus; species Scyliorhinus torazame. The sequence goes on along the minus strand of NC_092712.1, from coordinate 200,567,039 downwards.
ACACCCGCCCGACACCATTCACCCAACCCCCCCCCCTTCCTGCCACCGCCGCACCCCGCGACCGCCCCCTTCCCAGGAGGATCGGTTCCCCTCCCCTCAGGCCCGACCAAGAATAAAGCCCAAGCTGAAACCGTAAGGCTCCCGGAGACGACAACAACGGTACAAGCACCACCACCACCACCGGGGCCGAGGCGATCGACACGGACGACCAGACCGCCCGACCGACTCGTGGCGTCGATCTAAATCAAATATGGACTTTTTCACAAGAACATTTTGCTTTTCTCCTTATACCCTCTGTAAATAGTTGAAACAGGACAAAATTGTACAGTACTGTATTGCCATGTGAATGTTTTTTTTCCTCCCAGGACCAGCTCTGTAAACCCTTACCACCATACGAAGCATCACCCCGCCGGGTTCAATTTTGACAAGGGGTGAATGTGGTAATATGTATTGGGGGTCATGTGGGACTGGAAGCCCTAATGTCATTGGCTGACAGATCCCGGGTCCTGGTTGGCCGTTGACCTCTAGCTCCGCCCTGAAGGCGGAGTATAAGAAGCCGGAGTCCTCCCCCGCAGGCCAGTCTACTATTGAGCTGCGGGGGAACAGACACGCTTAATAAAGCCTCATCGACTTCACTCTATTCGTCTCACGGAGTCTTTGTGCGCTACACTCACTACAGGGTGCGGGCCCTGAGCTGGCAGTAACAGTGGATCTGGTCCATGGATGGAGGATGATGACAACCCGCTCTGCGATGAGCTCTGAGCTCTGGTGCTCTACATCGTTTGGTAACTTTTGACTCCTGCCCATGGTTGCACTGTCCACCTGGGTGATCCCAGAATGGGGCTGGTTAATCCATCACATGGTCCCATCGAAACCTTGGGTGATGGATGTGGGGACGGTGGGCGGTGAGTGGGGGTAATTTGGGGTTGAGGAGGGAGGGAGGGGTACTGGGGTGATGTTTGGTGTCCAACCTGGGGGCCCTAGCCTGTGCCCACCACCAACAACGCCCATCCCTCTGCAGCCAGCCCAACCCATCCCTCACATCCTTCTGAAAGAGCACTTATGTAGCGTGAAACTTCTGTGCACAGGTGTTTATTTAGAACATAACAGGTGAACATCTCTATAACAGTTTGTGTCCTAGCCCCTAACGCTATCTTGTGTGCTGCACCTGTGCCAACATTAAAAACAATAATTTTAGAGTACCCAATTCATTTTTTTCAATTAAGGGGCAATTTGTATTGCCAATTTCTGGGTTGTGGGGGCAACACCCATGCAGACACGGGGAGAATGTGCAAACTCCACACGAACAGTGACCCAGAGCCTTGGACCTGAGCACCGTGAGGCAGCAGTGCTAAACCACTGCGCCACCGTGCTGCCCACCCCGTGCCAACTTAACTGGTGTCTACTTTTCTTGCCTTACAGGCCCTAATGATACATCTAGGTGGTTCCCCAGGCGCTTCCCGGGGTGGACCCTATAGCGGTGGAGCCTGCCCCATCAGGAGTAGAGGTGGCCTGCTGCGATTCCCGCCCTTTGACCTGGGACGGCTTTGACGGCCGTCCCCTGAAGCGACCAAGCCTGGATGGGCACGGCAGTGTCTCGGGGATGTGGTGGCACTCTGCTCTGCCCACTGCCTATCGGTTGTGCCAGGAACAGGAGAAAGGAAGGGGAGGGGAGAATCCGCAGCGCTGTGGTTTTCCAGCACCTCCCTGGCAGGAGTCATCGGCACAGGGCCCGACCACCACCTCGTCCCTCGGGGTGCCTGATGGCCCCCGGGCTACTCCTTGGGAAAGGGCTGCGGGCCACTCCCGTCTCAACCAGGGTTTCCATGCTCATGGCCATGGAGCACAGGGACTGTGCCTCCTCCCTCTGGGACTATCTCCGGTCAGCCAGCGCCTGGGCAATGCCTGTTGTGACTGGGCCATGCTCTGGAGCGCCGTTGCAATGTCCAGGTATCCCTGGTACATGGCTGCCTGTGACAGGGCAGCTCTGTCCTGTGTCCCGGTCACCACCCGCACTTGAGTGCCCCAAGCCTTGGACAACCTGAGCCATGGCCGATGTCTTCGCCCCCCAAGGCCTCTACGTCTGACGCGATGCATGCGGTGTTGGCCTGGATGGCGTGCCTGGTCAGCAACATCTCCTGCAGAGGGTTGGAGTCCTCTAACTGCACCTGCGGGTGCTGCATACTGGCTGACAGCTCCTCGTATCATCACTGGCTCTGTGTCTGCTTCTACATTATCGATGGGACCACCGTTTCGAGAAGCCCATGACCCATCTGGATGGCAGCTAGTCCCTGGGGTCGGGCCATCTTATGGGGTTCTTACCTCTACCTGATGGACTGGATGAACTGTGTGGTGTGCACCAGATAGTGCCTCAGGAGCCTTTTCATTAAATTGTCCAACCGAGGTGAGTGTCTCTGGGATGGTGGAGGGTGTTTTCCATCACAGCCATTGAGTGATTCGAATGGACTACACATAATGCGGTTATGTGTGGCCTTCTCCAGGGAGGGGAGGGGAGACAGAAAGTGCACAGTGTTAGGCAGTTGGAGACGTGTAACGCAGGGGGTGGGAAGCTGGTAACCTTTTGTGGCCAGGGCACCTGGCCGTGGTGGGTGGTATGAGTGCTGGAATGTGGTGCAGGGTGGGGTGCTGCCGACTGATGGCGGGTGTTGTTCAGTCGCTCTCCCGGAGTGGGGGTGGGTGGGAGGTTTATGTGTATGTGGGACGGGGGTTGGTGCCAGGGGCACAGTGCTGCCTACCAGGCTGTCCTGCGGAGGTTGTGCAGCTTCCTCTGGCACTGCCCTCTGGTCCTGGCGGTGGGGCCCATGGCGCTCACGACATCTGCCACCTGCGCCCAGGCCCGATATACGGGGTGGGTGGCAGAATCCTTCCCACCCTGGGGAATGTGGTGGCCCGCCTCCCCTCCATGGCGTCCAGCAGGGTCTCGAGCTCTGCATCCCTGAATCAGCATGCCGCTCTTCGTGCTGCCTACTTGTTGGCTGGGTTGAGTGTGGGTGGGAAGTGGAGTGCTAATATGCAGCTGCCAATTGTCAGCCTTTCGAGTGGCAATCCCGAACCCGTCGAATCAGACTCCATTTTCCATTCGAATCACTCGAGTTCCAGGTGGCACCAGCGCTAGTCCAATGACGAATCATGAATTGCTCCGGGACCGGCACCAGTTTATTTGTCATAGAAGTCCACCATTCAGTCCCGGCATCAACACTTAGGGTGCGCTTTCCCAAAAGGGAACAAAGTCCCCGAGTGAGCGCATTTAGCTGCGTGTTTCCCGGCACTCGCAGTGCAGAGAATCACATGACTATTCAATGACTCGTGTACACCTGAACAGGAAACGTGCGACCGAGGCCGTACATAGCCCCGCTTTTTATAATGGGAACTCCCCGTTGTAGTGAGAGATCGGGACGCCATTTCTAAATGGCGTTCTGATCTCCCAGGCCCCAAAAGGTACCCCTGTCCTTGCTCCCAGCCCGAACACAATATGGGAGGGGTCTCATGGCATTGCTATTCACCTTGGCAGTGCTAATCTGGTACCTTGGCAGTGGCCCTGCCAGCTGGCAGTGCCATCTGAGCATTTTGGCAGTGCCAGTCTGGCACTCAGGTGGCACCAGCAGTGCCATTGCACCACCCTGCCAAAAGGGCATGCAGTGGGGGGGGGGGGCTATGATCCCCTTGGAGACCCCCACAACTGCCGTACCATCTGATCCCCATTTGCAGTGACCAGTACCAAATGGTGCTCGCCCGAGGTCTCTTGAGGCGAAGGGATTGAATCCCAAAGACTCAGGTGCCTCGAGAATCTGCGCAGACTGAGGCTTACTGCCTCGCGTTAATATGCAGGTTTTCTAAAACGTTATTCCGCCCATTGTGGCTGGAATTCCCCTTGCAACATTTCGCGAGGTTGCCTTGAATCTCGTTAGGTTGAAGCCAGGTAGGTCCCAGGAGTGGGGCCTCACGGCTTTCAGTGCCCATGCTGTAGCTTCTGTAGCTTCGAGGTATAGTTGGAATCATTGTTTAAAGATTTTCCAGTTCCCACCGAGGTTGCCGGTGATGTGGAGTGGCGGGGGTGGGCAGACGCTGTCCATACTACCGGATGGCTGATTGCTGGTCGAAGGCAGATCGCTTGAAGGTAGGTCTATTAAACTCTAACATCGCATACAGGTACCATGATGTGTTGGGTACTCTGGATCTGTGGAGACTGCGTTTACCTTAGCAGTAACATAGACAGGCTACCAACACTTGTAATAGTACAACTCTATTTTATTTAACTACGAGCTGTTAAACATACTTGCACGGTGGGTCGACACTATGTTAGATTGACTGAAGACCTATGCCTAACCTGACCAGCCTATACTGCTAGAAAATGGTGGATGTTTGTGCTACTGATTGCGGGCTCTGTCTCTCTCAGAGGCTGCATCCTGAATGAGCGGGAAAACTAGTGCCCTCTGTCTTTATAGTGACCGTGCACTAACTGGTGATTGGCTGCTGTGTTGTGTTTGTTGATTGGTCTTGCAGTGTGTCAGTCAGTGTGTGTCACTCCACCATCATATGCTGATGTGTATATTATGACACTCCCCTCTACGCCTTCTGCCACATATCTTGAATCTGTGTCCCCTGGTTCTAGAATTCTCCACCAAGGAAACAATTCTATCCTGTCCACCCTATCTCTTCCTCTCATAATTTTGTACACCTCAAGTCACCCCTCAGCCTTCTTTGTTCCAAGGAAAATAACTCCAATCTCTCCGTGTAGTCACACTTTTCTAGCCCTGGCAACATTCTTGTAAATTTATTTATTTTCTGTCCCATCTCAACCAGGCCAGGCTTGGAAACTACAACATCAGGATTGTGTGTCCTGTCATGCATGGGGACTTGCAGTCAACACAAATTGAACAGAAGGCAGCATCGATCGAATGTGGTGACTCAAGTTGCACATCAACACTGCTGCTCTCCAATAGATTGGCCGGATTAATGCATGAGGCCAATTATACCTTTTACTGGTATGGCAAAATTACAGATGACCACCGTGAATCTGGAGTGAGCTTTCGTGTCAACAACAGGCTGACACAGATGGGTGAGATGTTTGTCGTGACCTCTGAATGTCTCATATCTCTTCATTTATCATCAGGCGGAGGTTTTGGCATTATCATCCGTACTTATGCCAAGATTACACCTTGTATGCCGAAGACAAAGCTTACTTCTATAACACTCTTGTGCTGTTCTGGAGTAAATGTGCATGAAGAAAATTTAGTTCTCCTGGGGCATTTTAAAACAAGAGTTGGACCAGTAGTTTTCATGGCAAATATGCTTCAGTCATCATGGTGTTGGCAAATGAACAAAAATGGACAGCTGCTACTGACGAAGCATGGAAGTCACTGACCAATCATCTACGAAGCTGCAGTAAACACATTTGATAAAGAAAAAATCTGGAACAAAAATTGGTTTGAGACACATCTTGCAGGAATGACTCTTTCATTGAAAGCGAAAAGCATAGCTCACCTGGCTGAGAACTTGATTTCCTTACCCTAAAGCATGTGACAGTCTCATGCTAGCAAGGTAGTTGTGCCGAAGACAGCAAGGTACAGTGCCAACAAGTACTGGATTCATCTCTGAGAAGAAATACAAATTGCTAATAATAATGAGAATTGTTGTGCATTGTATGATCTCATATCTTGGACTTACTTACTGTGCAATACACAAGGCATTAATCACTCATTGGGGATTGGGTCAATATGTTAGGTGCACAGAACTGATTAATCTATGAGTCTCAAAAGCATAAAGGTAATCTGTTGGTACACCAAAGTCGTGGAATGATAATTTTGTCTGGAGGTTTCTTTAATTGCTCACAGTGTTCTGTGGAATGATCACTCTTGGATGTTATTCCTGGTTGCACTTGGGACCTTGTCCTAGATGCAAGAGGACAGTATGGTGGTTGAGGAACTGGAATGGATCTGATTTGTCTTGGTTGTGCCTCACCATTGCGTCTTTTTGTGTAATGTCTTTCTGGACCTTGATTCTGAATAAATCCTTGTCACCTTTGTTGTGGGCCAGGGTTTAGAGAACCCCAAAGTGTATCATGGAGTTCATCTGACTCATAACTTTGAATAGATTCTGGTTATGGGGAGTACAAGGGCCCACTTTACAGGTGTGATGCAACAGAGAACTAAAAGTATGTTTAAACAAAAAAACAATGTTTATTTATGAAACCAGTTAACACTTTATAAACCCACAGTAAACACCTTAACAACTATCAACACCAATCATCCCCACAGATACAATATTCTATAAGTAACCCTTAATCTTTCCTTACAACATCCATAAGACAAAAGACCCTTTTTAACACAGCGATCAGGTTTAAATTCTCCACTGAGAGCAGTTATCACTTTGAAATCATCCAAATGATCTGGAGACAGTCTTTAGATTGCAGAGAGATTCTTATACAGCTGCTTGCTTTTCCTGCAGCCATCCAGCTCTCAAAATGAAACCAAAAACCCAAAGACACACGCCAGCTTTTGTTCAAAGCGACAGTGAAAGACAGCCAGCCCAGCTCCACCCAGACTCTGACATCACTGCAGCTATTTGATAAATACCCATTTCTTAAAGGTACATCCACTACAGCTATTTAATAAACACCCATTTCTTAAAGGTACTCTCACATGACACCTTGGTCTGGTTGACATGTACCTTCTGTCGGATCCTGTATGTAAACTTGTTGTCTCAACTGTATACTTGTCAATTCTCTACCTGCATTTCTATTGTGCACATAGGTCATCTCCTTGAATCTGGACATATTCCAGCTCTGGAATGAATAGAACTGAAGAAATTGATCTGCTGCACTTTGAGGTCACATTTCAGGCTATTGAACACCAATCCATTATGACAAGCTGCATGTACCAATAAATGCAGATTGTGGCCATGGTCTTTGTTCTTCCCATGACAGCTACATCATCTGTGATACAATGCATCCCAGTACATGCACTCCATGTGAACTTTAAAGAGATCCTTTCGAAGAGATGTGCTTATAAGGAACCATGCTTGGCACCGAGCATGGTGGCCCTGTCTGCACTGCAGCCCCTGCCCCGCATAACCCCCCCTCCCCCATGACCGTACACATCCCCTCTGACCCTGGCGCCCGTCCTGCTGCCAGGTGTACCAATTACCAATGGCTTTTGCTATCCATGCCTGCAGGGGCTACTGCAGCAGCTGCCCTTGGTTGGGCTGCCCTTGGTTGGGCACCCTTGCTTCGAAGGGTGGCGGTTGGTTGGGTGGGAGGGTGGGTTGGTGAGACGGGGTTCTGAGGGGCGGCGGGTGGTGGAGTAGGGGACTCATGTGGCCGGTGGAACTCTGCACAACCAGGGGACATGGAGGGCGGTTAGTGGGTGCGCAGCAAGATGGCTGCTTTGCAGACCTTGGCAATGGCGGTCCACGCCTGGGTGCCCCGGTGCTGTGGGGGTCATCCTGACCCCACGGCTCATCCTTTGGTCACCCCCTGCTGCCCCCCGTACCTGGCAGAGGTCCCCCAGCCAGCAGGACGATCAGCCCACAGTCGTTTCTCTGCATATCCTACCTGCTCTCTCTCCTTTATCGGCCAAGGCACCTGTTTCTCAATATTAAAATTGCCTTTGCTGATTTTGCCATCGGCTGACAGAGAATCCCTCCCATTCTGTTATTTTGAGGTTGCAATTATTTTGATAGATTGAGCGGAGCCAGTTGATGTAGTACAGTTTCAATTCCAAAAGGCATCAGCAAGGTGTCACATAAAAGGTCAATGTGCAAGATAAGAGCTCATAGAGTTGGGGGAAGATATTAGTGATGTCTGGAGGATTGGTTAACAGAGAATAAGAGATAATTGTGGCTTTTTTCCGAGAGTGAGGAAGTGCAGGTCCTGGCACAGATCAAGCACCATGTCCTAGACCAAGGTCTCCATGGTGATCACCATCCTACCAGGGTTAACCTCAGTGCGCTGGCATGTTGGTGCAACAAAACAAACTGAACGCAGATGGACACCTCCATCATCCATTCTAATCTGGTCATGGCCTCTGACAACCTTGCCTGATATTCCCTTGTCTTTGTAGCTCCGACATCTCTGTAAGGGCTGAGTTAAGAGGCTTGTCAACTGACTCAAATTCAGCAGTAGCCTGGCCTCCATCAGTCTTCCAAGTGCCAGTGACCTTGGATGTCACTGCCTCTACCTGCTGTGGATCCAGATCTGTGCTTTGTTCATCAGATGGTAACCCAAAGCCTACACTAATACTTGGTCCCACTAAGGTGAGTGTCTCTGCTAAGGTGAGTGTCTCTGCATTGGTGGAGGGTGCGGGTGAACGCTTTGATGGCTCTATATCTGATGGGCCTATAGAATTCTCATTCGAGGTGGGCTGGGAGCCTTGACTGATGGGCTGTCTGCAGATGCCTGCTGGTGCCTGTTTTTTTGATTCATTCTTGGAATGTGAGCATTGCTAGCTAGGCCAGCATTTATTGATTACCCCAAATTACCTTCGAGGAGGTGGTGGTGAACTGCCTTCTTGAACCACTTCAGTCCATATGGTGTCGTTACACCCACTGTGCTGTTAGGGAGGGTGTTCATGATTTTGACTATGCAATAGTGAAGGAACTGAGATAGATTTCCAAGTCTGGATGGTGAGTGGCTTGGAGGGCAACATTTAGGTGGTGGTGTTCGCATGTGTCAGTTGCCATTGTGCTTCTAGATGGTACATAGAACGTAGAATTTGCAGTGCAGAAGGTCATGAGTTTGGAAGGTGCTATCTAAGAAGCTTTAGTGAGTCCCTCTTAAAGAGAGAAGAGATAATGAGTCATTGGCTGAATAGTGACTAATGGTTAAAAGCATTCACAGTTTCTGAAGAGCTGTTAATGGATCCTCACTGGCTTGAGAGATGCCGATGCTCTCAGTGCAGGCATGGAACAATCCTTGCCAACTGGATTCAAATCTAGTGAGTGGCCAGAGCTCAGACATCCCGCGCGGGATTCTCTGACCCTGAGGCTAAGTGTTGATGCCGTCGGAAACGCCGTCGCGTTTCTCGTCGGTGTCAACACGGCCTCAGGATCAGCAATTCTGGCCTCTACCGGGGGCCAGCATGGCACTGAAGCGGCCCACATTGCTCCAGCTGCTGATCCCGGTGTCAACTGGGCGCTGTGGGGTCCGCGCATGCGCAGTGGCTCCCTTCCCCAGGCTGGCCCCGATGCAACATGGCGTAGGACTAAAGGAGGCCCCCAGCCCGAGAAGCCGGCCCACCAATTGGTGGGCCCCGATCGCGAGCAAGGCCACAATGGAGACCCCCCCCCCTCCCCGGGGTCGATCCCCCCTCATCCCCTTCCTGCCCACAGACCGCCCCCGACCCTTCCATGCCGGGTTCCCGCGGCTGAGAGAAGATTACAACGGCGCTGGTGGGACTCGGGTTTTTTCTGTGGCCGCTCGGCCCATCCCAGGCCAAGAATTGGCGGGGCGGCGTAGCATGATTCGTACCGGTCACGAGGTTACTCCGGCCCGGCCCCGGGCTGAGAGAATCCCGCCCCCCATCTCCAGTCTGGGATCTGTCCCTGTTGTTGTGGACTATCTTCTCCCACATACATATGTACAGGCTGTGAGCAGCATGAATGCCAAAGCAGATGATAAGGATAGGAACACAGGAATTAGGAGCAGAAGTAGGCAAGTCAACCCTTCGATCCTGCTCCACCATTCAATCAGATCAAGGATGATCTCTTCCTGGTCTTAAATCCACCTCCCTGCCTGTTCCCCATATCCCTTAAATCCATTTGTTAAAATCAGAAACATATCTATCTCCTTCTTGAAACCATTTAATGATTCAGACTCCACCTCACTGTGGGAGTTCCATAAATTCACCACCCTTTGTGATGAGTAGTTCCTCCTCATCTCAGTTCTAAATCTACCACCTCTCAACCTATATATGTGACCTCTCGTTCTAGATTACCCCACAGGGGGGAAACATTTGGTCTACATTTACTTTATCAATCCTTCTTAGTGTTTTATATATCTCGATCAGATCCCCTCACATTCTTCAAAACTCCAGGGCAGCACTGTGGCGCAGTGGTTAGCACTGCAGTCTCACGGCGCCGAGGTCCCAGGTTCGATCCTGGCTCTGGGTCACTGTCCATGTGGAGTTTGCACATTCTCCCCGTGTTTGCGTAGGTTTCACCCCCACAACCCAAAAGATGTGCAGGGTGGGTGGATTGGACATGCTAAATTGCCCCTTAATTGGAAAAAATGAATTGTGTATTCTAAATTTAAAAAAAAAAATTCTTCTAAACTCCAGCAACTATAAGCCCAAATTGTTTAATTTCTCCTCATACGCCAACCCTTTCACCCCCGGAATCAACCTGGTGAACCTCCTCTGAACTGCCTCCAATGCCACCACATCCTTCCTCAAATAAGGAGACCAAAACTGGACACAATAGTCCAGATGTGGTCTCACCAACACCTTATACAATTGCAACAACACTTCTTGACCGTTGTACTCCAGTCCTTTTGTAATCAACATTAACATTCCATTTACCCTTTTAATTACATGCCGTACCCGCATGCCGACTTTCTGTGATTCGTTAACAATGACACCCAGATCCCTCTGCCCAGACACATTTTGAATCTGCTGTCCATTGAGATAATTTGCCTTTCTTTTTTTTGGCCAAAATGGATAACCTCTCACATACCCACATTAAATTCCATCTGCAAAATCTCCTAGCCTATCTCTATCCATCTGTAAAATCTTTATCTTTTCTTCACTGCCTGCTTTCCCATCTATTTTTGTATCATTCACAAATATTGCTATGCTACAGATCATTTATATAGATTGTAAACATTAAGGCATGAGGACTGACCCCTGTGACACCCCACTAGTTGGCTCGCCTTCCAGAAAAGGACCCATTTATTTATTTTTTAGAGTACCCAATACACTTTTTCCAATTAAGGGGCAATTTAGCGTGGCCAATCCACCTATCCTGCACATATTTTGGATTGTGGGGGCAAAACCCACGCAAACACGGGGATAATGTGTAAACTCCACACGGACAGTGACCCAGAGTCGGGATTGAACCTGGGACCTCGGCGCCGTGAGGCAGCAGTGCTAACCACTGTGTCACCGTGCTGTCCTGTAAAGGACCCATTTATCCCAACCCTCTGTTTTCTGTCAGTCAGCCAATTCTCCATCCAGTCTAGTACTCTACCCCCAATCCACTGTGATCTCACCTTCTGGATCAGTCTTTTATGCTGCTCCTTGTCAAAAGCTTTCCGAAAGTCTAGATATACCACATCACAGGCTCCCCATTATCCATCTTGCTGGTTACTTCCTCAAATAACTCCAGCAAGTTTGTCAAGCATGACTTACCCTTCATCAAACCATATTGACAATGGTGGATTGAGCTTTATCTTTCCAAAGGTTCAGTCATCTTCTCCTTAATGATTGATTCCAGTAACTTCCCCACCACAGATGTCAAGCTGACTTGTCTATAGTTTCCTACTTTTAGCCTCTCTCCCTTTTTGAATTGGGGTGTAACATTAGCATGTTTCCAATCTTCCGAAACTTTTCCAGAATCCAGGAAATTTTGAAATATTATAACAAATACATCTCTGCTTCCACCTCCTTTAAATACACTAGGCCGCAGGCCCGCAGGTCCTGGAGACTTTTCTGCCTTTAATCCCATTAGTTCTTTCAAAACCGTCTCCCTAGTGATGGTTGTTGCACCAAGTTCCTCAGCATTAACTGCAGTTTTTGGAAAATCTTTATTATCGTCTACCGTGAAGACAGAGGCAAAATATCAGTTCAGTGCCTCTGCCATCTCTGTGTTCCACATTATTACCTCAACATTATCGTCTTCTAAAGGGCCAACATTTACTTTTACTGTTCCCTTCTCTTTATATACTTATAGAAGCTTCTGGTGTTGCTCTTTAATGTGATGAGGCTCTATTTATGATCTGATGTTATGTCCCAACAGCGTCGCCAATACTGTGGGTGTTTCTATTTCTTTTACTGAACCACAAGGCTTTCCCATATATCGGTCAAATGACCACACAACCAGTTAGTCAGTTCAAGTTCAAAGATGGTTTATTTACACACAAGGGTTACTTTGACATGCAAGCACAATATACTACAAGTTAAACTACACCTATCAGCTACAATAACCTATACTTAACTTCAGGGCGACCGGCGCTGTACAGATTGATAAGGCCTTTATCTTGATCTCACGTGGCTGGTTTGAAGAAGTGGCTCTGTCTCTGCTGGGCTCATCCATCAGGTAGCGATCGCTGGTCTTGAACTTGGCTATCTGGTCATTATGCTGCAGTTGGGCTGGCACAGGCCGGATCCAAAAGAGGCTGAACACATGGCTGTGTCTCTTTTTATCTCTCTAGGGTTTCACACTCTTTGGGGCGGTCCTTAATCTTGGACCCAATAATTCGGCAGGTTTCAATCACTGCCTTCGATTTTGGCCAATAAAGGTGCTTTGCTGGCTGGGTGGTCCTTAGCGGTCATTGATCTTGGCGGTTGGGCTTTCTCAGTAAAGGGGGGTGGCACCGATCAGTCTGTATCTGTATCGGTTTCTTGAGTGCAGTCCTATTGTTCTGTGGAAATGGGCCATGAGAATGCAAACGAGCGGGGTTTTCAATCAGGTCTTGCTATCTGGGTCGCAAAGTCACACAAGCTCTGTATCTGTCTGAGTCCTGGGTTGGCCACAATTCCCATGGTCCTTTGCAGGTGGCCATCTCAGATGGCTACATCGGTATCAGTGTTTACATTTTCTGTTAGTTTTCTTTTGTTAGCTCTTTTGATTTAATTTTTAGTGAGCCTTTTTCCTTAAAGTTTTCCCAATTCTCCAGCTTACCACCAATGTGTGCAGTATGGTATTCCATAGTTTTTGCCTTTATGTCCTCTTTGACTTGCTTTTTTAGCTACGGAGCATTTTTCTCCCTTTCACAATTCCTCTTCCTCTGACGAATACACATTAATTGAGAGATGTTTAATATCTCCCTGAACATCCACCATTGTTCCTCAACTGTCCGACCCTCAATTATTTGTGCGCAGTCTACCTGGACCAAGCCTCTCCTCAGGCCTGTATAATTACCTCTTCCCAACGCTAAAACTCTAGTATGGCATTCTGTCCTCTCTTGTTCAATCTGGATGCCAGCCTTCTGTGTGTGTTAAGTGGACCCCTCTCAGGGCTGAGGTCATGAGCTGTGCAGGATTTTTTCGGGGCTGGTTTAGCACAGTGGGCTAAACAGCTGGCTTGTAATGCAGAACAAGGCCAGCAGCGCAGGTTCAATTCCCGTACCGGCCTCCCCAGACAGGTTCCGGAATGTGGCGGCTAGGGGCTTTTCACAGTAACTTTATTGAAGCCTGCTTGTGACAATAAGTGATTATTATATTATTATTATTACATGTGACAAGAGATGAAGGTATTAGTGTGTGAGAGAATCAGTGCTGATGTCCCTTGTGCTGGCAGTGTGTGAGATCCCTGTGAACTGTAACCCTGCGAATGCCTGATGGGCTTGTGAGATTGTGAGTCAAGAGTGAGGAGATATTGGACTTTCCCTGGTGGAGCGAATAAGGTAATTCATTATTTTCCTGCACTAGCTGGCACTTTTCCTTTGGGTTCCATTAGCACTGACTGCACTGGTGAAATGCTCCCAAGCCAACATGTATGAGGTTGGTTAACCTCTGTCTCCAATCACGAGGGTCAAGTATTTCCATCGGGTGCTCCCCAGCCTGGAGGCATCCATGTGGCATTTTTAAACTTTGGAGCTGCATGCTTTGCTCGCTTAGGGGCCATTCTACTGATCTGCTGGCATGTCCTGGGCTGCAAAGAGTGAAATGTGTGTGTGGACGTGGTTTAAAGTTGAAATATGAGCCGATGTGGTAACGGTGAGACGGAGCTACCCGAACCTGCATTGCCACGAGATATGACATGCATCATGTTCATGCATACTTAATGAGTTGAAAAGTGCAAATCGTCACAATTGCTGTCAGGTTCCACACAGCCTTTCACATCCACTGCCGCACTTGGCCTTCAGAGCAGAAAATTCCACCCTCAGTGTGTGAATAATACATGGCAGATGGAGCATCATGTTAGAAAATGTGAGGTTATTCACTTCAATATTTTGGATTTGTTTATTGTCACGTGTACCAAGGTACAGTGAAAAGTATTGCTCTGCGTGCAGTTCAGACAGATCATTCAGTACATGAAAAGATAGGAGATGTAAGAAGAGGATCTGTGTGAGAGAGCTTGCAGAGAGTCACCACACTCCAGCTCCTTCTTGCATGTTATGAGAATAGAAAAGTAAAATATATTTTTTAAAAGGCACAAAACATTTTGCTGATGGCCTCAAGCAGTGGACCTGATTTGTCCAATATTTGGTACATTCAGATCTGTTTCAATTCAGAAAAGTGGGGGCATTGGACAAGTTTTAGCCCCCAAGGTGCATATGCAAAGGGTCTGCCATGGACACTTGTCCTGAAACTTCTGACAACAGGATGGTGTCATGATATGCACTCATGCACATAATGAGATACAGACAGGCAGTGACAGACACCCAGTACAGCCAATCAACACACAGGGCAGAACACAACCAATCACCAGGCAGAACACTAGAGGTGGATCTCCCACTATAAAACACACGAGGCATCAGCACTCTGCCTCTTTCCACTGGTGACAACTGTAGTGACAGTCAGGGTGTATATATCAGTTAGCACCTTCTACATGTGGCTCAGAGCTAGTCTGGTATAGTTAGTTATAGTTAGCATGCTTAGATTAGTAGAACTGTGTGCACTGCTCAAGAAGTTCAATAAAGCGTATTGAACTAACATCAAAGTTTGCCGTCTACTTTCAAGTACAACTGCATCTAGTTGCAGTCTGTGTTACCCTAGGGTGACTAACACGACAGGTGGGTTCTGTATTTCTGATGCTGAAAGTGCACATGTCCATGCTCACTACTCGTCCATGCTCACTGTGTCATTAGAAGCTTCATGCAATCTTCTGGTTCTGTAATTTATCAGATTTTGCAAAGAAAGGGAATAGATCAGAGTATAAAAGAGATACACTTATCCATGGTAAAATACAATACTTTAAAGGTTAATTAATTGGATTGCTCCTAAATTGTCCTGATAACATAATTGCAGGATGAATCAGTTAGGTTATTGATACTGTTGGTTTATGCTGCATTCTGCCCCGTGGGCACTGCACCAGGGTTACTCAATTCCAATTCACTTGCAACAGTCAGTCGACAAAATCAAAGCTATACAATATGTAGTTGTACATTATACATATAACCATAGAATCCCTACAGTGCAGAAGGAGGCCATTCGGCCCATCAAGTCTGCACTGACCCTCCAAAAGAGCACCCTACATAGGCCCACTCTCCCCCCTATCCCCTAACCAACCTAATCTACACAACTTGGATAGGAAGGGACAATTTTATCATGGTCAGTCCACCTACCCTGTACATCTTTGGACTGTGGGAAGAAACCGGAGCACCCGTAGGAAACACATGCAGTCATAGGGAGAATGTGCAAATTCTACACACAGTCACCTATATTATTCTCTAAGTCTGAATAAAGATTGTAGACTTCCAGTTAATACAAATACTTTATTCAGTAGGTTTGTTCTGTTTCCAGAGCTTAACTAGATGTAATACAGTCAAAAGGTATGACCAGTGGAGCTAAGGTAAGCTGCCTATGCTGAGCTGTCTCTGTCTGCTGCTGCTGCTCCCTAGCCCTGTGCTTCTGAAAGAGGCGGCTCCTACCTTGGGCTGGACCCTTTATACCCGTCTCTGATGCCCTCTAGTGGCTGTTACATCTGTCTGCAGTCCCTGGTGTATGTGCAGATGTATGTACAGATGTACAGATCACTACATCACCCAAGGCCGTAATTGAACCCGGGTTCCTAGCGTTGTGAGACAACAGTGCTAACCACTGTGCCACCATGCCGTGAATGTCTCTGTGTATGTATACATAACTTTCATACATATGCATGTTTGTGTTAGCTTAATGTTATTGATTCTTTGACACAACATAATATTGGAAATTTTACAAGCTCCCACATTTGAGTCTCAATGTCCTTTCACCAATATAAAAGACAACTGATCACAAAATTATATTTGACTTTTAAAGGCGATGTTTTTGTGTTCCTCGAAAAGTGAATATTTGCAGAGCTTGAATACAGGAGCTGAAGTACAGCCGAACAATTGGCTGAGATATCAGCGCTCACTTCCCAAACAACATTTCCACAGAGCTTTGTGGAGAGAAAAGCATTCATTCTGATGACCAAAGTGTATAGTCACAAAATCTAATCAGTTTTGTCATGGCCATGAAATCACAAGTATTCCAATTCCTTCAGCTGAAAGGCACATTGGTAATCTAATAAATTGACGATGCTCGTCTTCTCCAGCTCTTTGTGTCCTTTCCAGTCTGCGTTTTGACCTCCACTCTCAAAATAACAATGAAGAATTGTACCTCATTTAAAAATAGGCAGCAACGGAGAACACTTGCAAGGTCATATTGTTGGCTAATCTTCGAGGCTATTGTGGCTTTTAATTGTTTTCCCTTTTTTCAACCAAGGCAGAGATTTGTCTCACTGCATTTTTTCTGCTTTACCTATTCCTTTGTCAGCATTTTATCTCTACTGCTTGGTGTAATTTGATGTAATCTATGTCAAGCCATTTGAGTAAACTGGGTGAAACCTTTCAGAGACTTAGAGCTTGCAACTAGATTATTCCTTTTCAATTTTCATTTCTGCTGTAAAGCCGTTGAGGAAAATAGAAATTAATAGCTCTGTGAGTCTAACAACTAGTTGAAGGCAAGTGTTGGTGTTGTTGCTGTGTTCCTGATATAATGATAAAGGCACAACCAGCAGACACAGAAGTAGAGGAAAGGATAGCTGATTAACAGCCTTGTTGAGTTGCTCAATCTGTTATGACAAAGGACAGGATTCAATGGATTGCCAGGATTCCTGCTAATGCCCCCACATACCCCTCCACCCACCCACCTCCCTCCACTCCCCCCCCCCCTCCCCTCCCCCTGCTAGCCCAGAGAAAAATTCAATGGATAACCCACCACCACTCAGCCAGGCTGTCCTGCAGCCATTTAATACTCAAAGGAAAGGCAATTGGCTCAGGGTGTGATTACAGCCCCCATTGAAGGTGGAATTCAGCCTCAGAGAGCTGGTGGCCAATCAAATGGCCGACAGCTCAGTGGTCCCAGCAGTATTCCACTGGGATTACTGGCCACTTCTACATCTGCACCAAGTCCCAGAGAAGACTTGCTGGAGTTAGATGGTTAGAAAATTGGGGGGGGGGGGGGGGGGGAAGAGAGAGAGAGCGTCTCCCCTCGGACCAATGGAGTAGTAAAGGTGGTAACTTCCATTTTCTCTCAAAAGCCCAGGCCCAGGAGGGGTGCTAGGATTTCTGTTGCTGGAAAGTTTGGCTTTGAATGTTTTTCAAACTGAACTTAATGTATCAGGAGGAGCAGGAGTGAAGCCTGTATTAACTCTGACAGGAGCTAGGCCAAAATGCCTGGGACAAAAAAAATCTACGATCCGTTTTGTGTAAAACGTAAGAGTGTGAAAATACTTCAACTTTTTTTAAACTCATGGAAATAATTTACTCAATTTAATTCCCAGCCCAGAAATTTTGACAGAAGATATTAAACATTTTCCAGTGATTTGGATATCAAATTTGGATTTCACTATATATAATTGCAAATTTAATTCAAGAAAATTAACTTAAGAACAACTTTGCTCTGCTACAATGAATAGTCACGACATAAGCTTTGGTTGTGAATAATTTTTGTTTTCTTTTTCTGAGCAGCCTTAAATCTCTCTGTTCAAAGATAGCCTTGCACATTTGTGCTGCAGATATTGCCATGGCCTATTGATCGCAGTCACATAACAAAAAAACTTGAGAATGTGCTCATAACTTATTCCTAAAGATGAATACCAATCAATGTGCTGTTAATTTTAAACAGTGGATAAGATGGGTGTAGAATGTTGTGGGCTCCTCAAATGACTTAAATTAAGGACTTCCAACAAAGGTAATTTACTCCTGAGCTCAACAGCTATATACAGCACTTGTGCTCTGCCCGCGTTCATACATATCCTGACCGTGCCATTTTGTTTTACTGCGGTCACCATTGCTGAAACCCATTCCATGGCCTCATCCATAGGAGTTATGACACCTAGTGCTGTCATCCGATGTAACTCATTCACAACATTCTGCCTCATGGCTACCAGTACTCCTAAGAGCACAGACTTGTGTTTGTGGTATCTTATCATCGAGTCACATGTGGTATACAATTGGTGATTTATCAATGAAGTCACAGTTGAAGAGGCCTCTATATACTGTCACCTCTGGGGCTTGGAGTTGCAGAGTATGCACTTCTGGACCAAGTTGAATGAACCCCAATGCAATGTTGTCCCGAAGCCTGAGTAGTGGCTTTACGTTCTGATCAACTATATGGAACTTGAAATTTCCCTGTTTGCAGTGGAGGATTGTTACATCATTGGTGTAGATTGTCTGTCCGCCATAAGCCATGAGGTGCATTTGGGTACTGGGGTCTGGTGCTACATATGGGTCTACTTCATGTAACATTTGGCTGGATAGTACATTACTTCATTCCAGTGTCAGTCTTGACGTTAAGTCTGAAGTTACTGTTCATTGTGTTGAGAGTTTTGAAGATCTCACTTTTTCCTGTGACGTTTTCAACGCTGTCACAATAGTGTTATCGGAGGCTCTGTATCTTCACTGTTCTGGTTGAACTCCAATTCATTCACCTTACTGACGCTTCTACCCCTGGAGGATCAAACCCCTGCCATGTTGTTCATGGCAGAGGAAGACTACTGGTGTTTGGATCTGCAGCCTTTAGCAAAGTGGTTCAATTATCCGCATTTATTGCATCTTTTACCATATGCAAAACAAGCTGTTCTGTTGGTGGATGCTTGCTACTGCAGTTGGAGCAGGGAGCCCCCAATACTGCGAATATTTTGGCTTGCAATGTAAAATCTCTGCTTTGTTTCTCTGATTGTTCGTTTAGCATGCAGATACTGATAGTTGCTTGTAATGTTAAGTCTTTTTCTGCAGCACTGCTTGTGGGTTAAATTGCTACAGATTCCACAAACTTCTCAATCCCTGATTGGGTCTTCAGTAAGAGTTCTGAACGCACATTCCTTTGCCAAGATTTTTAGGATGGCTGTGTAAGATTGTATTGATTCATCTGCTGTTTGGTTTGTTGAATTGAACACCTATCTATCGAGGATTATGTTTTTCACTGGAGACAAATGTTCTTGAATTGTTTCAGGATTATCTTGGTGTCTTCTTTCTCCCCCTCTGTCTGAAAAACGAACAGCTTGAATTTTTCAATGGCCTCGGGGCCCACGAGGTTCTACAGGGTTTAAGCCTGTACCTTTTTTGACTTGTCAGAGATTGCAGCACCACAGTAATTATGGCACTCCGCTGGAAAGTATCCCTATCCGCAATATTTTCATCATCGACAAGTGTGGCAAATTCCTTGTGCCATACTGCCAACTCCTGACAACAAGGACTTCCAACAACGGCAGTTTACTCTTAAGCTCAACAGCCATATACAACACTTGTGCTCTGCCCGTGTTCCCAGGGATAATTCCTGCCACCATGTGGCCTCTTATGTAACCACATCATCATGTTATCACGTGACCACTCAATTTACAATAGAAATATGATTGTCAATAATCTACTTCCCCGTGTAGCTGTCACTGTGACCCCACCTTATTCCCGCAGGTCTGTTACTGAGTATCAGCTGGTGGTTCAGCTGAAGACGATCCAAAGGTAAGTTTCTTTTTAATTTTTGAGAGGCTGGGAAGAGTAGGAGTTTAGGCTGGTCCAGGGCACTTCATCTCTGCCCTAAGTCGACTTGTCTGTGTTCTTTTGAGGCCCAGCTCTCAACAGGTTGGACCTACGATTGGGTAACTGGTCAGTGAGTTTCTCTCAAGGCAATTTTCATCCCTGTAGGTATGTACACTGGCAGGTATAAAAGACTACAGGCTGGATTCTCCGTTCTCTCAGCAGAAAGCACTTTATTATTTTTGATGTGGTCAAGAGCGGTCAATCATAGCTAGCTGTTTATAAACATGGTGGTTAGTTTCACAGTAGGGTATTTGAGTTCCATTCAAGCGTGAAGGGAAATTAAATTAAACAATCCTGACAGCTGGCTGTGTGGAAGCTGTCAATCACAGTCTAGTACAAGCACTTTCTTATTGATGTGAATGAAAGCCTTGCAGATCAAAGATCTGAGGGGGTGTAAATTCAAGAGATGTGATTTTCACTTTCTAGGATTTTACAGCTGCTGCTTCCTCTGCCTAAGGCAGTAGGTGTAGGGTGCAGGTGAGTTTTAAAACAGTGTTTTTTTTACTGTCTCTGTCTGGACTGCTCTCTGGCTTCCAGGCAGGGGTCTTTGTTATGGGGGGTCTCTGTTACGAGGAAGGCCTCTGTTATGGGGGGGCTCTGGTGAGGGTTCCGTTATGGGGCATCTCTGGTGGGGGGCTCTGTTTTGGGGGTCTCTGTTGGTGGGGCTGATGGGGGCCTCTGATCGGGTGTTTGCTGGTGGGGGGTCTGGCTGAATTGACTGGCAGAACAAGTTCGAGGGGCTGAATGGCCTACTCATATTTAATTTTACAATGCTTCTGTGAAATGCTTCGCCATATTTCATTACATCAAAGGTGCAATATAAATATAAGTTATTGCTGTAACAAGATTATACAAATTACATTACACTTGCCAAGATGGCAGCTCCTATTTTTCAGCAACACTAAAGTTGTATAAATCCCAAATCTGGATTTGGGGGAGAAGTCATGTGAAAAACCTTCGAGTGGAAAGTTTCACATCACTTCATTTTGATATTCCATGGAATATAACACTAGTCCAATGTAAAGCCTTGTTTAAAAAGTGCTGAGGGAAATCTCTTATATTCCCTTGACATGCTTCAAATCTGTATTGAGTTACATTTAATATTTAGACCCTGTTGAAATTGTTTACATTTAAATTCTAACTCTCAGGAGAGTAACAGTGCTTATGTCTGTAACTATGGACGTAATCTTCCAGATTTGCCTGGAGCGGATCACCTGGCAGGTGGTGGAACTTAATTTAGTAAGAAGCAAAAATCAGTTTCCTGGGATGATTTTTTTCAATTGAGTTCTTCGGATCCATAAAATGGGTTGAATTTCCCGATGAACAGTGCCGGGAAGTCCTCTTGCATTCATTTGCATGTGATGCATGTGCCTTAAAAGGTCAGCTCACCAGGATGGAATGGAGGCTGGGAAAAGGAGGCAGGGTCAGCAGTGGAGGGTACATTCGAGGCTGGCAAGAACGGCATCATCAGCAGTGGAGGGTACAGTCAACGCAGGGCAAGAATGGCAGGGTCAGCAGCAGAGGGTACAGTCAAGGCTGGGCAAGGGCGGGAGGGTCAGCAGGGGAGGGTACAGTCAAGGCTGGGCAAGGGCGGGAGGGTCAGTAGGGAAGGATGCAGTCAAGGCAGGGCAAGGACGGCAGGTCATCAGGGAAGGGTGCAGTCAGGGTTGGGCAAAGGAGGCACAGTCAGCAGGGAAGGGTGCAGTCAAGGCTGGCAAGGGAGGCAGGATCTGTGGGGTATGGAAAAAGTGTGTCTGTTGCAGGAAGCCAGACTGTCTGGGGCAGATTGAGAGAGTGAACATGTCACACATGCCTTGGTCTCGTTGTAGCGTTGGATGGGCTTTCTGGGCAGTGTGCATTGCAGATTAGTCCAAAGGGTTGGGTCAGTGATAACCAGAGTTTAGTCCTAAGGGTACTGACAGTCTGAGGAAAGAGTTGGATCTCATTTGGTGGAAGTTCTAGGGTTATGGGGGCGGGTAGTGGAAGGTCTCATGGGGAAGTCACAGAAAGTCAGGGTACAGCTGGCCTCGCAAACCATAGGGGGTCACTCTCAGGAGGGACATGGGCATGAAGACTCTTAAACCTCCATTGTCCTGGGTAAATGGTCATGGCTGACAAGAGGTTATTTGTCATAAAATCCCTACAATGCAGAAGGTGACCATTCGGTCTATCGAGTCTGCACTGACCCTCTGAAAGAGCACCCCGCCTTGGCCCATTCACCCACAATTCCGTAACCCCACTTAACCTTTGGACATTAAGGTGCAATTTAGCAATCCACCTAACCTGCACATCTTTGAACTGTGGGAAGAAACCTGAGCACCCAGATGGTGCTCACGGAGACACAGGGGAATGTGCAAACTTGGCACAGATAGTCATCCAAGGTCAGAATTGAACCCAAGTCTCTGGCGCTGTGAGGCAGCAGTGCTAACCACCGTGTCGCGCGATCTTTCTATGATGTCAATACAATGATCTCACTGTAAAGTCTTGAGGGTAATATAGGAGAGTGGAATAGTGTCTGAAGGAGGGTTCTCGCACACAGCTGTCATTAACCCAGTCAATGTGTAATGTTTCCAATCACATTGAGATATAAATGGAAGGAACAGATCTGTGGTCCTGCAGGATGTCCTTCATCATAAATGGGTGAGATATGGGAGCCTTGTCTAGGCCGATACCAGGCACAGGATTTGAAGGCTCAGAGACGGAGGCCATTCTATAAGGAATATGCTGATTAAATGGATAATTGCAAATTGTTCACAAATCCACTCAGACCTAGATGATGCAGTCTTCAAGTAACCCTGCCTTTCTACTGGGTCTGGTCCAGATGACAAGGAACCGATGCAGATTAGCCCAGGACCAGGTGGAGCAATAACCAGACCAACAAGAGGAGCTTCAAGAAGGTGAGACTGCTAGCAACCAGGAACCATTTCAGCCATTGGTCCGAACTTGGGTAAATCACAAGCGGTGCGGCTAACTGCAGATGAGCAGATGTCAAAAGCGCCTTAGGATGTCCAATAATGTGGTTGATCACATCTGGCAGCTGCTCAATGAGGAATGTGCCGGAAGGGCAGACACAATCCCACACCAATGGCATTGAAGGTCACTTCCACCCTGAGCATTCTTTGCCAGTATTCCTTCCCAAGGTTTCACTGGGGACCTGTGAGGCATTTTCCAATCAGCGACACAAAAGTACATCCAGAAACTGACAGATGCTCTGTCAGGAGAGTGCACCAATTTGTCCAATTCACCTGCATGTCTCGAGCCAGGCAGCGAAGTGCAAGGGGCTATTGACCTCACATGTGGGCCGGGATTCTCCGTAATCGGCGCGATGTCCGCCGACCGGCGCCAAAAACGGCGTGAGTCAGTCCGGCATCGTGCCGCCCTAAGGTGCGGAATTCTCCACATCTTGAGGTGCCGAGCCCTTACCAAGGGGACTGATTTCCGCCCTGCCAGCTGGCGGGAAAGGCCTTTGGTGCCCCGCCAGCCGGCGCGGAAATGACTTTGACGGGCGGCACATGCGCGGGAGCGTCAGCGGCCACTCACGGCATCCCCGCGCATGCGCAGTGGAGGGGGTCTCTTCCGCCTCCGCCACAGGGGAGACCATGGCGAAGGCGGAAGGAAAAGAGTGCCCCCACGGCACAGGCCCGCCTGCGGACCGGTGGTCCCCGATCGCGGGCCAGGCCACCGTGGGGGCACCCCACATGGCCAGATTGTCCTGCGCCCCCCCCAGGACCCTGGAGCCTGCCTGCGCCGCCTTGTCCCGCCGTTCGAAAGGTGGTTCAATCCACGCAGGCTGGCATGGGTTGACAGCGGCGGGACTTCGGCCCATCGTGGACCGGAGAATCGCCGGGGGATTTCCGCCGACGGGCGCAGCGCGATTCCCGCCCCCGCCAAATCACCGGTGGCGGAGAATTCGCGACACGGCGGGGGCGTTCAATGCTGAGGCATTCAAAGGGGCGGGAGGCCTTCACCAGGCACGCATGGTCAGGCCGGTAGAAGTGCGGCTTGCACTCCGCACAGACCTGGCAGTCGCTGATGATTGTCCGTACTTCCTCGACGGAGTAGGGCAGGTTGAGGGCCTTTATGAAGTGGTACAACCGTGTGACTCCCGGGTGACAAAGGCTGTCGTGCAGGGTCCGGAGTCAGTCTACTTGTGCGCTGGCACATACCTCAGAATAAGGCGTCTGGCGGCTCGTTGAGTTTGCCGGGGCGATACAAAATCTCGTAATTATAGGAGGAGAGCTCGATCCTCCACCGCACGATTTTATCGTTTTGGATCATGCCCCGCTGTGTGTTCTTGAACATGAAGGCTACCGACCGTTGGTCAGTGAAGAGAGTGAATCTCCTGCCGGCCAGGTAATGGCTCCAATGCCGCACAGCTTCAACGATAGCTTGGGCCTCTTTTTCGACGGACAAGTGCCGAATTTCTGAGGCATGAAGGGTGCGGGAAAAGAATGCCACGGGTCTGCCTGCCTGATTGAGGGTGGTGGCTAGGGCGACGTCTGATGCATCGCTCTCGGCTTGGAAGGGGAGCATCTCATCGACTGCGTGCATCGTGGCCTTGGTGATGTCAGCCTTGATCAGGTTGAAGGCCTGGTGAGCCTCGGCTGTCAGTGGGAAACCGGTGGAGTGGATGAGTGGCTGGCCTTGTCCGCATAGTTAGGGACCCACTGGGCGTAGTACGAAAAGAACCCCAGGCATCGTTTGAGGGCCTTGGGGCAGTGGGGAAGGGGGAGATCCATGAGGGGGCGCATGCGATCGGGGTCGGGCCCGAGAACTCCGTTCTGAACCACATAGCCGAGGATGGCTAATCGGTTCGTGCTGAACACACACTTCTCCTTGTTGTAGGTTAGGTTGAGGAGTTTGGCAGTGTGGAGAAATTTGGAAAGGTTATCGTCGTGGTCTTGCTGGTCATGGCCGCAGATGGTGACGTTGTCCAGGTACGGGAAGGTGGCCCACAGCCTGTACCGGTCAACCATTCGGTCCATCTCCCGTTGGAAGATCAAGACCCCATTAGTGACGCCGAAGGGACCCCGTTAGTGACGCCGAAGGGAACCCTGAGGAAATGGTAACGGTGGGCATCTGCTTCAAACGCGGTGTACGGGTGGTCCGCCTTGTGAATGGGGAGCTGGTGGTAGGCAGATTTCAGGTCCACTGTCGAGAAGACCCGGTACTGTGCAATCTGATTGACCATATCAGATATGCATGGGAGGGGGTACGCGTGCACCGGTTGATGCGTGCACCGGTTGATGGTCTGACTGTAGTCAACGAGCATCCTGTTTTTCTCCCCGGTTTTCACCACTACCACTTGGGCTCTCCAGGGGCTGTTGCTGGCCTCGATGATACCTTCCCGCAGCAGCCGCTGGACCTCAGACCTGATGAAGGTCCTGTCCTGGGCGCTGTACCGTCTGCTCCAGGTGGCGACGGGTTTGGATTCCGGGGTGAGGTTTGCAAACAGAGAAGGCGGGTCAACCTTAAGGATTGTGAGACCGCAGACAGTAAGGGGTGGTAGGGGCCCGCCAGATTTCAGGGTTAGACTCTGGAGGTTGCACTGGAAGTCCAGGCTGAGTAGCAAGGCAGCGCAGAGGTTGGGGAGGATGTAGAGCTGGAAGCCGCTGAACTCTACGCCCTGGACGGTGAGGGCGGCGACGCAGTACCCCCGGATTGCCACGGAGTGGGATCCGGAGGCCAGGGAGATTCTTTGGTTAATGGGGTGTACGGTGAGGGAGCAGCGCCTTACCGTATCGGGGTGGATGAAGCTCTCAGTGCTCTCGGAGTCCAGAAGGCAGGATATCTCATGCCCGTCGACCTTCACCTTTGTCGACTCGGTTGCAAGGTTGTGCAGTCGGGACTGGTCGATCGTGACGGAAGCGAGACGCGGCTGGTCGTCGGCGGTTGCAGGCGATGAGCGGCCCGATGAGGTGCCCGACGGGCAGGAGTCCTGAGGCGGGGAAGATGGCGACGCCCACGGGCCGCACGTGTCCTGAGGTAGGCAAGATGGCGGTGCCCTCGGGCCGCATGTGTCCTGGGGCAGGAAAGATGGCGGTGCCCACGGGCCGCACATGTTGTGAGGGGAGCAAGATGGCGGCGCCCATGGGCCGCACGTGGTCTGAGGCGAGGAAGATGGCGGCGCCCACTGGCCGCACGCGGGGGATGAAGGGACAACAGCGGCAATTGAGCGGGCCTGGCACACTGCAGCAAAATGTCCTTTCTTGTCGCAGGCCTTGCAGAGCGCGCTCCACGCCGGGCAGCACTGCCGGGGGTGTTTTGTCTGTCCGCAGAAGTGGCACTCGGGTCCCCCGGGGTTGGTTGGCTGCCGCGTGGAGCAGGCGTGGGGTTGGCTGTTGGTGGTCACTAATGGTGTCCTCGATGGGGTGGCCGCTGGCGAGGTCCAAGATGCCCAGGAGTGGTGGGCCGTGCGGTCGGGGGTATACGCCTGTACGTTGCGTGAGGCGACTATGAGCGAGAGCGCTAGTTTCTTGGTCGGTGCGAGGTCAAGCGTAGCCGCTTCTAAGAGGCGCTGGCGGATGTACGCCGACCCTATGCCCGTAATGAACGCATTTCTCATTAGCAGGTTAGAATGTTCAGTGGCCGAAACAGCCTGGCAGTCACAGTCTCTCACTAGGGCGAGCAGGGCATGCCAGAAATCTTCCACAGACTCAGTGGGAAGTTGGTGCTGCGTGGACAGGAGGTGCCTGGCGTAGATCTTGTTGGTCTGCTGAGCAAAGTTCTCCTTCAGTAGCGCCATGCCCTCTGCATCGGTAGGTGCGTCTTGGATGAGGGGAAAGACATTGGAGCTCAGCCGCGTGTACAGAATCTGGAGCTTCTGTGCTTCTGGGATTGGGTCTGTCACAGATCCGATGTAAGCTTCAAAGCAAGCTAGCCAATGTGCGATGTCCTTTTTGGCGTTGTCTGCTTGAGGATGCAGCTGCAGGCGATCCGGCTTGATGCGGAGATCCATCTTTGTAAAATCTCTTAATAAATTGATGCACTATCAATTACAACGAGACGTGAGTAGAGAGTAATCGAGGCTTTATTACACAGAGATGTGTGGCCTCCTACAGCTGCTGCTGAAATGGCTGCAGTTCGGAGAGCACATACATTTATATTCCGCCTACTGGGCGGAGCCAGCAGGCAGGGATCTACCCCCGTACCTGTAGTACAGGGGCCTTACCGTAATACCCTCGTATGCAGTGCAGTATATACAATATAATACAACAGTGGTGACCACCACAGGTAGGAAATTGTGGGCAACGATGGTGTTAGGATGATTTCAGGAGAACAGGAGCCTGAGAGCTCTTCATGGACAGTCTTCCTTAGTGATGATGTTCTGGGTGCCTCCTACTTTCCTCCACCGGAGGTGCTTTTCAAAGCTCTGCTAGCGAGGGCTGCTTCCTCCTATGAAACAGGTTATGTAGTACGCAGCAGAACATTTTGAATTTGTAGACACTATGGTCAGTATTGGAGGGCTTCCCCAAGATGTTCAGGAAGCAACGTTTCAGAATGCCAACAGCTTGCTCCACAACATTCCTGGTGTCAGCACGAGCAATGTCCATGTGCGATCAGATCACAAAGGGGATTCATTGGCACATTTAGAGTAAGCAGATCTAATCATCAAGCAGCTACCTCTGGTTCAGCAAGGTGATTGGGAAGATGCTGGGAATAACTAACTGGTGCAGGATTAAAGCATTTTTCTGCTGTCAGTACAATGGGCATTCACTAACATGATGCCCTGTCCAAGGTCGCGCACCAACTGTGTGTTAAAGGAGTGGAAACCGTTGCGACTTTGGTAGGCCTCCGATTGAGATGCAAAAGCCACGGAGCCACGTGTATCCAGTCAATGGTTCCTTGCACCATTGGGAACCCCTTCATTCTGGCAAAGCCGCTTGCCCACCCCTCCTGATTTTCTCTGCTTAGAGAGAAGACAATGAAGAGCCTCCCTCCTTGTTTAAAGGGTCATGCTCGGTAATGGCTATGATGTAGCGATGCATGGAGGACTGAGAAATATTGCTGATTATAACCTGAAAGGATGCTGAGGCAGTGATATTGAGGTCTATGCTAATGTTAAGAGCCAATGGCAATCCCGCTCTTGCCAAGTTGTAGTTTGAGGAGAAGGACAGTTGGGTGACCAGCTTCTTAGTGAGGCAGAGCTGCCTCAGACACTGCTCCTGGCTGTGGTGGATGTAGGAGGGGTGGTCCCTAATAATGAGGAATAGGAGCAGAGGCCACAACGCCGCAACAACCAGCAGCAGGAATAACACATGCAGCAGCACCAGCTGCCATCACCTCAGCCACATAGCCCTCTACTGTACAGGTACGAGGGACACAGGGATCCAGCTGCGTGGAGGCCAGATCCGCAAGGCAGGGTATCCAGGCAGAGAATCAGCTCTCTTGACATGTCTGAGCGCCATGGCCTCAGGAGGACCAAATATTCGGGGCATCTGCAGCCTCCTGGAAGAAGACCTCCTTCCCAGTGGAACAGTGGAGCATTCATTGCCAGCCAATCAGGTGCCTGTTAATGCAAGGCAGTGAAACAGCCATGAGGAAAGCCCATTCCTTCACCATTCGGGTTTCCAACCAGAAAAGTATTGTTCCACTAATGTACGAGGTCCAAAACAATCCAGCTAAGTCTCTGGAATATATGTCATGACCATTCCCCCTGAACAGTGGAGCTTAGATATTGTTCAGACTAGAACATGTCTAAATTACTCCTGAGAAATTGCTAAATTTCTCACTAACTTCAGAGGCGAGGTTTCCATATTCCAGATTTTCTTTTCCAAGGAGACATCTTGCCTATTATATTTTGGTCAACCATATACATGCCCAGTGTTCTTTTCAATTACTCCCCCAACTTTTGAGTAGAATATATAACTGGAAAAAATGCATCTGCCAGTTTGATTGGCAGGTGTCAAAAATATTCTTATTATTTTAATGAGCATCCTTGAGTGAAATGGATTATGTCTCTGAAAGACTGCTTTGGAGTGTTTAAAGAACTTGCATTTATATAGCATCTTATCATAGTCTCAGAAGATCTCAAATTAACATAAAATTACATACTTTAGAAGGGCAGTAACTATTGCTGATAGATGAACTTATTGCACAAACAGAGAGAAAGAAACAGATAGAAATATTTCATTGATGTTCTTGTGGATATATTGTGACAAATGTGGAGAATTAAGTAACAGCGTGAGGTAAATTCCTTTGAAAGACAGAGATGTTTTGATATTCAGATACAATAACAATGGAGTCGATTGAAAAAAATGAGCAACATATTTTGTTGAACGTTTGTGCTAGATATACACTGCAGATGCCAGATATTGATTGGTATTTGCCGTCTGGGTTCCAATCAGGCAGGACCTACCCCATTATAATGCTTATTCTCCTGCTTGACTGCAATTTTCAACATATGGGGCAGCATCTTTTCATTGTGGAGATAGGTTGGATGGTGGGAGCGGAAATGAGAGTGATTTCCATTCGGGGGCAGGTTGGCTGCCCCGTGTGATCTCGCGCTGGTTAGCTCGTTACAAATACATGCAGGAGGTGCATGGCAAACGTTGTGCTGGGGTGGGCAGGAAGTCACTGTCCCGTCCCTTACTTCAGAGGTCGAAGGTCCTGGCACCCTGACAGCTATTCACTCACTGCAAGTCTGCGGCACTGCTGTTGCTGTCCATCTGGCAACTCACCAGAATAAGTAATGTCACAGAGCAAACAATGTATGCCAACGTTTCAGTGAAACCTCCCTGCAGCTTCTCCTCCAAGCCAACCAAGAGAGGTGAAGGTCCTGTTTCAAATGGATGAAGGCATGAGGCCCACCCATCTAACCAAGGCAGCCTGGATGGAGATCGCAACGGAGGTTAGCACCGTGAGGCCCAGTCTAGAACTCGCAAGCAGTGCCGGAAGCAGAAGATGAACCATCTGCTGTGCTCCACCAGGGTAAGCAGCACTCTCCACTCACTGCAAAAAGTGACACTCATAAGTGTGTCAGGCAATGTAAGTGTTCAAATGCACAGGGATGTCAGACAGGAGTTTAGGTTGTAGAACTCGGCACCATATGGGCATGTTCACTGAATATGTGGCAGCCACTTCATGCTGTCAATGTTCTATCATTTGCAGGACATATTGCTTGTTAATCATTTACTGGGGAAGGCTCAGGAGCTGGTAGAGGACGCATGGTCCTAAACTGCTCACGCACTCATTGGGGTGGCACACAAACCTTTTGTCTGACTGCAGCATGAATATACATAACAGAAGAGAGCGTTCCTAAACTGGCAACACAGTCCCTTAATAATTACTCCATTTGAAGAGCTGGCTGTCAATACAGCTAATGTGGACCAGCTAATGAAGACGAGGCAGGACTCTCTGAGCAAGCTAGTGAGATGCCTCCAGTCTGCAGTTGTCAGAAATGGTGACACAGCAAGACATTGGCTGGATGAACTGTACAGAGTTATAAACAACTATGAAACAGAACACCCCGAGGCCTTGTTCATCGTGGCCGGGGACTTCAACAAGGCCAACCTCAAGAATGTACTGCCAAAATTCCACCAGCACATCTCCTGTCCCACCAGGGCCAAAGAAAGCAGTGTGGACATTCCCTAACCGGAAAACATGGCTCAATTACGAGATTGACTCCCTACTGAAGATCAGGTCTGAGGCGTTCAAGTCAGGCAACCCTGACCTATATAGGAAATTCAGTTCCGACCTCCGCAGAGCCATCTGAGATGCCAATAGAGAATATCAGACCAAGCTAGAGTCACAGACTAGCGTTACAAATTCTTGGCGGTTGTGGCAAGGCCTAAACAATACAACGGCTAAAAGTGTGAAGCCGAACAGTATCTCCAGCAGCAGCGTAACCCTCCCCGATGAACTCAATGCATTCTATGCTCGGTTCGAGCAGGAAACCATCAAGTGCCCCAGCAGCCCATAACACACACATACCGAAGTCAGATCGGCCTTCCTGAAAGTGAACTCTCGGAAGGCGACGGGTCTGGATGGAAACCCTGATCGCTAAACATGTAAGATCAAAAATGACAAAATCTTGAGGTGGAGGATCGAGCTCTCCACCTACAATTACGAGATTTTGTAGCACCCCGGTAAGCTCAACGAGCCCCCTGATGCCCTGTCCCGAGGTACATGTGCCAGCGCACAAATGGACCGACTCCAGACCCTGCACGACGATCTCTGTCACCCAGGGGTCACTCGCTTTTATCACTTCATTCAGGCCCGCAATCTGCCCTACTCCATCGAGGAAGTCAGGGCTGTCACCAGAGACTGCCAGGTCTGCGCGGAGTGTAAACCGCACTTCTACCGGCCAGACCGTGCATGCCTGGTGAAGGCCTCCCGCCCCTTTGAACGCCTCAGCATGGACTTCAAAGGGCCCCTCCCCTCCATTGACCGCAACGCGTATTTTCTCAATGTGGTCGACGAATATTCCAGATTCCCCTTCGCCATCCCATGCCCCGATATGACGTCTGCCACCGTCACTAAAGCCCTCAACACAATCTTTTGCTCTGTTCGGTTTCCTTGCCTACGTCCACAGCGACCGGGGATCCTCATTTATGAGCGATGAGCTGCACTAGTACCTGCTCAACAGGGGCATTGCCTTGAGCAGGACAACCAGCTCCAACCCCCGGGGAAAAGGACAGGTGGAGCGGGAGAATGGGACGGTCTGGAAGGCCATCCAGCAGGCCCTACGGTCCAGAAATCTCCCGGCCTCCTGCTGGCAGCACTTCACTCCATTCGGTCGCACCTGTGCACGGCGACTAACGAAACCCCCCATGAACGTCTCTTTGCCTTCCCCAGGAAGTCCACCTCCGGGGTTTCGCCCCCAACATGGCTGGCAGCTCCAGGGCCTGTTCTCCTCTGCAAGCAATTGCGGCTCCACAAGGCGGACCCGTTGGTTGAGAGGGTACAGGTACTCCACGCAAACCCGCAGTACGCCTACGTAGCGTACCCCGACGGCCGCCAAGACACAGTCTGCATCAGGGACCTGGCACCAGCTGGGTCCCCCCCCCCACCCCGGCACCACCCTCGCTTCCCCAGCTCACCCCACCACAACCCCCGCTCCAGGACAATCCGTCCTCCCCTTGGTCCCACCTTCCGGAGTCACCGATGACCGAGCCGATGCCTGACTCGCCACCAGCACTGCGGCGCTCTCAACGACGGATCAAGACGCCCGACCGTCTAAATTTGTAACCTTCTCTGAAATTTTAATGACAACCTGTATGTAAATAGTTTTTCACCACCCCCGCTGGACTCATTCTTAACAGGGAATGAATGTGGTAGTCACCACTGTTGTATTATATTGTATATACTGCACTGCATATGAGAGTATTACAGTAAGGCCCCTGTACAACAGGTACAGGGGTAGATCCCTGCCTGCTGGCTCCGCCCAGTAGGCGGAGTATAAATGTGTGTGCTCTCCGAACTGCAGCCATTTCGGCAGCAGCTGTAGGAGGCCACACATCTCTGTGTAATAAAGCCTCAATTACACTCTACTCTCGTCTCGTCGTAATTGATAGTGCATCACTACCTTTAGCCTTAGCCGAGTGATCCCTGTTGGCCTTCTTCTGAGTTCTGCATCAACACAAATGCCAGACTTCAGCCAATTCCATTTCATTCTCTGGGATAAGGAAGAGGATGAAGGTATTGGATGCGTTGAAGTCTTTGGGCCCTGACAACTTCCTATCTGTGGCCTATGCAATGTGAGCATCAGAACTAGCTGTATCACGAGCCAAGCTGTTCCAGTACAGCTGAAACATTATCGATCTGATCATGTGGAAAATTGCACAGGCACATCTTGTCCACAAAAAGGTCAAATCCAATCCAGCTAATTACCACTTCATCTGTCTACTTTTTAGCAAAGTAATGGAAGGTGGCATTGATATTGCCATCTCTTACACACTTGCTTACTGATGCTCAGTTTGGGTTCAGCCAGTGTCACTTGGCTCTAGATCTCAATGCGGCCTTGGTCCAAACATAGACAAGAGACCTGAGGTGAGGTCTCTGTCATAATATACAGTATAATATGGTGCAGACACACACACACACACACACTGATGGACATGCAGTGGGACCAATCAGCATACACAACACCGCAGCCAATCACCAATGAGAGCGCACGCACTATAAAGGCAGGGGACAGGAGAGTTTCCGCTCATTCTAGGAGCAGCACAGAGCTCACAGCCTGCAACACAGACATTCACCATGTGCTGAGTGCATCACCTGGTTAGGACTAGGCAAGGGTCAACAGTTAAAGCTGGTATTGCATTTACCCACAGTTCAAGTATGTTAATATAGTTAACCTTATAATAAAATAGAGTTGCACCACTTCCAGTGTTGGTGACCTGTTTGTGATCCAGAACACCCAACACATCATGGTACAAGGAGTGGTTGCATACTAGCACTTCTGAGACCCACCTGCAACTAATGAGCATTCCAGCATCCTGAAGTATGGAGAACATCAACCCGCCGCCGTCGCTCCGCATCGCCAGCAATCTCGGGGTCAATTGGAAGATTTTTAAACAGCGCTTCCAGCTCTTCCTCAAAGCCACGGACAGGGAGAACGCCTCGGACACCAGGAAGAATGCTCTGCTCCTCTCCACGGCCGGGCAACACGCCATCCACATCTTCAACTCCCTCACATTCGCAGACGACGAGGACAAGACAAAGTACAAGATGGTTCTTCTCAAATTCGATACCCACTTCAGCATAGAGGTCAATGAAAGCTTCGAAAGATACCTGTTCCAGCAGCGCTTGCAGGGTAAGGACGAGCCTTTCCAATCCTTTTTAACACACCTCTGCATCTTTGCGCAGTCCTGCGGTTACGGGCCCACCTCCGACTCCATGATACGCAACCAGATCGTATTTGGTGTTCTGTCAGACCCCCTGCGTCAGCAGCTCCTCAAAATTAAGCAACTCACCCGAGCGACTGCCACTGAGATCTGTGTCCTGCATGAAAGTGCCACCAGCCGGTACTCCCACATACAGGTGGCTGAAACAGCACAGCAAGGTCCCCACGAGGCGGAACGGGTCCAAACAATTGAACACCACCAAGGCTGCAGCCTGGATGAGGGCGGCCATTTCGCACGCTTTTCCTGGCCCCCCGCACTTGTACGCGCCAAACGAGGGGACGGTGACGTGGAGGAACGTGATGTGCAGGACCGCACCACACAGGACCGCACCATGCATGCACGGTGACGCAATGAGCGTACTGGCGTCACGACGTCCGGCAACTGTGGCTCCACCCATTTAAAGCGGCAATGTCCTGCAAAATCGCGACAATGCCTACGATGTGGCAGACTTGGCCACTATGCTGGCTGCAGTCGAGCAGCTCAGCCTGCCAATTCACATCGCTTCAGCCAGCCTCGTTGGAACGTTCAGGCAATTTAACCCACGTTCACCGAGTCCGATTCCGACTTCCCGCAGATCAGTGACATCGAGGACCCGAGGGAGCCTTTTTGAGTCGCTGTTATAACAAAGAACAGGTTGTCCCCGAATCAAAACCACCAGCCGCTGTCGGTGCACAGCATTGATCCAGACGACGAGTGGTGTGCCACCCTGACGGTCAACCAGAATTCGTCGCCCACCTCAGAGACTTGATTTATGAGTTTTACGATGTTGGACTCTTTGATCTATTCTGTTATCCTGTTTCATCGTTCCAGTAGTTTGTATATAATGTTCATTTTGTTGTTGGTGTGACACCCTATTTCTCTGCACCAGGCATCTTCCCGTGTAAATAGATTAGCCTCATGTACATAGTCATGTAAATAACACGCACACACATAGTCAGGTACATTCACTACACAATATTTATTGTCATGCAGGCACATGTTCTTTATATAAAAGGGGGGATGTCATAATATACACCAGTATATTATGGTGCAGACACACACACACACACACACACTGATGGACACACAGTGGGACCAATCAGCATACAAAACACCGCAGCCAATCACCAGTGAGAGCACACGCACTATAAAGACAGGGGACAGGAGAGTTCCCGCTCATTCTAGTAGCAGCCAACTCGGAGCACAGAGCTCACAGCCTGCAACACAGACATTCACCATGTGCTGAGTGCATCACCTGGTTAGGACTAGGCAAGGGTCAACAGATAAAGCTGGTATTGCATTTACCCACAGTTCAAGTATGTTAATATAGTTAACCTTATAATAAAATAGAGTTGCACCACTTCCAGCGTTGGTGACCTGTTTGTGATCCAGAACACCCAACACAACAGTCTCAGTGTTGGTTAGTCTCTGTATGTTGAATCACCATGTTAGATTTTACAAACTTGTGCTCTCAACTTAGAACATTGTGATGTGAGACACTTAAAGTTGAAAGGTTATTGACCTGAAAAGTCAAATAACTCTATTTCTCTCTATACAAGTGCTGCCAAATGTGGATTCTCCAGTCGGTGATGACAAAATCACGTTGGGCGACAGGCCGGAGAATCAAATTCCCGACATAATGGGGGGTGACGCAGCTTCCGCGATGCTCTGCCCCCTCCAAAGCGGCGTACTCGCTTGGGGCGTGGGTCTCTCATGGTCTCACCCATCGGGAACTTAGCGTGGCGGCTGTGGACCCAGTCCAGCACTGCCACAGTTGGGGAGGGCCGATCCACGGGCAGATGGGGCATTATCTGGGGGCACAGTCGTGAGGCGGCCTGGAGCGCGCGAGCCGGTCGAAGGAGGGGATTATTACACGGGCCGTGTCCATGAGCGGCATCTGCAATGAAGCATGGCGCAGCTGCGGCAGGCCACAGACCTGGCAATTCTCCGGGCCGTATCAGCAGAAAGAGCCGGGTGCTCGACGCTGCCTTCCTGCTAGCCCCCAGCAAAACGGGGAATCGGTTGCCATTTTGCGCTAATTTTCCTGGCATAAAACTCCACCGTTCCCACGCCGGCGTGGAAACATAGTCTCCAAACCGGAGAATCCAGTGCCTGTTGTTATTACAGCTTTTTTGGTGAGTCAACATTGGGTATCAGTACCCCAGAATAGTTCCGAGGAGCAAGCATGGAGCCTGTCATAAATATCTAACAACCACCGATAGCCAGATCCAGGCATTACTCCAGGTCCAGACAGGGCAGGAACCAAATAAAATGAAGCCGGAGGATGTTGAGGATTTCAGGAAACCTCCCGAATGAAGGCATGGAACTTGTGCTCTGTTTCCTCTGCCCACCAACACCCACCCCCACCAGCACTTGTGGGTAGAGAAGAAGTCAACCTGTTCTGGTCTTGGCTGGAACAAGGGGCAAGAAAGTCAGGTGGAGAAGTGAGTTGAAGGTCAGCTTTTTCATCCAAAGCTTGGCCCTTGTCATAGCTAAAATTGCAATTTCAGGAAAATCCATTGCGTCATTTCAATCTGTGCAAAAATAATAAATGGAGAATTGAATAATATTGACAGTAAGTATCATATTTTTGGAAGTGAATAAAAAAACAAGTATAGAACCTCAGAACTTTAATATAATATAACTAGACATTTTTGTATATCGTAAAATGCCTTTTTATTTCATAGCTTAGTTTTCCCTACTTATAAAAGGATCTTGATTATATGTTTCTTTCTTGCAATTATAAACCTTTGTAGTTATCAAAATGATTGAAAAAGAGGAAAGTTTTCACTGAAATGCAGCATTTTCTAAACAAAATGACAGTATCTAGTCCTCTTATAGTGCAGGGTAGGTATAGGGTTCAGCTCTCTGCAATATTACAACAATCCATGTTCAAATAATATTCTGTGACACCTGACATTCATTGGCTATGAAATCTATTGATTTAGGAAGTAAATTCTAAGTAAAACCATACCAAACCTCAAAGCTTCAGGAAAAGTAAGGGTGCAGACATAATTGGCAAAGAAAAAAAATCAGTAAGGAGAAATAATTACATTCTTTTTGATCACATTTTCAAAGTGCTCATTTTAATTTTCCTTTGCATGTTCTTATTTAGCATATTTGTAAATCGGTGAGATTGTTTGGCACTCTCTATATTTTAGTACATTTTTTAAGTTGATAGAAATGAGCTGCTACACAAATAATAAGTTGCCAGAATTTGCATAATTTATCATCAGTGGTTTTTCTGAAATGGCAATTGTCAGGTCTTTAAGGCACATTTGTCAGGATGCAACTGATCTCACCTGGGATTGTGTTTCGAACAATTGAATTTATTGGATTATCTAAATCGTTAATTTAGATATGGTTCCAGGGCGTCATCTGGTCTACACTCCATGCTGTTATTGTTGTCAAAAAGTCACTTGGTGCATCTCTGTATTAATATCCTGGGCTATTTTGTTCTACTTTGCACACAGGGAGCATGAACATCCAAACATACAATCAGGAAGCAGGAGTAGGCCATTCAACCCTCTAACCTGCTCCACCATTTAACAAGATCATGTCTGATCTGATAGTAACCTTGAATCACCACCCTGCCTACCTCCGATAACCTATCACTCCCTTGTTTATCACAAATCTCTCCATCTCTGCCTTAAAAGACTCTGCTTCGACTGCCTTCTCAGGAAGAAAGTTCCAAAGTCTCATGATCCTCTCAGAGAAAGACATTTGCTCTTCTACATTTTAAATGGGTGACACCATATTTCTAAATTCTCCCTCAAGAGGAAACATCCTCTCCACATCCACCCAGTCAAGACCCCTCAGGATCTTCTATGTTTCAATCAAGTCACCTCTTACTCTTCTAAGCTCCAGTGGGTACAAGCCTAGCCTGTCCACACATTACTCATAAGACAACCCGCCCATTGCAGGCATTTGTCTAGTAAACCTTCTCTGCACTGTTTAAAATGGATTTATATTCTTCATTAATGAAGGTGACCAATACTGTACACCATACTCCTGTTGTGGTCTCACGAGTGCTCTGCATAGCTGAAGCATAATCTCCCTATTTTGCATTCAATTTCCCTCACAATAAATAACAACATTTGCGGTAGCGCGGCCCTTTGAAGATGGCAGGATTTGTGGACCATGTGACTGGCTCAGGGCCAATCACGCGGAATTGCCTGAACCCTGACCAATAGCGAGTTTGTGCAGGGCTCTGGGAGCAGGGGCCCAGACAGCTTGGACCACGGAGCCAAAGAGACAAATGCCCATCCTATTGTGTTCTGTGCCTATATTGTTGCCAGCCTTTGCCTTTTGTTAATAAGTCCTTTGTTACTACTGGATGCTTCCAGTGTTTCTCAAACCACCACATTGGCGACGAGGTAAATGGCCCTATTACAGCCTGCGGTACTTCATGATTTGAGGGGGGGGAAGAAGGAACAATTGTACAAGAAAGAAGGACCTACAAGAGTCGGAAACTATCCAAACATGAGTGAAAATGCCTATTATCGGTAAACTAGGCATGTTTGACCAAGGGGCTGAAAATTGAAGCCAGTACATCAAATGGCTCTGCTATTTTTTCACCATGAACAAGATCACAGGGAAAGACAAGCAGAAGGTGATACTTTTGACTGTCTGCAGGCTCTAAGTGTATAATCTAATTAGGAACCTCACATCCCTGGAGGCACCCAGCTCAAAGGCCTTTGATCAGATAGTCAAATTGGACAAATAAAGCTTTAACCCAAGGCAAGGACCTCAATTATCCTCCAATGTTAGAAATTTAACTCCACAGTTGGGGACCCTTAAGAGTCCATCTCAGCATTTATAGCCAGGCTTTGTCAGCTCGCTGAGCATTCCAAGTTCGGGACTTTTCTTAGTGATATGCTGCATGACCGGCTGGTTTGTGGGTTCCATTATCTTAACATTCAAAAGAAACTCCTGGCTGAAACTACTACACATTGGAAAAAGCGATCAAGATTGCTCAGGTAATGGAGTGCGTCAAAAAAGGCGTCACTGAACTCCAAAGTGTGGCTGAAGAAGAAGTCGATCAAGTGTGGGGCGGTACCGTCATGAGGTGCGCAGCAGGGTCAATAGGGGCAGCAGAGAACCAGACACAATCCTCAAGTCCAGACCGGAGTCAATGCACTGGGAAAAGAACAGGACTCCAACCCAAGACAGAGGGGAACTGCTTTCGTTGTGATGGAGACCTGCCATTGTCGAGAGTTTGTGTGTTTTTGATATAGTTGTTGGGGACATATTTTTAAGCACTTTGCCACGCAAGGCAAAAGTGCCAATGCATAAAAAAGACAACAGCAGCAGCAGTCCACAGCACCACTGAATATAGTGGATAGGAACTCTGAGGAGGTGCAAGTTATATACCATTTGAATGCACTTCAGTGGAGGAAGGTGGCCCCAATTGAAAGTGCCCTAAAGGTAAATGGCAAAACTTTAAAAATTGAAGTCGACACCAAGTGACCGTTGTGGGGGAAAGGGCTTTCAAATATATCCGTGACAGAGCCCAAACGTTTTACTTGAGGAACACCACAGCCAAGCTTTCCACTTACACTGGGGAAACCTTCCTCAGAATCACCAACACACCAGTAGCTTATAAATAG
Organism: Scyliorhinus torazame; assembly: GCF_047496885.1. Taxonomy (NCBI): domain Eukaryota; kingdom Metazoa; phylum Chordata; class Chondrichthyes; order Carcharhiniformes; family Scyliorhinidae; genus Scyliorhinus; species Scyliorhinus torazame. The sequence continues at coordinate 200,527,704 of NC_092712.1, read as the reverse complement.
CAAGAGGCCCATCTGCCCCTGATTGCCATGGAAGAACACAGACCCAACCTCATGGGAAGGGGCTGGTTACAGCAAATCAAACTTAATTAGTTGGAAATTATTTAAATTTCCAATGGTGTCCTTCAGGATGTCGCAAGAAGGTATGAGAACGTTCTTCACAATTAACAAAGCCGGGTCAAAGGCATCAAAGCCAAAATCTCTGTAAATCTGGATTCAGCTCAGATATCTTTTAGAGATCGGCCAATTCCCATTGTCCAGAATCATAAGGTTAAAACCGAGCTCAAGCGATTAGAAGAACAGGGTATAATCAGACTGGTTCAGTTTTCCGAGTGGGCAGCACCCATAGCCCTCGTTCTCAAGCCAGATCGTTACATAAGAATCTGCAGGGACTAAAAGTTAACTATAAGTCAGGCTTCCCAGCTGGATAGGTACCTGATTCCCCTGATTCTACGTTTGGCTGGCGGAAGGCCTCACCTACTCTAAATTAGATCTCAGCCATGCATGCCTTCAATTTGAATTGGACAAAGAGTCCCAGATGGTCGCCAACATTCAACACCCATAAGGGCCTATTTCAGGCCATGAGGTTGTCAGTTTGGTATTGCGTCAGCCTGCACTATTTTCCAGCGCAAGATGGGAAACCTCCTCCAAGGAATACCTGGGTAATGGTCTGCCTTGACAACATTTTGGTTACTAACACCACCGCTGAAGAGCACATGTCTAGCCTGGAGGAGGTGTTATGATGGTTGCAGGTTGTAGGGGTCTGTCTCAAACGTGAAAAGTGTATGTTCCAGGCCTCAGAAGTGGCATATTTAAGTTTCCATGCAGGTGCAACATTATTGCAACGACTTGAGGAGAAAGTCAACGCTGTCCGTGAAGTCCCTGCATCCATTAATGTAACTGAGCCCAATTCCTTCCGCGGCATGGTAAATTATTATGGAAGAGTTGTTTTAAATTTGGCCACAACTTTGGCACCATTGCACCAGCTACTAACGAAACATCAGTGGTGGCAATGGAGGGAGCCTCAAAAAGATTTTTCTTTGGTGGAATAAGCTTTACAATCCTTGATCCTTTCGTTCATTTGGACCCTGGAAAACCGATCGTGCTCACATGTGATGTGTCCCCATGCAGTATAGATGGAGTATTGGCCCACAAGATGGGAGATGGTTCTGAGTGGCCCATCACCTTTGCCTCAAGGGCCCTTTCAGAAGCAGAGGGTAACTACGCTCAAATCGACAAAGAAGATTCAGCAGTTATATATGGTGTGAAGATATTCCACTAATATGTGTATGAACAGCCATTTGACAATGTCATTGATCATAAGCCGCTACTGGGCCTTTTGAGGGAGGACCAATATCACCAATTGCCTCAGTTAGGGTGCAGTGTTAGTAGGTCTTGCTGCTGGTGACCAACAATTATGCCTTCCAGCACTGGCCAGGCACACAGATCACCAACACAGATGCATTTAACTGATGCCCCCTGTGAAAAGTGTACCAGCACCACCAGTGTCCCCAGGAGACCGTATTGGCTTTGGGTTTCTTGCCTACGTCAGCTGGCCACATTCGTAATTGTACCCATAGGGATCCCATATTGTCGAAATTCAAGCAGATAATATAAACTGGGTGGCACTATGAGAAATCCGTGCACTTGAGACGCTATTTTACCTGTGTGCAGGAGGGTTTCCTGACACAGTATGTAGATAGGCCAACGAGAGGCGAGGCCATATTGGATTTGGTACTGGGTAATGAACCAGGACAGGTGTTCGATTTGGAGGTAGGTGAGCACTTTGGTGATAGTGACCACAATTCAATTACGTTTACTTTAGTGATGGAAAGGGATAGGTATATACCGCAGGGCAAGAGTTATATCTGGGGGAAAGGCAATTATGATGCGATGAGGCAAGACTTAGGATACTTGTTCAAGGAACAGCTACTGCGTGTCCTTGATAAGTATGTACCTGTCAGGCAGGGAGGAAGTGGTCGAGTAAGGGAACCGTGGTTTACTAAAGCAGTCGAAACACTTGTCAAGAGGAAGAAGGAGGCTTATGTAAAGATGAGACATGAAGGTTCAGTTAGGGCGTTCGAGAGTTACAAGTTAGCTAGGAACGACCTAAAGAGAGAGCTAAGAAGAGCCAGGAGGGGACATGAGAAGTCTTTGGCAGGTAGGATCAAGGATAACCCTAAAGCTTTCTATAGATATGTCAGGAATAAACAAATGACTAGGGTCAGAGTAGGGCCAGTCAAGGACGTAGTGGGAACTTGTGCTTGGAGTCTGAGGAGATAGGAGAGGTGCTAAATGAATATTTTTCATCAGTATTCACACAGGAAAAAGACAATGTTGTCGGACAAGAATTGAAGTGCATCAGTTGGGAACATAGACTGTCAGGAAAGGACACAAGTGAAATGTGGAACTTGTTCAAGGAACAGGTACTATGTGTCCTTGATATGTATGTCCCTGTCAGGCAGGGAAGAGATGGTCAAGTGAGGGAACCATGGTTGAGAAGAGAGGTTGAATGTCTTGTTAAGAGGAAGAAGGAGACTTATGTAAGGCTGAGGAAACAAGGTTCAGACAGGGTGCTGGAGGGATACAAGATAGCCAGGAGGGAACTGAAGAAAGGGATTAGGAGAGCTAAGAGGGGGCATGAACAATCTTTGGCTAGTAGGATCAAGGAAAACCCCAAGGCCTAGAGCAAGGGTAGGTCCGATCAAGGACAATAGCGGGAGATTGTGTATTGAGTCTGAAGAGATAGGAGAGGTCTTGAACGAGGACTTTGCTTCAGTATTTACAAATGAGAGGGGCCATATTGTTGGCGAGGACAATGTGAAACAGACTGGTAAGCTCGAGGAAATACTTGTTAGGAAGGATTGTTGGGCATTTTGAAAAACTTGAGGATAGACAAGTCCCCCGGGCCTGATGGGATATATCCAAGGATTCTATGGGAAGCAAGAGATGAAATTGCAGAGCCGTTGGCAATGATTTTTTCGTCCTCACTGTCAACAGGGGTGGTACCAGGGGATTGGAGAGTGGCGAATGTCGTGCCCCTGTTCAAAAAAGGGAATAGAGATAACCCTGGGAATTACAGGCCAGTTAGTCTTACTTCAGTGGTAGGCAAAGTAATGGAAAGGGTACTGAGGGATAGAATTTCTGAGCATCTGGAAAGACACTGCTTGCTTAGGGATAGTCAGCACGGATTTGTGAGGGGTAGATCTTGCCTTACAAGTCTTATTGAATTCTTTGAGGAGGTGACCAAGCATGTGGATGAAGGTAAAGCAGTGGATGTAGTGTACATGGATTTTAGTAAGGCATTTGATAAGGTTCCCCATGGTAGGCTTATGCAGAAAGTAAGGAGGCATGGGATAGTGGGGAATTTGGCCAGTTGGACAACGAACTGGCTAACCGATAGAAGTCAGAGAGTGGTGGTGGATGGCAAATATTCAGCCTGGATCCCAGTTACCAGTGGCGTACCGCAGGGATCAGTTCTGGGTTCTCTGCTGTTGTGATTTTCATTGATGACTTGGATGAGGGAGTTGAAGGGTGGGTCAGTAAATTTGCAGACGATACGAAGATTGGTGGAGTTGTGGATAGTGAGGAAGGTTGTTGTCGGCTGCAAAGAGACATAGATAGGATGCAGAGCTGGGCGGAGAAGTGGCAGATGGAGTTTAACCCTGAAAAGTGTGAGGTTGACCATTTTGGAAGGACAAATATGAATGCGGAATCCAGGGTTAACGGTAGGATTCTTGGCAATGTGGAGGAGCAGAGAGATCTTGGGGTCTATGTTCATACATCTTTGAAAGTTGCCACTCAAGTGGATAGAGCTGTGAAGAAGACCTATGGTGTGCTAGCGTTCATTAACAGAGGGATTGAATTTAAGAGCCGTGAGGGCAACTGTACAAAACCTTGGTAAGGCCACATTTGGAGTACTGTGTACAGTTCTGGTCACCTCATTTTAGGAATGATGTGGAAGCTTTGGAAAAGGTACTAAGGAGATTTACCAGGATGTTGCCTGGAATGGAGAGCAGGTCTTACGAGGAAAGGTTGAGGGTGCTAGGCCTTTTCTCATTAGAACGGAGAAGGATGACGGGCGACTTGATAGAGGTTTATAAGATGATCAGGGGAATAGATGGAGTAGACAGTCAGAGACATTTCCCCCGGGTGGAACAAACCATTACAAGGGGACATAAATTTAAGGTGAATGGTGGAAGAGAGAGAGGGGATGTCAGAGGTAGGTTCTTTACCCAGAGAGTAGTGGGGGCACGGAATGCACTGCCTGTGGAAGTAGTTCAGTCGGAAACATTAGGGTCCTTCAAGCAGCTATTGGATAGGTACATGGATCACGGTAGAATGATATTGTAGATTAATTTGTTCTTCAGGGCAGCACGGTAGCATTGTGGATAGCACAATTGCTTCACAGCTCCAGGGTCCCAGGTTCGATTCCGGCACTGTCTGTGCGGAGTCTGCACATCCTCCCCATGTGTGCGTGGGTTTCCTCCGGGTGCTCCAGTTTCCTCCCACAGTCAAAAGATGTGCAGGTTAGGTGGCCATGATAAATTGCCCTTAGTGTCCAAAATTGCCCTTAGTGTTGGGTGGGGTTACTGGGTTATGGGGATGGGGTGGAGGTGTTGACCTTGGGTGGGGTGCTCTTTCCAAGAGCCGGTGCGGACTCGATGGGCCGAATGGCCTCCTTCTGCACTGTAAATTCTATGATAATCTATGATTAACCTAGGACAAAGGTTCGGCTCAGCATCGTGGGCCAAAGGTCCTGTTCTGTGCTGTATTTTTCTATGTTCTATGATCCATATTTGCCAAAGTGCAGTTTGGCAGCAACACCTAACTTTGTGCCTGTGCACAATTTGGCCTTCCCAGCATCAGTTGTATTTTCTCTAAAGTGTGACCATTTTTCTTTCTAAGGTTATCACGAGCCATTACTTTCCAGTTAAAATCAGTGTTAATTTTCTAATTATTTTTTAAAATGATGTAGCCAAATAGAACATTGTTTTCCCCATGAAATATACCCTGGAACAAGGGTTAAATCTCTGTTGTGATACCTAATCAAGCTTTTCCGGCTGGTTCATTCCAGTTTCCTCAACAGCTCTGCCACTATAATTATTTTGTGGGTGGGCTTTTAATAATATCAGGAAAAAACAACCTGAGAAGAAAAGGATTAATTTGTCTCCTCCATTGCCCCTGCTACTGATTCTGAGGCTTGTTGCTCTTCACTTGCTCATCATTTTTTAGTAGGCCCATTTATTTCCCTGTGAAGCCAATTACATTAAGCTCTTTCCCAGATAGAAAACTTGATAAAGCTATCGCTTTAGATTTCAGAAATATTACATTTTTCGTACTCCTAAAGCTTACATCTACCTAAGCCATTACACCGCACTAGCAAGGGTACATCGCACTCTGGTGGTGTGACATTGGGCGGCACAGTGGTTAGCACTGCTGCCTCACAGCTCCAGTGTCCCAGGTTCAATTCCGGCCTTGGGTGACTGTCTGTGTGGAGTTTGCACTTTCTCCCTGTGTCTGCGTGGGTTTCCTCTAGGTGCTCCGGTTTCCTCCCACAGTCCAAAGATGTGCAGGTTAGGTGGATTGGCTATGGTAAATTGCTCCTTAGTGTCCAAAAAGGTTAGGCTGGGTTACTGGGTTACGGAGATAGGGTGGAGGCGTGGGCTCAAGTAGGGTGCTCTTTCCAAAGGCCGGTGCAGTCGATGGGCCGAATGGCCTCCTTTTGCACTGTAAATTCTATGAAGAGCATTTCCACATTACGCAAGGCGATCCTTACCTAAGCTACTCTGTTTTATTGAAGAGATTTATTGATGGAAAAAATACCAAAAAACAACAACTGTACTGTAAATTCTATGGTAAATATGTTATATTAGATAAAACTACAAATTAATGATCATTTTCTTTGTCAGAATAAAAACAATTGTTCTGGTGTTATTATGAATATCCAAGATTTAAAGCATTACAATTTAACACAGTGAAATGACTTGATTTGAGAATTAGACATGCCTCATTATGTTTTTGAATATCTGCTAAAATTAAAGTGGAAGTGTTTGCTGCTTTTGAATAAATTGATTCAACCGCTAAAGTTGCACGTTTAATCAATTTTTTCTAAAGTTTAAAGTAGTTTGTAATATGATAATGCACTGATTTATTTTCTGTCAGGGTGAGGCAGGTCGTAAACTGGTGGGAAGGACAATAATAATAATCTTTATTGCCACAACTAGGCTTACATTAACACTGCAAAATGGAGTTACTGTGAAAATCCCCTAGTTGCCACTCTACGGCGCCTGTTCGGGTACAAATTATCTAACAGTCACGTCTTTCAGGACTAGTGGGAGAAAACCAGAGCACCTGGAGGAAACCCACGCAGACATGGGGAGAACATGCAGACGTCGCACAGACAGTGATCCAAGTCGGGAATCGAATCCAGTCCCTGGTGCTGTGAAGCAACAGTGCTAACCACTGTGCTAAACTGGCTCGAGGCAAGTAAAAATCAAATACTTTGTGAACTGGTAGATTCAGAATGTTCCTCTGATGACCGACAGGTTTTTTGGGTCAATCTTCACAGTGGAAGACACAAATAACATGCCAGTGACTGATAGATATGAGGCGATGACAGGTGAGGACCTTGAGAGGATTGTTATCACTAAGGAGGTAGTGATGGGCAAGCTAATGGGGCTAAAGGTAGACAAGTCTCCTGGCCCTGATGAAATGCATTGCAGAGTGCTAAAAGAGATGGCTAGGGAAATTGCAAATGCACTAGTGATAATTTACCAAAATTCACTAGACTCTAGGGTGGTCCCAGTGGATTGGAAATTAGCAAACACGACACCACTGTTTAAAAAAGGAGGTAGGCAGAAAGCGGGTAATTATAGGCCAGTGAGCTTAACTTCGGTAGTAGGGAAGATGCTGAAATCTATCATCAAGGAAGAAATAGCGAGGCATCTGGATGGAAATTGTCCCATTGGGCAGACGTAGCATGGGTTCATAAAGGGCAGGTCGTGCCTAACTAATTTAGTGGAATTTTTTGAGGATATTACCAGTGCGGTAGATAACGGGGAGCCAATGGATGTGGTATATATGGATTTCCAGAAAGCCTTTGACAAGGTGCACATAAAAGGTTGCTGCATAAGATAAAGATGCATGGCATTAAGGGTAAAGTAGTAGCATGGATAGAGGATTGGTTAATTAATAGAAAGCAAAGAGTGGGGATTAATGGGTGTTTCTCTGGTTGGCAATCAGTAGCTAGTGGTGTCTCTCAGGGATCAGTGTTGGGCCCACAATTGTTCACAATTTACATAGATGATTTGGAGTTGGGGACCAAGGGCAATGTGTCCAAGTTTGCAGATGACACTAAGATGAGTGGTAAAGCAAAAAGTGCAGAGGATGCTGGAAGTCTGCAGAGGGATTTGGATAGCTTAAGTGAATGGGCTAGGGTCTGGCAGATGGATTACAATGTTGACAAATGTGAGGTTACCCATTTTGGTAGGAATAACAGCAAAAAGGATTATTATTTAAATGATAAAATATGAAAACATGGTGCTGTGCAGAGAGACCTGAGTGTGCTAGTGCATGAGTCGCAAAAAGTTGGTTTACAGGTGCAACAGGTGATTAAGAAGGCGAATGGAATTTTGTCCTTCATTGCTAGATGGATGGAGTTTAAGACTAGAGGGGTTATGCTGCAATTGTATAAGGTGTTAGTGAGGCCACACCTGGAGTATTGTGTTCAGTTTTGGTCCCCTTACTTGAGAAATGACGTACTGGCACTGGAGGGTGTGCAGAGGAGATTCACTAGCTAAATCCCAGAGTTGACGGGGTTGGATTACGAGGAGAGGTTGAGTAGACGGGGACTGTACTCGTTGGAATTTAGAAGGATGAGGGGGGATCTTATAGAAACATATAAAATTATGATGGGAATAGATAGGATAGATGCGGGCAGGTTGTTTCCACTGGCGGGTGAAAGCAGAACTAGGGGGCATAGCCTCAAAATAAGGGGAAGTAGATTTAAGACTGAGTCGTGAATCTATGGAATTCCTTGCCCAGTGAAGCAGTAGAGGCTCCTTCATTAAATGTTAAATGATAAAGGTAGATAGTTTTTTGAAGAATAAAGGGATTAAGATTATGGTTATGGTGTTCGGGCCGGAAAGTGGAGCTGAGTCCACAAAAGATCAGCCATGATCTCATTGCATGGCGGAGCAGGCTAGAGGGGCCAGATGGCCTACTCCTGCTCCTAGTTCTTATGTTCTTATGAACTGCACAGGCAGGGTAGCAGACTCTCCTGCTCTAGATTTCACCCTCCATTTCCCTTTCCCTCCTGCAAGCCCCTCCCAAAATCATCTTCACATCACTTACACAGAGGCCAGTGAGTGGTCAAGGCTTCCTGATATTTGCCTACAGTAAGTATAGCATGGGCAGCACGGTAGCACAGTGGTTAGCACTGTAGCTTCACAGTGCCAGGGTCCCAGGTTCAATTCCCCGCTCGGTCACTGTCTGTGCGGAGTCTGCACGTTCTCCCCGTGTATGCGTGGGTTTGTTCCGGGTGCTTCGGTTTCCTCCCACAGTCCAAAGATGTACAGGTTAGGTGGATTGGCCATGATAAATTGCCCTTCGTGTCCAAAAAGGTTACGCGGGTTTATTAAGCTCCGGGAATAGGGTGGAAGTGAGGGCTTAAGTGAAATGAAATTAAATGAAAATGAAATGAAAATGAATGAAAATCGCTTATTGTCACAAGTAGGCTTCAAATGAAGTTACTGTGAAAAGCCCCTAGTCGCCACATTCCGGCGCCTGTTCGGGGAGGCTGTTACGGGCTGTAGGTGGGTCGGTGCAGACCCGATGGGCTGAATAGCCTCCTTCTGCACTCTATGTTTTATTGTGTGGACCATCTTATACCTCCAAGGGTGTGTTTAACCACCTGCCCACCCATGCCTTTCAACATCCATTTAACATCCAGGTTTGTTGATGACACAACCGTACTGGATCGCGTCTCAAACAACGATGAGTCAGAGTACAGGAGGGAGAGAGAGAACCTAATGGCATGGTGCAACTAGAATAATCTCTCCCTCAATGTCAGCAGAACTAAGGAACTAGTCATCAACTGTGGTCTTTTATGCCAGGAACACTGCCATCAAAAGGCCACAGATTTGCCATCTTGCAGAGGGCTAGCAGGCAGCTGCCGATACGCCCCCCCCCCGCACGTCCGCGTCAGGGGCCGCGCATGCGCATGGCGGCAGCCTCCAGCGGCTCCATGACGGACTCAGCCCACGGATCTGGATCACCGAAACAGTGCCATGCATCGGCCACTCGCCCGACCCGGACTGCCCGTACACATAACCCCCAATCCCGAATGAGGCCCCCCCTGCCCTTCGATCGGCCCTCCCCCGACTGCGGCGGCCCCGGACTGAGTCCTCAGCCGCCACGCATGTTTCACGAACGGTGGGGCCACATTCGAAACACGCCGTCGGGAATTCGGCCGGTTGGGGACGGTGAATAGCGGGGCGGATCTCAGGCAATGGCCTGAGGCGGTGGATACTCAGCACGGAGTATGCCGCTTTTGGGGCGGCGGAGAATAGCGAAACTCGCGCCGGTCCCGATTTCATGTGGAAAAACGGATTCTCCGCCCCGTCGCTGAACGCGATTTTGCCATTGGGATGCAGAGAATCCAGCCCATGATTTTCAGCTGAATTGGGCATTCTGAATTCTCCCGAATAGGCGCGGTAGTGTAGCGACTCGGGGATTTTCACAGTAACTTCATTGCGATGTGAATGTAAGCCTACTTGTGACACTAATAAAAGATTATTATTATTACGCCCTCAGGAGACAAAGAAACTTCAGCATGTCCACATTTACTCTTACCAATTTTTACAGGTGCACCACAGAAAGCATCCTGTCTGGCTGCATCACATCTGGCAGGGCAACTGTTCGGCCCAAGACCATAGGAAACTGCAGAGTCGTGAACACAGCCCAGTCCATCATGCAAACTTGCCTCCCATCCATTGACTCTGTCTGCACCTCCCGCTGCTGTGAGAAAATGAGCAGCATAATCATAGACCCCACCCACCAGGGTTATTCTCTCTTCCAACCTCTTCCACCGGGCAGGAGAAACAAAAGTCTGAGAACACGCAGTAACAGATTCAAAAACAGCTTCTTCCCACTGTTACCATATTCAGAATTCTCCCTGGCGGGTGGGGTCTTTGAATATGCTGCTCACTTTCTCAAGGGGCTGGTTTAGCACAGGGCTAAATCGCTGGCTTTGAAAGCAGACCAAGGCAGGCCAGCAGCACGGTTCAATTGCTGTACCAGCCTCCCCGAACAGGCGCCGGAATGTGGCGACAGGGGCTTTTCACAGTAACTTCATTTGAAGCCTACTTGTCATAATAAGCGATTTTCATTTTCATTTTTTTATTCAGAATGGCCCTCTTATGGGCTGAACAGATCTCTTTATGCATCTTCTCTACTGTTGTAGCACTACACTCTATGCTTCACCCGATCTCTATGTCTATGTATTTACATTGTGTATTTATCGTATGTCCTGTGTTTTTCATGTATGGAACGATCTGCCTGGACTGTGCGCAGAACAATATTTTTCACTGCACTTCAGTGCACGTGACAAAAATCTTAAAGCTAACGCGGAGATTGCAGTGAGAGTTAAAGTTGAACCCTGAAGGTCTTAAATAATGGACCCTAGTGACAAAGAAGTGTCATGTGAGAGTACCTTTTAAGAAATGGGTGTTTATCGAATAGCTTTGGTGATAGTGACCACAATTCGATTATGTTTACTTTAGTGATGGAAAGGGATAGGTATATACCACAGGGCAAGAGATCTATCTGGGGGAAAGGCAATTATGATGCGATGAGGCAAGACTTAGGATGCATCGGATGGAGAGGAAAACTGCAGGGGATGGGCACAATGGAAATGTGGAGCTTGTTCAAGGAACAGCTACTGCGTGTCCTTGATAAGTATGTACCTGTCAGGCAGGGAGGAAGTGGTCGGGCAAGGGAACCGTGGTTTACTAAAGCAGTCCAAACACTTGTCAAGAGGAAGAAGGAGGCTCATGTAAAGATGAGACATGAAGGTTCAGTTAGGGCGCTCAAGTGTTACAAGTTAGCTAGGAAGGACCTAAAGAGAGAGCTAAGAAGAGCCAGGAGGGGACATGAGAAGTCTTTGGTAGGTAGGATCAAGGATAACCCGAAAGCTTTCTATAGATATGTCAGGAATAAATGAATGACTAGGGTAAGTGTAGGGCCAGTCAAGGACAGTAGTGGGAAGTTGTGCTTGGAGTCCGAGGAGATAGGAAAGGTCCTAGATGAATATTTTTCGTCAGTATTCACACATGAAAAAGACAATGTTGTCGAGGAGAATACTGAGATTCAGCCTAGTAGACTAGAAGGGCTTGAGGTTCATAATGAGGAGGTGTTAGCAATTCTGGAAAATGTGAAAATAGATAAGTCTCCTGGGCTGGATGGGATTTATCCTAGGATTCTCTGGGAAGCTAGGTAGGAGATTGCTGAGCCTTTGGCTTTGATCTTTAAGTCATCTTTGTCTACAGGAATAGTGCCAGAAGACTGGAAGATAGCAAATGTTGTCCCCTTGTTCAAGAAGGGGAGTAGAGACACCCCAGGTAACTATAGACCAGTGAGCCTTACTTCTGTTGTGGGCAAAATCTTGGAAAGGTTTATAAGAGATAGGATGTATAATCATCTGGAAAGAAATCATTTGATTAGAGATAGTCAACACGGTTTTGTGAAGGGTAGGTCATGCCTCACAAACCTTATTGAGTTCATTGAGAAGGTGACCAAGCAGATCGATGAGGGTAAAGCAGTTGATGTGGTGTATATGGAGTTCAGTAAAGCGTTTGATAAGGTTCCCCACGGTAGGCTACTACAGAAAATACGGAGGCATGGGATTCAGGGTGATTTAGCAGTTTGGATCAGAAATTGGCTAGCTGGAAGAAGACAAAGGGTGGTGGTTGATGAGAAATGTTCAGACTGGAGTCCAGTTACTAGTGGTGTACCACAAGGATCTGTTTTGGGGCCACTGCTGTTTGTCATTTTTATAAATGACCTGGAGGAGGGCATAGAAGGATGGGTGAGTAAGTTTGCAGATGACACTAAAGTCAGTGGAGTTGTGGACAGTGCGGAAGGATGTGACAAGTTACAGAGGGATATAGATAAGCTGCAGCGCTGGGCTGAGAGGTGGCAAATGGAGTTTAATGCAGAAAAGTGTGAGGTGATTCATTTTGGAAGGAATAACAGGAAGACAGAGTACTGGGCTAATGGTAAGACTCTTGGTAGTGTGGATGAGCAGAGAGATCTCGGTGTCCATGTACATAGATTCCTGAAAGTTGCCACCCAGGTTGCGAGGGTTGTTAAGAAGGCGTACGGTGTGTAAGCTTTTATTGGTAGAGGGATTGAGTTTTGGAGCCATGAGGTCATGTTGCAGCTGTACAAAACTCTGGTGCGGCCGCATTTGGAGTATTGCGTGCAATTCTGGTCGCCGCATTATAGGAAGGATGTGGACGCATTGGAAAGGGTGCAGAGGAGATTTACCAGAATGTTGCCTGGTATGGAGGGAAGATCTTATGAGGAAAGGCTGAGGGACCTGAGGCTGTTTTCGTTAGAGAGAAGAAGGTTAAGAGGTGACTTAATTGAGGCATACAAGATGATCAGAGGATTGGATAGGGTGGACAGTGAGAGCCTTTTTCCTCGGATGGTGATGTCTAGCATGAGGGGACATAGCTTTAAATTGAGGGGTGATAGATATAGGACAGATGTCAGAGGTAGGTTCTTTACTCAGAGAGTAGTAAGGGCGTGGGATGCCCTGCCTGCAACAGTAGTGGACTCGCCAACGCTAAGGGCATTCAAATGGTCATTGGATAGACATATGGACGATAAGGGAATAGTGTAGATGGGCTTTAGAGTGGTTTCACAGGACGGCGCAACATCGAGGGCCGAAGGGCCTGTACTGCGCTGTAATGGTCTATGTTCTATGTTATAGCTGTGTGTATCTTTAAGAAATGGGTGTTTATTAGAGAGCTGCAGTGATGTCAGAGAGTGGGTGGAGCTGAGATGTCTGTCTGCTTTACTATCGTTTAGGGCTGTTTGCGACAGGGTGTGGTTAGTTTCATTTTGTGAGCTGGATATCTGCAGGCAAAGCAAGGAGCTGCATAAGGATCTCTCTCTGCAAACTAAGGACTGTCTCCAAATCAATTGGGTGATTTCAAACTGCTGACTGCTCTCAATAGCGAACTGTTATGGGTCAGGGTTTAGAGAACCCCAAAGTGTATCATGGAGTTCACCTGACCCACAACTTTTAGTAGATTGTGGTATGGGGAGCTCACGGCCCACTCTACAGGTGTGCTACAGCAGAAAATAGACAAGTATTTTTTAAAACAAAACAATTTTATTCTATGAATGCAAGTTAACCTTTTTTAAAACAAACAGTGAACATCTAAGCAACCATTAATTCTAAAACAACCCCAAAGACTTAAACCCTAAGTAACCCTGTAAGCTGTCCTTTTAGCATCCAAAAGACTTAATAAACCTTCAAACAGGAGCACATTAGGTTTAAATTCAATACTGAGACTTTTTACAATTCTGGGTTCACCAAATGATCCATAGATAGTCTTTGGATGGCAGAGATCAACAGTACAGCCCTTTGTTTTAACTCCAGATGCAGTTCACTGAAAAACACAGACACACACAAGCTTTTCTCAAACTGAAACTAAAAAGGAGAAGTAGAGCTCTGCTCCACCCACACTCTGACATCACTCCAGTAACATGAGCAGCTCTATTTCTTAAAGGTACGTTTCATAAACACCCATTTCTTAAAGGTACTCTCACATGACACCTCCCCCCAAGAAAAAAACAACCCATCAACGTCAAGATGGTTTCATTTTCCACCTTTGCACTATCCTTTGAGAAATGCACACAGTAAATATACTTGTTCGTTTCAAAAAACAACACATCCAAACAGGTAGAATAATATAGTCCATTTTTTTTGTTCTTCTTCCTCCAATTGATATCCTTCTGTTCATCACATTCTTGACAAAGCATCAGCTATCGCGTTTTCCCGTCCTGCCACATGTACTATTTTTAAATGAAATGGCTGTAACAATAAACTCCAATGAAAAGGCCTTGCATTGTTATTCCGGAATCGCTCCAAAAACGTCAAAGGATTATGATCAGTATATGTAATGGTGTCAGACGGATTGCTGGTCACATAAATGTGAAAATGTTGCAAAGCCAGCACCAAACTCAAAGTCTCCTTCTCAATCGTTGAATACCTTTTCTGGTGACAATTCAATTTCTTTGAAAAATTACCATTAGACCGCTCTCGCCCTTCGTCGTCATCCTGTAGAAGCACCTACGCCCACATCACTCGCATCAACAGCCACATTGAATGGTTTGGTATAATTTGGGATGGCTAACACAGGAGCAGTGGTTAACACAGTCTTCAGGCCGTCAAATGCCTGTTGACACTCCACTGTCCATTGGAATTTGTTACATCTCTTGAGCAAGTCTGTCAGTGGAGCGACCACACCGCTAAAATTTGGTACAAATCTCCGGTAAAATCCATCCAGTGGATTTCACATTATTTCCCGTTGTGTCGAGGGTATAGGAAACTCCCCAATAACTTTCGTTTTTACATCCCGTGGGACCATTCAACCCTGTCCGATTGTATGGCCAAGGAAAGTGACTTGGGCTTTTCCAAATTCACTTTTGGCTAGGTTTATCACCAAACACGCCTCCTGAAGTCGATCGAATAACTCCATCAGATGTTTTAAATGTTCTTTCCATGTCTGGCTGAAAATGACCAGATCGTCGATGTATACCGCACAATTAGGTAATCCTGAAACAATTGTGTAAGTTAACCATTGAAATGTTGTTTTAATTTGAAGGTACTGTAGATTTCTGTTTGCCTCACACCTGCAGAGTGGGCTGTGTACTCCCCATCACCACAATAGATTAAAAGTTTTAGTCAGGTGAACACCATGATACACTTTGGAGTTCTCTAAATCCTGGCCCATAACAAATTGGGGGCTCGAGGGTTGATAAAAGTCTATCTATTGGATTGGCTTAGTGAACTTAAAGACAGTGAGGGGTGAGCAGATTGTGGGTGCTTTTCAGGTGTGGTATTCAAGTTTAAGTGTGGAGTGTGTTGTGGACAATGGCTCTTTCAGAGGCTCAGAAGTTTTTGGGGGTGGAGATGGTCACACACACTACCTTACAAATGGAGACCAAAACAAGGCTTTTTGAAATGACAAAAACACTGCAGTTCACATTACCTGATAAAATGAGAAAAGATGAGTTACTTATGGCGGTAGCTGAGCATTTAAAATTGACTGAGATACAGTCTGACTCATTGGAAATGGCAAAGATTCAGTTGCAGATTAAGCAACTTCAACATGAAAAAGAATTAAAGCAGCTTGATTACGAGATGAGAGAAAAAGAAAGAATAGCACTAGAAGAACAAAATGAAAGAGAAAGGAAGATACAGATCAGAGGAAAAGAAAAAGAGAGAGAGGAAAGGGGAAAAGAGAGAGAGGAAAGGGAAAAAGAGAGAGAGTTTGAACTTCAGAAAATGGCCATGAAACATGACGGTCAGTTAAAACTGGTGACGTAAAGGGAAACCTACAGTTGGATAACAGTGATGAGGATAGTGAGAAAGAGCATCAAAGTTGAAGGCTTGGCGGGGATCCATTTAAATATGTCCAAACATTGCCAAAGTTTGATGAGAAGGAGGTAGAAGCCTTTTTCATTTCATTTGAGAAGGTAGCTAAACAAATGAAATGGCCAGCGGACATGTGAGTACTACTGATTCAAACAAAACTGGTAGGTTGGGTTAGTGAAGTGTTTGCATCACTATCAGAGGAGGTATCTGAATCGTATGAGGAGGTGAAAAAATCCATCTTAGGTGCGTATGAACTAGTGCCTGAAGCCTACAGACAAAGGTTTAGGAATTTAAGGAAATAACATGGTCAAACATACATGGAGTTTGAAAGGACCAAACAGAGTAATTTTGATAGGTGGATAAGGGTTTTGAAAATAGACCAAATGTATGAAGCTCTCAGAGAAATTATACTTTTGGAGGAGTTTAAAAATTCAATTCCTGATATAGTCGAGAACTCATGTGGAAGAGCAGAGGGTTAAAACTGCGAGATTAGCAGCAGAAATGGCAGATGATTATGAATTAGTTCATAAATCAAAGTTTGGTTTACGACATCAGTTTCAGCCTGTGAGGGATCGAAACTGGGGAAAAGAGAAATACTCAAGTGGTAGAGGTAAAGGAGATCTGATGGGAGATAATAAGGAGAGTATACCTCAGATTAAAAAAGAAATACAAGAGGGTGGAAGAGATATGAAAAGTTTAAAATGTTTTCACTGTTATAAACTAGGCCATGTAAAGTCACAGTGTTGGTGGTGGAAGAAAAGCACTGGGATGGCTGATATGGTAAAACAGGATAAGACAGTAGGGTTTGTTAAAGTGGTAAAGGAAAGCCCAAGTGAAGCCAAGGAGGTGCAAAAGGTTGTACAGCCTGATCAAGAGGTGATTGATAAGAAGGTGCCAGATCTCTTGAAAGAATTTACTTGTGTGGGTAAGTTTACTCATGTGTACTAGAAGGAGCAGGTAAAGAAGTCACACTTTCAAGAGATACGGGAGCTAGTCAATCTTTGATGGTAAGAGATGAGGAGTTATGTAGTTTGGGAAGAATGTTGCCAGAAAAGGTGGTAATAAGTGGAATTCAGGGTAAGAGTAGTGTTCCATTATATAAGGTAAGATTGGAAAGTCCAGTGAAGAGTGGTGAAGTGGTAGTAGGAGCAATAGAGAAACTATCTTGTCCAGGAATACAGTTTATCTTGGGTAATGATATCGCTGATCGCAGGTGGGAGTGATGCCTACTGTGGTTGATAAGCCAATAGAAAATCAGACAACTGAAGGGTTGAAGGACGAATATCATGGGATTTTTCCGGATTGTGTAGTAACAAGATCGCAAAGTCACAGGTTAAGACAAGAGGAGAAATCAGAGAGTGAAGATGAAGCTGAAGTGCAATTATCAGAAACGATTTTTGATCAGATGGTTGAAAGAGAACAATAACAGGTGGAGGATGAGGCGGATATTTTTAGTTCAGGAAAATCGGCGGAGTTACAAAAGAAAGATATAGAAATAAAATTGATGTATCAGAAAGCATACACGGAAGAGGAATCTGAGTGTATACCAGATGTTATTACCGTAAAAGTGGTATCTTGATGAGAAAATGGAGACCTTTACATATGCAGGCGGATGAAAAGTGGGAAGAAGTTCATCAAGTAGTATTGCCGGTTGGGTATAGAAAGGAGGTGTTGCGAGTTGCACATGAGATGCCAGTGGGAGGTCATTTGGGAGTAAGGAAAACTCAAGCTAAAATACAAAAACGTTTGTATTGGCCTGGACTACATAAAGATGCAGTTAAATTGTGTCAGTCATGTCACACATGTCAAGTGATAGGGAAACCTCAAGCAGTGATAAAACCAGCGCCTTTAATACCCATTCCAGCAGTTGAGGAACCTTTTACAATGGTCCTAATTGAATGCGTAGGACCGCTTCCTAAAACAAAAAGTGGGAATCAACATGTTTTGACTATAATGGATGTGACTACTAGGTTTCCAGACGTCATTCCAGAGCATAATATTACAACTAAAAAGATTGCAGAGGAGTTCCTTAAATTCTTTGCTAGATATGGACTACCCACAGAAATACAATTGGATCAAGGATCAAATTATACCTCAAGGTTATTCAAAGAAGTTATGGATAGCTTAGGAATAAAACAATTTAAATGAACTGCGTACCATCCAGAATCGCAGGGCGCGTTAGAAAGGTGGCATCAGGCAGTATTGTCAAGATTAGCCAGAGGATTGGGATAAAGGAATTCCATTCGTACTGTTTGCAATTAGGGATGCACCTAATGAGTCAACCAAATTCAGTCCTTTTGAACTAATGTTTGGTCATGAGGTAAGAGGACCACTTAAATTGATTAAGGAAAAATTGGTGACTGAGCAGGCGGAGCTTACATGATTGGATTACGTGTCACATTTTAGGGAATGATTAAATAGAGCAGGTGAATTGGCTAGTCAGCATTTAAAACGTGCACAAAATGTGATGAAACGGATAGCGGATAAGAAAACCAAAGTTTGTAGTTTTGACAGTGGAAATAAAGTTTTAGTATTGTTACCAATGGTAGGTGAACCTTTTAAAGCAAGGTTTTGTGGACCTTATCAGATTGAAAGGAAATTAAGTGAGGTGAATTATGTGGTAAGAACGCCAGATATAAGGAAAACTCACCGAGTGTGTCATGTGAATATGCTTAAAAGGTACTTTGAAAGAAAAAAGAGGTTTTAATGATTCTAACTCAAAATGATGAACCAAATCCGGATGACTTGGAATTTGACATACCTCAAATTAAATTGGAAAATGAGGATATTCTTAAAAATTGGGATAAATTGTTGAGTTACCTTCCAGAGGATAAATGAACTGACCTGAAAGAGTTATTGAAATCACATGGGCAACTTTGTGGAGCTAAAGTGGGGAGTAAAATGGCTATTCATGATGTAGATGTAGGAAATTCTGTTCCAATCAAACAACATCCATATGGACTTAATCCTTTAAAATTGGCACAGGTTAACAAAGAGTTTGAGAGTATGCTTAAAAATGGAATAATTGAAAGGGGTTGCAGCCATTGGAGCTCACCCATGGTGATGGTACCTAAACCGGACGGTACCCAGCGGTTGTGTGTGGACTGTAGAAAGGTCTGTGCGGTTACAAGAATGGACTCTTATCCTATTCCATGTTTGGAGGATTGCATTGCGAAAGTGGGAAAATCAGCTTTTATTTCCAAACTTGATTTACTTAAAGGTTACTGGCAGGTACGTTTATCCGAAAGGGCAAAGGAGATTTCAGCTTTTGTGACTCCAGATGGTATATACCAATTCAAAGTTATGCCATTTGGCATGAAAAACGCCCAGCCACATTTCAATGGTTAACTAACAAAGTTGTTTCAAATGTACCCAATTGTGCTGTATACATTGACGATCTGGTCATTTTCAGCTAGACATGGAAAGAACATTTAAAGCATCTAATTGAGGTATTCGATCGACTTCAGGAAGCTGGTTTGGTGATAAACCTAGCCAAAAGTGAATTTGGAAAAGCCCAAGTCACTTTCCTTGGCCATACAATTGGCCATGGTCGAATGGTCCCACAGGATGTGAAAACAAAAGTTATTGGGGAGTTTCCGATACCCTCGACACTGACGGACTTGCTCAAGAAGCATAACAAATTCCAGTGGACAGCGGAGTGTCAACAGGCATTTGACTGCCTGAAAGCTGTGATAACCAATGCCCCTATGTTGGAGAATTGCAAGGGACTCTATGATCAGATTGAACTAAAGTATCTGACTTTAAAGAGAAATGCCGAAGCGTAGAGAAATGGATGGATCGTGCAGAGACCTTCTTGTTCAAAAAGACTGTCAATCAAGAAGAAGTCCAGTTGGAGGAAGAAGAACAAAAATGAACTGTTATTATTAAATGTTTGCGTGTTTTGTTTTGTTCAATAAAAAACATGAAGGAAAGTGAAAAGGTTAAAAATGAAACCATCTTGAAGTTGATGGGTTTTTTTTCTTCGGGGGAGATGTCATGTGAGAGTACCTTTTAAGAAATGGGGGTTTATCGAATAGCTGTAGTGGGTGTACCTTTAAGAAATGGGTGTTCATTGGAGAGCTGCAGTGATGTCAGAGAGTGGGTGGAGCTGGGCTGTCTGCTTTACTTTCGTTTTAGGCTGTTTGCTACAGGCTGTGGTTAGTTTCATTTTGAGAGCTGGATACCTGCAGGCAAAGCAAGGAGCTGCATAAGCATCTGTCTCTGCAAACTAAAGACTGTCTCCAAATCAATTGGGTGATTTCAAAGTGCTGATTGCTCTCAATAGTGAATTTAAACTTGATCTCTGTGTTAAAAAGCGTCTTTTGTCTTCCGGATGTTGTTTGGGAATTTATGAAGGGTTATCTATCGAGTACTGTATTCTTTCGGGATTTATTGGTGTTGATAGTTGTTAAGATGTTTACTGTGGGTTTATAAAGTGTTAACTGGTTTCATAAATAAACATTGTTTTAATTTGAAGGTACGGTAGATTTCTGTTTGCATCACACCTGCAGAGTGGGCTGTGTACTCCCCATCACCACAATCTATTAAAAGTTGTGGGTCAGGTGAACTCCATGATACACTTTGGGGTTCTCTAAACCTGGCCCATAACAGAAGGGAAATCAGCTTTCTGTGGACCTTCCTGGGAGATTCTCATTTATAGCCCACAGTGCAGCTTGAAGTTCAACCACAGGTGCAACCAATCCGTAAGAGGGCCATTTAGGAGTCTGGTAACAGCGGAGAAGGAGCTGTTTTTGACTGGCCTCTCCTCTAGCCGCCGACCATGTCAATGGTCCGCTTTTCTGACACAGTGAGGGGCCACAGGTCCGGCAGTCCCCCTCCAGTCTTTTCCCTCTCCAAGCGGTTATGGGCAGTCTTCTCCTGGGATGGGGGGAAACAGAAAACGCAGTGTTAGACAGTCCGACGCATGCAGCTCAGGGGGTGGGTAGCTGGTGGCTTCAGTGAATTCTGCCACCTGAATATTGCTCAACTGATATCAGAGACAAGATGGTTGAAAAGAATGCTGATGAATATCCTGTTTCCACAACAAGAATGGACATGCATGTACTCTGAGTTAATGTCAACTAAAAAAACAGCATGATCTTGAGAGTTCACTGGACTGGAATTGAACTGCATTCATAGCCTGAATGTGTCAGTTATCCTTGTTTCAAACACAGTCTGTTACGCAATAATATTTTATTACAAGCCTCCTACATGCTATTTCCAAAGTGCAAAATTATGCATTGTTTTGAATAAATAATCCTGCACATTATCCTACTTTCACACTACCCCAGTTGCAAAAATATGATAGCATATTCCAGAAGGAGATAAGAGGGGTAACAATATTGATCAGATTCAGTACAGCAAGAAAGAAAAGAAAGATTCATCCCAAAAGTAATTAAGTGTCATTTTGGGCAGGTTTGACAGGGTGTTTTGTGCCAATGGTAATTGCGTAATCGCAACACTTAGTGCAAAAAACGAGCCTGCACGTGAAGCTCCGACATCAAAGGCTACAGGGCACAGAAGACAGCAGGCTGCCTCAACCGGTGATGTGCATCCTGTGGGCACATCTCAGGTAGCAGTAGACCTTGGAAGATCAAAAGGAGTGAGACGCACTGAGTGGGCCCTGGTGAAGTCACTGTCTGTAGCGAAGAGGGAATGGAAATCTGTCACATTAAAATGTTCGCCATTAAAACATTTCACAGCTGACACATGTGAAGCCTCTGTCACTTTAATCTTCACAGTGGACCTTCCTGCACCCACATCCCCTGTTGTCCGTGCACCCCCCCACCCCATCCCGGCACAATGGTCCAAGATAAAAATCCGCAAATACAGACTCTATCATGAGAATGGGTGTGAGTGTGGTGTGAGTGTGCTGTCAGCAGGAAGACAGGAGTCAGACTTCAACAGAACCTGAGGAGCACCAGAGCTTTCCTCACAGCGAGTGACCATCACCCTCCTGCCTTGCATAGTGACCTGCTGATAGTGCCAACACAGGCCCATCATCATGGAGTGATGTTGTATAGACCCTTGGAGCAGGGTGGTCAGGGAAGGGGCGGTGTGATGTTGGGGGTGGGGTGGGTGTAGAATTGACGGACACACATCCTTGTATAATGAGACTCTCATGATGATGAGGGCCTCCTTGTTCTTCTGGCATGCTGGACACTTGCCGCCACCTGTCATCCATCCTTCAGCTCCTTCTCAGGCAAGTCCTCCAGCCCCATTTGTTCCTCCTCCTCCTTGCGCACTATGTCACCCCACTGCTGTGCCAGATTGTGGAGGGCACAGCAGACCACCACAAAGCAGGAGACTCTCTTGAGGGTGTACTGTAGAGCAATGTCAGAGAGGTCCAGGCAATTGAACCACATTTTTAGCAGCTTGAAACATCACTCAATGACAGCACGGGTGCCAGTGTGGGCCTCATTGTACTGGGTATCTGCCTCAGTCTCAAGCCTCTGCATTGGTGTCATCAGACATGACCTCAGCAGGTATCCCCGGTGCCCCATGAGCCAAAACCACCACCGTCAAGTGGTCCTCGAAGTCACCAGGGATCTCCAAGTGCCCCGGGATATAGCTGTCATGCACCGTCACAGGGTAACAGGCACACACATGCATGAAACTGAGATGGTGGTCGCACATCATCTGAATATTCATGGAGTGAAACTCCTTCCTGTTAATATAGGGCATCTCTGAGACCCCGGTCCTTTTATGGTGGGCGACAAGCATGCCATCAATGGCTCCCTGGACCTGATGGCGACGCGTACTGCAGCCCGGGCATCTTGGTAGTCCTGGTCCAGGTCAAAGGTGATATAGTCAGATTCCCAGGCACATAAGAGTATCCGTCAACTCCCGGAGGCAGCTGTGGGCTGATGACTATGAAATTCCACACAGGTCCCCTCTCGAGCCCTGGAATGACCCGGGTCGGGTAGACATTTAGGGCTGCAGTGACCTTCATGGCCAGTGGGAGTGGGTGTCCTCCTCCTCAACGGGGTGCCATGTCCTTGAGGATGTGGCACAGGCACCGTACTGTCTCTGTTGAGACACAGTCTTCTGTGATATATGATGTCAGCTCATTGAAGCACTAACGATTCCTTTGCACCCTAGCATGTCGCTGGTCTCCCTTTCTGGTCCACTCATCATGGGCCTGATGTGCAGCTGGGTCTTGAGGGTGTGCCGCAGGCCCCGTACATGTGGTGCTGCCTCCAGCCAGCATTGGACTTGTTGCCTTCTTCGGCATCTGCCCGTCTCAGCTGTGACAAGCAGAACTAGGGCAATCGCCGCAGGTTCAACACCGGAGAGAGACTGACAATCAGTTCGGTCTTCCATCACATCTCCCAAACCTCCCCATCCTTGCCATTGACTGTCACGCCTTCTCTCGGAGTACCATCCAGCTAGCCTTTAGCCGTGAGAGGGTTCTCAGTGATGGAGCCCTTATTTTTAATGTTTGATTATTGGCAGCTGCCTCTATGGTGCTGACATTCCGAGAGTTCAGGCACACTGTTCAGGCATCCTGTCCACTAATCATCCTCTCAGACATGGCACCTGTTCCTTTGAAGAGGCACTTGAGAGTTGAGGAGTGTGAAGTGCTCTCACAACTAACAAGGCTAATCCCTCATTTGAAAATCCTTCACCTTGGGCAGCACAGCGGTGCAGTGGTTAGCACTGCTGCCTCACAGCGGCGAGGTCCCAGGTTCAATCCCGGCTCTGGGTCACTGTCCGTGTGGAGTTTGCACCTTCTCCCGTGTTTGTGTGGGTCTCGACCCATAACCCAAAGATGTGCAGGCTAGGCGGATTGGCCATGATAAATTTGGTGCTCTGAATTTATATAAAAAAAGAAAAGCCTTCAGCTGTGAAGCTAGAAGCTGCTCACAGTCAAAGGGGGTAAAATTGACTTTCATAAAAGAAGTTGCAGCAGGCCTCTGTCCTGGAACTGTTTGACAGGACAGGCGGGCAGCATCTGTGGTTTTCCCTGTTATGTGTCTACTCAATATTTAAAGATGGCTTGAAAGACAATGCTGGGGAACGGGTTCTTCCGTCCTAGTGGGCTGTGTGCTATTTTGGCACTCTAAACTGAGCATTACCATCCCCTGGATTTCTTGGACTCCCTGTTCAGCACTTTCCCTAGATACCACAATTTTCACAGCTCTTTAGAAGTCTAAATGAGCTTTCGCTAGTAGTTTTCTTTGTGTGGCTGCATCACGGATCCCACAAACTAACTGATCGCCTAGCACTTCGCCGAGGATTGGGCCAAACTCACAAGTCTCAGCTAGTTTCCTGAGGCAAGCCAGAAATTTGCTGATACCTTCGCCTTGGGTTTGGGCAGTCGTGTGGAACCAGAAAGGAGGCACTATCAGTGGGAGCTTCAGGTCAAAGTGTTCCCCTCACCATGGCTACCAGGGAGGTTTGCACCTAGGATATTGGCCAACACAAAGAAACGGTACATAGAGGTGGAGACTAAGGGACTGACCACGGTATTCAACGTAACAAATTTCCACTAGTGCATCTACAGGCACTACTTCACTGTTCTGACGGACAACAAGCTCCTTCTGGGGCTCTTTAAGGAGGACCGTGTGATTCCTCCCATAGCCTCCGCCCATGTACAGCGCTGAGTGCTATTACTGGCAGCGTGTGACTATGTATTGGAACACTGATCCTTGGTTCACAGACCTAACGTGGGTGCTTTGAGTCACCTACCACTGTCCACTTAGCCATCTACCCCCGACAAGCCTATGAGGTAACAGCTGCCCTGCATTTCATGGACTCACTACCGGTCATGGCATCTTGCATCCACAGCTGGACCTAGACTGACCCACAGCTCTCCCACGTCTGACACAAGGTGCAGTACGGAGCCCAACACCAGGCCCTGCCCGA
Source organism: Scyliorhinus torazame (assembly GCF_047496885.1). Lineage (NCBI taxonomy): Eukaryota > Metazoa > Chordata > Chondrichthyes > Carcharhiniformes > Scyliorhinidae > Scyliorhinus > Scyliorhinus torazame. The sequence continues at coordinate 200,503,166 of NC_092712.1, read as the reverse complement.
GGACCTGAAAGCTTACACGGGGAGGATCCAAGAGCTGAGCATCGAAGACAGTGTGCTCTTATGGAGAACCCACATGGTGGTCCCCGAGCGTGGACATGCAGTGCTATTACGAGACCTCCATAATGGACACCAGGTAGTGTCTAAAATGAAGAAGCTCGCCCAGAGCTACGTCTGGTGGCCCGGCATCGAAGTGAACATTGAACAAGTTTCCCAGCGATGCCACCAATGTCAGCTGCACCAACAATTACTCCCACAGCCCCACTCAACCTGGGGAATAGCCCAGCGTTCCCATCGACTTTGCCAGCTCTTTTCAGGGGGCAATGTTCGTCCTCCTGGTAGACGTTCATTCTAAGTGTCTGAAAGTGGTACGGATGCAGGCGACAAATGCCCATGGAAAAAATACGCCAGATTTTCAGTACGCACGGAATCCCTGAGGCACTGGTGTCCGATAACGGCATGGAGTCCAGAAGCGAGGTGGTTGTGGCGTTCGCCTCTGCCAACAGGATTCGACACATAAGATCTGCTCCCTACCTCCTGGAAGTCCAAATATTGCGGCTGGCAGCCTCTTTCCCAGGCTAGGGTACCTCGTTGTCTGCCTCTCTTCCGTGGCATTCAGGAGGGTTTCAAGCTCGGCGTCCGTAAATCTCGGGGCCGTGTGTCTTGCTGCCACCTTGTTGACTGGGATGGTCTGTGTGGGGAGTGCAGGGTGTATATGCGGGCGCAGCTTGTCAGCCTCCTGGGTGTCAATCACAAATCCGGCGAATTTCACATTGTTACTCATTGGAATCGATTGTGTTCCACGTGGTGCCGGTGCCTGTCCCTTGATCAATGAATCGGGCCAGGTGCGGCGCCAGTTTTGCTGTCGTGGAACTCCATGTATCCTGCTCCAGCATCAAGAGCTAAAATCAGGAGCGGTTGCCACCGCAGACCTTACCCTCCCCCATCCTCCCCCATCTCCGCAGCCTTGGTGCCTGTCCCTGCTGCCAGCGGTACTGTCAGCTGGCGCTGCCCATGCCAGCAGTATGTTCTGCGGCCACATTCCAGCGAGCCCCCGCACCCACACCCCACCCCCATAGGGGCTACTGTGGATATTGCCCTTGGGTGGGTCAGTGCTGCCCCTCCATTGGCCAGATGAGGGGGGGAGGTTGTGGAATGGCAAAGTGTGAGGTGCAGGGTTGTGGGGTCGAGGGTGGGGCTGGTTTTCGGGGGGTTGGGGCACCCATACAGCCGGTGTCACCCTGCAGAACCACGGGCCAAGGTGGGTGGTCAGTGGAGTGCGCAGCAAGGTGGCTGCCTTGCAGGCTGCGGCAATGGCGGTCCCTGCCTGGACACCCCGGTTCCGTGGGGGTCACCCCTGCCCCACGGCCTGTCCGTTGGTCACCCCTCATCACCTCGCCACCCCTGCCCCAGCCCTGGCAGGGCTCCCCCCCACCCCTCAGCCAGCCCGGCCAGTGTCAGGACTGGCAGCCCACAATCGTGCCTCTGCGTGTCCTATCTCCTCTCTCTCCCTCATTAGCCATGACGCCTGTTTCCCGATTTTTAAAAACACAAATGAACCTCATTATTGGGAATACCCCCGGCGGAGGCGGAGGATCGCGGAGGCCTGGAGTGTACCGGTCAGGCCCGCTAATGATATGCAAATTGCATTTAATATACGTGCGGAGTAGAACGCATTGACGCCCCTGTTGAGGCACTGGAGAAATTTGATTTGGGTGAACCCGGTACCAGCCATGATTTTGGCGTCAAAACTGAGTCTCCACCATTCGCCTTTCCCGATTTCAGCGTCGGCTAACTGAGAATCCCACCCCCTATCTTTCCATTCCACTCATGATCCTTTGTTCATTTCTCTTCCAGTCTGAGCTCCTATCCAATCCTTCTCTTTGAATTGAGACATCAGCTCCCAAATGCTCACCCTCTCAGCCTTTGCAACAATTCCAAGAATTCAGGCACCACCATCAGCTGAACAGCAACTCAACTTGTGGCTTCACCCTCTGCTGGCCTTAGCGCTGAGTCTCCTACTTGCACTTAGTCACACAAGCATACACACGCACTCTCTGCACTTCACCTCACTGGCAGCACACCCCAGCTCCTTAGCAGGTCAGTCTTACTTAGATATCTTCTTGTCATGCACTGCAGACCATTTCTATGACAATTCTATGACATTTCCATTTGGTCCAACATTCCGTATTGCTCAAATCCCTAATATTGCGCTGACAGAACAGTTTTACTCCAGTAAATTGGTTGCCGTTGTAATTGGTTCCCTCTGAAAAATGGGAGCAATAATGAAGAATTTAGAAACCATGGCGAAATTTTAAAAAACAGTTCAACCCAGGGAGCTGAGAATTCCTTGAAGTTATTTGCAATCTAAAGGTTCATGATATTCATATTGTGTTGCAAAGGAAGATTTGACTAACATGTCCATTAAAAGTATGCAAGTGAAGGGAAAAATATTAACATTTTGATGAAAAATTTCAGCGATAATGTCTGCCATTTGATTTGCTCTCTACTGCCAAATTCTACATTTGTACAGATAAACAACTCAATCATTATCATAGTGTAATCATGAAGTGCACAATGGTTGATTTTTCAGTGCATACAGCCTCTCTGGAGTTCATTTTGTCATTTTGCTTAATGTCTTCCAGAAAGCAGAGATGATTGCTTGGCATGGCTGCACATATTAAACACATTTCCTTGTTGCATGTTTAGCAGTCATCTGGTCAGAGTCAAGAAATGTTGAAAAATATCGTGTGACACCTAATACTTATTTATTCCCTTTTTGCAGATACTGTAATTAAAAAGAGGAATTTGCTTTTCTTCTGGTCGTAGCTAATTTGGTTGCAAAGGAAATAGAAAATAATATGACTTTAAAAATCATTCATATTTGATAGCATAAATGTTTTAGCATCACTTAATTCTTGTCATATTAAAATAATAGAGTAATACGGTTTCACTTTTTCATTGGGACAACTCTACTATATCACAAGCATATGGGGACCTGCTGCTGTTATTTTTGTGTCCCACTCACAGAAATGCCTTCTCCCCACTTTTAATCGTGACCTCTAACTTGAGTCAGCAGACCTTCCGACTTCTGCCCCCCCCCCCCCCTCCCCCCCCCACACACACACACAATCCTCGCTGGTTCCCTGTGACACGTGGTTCAGTGTGCACAGCTTGCCAATCAAATACAAATATGACCCGACTATCATTTGGCTTTGATCTTTTACCAAAGACAGTGGCCAGAAGACACAATTGGTCTGTTCTCTGCTAGTCCATTGTGCACCAATAATGGAAATGGTTCCATGGCATTAAATTACCAGTTTCTCAGGTAAAATGTTTGGGTTGTACTGGGTTAGGCTATATTATTTTGGACTACTTTGGCACTCCAAACCCTATACGCTACATAAATCCCTCAATTGAATGTGTCACCAAATACTTGCTCGTTCACTTCTTAATATCACTGCTATGATCAGCAGCCAACAGCTCCCTGAGCAGTTCATTCCAGACATTCAACATACTGTAAGGAATTATTGGTCCATTCACTTTCACTCCTCTGAGCTTCATCCCATTTCCCCTCCTTGTTATTGCTATGTCCATATTAAACAATTCTTCAGGGTCCAACTCTTCAATCTTGAATACCTGCGTAAGATTTCCTCTCAGTTCTTTCTGCAGTGTAAACACATTGAGCATCTGTTGTCCCTACCTGTAGTTTGATGCCAGGAATCAGGGGCGTCATTCTCCGACCCCCCGCCGGGTTGGAGAATCGCCGGGGGCTACCGTGAATCCCGCCCCCACCGGTTGCCGAAGTCTCCGGTACCGGATATTCGGCAGGGGCGGGAATCGGGCCGCGCCAGTTGGCGGGCCCCCCGCTCGATTCTCCGGCCCGGATGGGCCGAAGTCCCGCCGATAAATTGCCTGTTCCGCCGGCGTGGATTAAACCACCTTTTGAACGGTGGGACAAGGCGGCGTGGGCAGGCTCCGGGGTCCTGGGGGAGGCACGGGGCGATCTGGCCCCGGGGGTGCCTCCACGGTGGCCTGGCCCGCGATCGGGGCCCACCGATCCGCGGGCGAGCCTGTGCCATGGGGGCACTCTTTCCCTTCCGCCTCCGCCACGGTCTCCACCATGGCGGAGGCGGGAGAGACTCCCTCCACTGCGCATGTGCGGGAAACTGTCAGCGGCCGCTGACGCTCCCGCGCATGCGCCGCCCCGAGATGTCATTTCCGCGCCAGCTGGCGGGGCATCAAAGGCCGTTTCCGCCAGCTGGCGGGGCGGAAATCCCTCCGGTGTCGGCCTAGCCCCTCAATGTTGGGGCTCGGCCCCCAAAGATGCGGAGCATTCCGCACCTTTGGGGCGGCGCGATGCCCGTCTGATTGGCGCCGTTTTGGGTGCCAGTCGGCGGACATCACGCCGTTTGGGGAGAATTTCGCCCCAGATGAGGAACAACTTAAATGTTAATATTGGAGTTAATGATGTCCCAAAGATATCGTGAAATAGGGAATTGTTTTTTTAATAGTCAGATGTGACATGTTTTAAGCGGACAAAAATCTTTTATTTTAACAAAGTAATAATTTCAATCCTAATTCAGTGTACTTAAAATTTATGTTAACTTCACATCCAGCAAAACAGGAGAACTGGTGTGAAAGAGACAACAATCGAAGACTCAAGGATTCTTTGTCGGGATTCTCCGCACACCGTATCTTCATTTTGGGATTTCACTTTACTACAGGCAGCAGGTCCAGTCGGATTGTTCAAATCTCGGAGAGCTTGCTTGGTAAAAGTCTAACTGCTGTATAGTTAAAGCAGGAACAGACATTAAACAGCAGACCTCACTGTCAGCAGAACTAATAGTTTTAACTTCTGGGGAAGTTAAAATAAAGCAGGCTGGGCTGGTAAGAAGAATCTATCCTGTAACAGCTCCCAACAGCGAGAAGAAGAAGACTAAAAAACATTTGTTGTTGTTTGCTTTTGTTTTTGGGGTCTGACAGAAATTTTCTTTCCTAAATCATTGTTTTGTGGGCAGAGCTTAGAGTCAAACCCAGGAAAATTAGGAAGAGTGCAACATTATAATCGAGCAGTTACCTAGGACCTGCTAAGGCAGTGGCCATTAAACATACTGCAACTCAGAGTTATATTAACTCTAAAAGAGCTGGAAGAAACTTACAAAGCTGTCAAAAGTTTCAGACAACATTAAAAATCCTGTAAAAAACTAAAAGATGACCGCAAAATTTCAACACTCAGTTGGAGGTTTGCAGGTTTCCGATCTGAATTCACTTTTTCTGAAAATTTGTTGAGTTGTGTTTCCTGGGCCTTAATATTTCCAAATGAGATAAACAAGTCATTAAAATTGCTACAGACAATGAAGACCTCCAGGGACTGATCATCTCAGGTCTGTCTGATGACCATCTGAAAAATCCAGATAAAATACAGACAACTCTCGAAGATCAATTATGAGTGAAGCTCAACTTCGGAATGCACTGGCTGGGATTCATTTCTTTTAGACAACACCTGACAGAGACCATTGAAAAATTCATAAATAGTTGCAGAGAGAAGGGGAGTGATTGTGACTTGTCAGCTAGCTCTGCTGCTGTAAGAATAATCAAACTTGTGATATCATTTACTCCAATGGATCAACCCAAAGATAGCACCTTGGGAACACGGTTCCAAAGCTGACACAAGTATGAAGCTATTCTAATGGGGTAGACAGACAACAGGCTATGTGTAATTCATACATCATTGACACAATAACCAATGCAGGCAAGCCTACTAAGCAATGTAGGTGGTCCTGCCTCATATACAACCAGAAAATGCTCATCTTTTAATGCTGTAAGCAAGGCATATGGCATCAGAGGACACTGCAAGCACCAATGCAGAAAGGCTGGGCATTGGCCAGAACAGGTGGTCAACATTACGAGAAAACACAATGAGAGGTCAGACAGGTAAAGCATTCTAACCAACTGGATAGAAAGACTGATGGCACGTGGAATCCAACATAAATCATCAGCATATGCCCAGAACTAAGATTCTATCAAGTATGAACATCAAGAGGCATGACTGCGTGACAAGACAGATGCCAACTCAAAACAATACCACAACCAGAGTCACTGAGTAACCCTATAGCGACTAAAATATGTTGTAAGACACACCAGAAACCAAGCAACCCTAGCCAGCACCCAGCAAAAATCATCAAGTCAGGACAGATAGAAAATTGCCATTACTTTCCAGAGAGTCGTAAATTTATTGCTCTGTGTTAAAGTACATTCAGATGTCATGGCACGGTAGCATAGTGGTTAGCACTGTTGCTCTACTCTACTGTCGATCGCTCCCTTCTGCTTGTACTGTTTCAAATAGTAGAAACATGAAGTGGCTCATTAAATTTAGGGGTGTTACTGAGCTATCCCTGTAGCTTACTAGGTAGAATCATAGAATTTACAGTGCAGAGGGAGGCCATTCAGCCAATCGAGTCTGCATCGGCCCTTGGAAAGAGCACCCTGCTTAAGCCCATACCTCCATCTATCCCCGTAACCCACCTAATCTTTTTGGACACTAAGGGAAGTTTATCATGGTCAATTCACCTAATCTGCACATCTTTGGACTGTGGGAGGAAACCGGAGCACCCAGAGGAAACCCACGCAGAAACGTGGATTTTCACAGTAACTTCATTGCAGTGTTAATGTAAGCCTACTTGTGACACTAAGAAAGATTATTATATGTTATTTCCTTTTGCTTTCATCTAAATGGTTTGATTCCTTAAAAGTAAACTTTTATTTAGAAAAAAGGGATGTTGTGATATCATGTGCATTTGATATGATATACATTTAAGGGGTGTATCTTAAATTGCTGCAAATCATTACCACCTTGACAGTGTGAGATGTATTAGTCCCATGACTTGTAGTCAATCTACAAGCAGCGGTGTCAAGGTCAGTTGTGTATAATAAGCACCAATAGAGAAAATGCTGGAAAATCTGTAAGGAGAGAAAAGAGCAAACACTTCAAGTCCAGGTGACGTTTTGTCAAAGCTAAAAAACATAGAAAGTGGGAGATTTTTATACTGTAGGGTGAGGGAGTGAAAGATGAGTCATAGCCACAAAAAACAAGAGAAAAGAGTGCTAATAGCCACAGAAACCACAGGAAAAAAGTGCTAATGGCAGTCCCCTGAGAGAATAAAAGGTGTGAAAGGCCAAACAGCAGAGAAACTAATATCAGAGGGTAAACTGTGACAAATGTCGATGGGGGTGGAGGGGGGGTCATGGGTAGGAGAGAGGTAAAATGAGAAAAAGGGGGGAAGGGGGAAGCAAAGGGGAGCAAAGGTAAGGAAAGGGGGGATAAGATAGGGGGAAAATATATACATAAAGAAAAACAAGAAATAAATAAAATTTGTGCGTAGCTGGATCCCACATCCAGCACTAAGATCTTCTGGTCTCGCCATTGTCAATAGGGTTTTCCATTGGATGCACCCTTGCTGCCATGAAAACCATGGCGGGGGTCTACTGCCTGCAGGACCGGGAGAACCTGGTGGCACAAACGGCCAGGAAACGTTGCCCAATATGTTTTGGTGGTGGGTGAGGCTTATAAATACCGCAGTAGATGGAAAGACATTTTGGCCCATTTTCTGAGCCTGATAACACTTGCACAGACTCCTCTCATGTTGCTGGTCATTTTTCATGAGATAACTGATGAGAGCCTGCTCTGACAAACAAAACATCTGTCTGTAGAGGTGCACTGTTGTTTGATTGATTTGGTGCATGTCTCTTGAAGGGGCTTGGAATAATCCAGCAGTGTAAAAGAAAATTTGTATTTCCCTTGTGGTTTTCACAACGGGTACACATCCGAGGGTGTATTAATTCCCTTATTTTGGGAATGAATTTTCCCCAGTCTGTCCCTTGTCCTTTGGGACACATTGCTCATAGCTGCTTCCACTGAGCTTCCCTTTGGCACTTCAAATAGGTGAGGCATCTCCCTCGCGTTCAATTTGTCTGTTTTGGGAACTTTCCTGATCCCGATGTAAATCCTTGCTTTCTGCCAACCATACCTCTGGTGCTTTTCCTCAACCGCAACTAGACCAGTGAGGAATTTATTCTGCAGGTAAATTTCAATGAAGGGAACCATCAAGCCGCAGCCCTTTTACCAATATTGTGATATTCATTCTGATTTAATTTCTGCACCTTTGCTTTCCTCTGACTCTATATTGGCCTCCTTAGATTCAATGGGCCCTATTAAGGCCTTTTTAAATTCTACAGGCTTTCCTTTAATCTCCTTAGTCCTCATTGCCCCCTGCAGGTTTTATTGGAACTTCCTCAGTGCTCTGCAGCTGAGCAGATTGCTCTGGACTCACTTGACACAGTGCTGTGATTCAGGCCAGGTTATTGCTCAGCGGTTGGTTGGCCCCCTGCTTTGGTAAGCTTGGAGTGACCACAGCCACAAAAAAAAACAGTAAGAACTGTACTCATCAGGTAAATTTTAACTAAGGGAACCGTCAAGCATTTGCCATTAGGTCAGAAGGTGAGAGCATTGAGGGAGAACTAGGGAGTAGGGACAGTATGACTCTGAGGCACAGCAGACAGGGTGAAGTTGCTGAACACAGCGGGTCTGGTGGCCTGAAGTGCATATGTTTTAATGCAAGAAGTATTACGGGTAAGGCAGATGAACTTAGAGCTTGGATTAGTACTTGGAACTATGATGTTGTTGCCATTACAGAGACCTGGTTGAAGGTAGGGCAGGATTGGCAGTTAAACGTTCCAGGATTTAGATGTTTCAGGCGGGATAGAGGGGGATGTAAAAGGGGTGGTAGAGTTGCGCTACTGGTTATGGAGAATATCACAGCTGTACTGCGGGAGGACACCTCAGAGGGCAGTGAGGCTATGTGGGTAGAGATCAGGAATAAGAAGGTGCAGTCACAATGTTGGGGGTTTACTACAGGCCTCTCAACAGCCAGCGGGAGATAGAGGAGCAGATAGGTAGACAGATTTTGGAAGAGAGTAAAAACAACAGGGTTGTTGTGATGGGAGACTTCAACTTCACCAATAATGACTGGGACTCACTTAGTGCCAGGGGCTTAGACGGGGCAGAGTTTGTAAGGAGCAGCCAGGCGGGCTTCTTAAAACAATATGTAGACAGTCCAACTAGGGAAGGGGCTGTACTGGACCTGGTATTGAGGAATGAGCCCGGCCAGGTGGTAGAAGTTTCAGTAGGGGAGCATTTCGGGAACAGTGACCACAATTCAGTAAGTTTTAAAGTGCTGGTGGACAAGGCCCTAGGGTGAATGTGCTAAATTGGAGGAAGGCTAATTTTAACAATATTAGGCGGGAACTGAAGAACCTAGATTGGGGGCGGATATTTGAGGGTCAATCAACACCTGACATGTGGGAGGCTTTCAAGTGTCAGTTGAAAGGAATTCAGGACCGGCATGTTCCTGTGAGGAAGAAGGATAAATACGGCAATTTTCGGGAACCTTGGATAACGAGAGATATTGTTGGCCTCGTCAAAAAGAAAAAGGAGGCATTTGTCAGGGCTAAAAGGCTGGGAACAGACGAAGTCTGTGTGGAATATAAGGAAAGTAGGAAGGAACTTAAGCAAGGAGTCAGGAGGGCTAGAAGGGGTCACGAAAAGTCATTGGCAAATAGGGTTAAGGAAAATCCCAAGGCTTTTTACACACACATAAAAAGCAAGGGGGTAGCCAGGGAAAGGGTTGGCCCACTAATCTATGTGTGGAGCCAGAGGAAATGGGCGAGGTACTAAATGAATACTTTGCATCAGTATTCACCAAAGAGAAGGAATTGGTAGATGTTGAGTCTGGAGAAGGGTGTGCAGATAGCCTGGGTCACATTGAGATCCAAAAAGACGAGGTGTTGGGCGTCTTGAAAAATATTAAGGTAGATAAGTCCCCAGGGCCTGATGGGATCTACCCCAGAATGCTGAAGGAGGCTAGAGAGGAAATTGCTGAGGCCTTGACAGAAATCTTTGGATCCTCACTGTCTTCAGGTGATGTCACAGAGGACTGGAGAATAGCCAATGTTGTTCTTCTGTTTAAGATGGGTAGCAAGGATAATCCAGGGAACTATAGGCCGGTGAGCCTTACGTCAGTGGTAGGGAAATTACTGGAGAGAATTCTTCGATACAGGATCTACTCCCATTTGGAAGCAAATGGACATATTAGTGAGAGGCAGCATGGTTTTGTGAAGGGGGGGTCGATCTCACTAACTTGATAGAGTTTTTCGAGGAGGTCACAAAGATGATTGATGCAGGTAGGGCAGTGGATGTTGTCGATCTGGACTTCTGTAAGGCCTTTGTCAAGGTCCCTCATGGTAGGCTAGTACAAAAGGTGAAGTCACACGGGATCAGGGGTGAGCTGGCAAGGTGGATACAGAACTGGCTAGGTCATAGAAGGCAGAGAGTAGCAATGGAAGGATGCTTTTCTAATTGGAGGGCTGCGACTAATGGTGTTCCGCAGGGATCAGTGCTGGGACCTTTGCTGTTTGTAGTTTCTATAAATGATTTGGAGGAAAATGTAACTGGTCTGATTAGTAAGTTTGCAGACGACACAAAGGTTGGTGGAATTGCGGATAGCGATGAGCGATGAGGACTGTCAGAGGATACAGCAGGATTTAGATTGTTTGGAGACTTGGGCGGAGAGATGGCAGATGGAGTTTAATCCAGACAAATGTGAGGTAATCCATTTTGGAAGGTCTAATGCAGAGAGAGAATATACAGTGAATGGTAGAACCCTCAAGAATATTGAAAGTCAGAGAGATCTAGGTGTACAGGTCCACAGGTCACTGAAAGGGGCAACACAGGTGGAGAAGGTAGTCAAGAAGGCATACGGCAATCTTGCCTTCATTGGCTGGGGCATTGAGTATAAGAATTGGCAAGTCATGTTGCAGCTGTATAGAACCTTAGTTAGGCCACACTTGGAGTATAGTGTTCAATTCTGGTCGCCACACTACCAGATGGATGTGGAGGCTTTAGAGAGGGTGCAGAAGAGATTTACCAGAATGTTGCCTGGTATGGAGGGCATTAACTATGAGAAGCGGTTGAATAAACTCGGTTTGTTCTCACTGGAACGACGGAGGTTGAGGGGCGACCTGATAGAGGTCTACAAAATTATGAGGGGCATAGGGTGGATAGTCAGAGGCCTTTCTCCAGGGTAGAGGGGTCAATTACTAGGGGGCATAGGTTTAAGGTGTGAGGGGCAAGCTTTAGAGTAGATGTACGAGGCAAGTTTTTTACACAGAGGGTAGTGGGTGCCTGGAACTCGCTACCGGAGGAGATGGAGGACGCAGGGACGATAGTGACATTTAAGGGGCATCTTGACAAATACATGAATAGGATGGGAATATCATAGAATTTACAGTGCAGAAGGAGGCCATTCGGCCCATCGAGTCTGCACTGGCTCTTGGAAAGAGCACCTTACCCAAGGTCAACATCTCCACCCCATCCCCATAACCCAGTAACCCCACCCAACACTAAGGGCAATTTTGGACACTAAGGGCAATTTAGCATGGCCAATCCACCTAACCTGCACATCTTTGGACTGTGGGAGGAAACCGGAGCACCCGGAGGAAACCCACGCACACACGGGGAGGATGTGCAGACTCCGCACAGACAGTGACCCAAGCCAGAATCGAACCTGGGACCCTGGAGCTGTGAAGCAATTGTGCTATCCACAATGCTACCGTGCTGCCCTCAATAGAGGGCATAGAGGGAATAGAGGGATACGGACCCAGGAAGTGCAGACGATTGTAGTTTTGTCAGGCAGCATGGTCGGCACAGGCTTGGAGGGCCGAACGGCCTGTTCCTGTGCTGTACTTTTCTTTGTTCTTTGTTCTTTGTAAGTCTTTTCACAAATACCGTAGTATTTGTTCTGCTTTTTGGTTGCATCTTAGCAACTACAAGTGGTGTTTGAAGGCAGCCCATTTCCCTGAGGGTAGTTATTTCATTTCCTGGTGCATGGTATACAAAAGATTTAATTTTCCTTTGTGAAAAGAAGTTCTGGAAGTTATCCTAGTTCTCCCAATTACATCTAAGCGCATGTTCATTACTCTAGTGATTGTAGACACTGTCCTGACAGAAGCACCCTGTTAGTTTCTTCGAATGACAATAATTTTCCTTATGTTTCCAAGCTTTCCATACATTGGATGGGTCCATGCTGGTTTATCATCCAGAGTTCTTTTTTTACAAGTTGGAGACTTTTCCCCTCTCCCCTTTTCCCACAAGCCCATTCCATTTGTGCTTCATTTACATCCACTCTATCTCTCGCTCACTTGCAAGTTTAGTTTGAGCTAGGGACCTGTGTTTTAATTCATAGATGTTGTAATGATAAGTATAATCTAAGGAGAGTAAAGGGTTAACAAGATGATGTTCATGTATATCAACACTAGATGGCATCACTGAGTAGTCTTATAAAAGGCTGCGTCGCTAGACATTTCAGGAGAAGTTGGAGAAGTTGATGTGGAAGGATAGTGTGAAGTTGAGTTAGAGTGTAGGTTATATATATATTAGAGAGATAATTATTTATTGTATCATAGATTCAATACTATTATTTTGCTAACTGTTACTCAATAGAGTGTGAGAACTATTTCAAGTAGTGGAAATTCATAACATGCTACCAGTAGTGTAAAATAAATTAGTTTTGATTTAAACATATATCCTTATAGGGCGGCATGTGACGCAGTGGATAGCATTGGGACTGCGGCGCTGAGGACCCGGATTCAAATCCCGGCCCTAGGTTACTGTCCGTGTGGAGTTTGCACATTCTCCCCATGTCCTGCATGGGTTTCACCCCCACAACCCAAAAGATGTGCAGGTTAGGTGGATTGGCCACGCTAAATTGCCCCTTAATCGGAAAAGAAAATAATTGGGTACTCTAAATTTATTTTTTAAAAACATATATCTTTATGTTCTTGGTCAACACTACGACTTTGACTATCTTGGAGAACAATACAAGGAACATAACGGATGTGTGTAATGATATTGCTTTTCTGGGTTTTTACTATCTTTGTTGTTCTATATGGGATTTAAGAGTTTTAAAGCGATATGGGAGACAATTTTAAAACTTTTCCAACAGGATTATCTCTCTTAATCCCTCATATGTGTGGTCAATTTTGAGTGCTCGCACTCAATTCAAGAAATTTCTGAGTGGGCTTTTTATGGGAGTTCCTAAATCTCTTATAGTACACTTCCAGTACTAACTCTTAAGTACTGGGGATAGCATTTTGCATTTGCAGAGTTCTCTGCAGACAATGGGGTATAAATCTTGCTGGCTTTTCTTGATAACTGGCCCTACATCAGGAGAACATAAATTTCTTTAGGCCACACTAACTTATCTGCAAATTTCTCAAAGGATATGGAGAATGCTTCAATGTCATTTTCATCAAATTTTGGTACTAACTGGGAGCACTTTAGGAAAACAAAGCTTGTCTCTGACTCGGGTCGCTTGGCAAGAGCTTATCCACTGTGTAAAGACAATTTTCCCTCGCCAATTCATAGAACATAGAACATACAGTGTAGAAGGAGGCCATTCGGCCCATCGAGTCTGCACCGACCCACTTAAGCCCTCACTTCCACCCTTTCCCCCGAACCCAATAACTCCTCCTAACCTTTTTGGACACTAAGGGCAATTTAGCATAACCAATCCACCTAACCTGCACGTCTTTGGACTGTGGGAGGAAGCCAGAGCACCCGGAGGAAATCCACGCCGACATGGGGAGAATGTACAGACTCCGCACAGACAGTGACCCAGCAGGGAATCGAACCTGGGACCCTGGCACTGTGAAGCCACAGTGCTAACCACTAACAGTGCTATTGTGCTGCCCAAAATCTGACTCATTTCACCATCCTTTTGTGCAAGCAACCCCTTCTCAAAGCTTTCCATCTGGAAATTTCTTTTTCTCTCACTCTTGCCTGGAATTCACATTCTCATTCCTCTTTCTCTTCCTGAATTTCCAACATTAACCTCTGTTCTCCCAGGTGAATTTTTGCTACGATAATCTGGTCTATTTCAGGTTCTATATCTTTTGCCTATTCCAGTTCTGGGTAAGGGAAAAACTGCTCGGCCAGCATTTTTAGTAGCTCAGACCTCTTGGCTCTTTTCCTCACATTAAGGTCCACCTGGTCAGCCACTGCGCTAAGCTGTTCAATTGTTAGGTTATTGATTTATGTAAAGCTTCATCTCCCTTTTCAATTAATGATTTCAAGTTACAATCAGACATTCTCTTTTCTAGCATTCATATATATGAAGCCTGCTGCTGCAGTCCATGGACTTGATTCTCCACAGCCACGCTCCGAAATCATGTTCGGCGCAGGGACGGAGAATCCACTTTCATGCCAAAATTGGGCCCGGCGCCGGTCCAGCGATTCTCCGGGACCCGGAAAACGGCGTAATCGCGGAGAACTCCGCGCGGCTGGGGGCCCATTGCCAGAGGCCCGCCCAGCGATCCTCCACTCCCGACCAATCGAGTTCCCGATGGTGTGGAACTAACCTGCTATTGCCGGTCGGGATGCTCGCATTGCGGCTGCGGAATCAGTCCACGGCCGCCCTGGTTTGGGGGGGGGGGGCCTTATAGGCGGCCTGCGGATAGATCCGCACGGTTCGATGCTCGGGCGCATAGATCTCATTTTTGTGTCTGGCTCCACAGTCCGAGTCCACCGTGGCGCTCGGTGTGGGCCGCTGGAGGCCGCCGCAGTGCGCAGCTTCCAAACCGGAAGTGCGGGGGCGCGTATCTATGGCTAAAGCTGCGAGATTTACTCCGGGTCCCTGCCCCCTGCACGGCATTGAATTAGCTCCACCTTTTTACAGGACTCTCTGGAGTAAAACCCCAGCGTTTTTATGCCGGCGTGGGGACATCGTCCCATTTTGAGAGAATCCAGCCCCATTTTTTTAAAGAAACAATTTCAGCTATTGAACGTTTGCCACCAATTTATTTCTTGTCATGGCAGATTCAGTTCCTTTACACCATCTATCTGAGAGCCTGGATGAAGCTCCTAATTCTATTACAGACAGGGATGAGAGAGCATTGGAACCCCTGCTCCCTTCCCTCACTATTCATAATCAATATGTTTTTGGAGAGGAAGATGTGGATATTGGGTATGATCAATTTGTATGTGATCAATTTTTAAGCTTTTTGTGGGTTCAAATGAAGAGGATTACTTATTCACATATTCACCACAAAAATCCGTCTTTCAATCACATGCACACGCCACTCTCAAGAGAAATTCCGTTAAAGAGAATAGTGCACTTTTATAATTTATAAACAAAAGAATAGTTTGTAATTCACTCGATTGACTCACCTCAGAGAACGCATGATGCAGGCATCGTGAAAAAGATGTTTTTCGCTCCTGATGTGTAGCTAGGTAAATTTAATAGCTGAATCAACAAAAAAGAGTTGTTGCAGGTTTCTCTTGAAAGAAATTGACTTTCCACAGGTGACTAAGTTAGTCACTTGTAGTCTTATTATGAGGAGGTGGGTTTGTTGTATTCATCAGCTTAAAAAGTTACAGGCATGGAGAGCTCTGTTGCAGCAGTCTGCAGGTCATAAGGCTTAGGCATTGCTGCCCTTTCTGCTGCTGTTGTCTGTCATACAGACCGAGCTTGAAGATTGAAAAGGGCCCTTTTCAAAAGATGGTGTTAGGCTTAGTTGATTAGCCACAACCTGCATAGTTGTTTGCAAATATTCACCCTGGGAGTGTGAAACAGTTACAATCTTTATTTCTGAAAAGACCCATCCAAGTCAGGGAATCTTATCTGGATGGTCTCAGGAGATGGATAATCATAGAATCCCTAAAGTGCAGAAAAAGGCCATTCGGCCCATCAAGGCCATTAATGACATTTCCTGAGCTTGGAATGTGCCCTTTCAAAACAGTGTGGCCGCTTGAATCCACTGATCAGGTGACTGTCGGCGGTCATATTTTGCAGCATTTTTAATAGAAAAGACAGTTCCAGAAGATTCCACATTGATTGCAGTTCATGTTTTAAAAGTTAAGAATATGACATACCTTTACTGGGCATGGCAGCTTTTCAAATGACAACACACAAACTCCTATCGTATTATACTCGGCCTTTGAAAATTCCTATTTCAGCGGTACTGGGTATAATTCTGATTGTGTGAGAGTATGGGGCCATAAAACAAGAAATGACAAATCAGGAGTCTTTCAACTAAATTATCCCCAACACGTCTCTGGTTTCCTTTAGCGTAACGTATTTTCCATTGTCAATTACCAGGGTTTACAATTAAGCAGGCCACAATTATCAGGACTCTAAGTATTATTAGTCAAAGATCGATGGTGGCATGCTGGCACAATGGTTAGCACACAGTACAAGGAGCCTGAGTTCAATTCTGGCCTTGGGTGACTGTCTGTGTGGAATTTGTACCTTCATCTCATGTCTGCTTGTGTTTCCTCTGGGTGCTCCGGTTCCTCCCACAGTCCAAAGATATGCAGATGAGGTGGATTTGGCCATGGTAAATTGCCCCTTAGTGTCCAAAAGTTAGGTGGGGTGGGGTGGAATGGGTCTAGTTCGTGTCCTCTTTCGGAGGGCCGAATATCCTCCTTCCGCACAGTCGGGATTCTATGGTTGGCTTTAACTGAATTGTTGCTAATCTTTTCAATCCATTTGGATAATTTACTTAATGGGCTCTGATGCAATCAATCGTTTGTTATTGTTATTTTATAGGCTATTGATTTGATCATATTGAAGAATTTTGTAAAACCATGCATAAATATAAACACTTTTAAACTAAGTTTCCTGCAGTTGCATTCTCGCAAACGTGGAATGTAGATTTTAAAATCTCAGCTCTTGTACTGGAAGTGAGAGCTGTAAAATGAAATATTCAGGCAAGTAATTGGATACGACAAGACACTTAGCCCTCGCACTGTGGGAAAATTACAAGGGCCCCATAATATTTCAATCATTATCTATTAAAAGATCAGCTGTTTTATTATTTAACTGATTTCAGTAACGTTATTCTAAAGCTTTTGCTGTTTCTAATGCATAACTCAGTCAGAAAAAATCTTCAACTCTTGCCAAAGTGTCTGTTGAAGCCCACAGTGGATTACATTTCTCAGCTGAATGCAAGGTCACTATAACAGCTGGGCAAGTTTTACATTAATAAAATAAAATTGACATGACTTCTTCACCAGTCCAGACATTCCCTTTATCCAGCTAATTTCAATGAATCATGCTGTAATGCATAAAAATTAATCCATGTTATATGCTCGTTCCTACCCAGGTCAAACGATTCCTGCTTTAGACAATTAAAACAAATATAAAAGCAAACTGAGCCGTTTGGTTCTTGTGGCTATGACAAGTGAACGAATAAAAACTAATAAAGCATTTAAATACCAGAACTGAGGCAGCGGGAAAAACAATATTAAATAATTAGTGATGTGACCAGCAAACACAACCATTCTCTAATAGACAGACTAAAGAAAGAAAGATTTGCAATGATAAAGTGTGTCCACTTCACAGCCAATGGATACTTTTTGAAGTGTAGTGACTCTTGTAATTCAGCACATTCATAATCATTTGCTGACCACAGAATTCAGTGCCATGGTACCACTGTTTATGGTATGGCAGAAGTCCGGATGTGATTAAAGTCACAGGTTGTCTACTTCGGGCACATTCCGCCATGTCCCCCATGCTGATTGCTATGTTGGGATAAGTGAAAGCATAGGATTATGTGCATGCGTCAGTGGCATGCAGAGTGGGCAGATTGTGAATTGAGTCAGCAGCAGACGCTGATTTAGTGCCCCGACCTAGCCGTCTTGGACCTCGGAGGCACTGTTAACACGCCTCAGCAATCGTAGAGATCTGTTGGAGTACAGATTATCGGGCTGCTGTGAGAGCCTGCTTGCTTCTTTGCGTACTCATGTCAACAGCCATTATATTAGCAATCTGAGCTTTCACAACAACAAACATGGATCACATATCCGCAGTTTGAGATTCTATTGCAACACTCAGATGTCAGGTGGTTTCTGCCAGTGATCCAATGGAAGTTGATATGTCCATAAAACCATAAAACACAGGAGCAGAATCAGTCCACTCGGCCCATCGAGTCTGCTCCGCCATTCAATCATGGCTGATATTTTTCTCATCCCCAGTCTCCTGCCTTCTCCCCATAACACCTGATCCCCTTATTAATCAAGAACCTATCTATCTCTGACTTAAAGGCACTCAGTGATTTGGCTTCCACAGCCTTCTGTGGCAAAGAGTTCCACAGATTCACCACCCACTGGCTGAAAAAATTCCTCCTCATCTCTGTTTTAAAGGATCGCCCCTTTAGTCTGAGATGGTGTCCTCTGGTTCTAGTTTTTCCTACAAGTGGAAACATCCTCTTCACGTCCACTCTATCCAGGCCTCGCAGTATCTTGTACATTTCAATAAGATCCCCTCTCATCCTTCTAAACTCCAACGAGTACAGACCCAGGGTCCTCAAACGTTCCTCATACGACAAGTTCTTCATTCCAGGGATCATCCTTGTGAACCTCCTCCGGACCCTTTCAAAGGCTAGCACATCCTTCCTTAGATACGGGGCCCAAAACTTCTCACAATACTCCAAATGGAGTATTGACCCGAGCCTTATACAGCCTCAGAAGTACGTCCCTGGTCTTATATTCTAGCCCTCTTGACATGAATGCGAACATTGCATTTGCCTTCTTAACTGCCGACTGAACCTGCAAAGTAACCTTAAGAGAATCGTGAACAAGGATTCCTGGGTCCCATTGTGTTTCTGCTTTCCAAAGCATTTCCCCATTTAGAAAATAGTTTATGCCTAGATTCCTCCTTCCAAAGTGCATAACCTCACACTTTTCCACATTGTATTTCATTTGCCACTTCATTGCCCACTCTCCTAGCTTGTCCAAGTCCTTCTACAGCCCCCTTGCTTCCTCAATACTACCTGTCCCTCTACAGATCTTTGCATCATCTGCAAACTTCGCAACAATGCCTTCAGTACCTTTTTCCAGATCACTAATGTATATTGTCAAAAGTTGTGGTCCCAGCACAGACCCCTGGGGCACAGCACTAGTCACCGGCTGCCATCCTGAAAAGACCTCTTTATCCCCACTCTTTGCCTTCTGCCAGTCAGCCAATCCGCTATCCATGCCAGGATCTTACCCTTAACACCATGGGCTTTTAACTTATTTAACAGCCTCCTATGCGGCACCCTTGTCGGGCCCGGTTTAACAACCTCGCTGCTCCAGACGTAGATCTGGGCACATTGGGTGAATAGCGGCAAAGGCCAACATCGAGGTTCGCGCGCGCACTCCTTTTCACTCCTTTAGCACTCCTTTTCAAAAACACAAAGCTGGCGCAATGGCTGTTGAGGGTAAGTGAGTAGCCATTTTGTTTTATAGCATGCAGCTTAAGGACACCGGAGCTGCTGGCCCAGTGCTCAGGGGGGGGTGGGGGGGGGGGGGGTTGGTCAGGGGGTGCAGGGGACCCGACCCTCAGGGCGGTTAGGAATGGTTGGGGGGCTGAAGTATTCCAGGTCAGGGGTAGCCCCTGGGAAGGGGAGGGAGGAGGAGGTTTGTGACATCTTTAAATATTGTGGAGACCCATAACAGGGGTAACCACAGCTAAAGCCTGTCCATCCTACTAAACACTTCTATGGCAGAGCACGACTGTAGCTTTAATGCTGAAAGTAATTTCACTCCTTTTAACTGTGAGCAGCCTCTAGCTTCACAGCTGAAGGCCATTGCAAATGAGGAATTGGCCTTGTTAGTTTTGAGAACAGTTCACAGCTGCAGGTTGTGTTTGCTGTTTGCTCTTGCTGGTGGCTGCAAATCCTTGGAGGTTGCTGTTGCTGTTTCCTTCCATTTCTGTCGCTGGAAAGAAGGCTAATTTTTCCAAGGTACCTGGGTCCTGGAACACCGGGCTCAGGAGACCAAAAAACAATCTGGTTTGAAACAAGAAGACGCTGCGGAACCTGGCACACGACATTGTTCCAAATATATCAACTGGCACATCACTGCGGGTTAGACACGCTGGAAGCAGAGGATGTTCAACTGCACCTTGAGTTTCAGTGGAATACGTGGATGCCGGGATTTGGTTCCAGTGATATTGGGCCGTGTCGGAGGGCTTGCAAAGCTGCGACTGTTGGATGGAGAATGGCACGGAGATTTGGAACAAGTAACCCATTGATGGACAGATCATTTCTACGACAAAGGTCTGGACATGATAACTCATTCTAATAAAAATAATAATAATCTTTATTATTGTCACAAGTAGGCTTACATTAACACTGCAATGAAGTTACAGTGAAAATCCCCAAATCGCCACATTCCGGCGCCTGTTCGGGTACACTGAGGGAAAATTCAGAATGTCCAAAATGGCTAACAGCACATCTTTTGTTGGGACTTGTGGTGGAAGCCGGAGCACCCGGAGGAAACCCACGCAGAGAGAGGGAGAACGTGCAGACTCCGCACAGACGGTGAACCAAGACGGGAATCGAGCCCGGGTCCCTGGCACTGTGAAGCAACAGTGCCAACCACTATGCTACAGTGCCGTCCAATCTCAGGCATATCCTCTGTTTCTGTTGTAGAACCTGCGAGGATGATACCGTGGCAGGGATTTTCCAAAATCCCGGCTAAGTGTTGACGCCGGCGTAAACACCGGAGTGTTTCACACTGGCGTCAATGGGCCTCTTGGCCCAGCGATTCAATGGCCCTCAGGAGGCCAGCACGGTGCCAGAGTGCTCCATGCAGCTCTGGCGGCGATACGCGGCCCTGCACTGCCAGCGCGGGTCTACGCATGCGCATAGTGGCCGTTTCCACTCCTCTGCATGTGCGTGGTGGTCATTTCCGCGCCGACGCATGGCATGGTGACTATTTCCGCACCGGCGCGTGCGCGTGATGATTGTTACCGTGTTGGCGCCGCACAACATGGCAAAGCGACACAGCGGGCCCGGGTGGAAGAAGGTAGGCCCCCCCCCCCCCCAGATCGCGCGCGCCCGCCGATTGGTAGCTCCCGATCATGGGCCTGGTTGTCATGGAGCCCCCCCCGCGGAGTCTGATCCCTCCCATCCCCCCCCCCCACCAGGTCGGCCACCGCGGCCGCGGGTCTGAGCTCCTGCCGGGTGGTACAATATGTGAACCATGCCGACGGAACTTGGCGGAACTCGGCGGGAACTTGGCCGGTCGACCACGAGAATTGCCGCGGGAGCCTCTTTCAAAGGCCCCCGACCAGTGCCGCGTCGACTGCGCGCACGCAACTGCCGCCGATTCTCCGGTCGCCGGAGAATTGCGAACCGGCATAGGAGCAGCGTGGCGGGAATTTTCTGCGTCGATGGCCCGTGTGTTTGGTTATTTTTGTGAAAATGAGCTGATATAGCTTTGTATTGGTAACAATATAGAGCGGTGACATTTCCTTTGTTTAATGGTTAGTGTGATATGTGGAATGTTACGTAGTTAATTTTCAAATCGTTGTTACTTTTGACCGTTTAATACACAAAATATTCTCAAATCTCAAGTGCCTCTACCAAGGCACACATGCCATGTCTCAGAGGATGATTGATGCATAACATTTCTAGGAAACTTTGAAGCCTGCACAGTGCCTGAATCCTAGGAATGTCAGCACCATCGAGGCAGCTGCCAACAATCGAACACTCGAGATCAGACGCAGGATTCTCCTTTGGCTGATGCCAAAATCACGAAATGCGATTGGGCGGAGAATCGGTTCTGACGCCAAAATCGAGGCGGGCATCGATTTGTCGCCAAATCACGATTCTCTGTCACCTCTGCAGCGGGGTCAATGCGGCCCAGAATGCATGTACAGTGAACACCGTTTGCATGTCATTAGCAGGCCTGACCCGGTATTCTTGGCCTCTGATGGGCCGAGAACCCGACGGCACAGTTCACTTGTCCTTTTAAAAATCATGAAACCAGCGTCATGGTTGATGAGGGAGAGAGAGAGGAGGTACGACACAGAGAGGAACGATTGCGGGCTGCCATGCCAGACACTGGCCGGGCTGACTTGGGTGGAGGGGCAGCCCTGCCAGGGCCGGAGGGGGCGTGGGTGACGGGTTAACGGCCCGTGTCGCCGGGGTGACCCCCCACCGGACTGGGGCAGTGTCCAGTCACGGACGCC
This sequence comes from Scyliorhinus torazame, assembly GCF_047496885.1. Taxonomy (NCBI): domain Eukaryota; kingdom Metazoa; phylum Chordata; class Chondrichthyes; order Carcharhiniformes; family Scyliorhinidae; genus Scyliorhinus; species Scyliorhinus torazame. The sequence goes on along the minus strand of NC_092712.1, from coordinate 200,481,093 downwards.
ATCACTGTGGCCTGCAAGGCAGCCATCTTGCTGCGCACCTCACTTGGCCCCTGGTTCTTCAGAGTAGCACCAGCCATATGGGTGTTCTCACCCCGCACACCATCCTCTGCGAGACCAGCCCCCACCTGGCCGCCCAGCTGCCGGTGGGATATAAGGCAGCCAACCCAAGGGCAACGCACACGGTAGCCCCTATGGGGGCACCGGGCGGAGGCTGTGGAGCGTACCACTGGAAAGGGCAGCGCCAGCCGATGGCACCCCTGGCAGCAGGGATGTGCGCCAGGGCCTGAGGCCCCCATGGTGCCGAGCACAGGCGGAGCCAGGGGTGTGGAGATGGAGGGGGGATATGCGGGGGCAGAGTCCGCAATGCCAATTGGGGCCACCATGTAGCCCAGTTGACCTGGTTGTCACAGGGGTACGCACCATGCTAACATGTCGGCCTTTCACCCTCGGCAAACACTGGATATTGGAATTCAACCAGCAATGGTGGCCTTCCTGCTGGTCACCGCAGCCCTCGGGGATATCCTACGGCTGTACGAGCAGCCCTCGGGGATGCCCTGGAGCTGCTCGAGGAGGAGGAAGCTGCAACAATGGAGTGTGCCCCAGAGGAACAGGAGGCAGCCGTCCAACAGACCAAGGAGGAGGAGGTGCCGCATGAGGCCCCCTGTGTACCGGCAGCGCCTGTCATTCGAGGACCTGCTGGACCAGGAATGCCGTCGAAGAGTCCGATTCAGCATGGGGGCAGTGCAACATATCTGCCAGATAATGGCACACTTAGCACCGTGAGGGTATGGGGAAGGATACCTGCTCCCGGTAGGGAACAGTTTCCCTGAACATTTACGCCAAGGCTCTTTCCAGGCACTGAGTGGGGACCTATCCGGGATCTCACAGACCTCGGTCCACAGGTCCGCGCCACCACAGAGGCCCGGTATGCCCAGCCGGCTCAATACATGCACTTCAATGTGGACCAATCCTATCAGGATGCTGGGCAGTGGGGTTCATCACCATCGACCGGATGTGCAGGGTCCAGCGGGTGATGGAGGGGATGCATGTACCCCTACAAGCACCTGCAGATGATGGGCCACTCTACACAAATTGAAAGAGGTACCACTCAATGAACGTGCAACTGATATGTAACCATCAGCTGTGCAGCATACACGTCTGTGCCCAATACAAGGACAGTGTGTACAACTCCTTCATACTGGCACACTCGGTAATTTCTGACATGTTCGAGCACCCCCCACCCCCCACCCCCCACGGCTGAAAGGTTGACTCCTGGGCAACAGGGGTTATCCACTGCAGTTGTGGCTGATGACACCTATTTGGAGGCCACAGACTGATGCACAGACCCACTACAACGACGCCCATTCAACGACCAGGTGGCTGGACCGCACTGGAGGCACGAGACAGGGGCCCTCCAGTATCATGTCGAGAGGGCCGCCCGCATGGTGGCGGCCTGCTGCATTCTCCACAACATCGCGCAGCAGATGTGCTGGAGGAGGGTTATAAACAGCAGTCCTCATCCGACGAGGAGGATGCGGGGGAGGGCGAGGATAGGCAGGAGAAAGAGCCCAGGCAGGCAAGGGGGGCCGCACGATGTGTGCACCAGGGCCAATGCGCACAGGATGCTCTGATCGCCTTGAGGTTCACCAACTGGGTGAGGGGTGACTGGCCAGGGGAATGGACACTGCATCCCACCACCACACACACTCACTCCCCCCTGGCCACCCCCCCGCCCGACCCGCCTGCAACCCCCTCCGTAATACATACCTGCCGCACTACATGGTGGGGGCCCTGGGTTGGCAGTAAAAGCGGATCTGGTCCATGGGATGGAGGATGATGACATCCCGCTCTGCCTTGGTGCTCCGCATCGTTTGACATCGTCTGACTCCTGCCCACGGTAGCACTTTCCACTGTCCACCAGGGTGATCCCTGCATGCAAGCTGGCCATTCCATCATATGGTCCCATCGGATCCCTGGTGTGGCAGTGGTGGGGATGGTCGGAGGGGCGGGGGAGTGGAGTGTGGGGAGCCCCGGCCACACACAACGTCCGCCCATTCCCCCTCCACAGCCCCTCTCTGGCCAGCCCAGACAAGCCCACCCCTCACACTCACCTGACAGAGCACCGAGACAGGTTGTAACAGTGGTAACAGGTGTGTAATGTGACAACGTATATACATATTTCTGCCCTCGCTCCTATACCTAAACTGTGCGCTGCACCTGTGCCAACTTAACTAGTGTCTAACTGTCTGGCCTTACGGGCCCTAACGCTACATCTAGATGGGTCCCCAGGCAGGACAGCAAAGGTGGAGGCGGCCTGCTGTGATTCCTGCCCTGCGACCAGGGTCCCCAATGGCGGGCGCCTTCTGGGGCGACTGGCCCGGATTGGCCCGGCTGCTGCTCGGGTGTCCTAGGTGGCATGGTGCAGCCCTATTCCGCCCGTTGCCCACCAGATGCACTAGGCACAGGAGAAGGGGAGTCTGAGGTGCTGCAGTGTTCCGGCACCTTCCCTGCGGGAGTCACCAGCACGGGCCCCATCACCTCCTCCTCCCTCAGGGGGCCTGATGGCCACCGGGCCACTCCATGGGATGGGGGTGTGAGCAGAGCTATCCCCTGAGGCTCCCCCACCACCTGGAGCGGCCAGTCCTGGACGCCCGGCTCTGGTCGACCAGGGTCTGCATACTCGTAGCCAAGGAGCACAGGGAGTGGACCATCTTTGTCCTGGACTGCGCCACATCACGCTGCGACTGTGCCACCAGCCTCTGGGTCTGTTTCACAACAGCTAATGAGTGCGCCACCTCCCTCTGGGACTAGACCACCTCCCTCTGCGTCTGTGCCACGTCGGCCAGCCCAGGATGACGGATTGGCTCTTGGGAGGCAAAGGATTCCCGCTGAGGTCCTGGCTAATAATGCTGGTGCAGAGGCCTGAGACCAAGCCGGAAACCTGTCATAATGAGACTCATGTTGCCCGTGCTGTTTGTGGTAAACTACTGTGTTCCTACATTAAGGGTTGTACGGTAGAACCTGCACTACAGGTTCACCTGGGCCCCTGCATGCTAGCTCCGCCCAGGAGGCGGGGTATAAATATGCGAGACCTTCAGCTCGCAGCCATTTCGTCAGCTGCTGTAGGAGGCCACACTTCAGATACTAATAAAGCCTCAGTTTGAATTCAACTTCGTCTCCAGCCAAATTGATCGTGCCTCAATTTATTAATATCTGATTTAGAAGATGGACCTCCGGATTAAACCAGATCGACTGCAGCTGGATCCACACGCAAGCGATGCCAGAAAGGACTTCCAGCACTGGCTAGCTTGTTTTGAAGCGTATATCAACGCGGCGCCGACGCCTGTTCCAGAGGCTCAGAAGATTCAAATATTGTACTCCAGACTCAACTCTAAAATCTTCCCGCTGGTCCAGGATGCGCCCAATTACACTGACGCTATGACTCGACTCAAAGAGAGTTATGAGCAGAAGACGAACACGCTCTTCGCCAGACACGTGCTCGCAATGTGTACTCAGCTTTCTGGTGAGTCAATCGAGGACTTCTGGAGGGCCCTGATACCACTAGTTCGGAACTGTGATTGCCAGGGCGTTACAGCTAAGGAGCACTCAGATCTCCTTATGAGGGACGCTTTTGTAACTGGGATTGGGTCCGATGTTATCAGGCAGCGGCTCCTAGAAGGGGCCACGCACGACCTCGCAGAGAATAAAACACTAGCGCTTTCCATGACGGTCACCCTGCGCAATGTACAGTCCTACGCCCCCAACCGCGCGGCCCACTCCTCCTACGCTTCATGGGTCCCACAGGCAGCCGCCCCAGCGGGGGCGCTACCCACCCAGTACGCCTGCGCTACGCGCCAGCCAGTGATCTCCGGGGGGCCCCAATGCTATTTTTGCGGCCAACAAAGACACCCCCGCCAACGCTGCCTGGGCCACGCTGCCCTTTGTAAGGCCTGCGGGAAGAAGGGTCACTACGCAGCGGTGTGCCAGGCCCGTTCAGCGGTGTGCCAGGCCCGCTCAGCGGCAGCGGTCGCCGCACCCCCCAGTCACGGACAATGGACGCCGCTATCCTCCCCTCCTCCCCAGGCCATGTGTGAGCAATGGGCGCCGCCATATTCTCCCCCGCACAACACGTGCGTTTCATGGGCAATGATATCTTGCTCCACCCCAGCAACGTGCGTTTCATGGGCGCCGCCATTTTGTGACCCCCAGGACCTCCGGGCGCCGCCATCTTGTCCACCCCACAGCACATGGAGACCAATGGCGTTTCAGGACCCCGACACGGCGGCCGCCTCACTACCCGACGATCAACCATGACTCGCATCCATGGTAATCGACCAGTCCAGACCACACACTCTGACCAATGCATCCACCAGCGTGAAAGTCAACGGCCACGTGACCTCCTGCCTACTGGACTCCGGGAGCACCGAGAGCTTTGTACATCCAAATATGGTAAGGCGCTGCTCCCTTAAGGTACACCCTACCAATCAAAGTATCTCCCTGGCCTCCGGATCCCATCGCGTAGCGATCCGGGGGTACTGCACGGTCACGCTCACAGTCCAAGGCATAGAGTTCCGTGGTTTTCGCCTCTACGTCCTCCCTAACCTCCGCGCTGCACTTATCCTTGGCCTTGATTTTCAGTGCAACCTCCAGAGCCTGACCCTTAAATTCGGTGGACCCTTACCACCCCTCACTGTGTGCGGCCTCGCGACCCTAAAGGTCGATCCTCCTTCCCTCTTTGCCAATCTAACTCCAGATTGCAAACCCGTCGCCACCAGGAGCAGACGGTACAGCACCCAGGATAAGGAGTTCATCAGGTCCGAGGTCCAGCGGTTGCTTCTGGAGGGAGTCATCGAGGCCAGCAACAGCCCCTGGAGAGCTCAAGTGGTAGTGGTTAAGTCTGGGGAGAAAAATCGAATGGTCGTGGACTACAGCCAGACCATCAACAGGTACACGCAGCTCGACGTGTACCCCCTCCCACGCATATCTGACATGGTTAACCAGGTTGCACAGTACCGGGTCTTCTCAACGGTGGACCTGAAATCCGCTTACCACCAGTTCCCCATCCGTAAATCGGACTGGCCATACACCGCCTTCGAGGCAGACGGCCGGCTATATCACTTTCTTAGGGTCCCCTTCGGAGTCACCAATGGGGTTTCGGTCTTCCAAAGGGAGAAGGACCGAATGGTCGACCGGTACGGCTTGCAGGCCACGTTTCCGTACCTAGACAATGTGACCATCTGCGGCCATGATCAGCAGGACCACGACGCCAACCTCGCTAAATTTCTCCGCACCGCCACTCTCCTCAATCTCACCTACAACAAGGAGAAGTGCGTGTTCCGTACAAACCGCTTAGCCACCCTCGGCTACGTGGTCCAGAACAGAGTTCTGGGGCCTGATCCCAACCGCATGAGCCCCCTCATGGAGCTTCCCCTCCCCCACTGCCCCAAGGCCCTCAAACGCTGCCTGGGATTCTTCTCGTATTACGCTTAGTGGGTCCCAAACTATGCGGACAAGGCCTGCCCACTCATACAGTCCACCCATTTCTCCCTGACGGCAGAGGCCCAACAGGCCTTCGCCCGGATCAGAGCTGATATTGCCAAAGCTGGAATGCATGCTGTAGACGAAACACTTCCTTTCCAAGTAGAAAGCGACGCATCGGACGTCGCCCTTGCCGCCAGCCTCAACCAGGCAGGCAGGCCCGTGGCATTCTTTTCCCGCACCCTCCATGCCTCCGAAATTCGGCACTCATCCGTCGAAAAGGAAGCCCAGGCTATCGGTGAGGCTGTGCGACATTGGAGGCATTACCTGGCCGGCAGGAGATTGACTCTCCTCACTGACCAACAGTCGGTAGCCTTCATGTTCAACAACATACAGCGGGGCAAGATCAAAAATGACAAAATCTTGCGGTGGAGAATCGAGCTCTCCACCTATAACTACGAGATTAAGTATCGCCCTGGCAAACTCAACGAGCCCCCAGACGCCCTATCCCGAGGTACATGCGCCAGCGCACAGGTTGACTGACTCCAGACCCTGCACGACAGCCTTTGTCACCCAGGGGTCACTCAGTTGTACCACTTCATTAAGGCACGAAATTTGCCCTACTCCGTCGAGGAAGTAAGGACGATGACCAAGGACTGCCAGGTCTGTGCCGAGTGCAAATCGCACTTGGTGAAGGCCTCCCGCCCCTTTGAACGCCTCAACGTGGATTTCAAAGGCCCCTCCCCTCCTCCGACCGATACACGTATTTCCTCAGTGTGATCGATGAATACTCCCGTTTTCCCTTCGCCATCCCATGCCCCGACATGACGTCTACCACTGTCATTAAAGCCCTTAATTCTATCTTCACTCTGTTCGGCTTCCCCGCCTACATCCACAGTGACAGGGGATCCTCATTCATGAGTGATGAGCTACGCCAGTTCCTGCTCAGCAGGGGTATCGCCTCCTGCAGAACGTCGAGCTACAACCCCCGGGGAAACGGACAGGTAGAAAGGGAGAATGGGATGGTATGGTGGTCCAGCTGGCCCAATGGTCCAGAAATCTCCCGGCCTCCCGCTGGCAAGAGGTCCTCCCTGATGCACTACATTCCATTTGCTTATTACTTTGCACTGCTACTAACAGTACACCGCATGAACATCTTTTTGCCTTCCCCAGGAAGTCCACATCCGGGGTATCGCTCCCAACTTGGCTCACAGCTCCGGGAACCGTGCTTCTCCGTAAACATGTGCGGCTCCACAAGGCGGACCCGTTGGTGGAAAGGGTGCACCTGCTCCACGCAAATCCACAGTACGCCTACGTGGCGTTCCCCGGCGGCCGCCAGGATACCGTCTCCCTCAGGGACCTGGAAGCAGCAGGTTCCACCCCTACACCACCCTCCCCTCCCCCGCTGCCCCCATCACTCCCCCTAGGACTGTCCGTCCTCCCCCTGCCCACCCCCGTTGATGAAGAGGATTTCGGCACGCTCCTGGAGTCAACTTCGACCACGACAGCACCAACATCGCCGGCTCCACTTCGTCGTTCCCAGAGGACGATGAAGGCGCCAGACCGGCTGAACCTCTGACCGGCCCACCGGATGACCAGAGACATTTTCTTTTCACTGTTCTGTAAATATTAAAGATTGCGAATTGTATATAGTTATCCACCACCCCCGCTGGACTCAATTTTAACAGGGGGTGAATGTGGCAAACCAGTGTGTTCCTATATTAAGGGTTGTACGGTAGAACCTGCACTACAGGTTCACCTGGGCCCCTGCATGCTAGCTCCGCCCAGGAGCCGGGTTATAAATATGCGTGGCCTTCAGCTCGCAGCCATTTCGTCAGCTGCTGTAGGAGGCCACACTTCAGATACTAATAAAGCCTCAGTTTGGATTCAACTTCGTCTCCAGCCGAATTGATCGTGCCTCACTGTTGTTGAGCAATGCATCGGATAGCTAAAAATGCGGTTCTGATGCCTAGACCGCTCTAGTGGTGCATTGCAGTACATCCCCAGAGGGTCTCCTGCTTTGTGGTGATCTGCTGTGCCCTCCGCGACCTGGCACAATAGTGGGCGGCATGCTGCAGGAGGAAGCGGAGGGATATATGGCCACGTTTGTGGAACCTGACCAGGAGTTGCTGATGGGCGAGCCCATGGAGGGACCGTCGGAGGGCCGGACGATGGAGGACAGGTAGTGGCAAGGGTCTGACACGCCTGGAGGACCAGGAAGGCCCTCATCCTCACCAGATTTACAAAGGACATGGTTATGTCCGTCGGCTGAATGCCCCCCTCCCCCAAATTTCCCTCCCTCTCCCTCCCCCTTCCCCCCATTTCCCTCCTTTCCCCAGTTCTCCTTCCCTACAAGCCCCCCTCACCCCAAATGATCTCCAGCTCCCCCAAACCCCGATCATCCTTTTCCACCCTCCGAGGGTCTGTGTAACATCACATCAAGGTGGCCAGCATGTGGTGCAGTAGTTAGCACTGCTGCCTCACGGCATTGAGTTCCTAGGTTCGATCCCGGTCTGGGTCACTGTCCGTGTGGAGTTTGCACATTCTCCCTGTCTTTTCGTGGGCCTCACCCCCACAACCCGAAGATGTGCAGGGTAGGTGGATTGTCCACGATAAATTGGCTCTTAATTGGGAAAAACTAAATAAAATCATCACTCCATGGTGTTGGGCTTGTGCAGGCACTGTCAGCAGGTCAGGAGAGTGATGGTAACTCGCTGTGAGATTAGCTCAAGTGGTTCCTCAGTTGATGCCAAAGTCTGACTCCTGTCTTTCTGCTGACAGCGCGCTCATACCCAAACTCTGAATGGGGTCTGCATCGGGGGGCGTTTCATCTGGACCTCTGTGTCAGGAGGGCTGGGGGGTAAGGGGAATGGAGGGAAACAGGTGGTGGAGATGCAGGCAGGCCCGCTGTGAAGATTAACGTGACAGAGGCTTTACATTTATCAAGTGATCAAGTGTAATGTGTTTTAACAGTGAATATTTGACATTTCCAATCCCCCGCGCTAAAGTTAGTGACCCCCCCCCCCCAGTGCTCACTCAGTGCTCCTCAATCTTCCTGATCTTTGTGGTCTTTTGCTGCATCTAAGTGTGGCCCCAGGATGCATCTCGGAGGTGGAGGCCGCGTGTTCCTTTTCAAACCATGTGGCATTTGATGCCCTTGACGGCATCCTCTGGATGGTGTGGAGCCAACTTACATGTGCCACAGGCGTCGCCATGCCACCCTGTTCTGCCCACCTCCCTGAGATGCACATGTGTCAGAAGGGGGGAATTCGGAAGAACTGGAGACCGCCATTGCCTCCTTGGTGAAAGGCCCCAGGTTGTCCTCCAGTGCTCCCCTCTCCCTGATGGTACCCGTAGGACCCTGAGTGACTCCATGGGAAGGAGGGGCAGTTGGATTGAGGTCCAGAGGCCTGTGAGTCATCAGACACTGCCAATCCTGGCGGCTCCCCATTGTCTGCACCATTGTTTTGACCACCTCAGCGATGATCCTCAGTGACTGGGTAATGCTCTGCGGTGCCTCGGTAATGTCCACCTGCATCTGGGACACACCCTTCTGTCAGTGGGACTTGATGCCGATGCCCTCCGCCGTGGTCGTCATAGACTGAGCCAGGCATTGGGGACCACCACTCAAAAAGCGGACGTTGTGCTCCAGGCTTTCCACTGTGGTCACCACCCGAGCAGTGTTGGCCTCAGTGTCACACATTGTCGACAGCATCTCCTGCACCCAAAGCCTTTGCGACTCCTCCAATTGGCTATGCAGTCGCTGGACTGCACCTGACATCCCCCCCTGAATGCCACGGCTCTGTCTATTATCTGCATCAGCTCTTGGAGGACCTTGTCCAGAGGCTCGGCATCTGATTAGCGCCCAGTTGAGTCCTGGGATCCAGCACACCTCCAACTGCTGTTTCCCTTTGATATTCTTGCCTGCAGCTGACATGCATCATAGATTGATTGCTTGATATTTATTGTCACATGTACCGAAGTACTGTGAAAAGTACTTTTCTGTGGCCAATGGAACGTACACAGTACGTACATAGTAGACAAAAGAATAATCGACAGAGTACATTGACAGTGGTGCATCAACAAAAGCCTGGGTGTGAGGGGTCTCTGCCAATGCTGTCTGCCTTCCTGAGGCAGCGGGAGGTGTAGACAGAATCAATGGGAGGATGGTAAGCTTGTGTGATGCGTTGGGCTGAGTTCACCTGTAGTTTCTTGCGATCTTGGGCCGAGCAGTTGCCATACCAAGCTGTGATGCAGCCGGATAGGATGCTCTCACTGGCACATCTGTAGAAGTTTGTGAGATTTGATGCAGACATGCCCAATTTCATTAGCTTCCGTAGGAAGTAGAGACGTTGTTGGGCTTTCTTGACTGTTGCATCAACGTGAGTGAACCAGGACAGACTGTTGGTGATGGAGACCCCCCAGGAACTTAAAGCTATCGACCATCTCCACTTCGGAGCCATTAATGCAGGCAGGGGTTGTGTCACGGTGCGCTTCCTGAAGTCGATGATCAGTTCCTTGGTCTTTCCAGCATTTAGAGAGAGGTTGTTTTTGGTACACCGTGCTACCAAATGATCTATCTCCCTTTTGTCGTCTGATTCATCGTTGTTTGAGATACGACCCACCACAGTTGTATTATCCGCAAACTTACAGATTGAATTGGAGTTGAATCTCGCCACACAATCGTGTGTGTATGGTGAGTACAGTAGAGGACTGAGCACACGTCCTTGCGGGGCTCCGGTGTTGAGGACTAATGTGAAGGAGGTGCTGTTACCTATCCTGACAGATTGCAGTCTGTTGGTGAGGAAGTCAAGGACCCAGCTGCACAGGGAGGGGTCAAGTCCAAGATTGCAGAGTTTGGTTATTAGTCTTGATGGGATAATAGGCTGAAGGCGGAGCTGTAGTCTATGAACAGCAGTCTGACGTAGGTGTCCTTGTTGTCGAGATGTTCGAGAGTTGATTGTAGGGCCAGAGAGATAGCATCTGCTGTGGATCGGTTGCCGGGGTAGGCGAACTGCAGTGGATCGAGACCACCTGGGAGGCTGGCCTTGATCCGTCTCATGACTAGCCGCTCGAAGCATTTCATGGTAACAGATGTCAGGGCCACCAGTCGGTAGTCATTGAGGCACGCTATCTTGTTCTTCTTTGGTACTGGTATTATGGTGGTCTTCTTGAAGCAGGTAGGGACCTTGAAGCGGAGAAGTGAGGTGTTGAAGATATCTGACCCTGTTGCTGGTCCCCCGACCCCCTCAGGGGAGCAGGATGTCCTGCTTCTCATCCACAGCTTCAGGAAGCCTGGCCAGGTCGGCATCCCCAGAGTGAATAGCAGGTGTGCGCACTGCCATGCTTGTGAGTTGACTGGCAGTGTGTGGTGAGGGAGCAGCTCCACCTTGTTAGCGCCGAGAGGCTGAGGCCAAATACGGCGAATGGTAATATCTGATCCAACACCTCACCCTTGATGCTAGGGCTGCACTAACTGGGCTAATTTGGGCACCTAAAAGCATAAATTCAAAAGGGAACAGTTGGGGGTGAGGGGAGTGCAGGAAGAAGTACATATTTCACTTCAGATTTCAAGATGAGGTTGAAGTGTGATTTGTGAAGGTGCATAAGGCAGGAATATACCATCACCCTGGAAGGTTTCAACAATACTGGTTGCAGTTTCCTCAGTGACGGCCATGCCAATAATTTGCCAGTAATGAGTGAAGATCAGGTAGATGATATAAATGTTAAACGTAAGCCCTGATCATTGGATTGCTGATGGGTGTGCAATGAGGCAGAGCAGGCTTGATGGGCTGAATGGTCTACTTCTGCTACTACGTCTTATGGTCTTATGGCGCTGTGCTCACTGGGAAGCGTGTGAGGGGTGTAATGCGGTGGGTGACTTACGGAATTTGAAGATGCCTTCACTGATCTTGACCACTTTTTGTCTTTGATTTTTTTTCCATCCAGCACTTCAGTCAGGTTTTCAGGCTCAGATCCATTGAATTAACTTCCATGGCGTTTTGCTCACATTCCCTTTTCAGTTCCCAGCACCCTTCAGCAACATGTAATCACTCCTCCTTTCTACCGCCTGCACTAAGGACACCAGAACGACATTGGCTTTTTCTGACTGCATGCTCCTTTGCTCCCTCTTTGTTCTTTGTGAGAAACACTTCCAGCAAACATTTCCAACAGTGGGTGCTGCCAGAATGAACCTTCCCTGTAAGAGGTGCAGTCGAGTTGCAACTCATGCTAGACTCACGTGAACCTGGGTGTCCTGCTGAACATGTACACAGTCAGCTACATCTTTGGTGCTGGACCAAACACCACAGCACCACTGCATTTGAGCAGGTAGCAGGAGGTATGTGTGCTGCCTGTATCACCTTGATTGGGTGAGGTGTAATCACGTAATAGGATCTATGCACTCACAAATGGGCCATTTCCAATTTTTAGTCCTTTGTGTCAGTATCAAGTACAAAATGATTAATCTCATCAGCTGCCACAGGTAATCTTTGTATTGACTGTCCGTGGAGAACCTTGTATTCGGCCACATTTCATTTAACATGTCTGCAGTAACAAAGCTCATTGAAGGATTATTTTCCTTTGTAATAACCGGGCAACGACTTATTGGAAAGCAAAAACATTCAGTATTTGGGACCCATGTATGTAAGTTGCTGGTCAATCTTTAATAGCATAACATTTTAAAATGCAACAGAGAAAAATAATCAGTTTTATAGAACAAAATAATAAAGTTAACTGATGAAATTCACAATGTTGTACAAAGACAGTAACATTTTGAACATAAGTAACAGCTTAAGTATGGTAAGTATGTGAAAGAGAAAAATGTTTTTTTTAACCACATTTGGCCTGGGCTCTTCAGATCAATATCTCTTTTCGAGGGTGAGCTGAAAATGTAAGCTGCCTTCCCTTTAAGTTACTGACTGCTCTGCATTTCCAGGATTTATACCCTGAATTCACAATTTTTCTTTTTGTCTCCGCCATATTATTTATGTCAAGTACTAAACAGCGTCAAACTGCTTTTCTCAACGGCTTTCACTGTGATACAGTTTCACATTGATAGTTGTAAATATTTTCCTGAACGCTGTGGGATTGGTTGGGAACTTCTACTCCTCCAGGCTTAACATGAATGATTTATGATTTTTTTCAGAATAGAGAAAAGTAATTGAAGAGCTCTTTCTCATTTTTGTTTTCCACAGTGAGTTTCCTTCCCTGCACTTTGTTGCTTTATGAACAAATGTATTTTGAGCATTTTCTGGCGCTAATAGTTTCGGATTGATACGTCAACCTTGAAATTAATGCTGGAATGGAGTAAATGAGCAATTACAGTCAGCAATGTCAGAAATACATTGCAGCCCACCTTTCCCTTCAATTTTCCATTAGCCTGAAAGTCCTGAGTTTATGGCTTTCTGTGACATTGTGCTGAGGCTCTCCTGATCCAACTAAATTCTAACCTCTATCGCACTCTCAAATACAAATACCAATGAGGCTACAATGGTGTCATCAGAGTCCCGCAATGCTCCGCTCCCCGAAACAGCTTTAATGAGTGAGCAGGACACATAGAAATATAGAAAATAGGACCTGGAGGAGGCCATTCGGCCCTTTGAGCCTGTTCCTCCATTCATTATGATCATGGCTGATCATCCAACGCAATAGCCTGTGTTGTGTTATGCTTCTTCATGTAGCATAAGTTGCTTCCTTGATGTATACTCTGACAAAGGAAGGTTCAGACTTGGAGATAGTTTAACCACATTTATTGAACAGTTAACAATTCTCCCACTTGAGTTCGACTCTCCTGCTAATCTTGCTATAGTAACTCAGTCTAACTAACCAGTCTGCTCCAAGCCACGTGGTGGGTGTGATGCTTCTGATCTGCCCCTGTCCTTCTCTCTTAAGTGTCGCCTGTGGAAAGAGACAGAGCATGTGTGCCCTGTCCTTTTATATGGGTTGCCCCCTTGTGGTAGTGTCACCTCTGGGTGTCTTGACTGCCCATTGGTCATGTCCTATTCTATGTGTTATTAGCTGTATGTCTGCATGTCATGACATCTCCGGTGCTCCCTCTAGTGGTTACTTAGTCTTAGTGTATTTACATTAACCCCTTGTGTAGTTACAGTGATGCATATCACCACAGCCTGTTCCCGCCTTCCCCCCCATATCCTTTCATCCCTTTAGTCCCAAGAGCCAGATCCAATTCCTTCTTCAAAACATACAGGGCGGGATTCTCCGTCCAGTGATGCCGGAGAATCGTGATTGAGATGAAAATCATGGCTGGCACCAGGTGCCTGGCAGGATGCCATGGTCTGGTGCCTCAACAGCGGCGTCAATGCATTCTACTCCGCACGTACAGTAAACGCTGTTGGCATATCATTAACGGGCCTGACCTGGGTATTCACTGGGGCTACCGTGATACTCCGCCTCCACCAGGAGGAATTACTGACTGCGAGTTTCACTTGTGGTTTTAAAAATCGGGGAACAGGCGCCATGGCTGCTGAGGGAGAGAGCGTGTTCCCAGAGGTGCAACTAGACTGCCGGTCCTGCCGTAGGCATGGCTGGCTGGGGGGAGGGGGAGCATCGCCAGGGCTGGAGGGTGTGTGTGCTGCGGGTGGAGGGTGGGTGGTGATGTGGGGTGACCAGGCAATGGGTCGGGGTGGCCCCTGGGACCGAAGTGGTGTCCAGGCATGGACCGCCATTGCTGTTGCCTGCAAGGCAGCCATCTTGCTGCACACCCGACTGACCGCCCACTGTGGCCCGTGGTTGCGCAGAGTGACACCAGCTGTATGGATGCACCCACCCTAACCCCCACCCCACCCACAACCAGATGGCAACTGCCGGTGGGGCATCACGCAACCCACCCAAGAGCAATGCCCACAGTAGCTCCTAGGAGGGTGCAGGACAGGGATTGCAGACTGTACCGCTGGCATGGGTAGCACCACCCACCGGATCCCTGCTGGCAGGGTCGGGTGCTGAGGCCAGAGGCCCAATCGTGTTGGACACTGACAGGGCCAGGGGTGCAGTCATGAGAGTAGAGTGCCGGGGGGTACGGCAGGGGCTGGGTGTGTGGATGGGAGGGGAGGGAGTGGGGGAAGAGGCTCATGTGGAGGCAGAGGCTGTACTGTGTAGCCCGTTGGACCTGGTTGTGCATGGGGGGTATGCACCAAGCTGACATGTATGACTTTCACCCCCTATTGAATGGTTGAATACCGGGAATGGTTGCCACCAAGGGTAGCACGGTGGTGTGGTGATATACATCACTGTAAGTGCATGAAGAGTTAATGCACTACACCTAGCTAGACACTAGGGGGAGCACCAGAGACATGACACACAGACAGTCAACCAATAGGTCAGTAAGATGGAACACGACCACTGGGCATTCAAGATACACACAGAGGTTACACTGCCACAGGAGGGCATTGCACCAACCCATATAAAAGGACACAGCGCACATGATCTTCCTCTTTCCAGTGGAGACACTCAGTGTGTACACAGGGTTGATTTGAAACACATCACACCCACCACGTGGATTGTAGCAGACTGGTTCGTCAGTCTGAGTAGCTATAGAAGGATTAACAGGAGCGTCAAATCCAATTAGGAGAATTGTTAACAGCAATAAATGTGTTAAAGCTATCTCCAAGTCTGAACCTTCCTTTGTCAGCGTGCACATCAAGGAAGCCGCTTATGCTACGTCAAGAGCATAACAAAATAGGTGGTACAGTGGTTAGCATTGCGGCCTCAAGGCGCTGAGGTCCCAGTTTCGATCCCGACTCTGGGTCACTGTCCGTGTGGAGTTTGCACATTCTCCCCGTGTCTGCATGGGTTTCGTCCCCACAACCCAAAGATGTGTAGGGTAGGTGAATTGGCCACGCTAAATTGTTTCTTAATTGGGAAAAATGAATTGGGTACTCTAAATTTAACAAAAAAAAATGAAGGAATGATTGCCATCACCCTAGCCACGGCAGCCCTGGGGGATGCACTGAGGCTGTACGAACAAGAGCTGCTCAGGAAGGGCCCTGCAGGAGCAGTGCCTGCCACAGGGGAACAGGAGCCAGCCAGTGAGGAAGGAGAGCCAGCCACCCAACAGGCTGAGGAGGAGGTGGGAAGGAGGTGCCACATCAGGCCTCATGTGGACCGGCAGTGCTGTCATTTGAGGACCTGCCAGACCGGGCATACCGTCGAAAACTCCGGGATCGCGCAAAACTCCCAGTGCACCTGAACTGTCAAGGAGACCCTTTATGCCAAATCGGCACAGTATATCAACTTCAATGTGGGCTAAGCCAACCAGGATATCCGGGCAGCGGGGTTCACTGCCATCGCCGGGATGCCCCAGGTCCAGAGAGTGATCACCGGGAACATGTCTCTCTACAAACACCAGCACATGAGGGGCCGGTCTTCACAAACCAAGAGGGGTTCCACTTAATGAAGTTGGTGTGTGACCACAAGATGCACATCTGCGGCAATACCCAGGCAGCGCGCACAGCGCCTTCATCCTGGCATACTTGACGGTTCCCGACACTTTTGAGGTGCATCCCCGGCTGGGTGGTTGGCTTCTGGGCAACAGGGGTTATTCGCCGTGGTCATGGCTGATGATGCATATCCGGAGACCACAGACCAATGTGGAGAACCGCTACAACGATGCCCATGCTGCGACCAGGGCCGTAGTAGCGCGGTACATCGATGTCCTGAAGATGTGGCGCAGGTCCCTGGACAGCTCTGGAGGAACCCTCCTGTATAGCGCTCGGAGAGTCTCGCACATCGGGGTGGCCTGCGACGTCCTGCATAAGATCATGTGGCAGAGGGGCGACATGCTGGCAGAGGAGGATGAATGCCAGGCCCCATCCAATGAGGTGGATGCGAGGGAGTGTCAGGATGGGCAGGGCATGGGGCCCGGGCAGGCAGAGGAGACCGCACAACTTGTGCACCAGGACAGTGCGTAAGGGGCGGTCTAATCAACTCCATGTTCGCTGACTAGGGGTTTTTCCAGCAGCATGCACAATCCGTCCCACCCCCAAAAGCCTCCCTACCCCCAGCCGGCCACCTGCTCCCATGTTGACTCTCCCTGCACCAGCCTCCCGACCCCCCCGAACATGCAACCCCCTTCATGATTCCTTCCTGCTTCACTGCAGGGTGCGTGCCTGTGGTTGAACTGGGGGCCCTGGCCCATGCCTACCTCCAACAGCGAGTCATGTCCATGATGTAGAGGATGATGACGACCTGCTCCGCGATGAGCGCTGGTGCTCCATATCATTGACAACGTCTGACCCCTGCCCACCATTCACCTGGGTGACCCCTGCATGAGAGCTGACCATTCCATCACGCGATCTCACCGAGCCCTTGAGGTGGCGACAGATTGCGGGGTGGGGGGTGGGGTATTGGGTTGGAGATGGATGGCAGTGTGGCTGGGTACCGGGGTGGTGAGCGGTGGCTGAACTGGGGGCCCTGGCCCGTGCCCACCTTCAATAACTATGATGGCCAATATACCATTTGCCTTCTAATAATAATCTTTATTATTGTCACAAGTAGGCTTACATTAACACTGTAATGAAGTGACTGTGAAAAGCTCCTAGTCGCCCCATTCCGCCGCCTGTTCGGATACACTGAGGGAAAATTCAGAATGTCCAAATTATCTAACAGCACGTCTTTCGGAACTTGTGGGAGGAAGCCAGAGCACCAGGAGGAAACCCATGCAGGAAGTACAGACTGCACAGACAGTGACTCAAGCTGGAAATTGAACTCGGGACCCTGCCGCTGTGAAGCAACAGTGCTAACCACTGTGTTACCGTGCTGCCTGCTTTACCGCCTGCTGCACTTGCATGCTTACCTTCAGCGCCCAGGTCTCATTGCACATTCCTCTCTCTCAATCTATAGCCATTCAGATGATAATCTGCCTTCCTGTTTTTGCGACCAAAATGAATAACTCACATTTATTTCCATTATACTGTATTTGCCATGCATTTGCCCACTCACCTTATCCAAATCACACTGAAGGATTTCTGCATCCTTATCACAGTTCAGCCTCCCACCCAGCTTTCTGTCATCTGCAAATTTGGGTGTATTACATTTAGTTCCCTCATCTAATCAATAATATATAATCTGAATATCTGGGGTACTATAACTGGGCGTCATTCTCCGCCGGCGGGAGTCTCCGTTCTGCCGGCACCGGGGGGTTTCCCGACGGCGTGGGGCTGCCCCACAATGGGAAACCCCATTGACCGGCTGGTGTTACGGAGACTCCCCGCCGGCCGGTCGACGCAGAAATGTGGCGGGGCGGGTAGGAGAATTTCGCCCAGGATCTCTGCGGTACCCTATTAATCACTACCCCTAATCCCATGTGCTTTAAATTTACACACTAAACTGTTATGTGGGACTTCTGATCGTCCAAATAAACCACATCCACTGGTTCTCCTTCATCAACTCTATTAGTTACATCCTCTAAGATTTCCAGCAGGTTTGTCAGGCTTGATTTCCCTTTCATAAACCCATACTGAATCTGTCCAATCCTGCCAGTGTTTTCCAAGTGCTCAGCTATAAAATCTTTGATAATGGACTCTAGCATTTTCCCCACTACCGGTATGTCTATAATTCCTTGTTTTCTCTCTTCTTCCATTTTAAAATAGTGGTGTTACATTAATTTCCCTACAATCCATTGGAACTATTCTAGAGCCTATAGAATCTTGTAAGATGACCACCAATGCATCCACTATTTCTAGGGCCACTTCCTTAAGCACTCTGGATATAGATTTTCAGGCCCTGGAGATTTATCGGCCCTCGATCCCATCAATTGCCCCAAAACTATTTCCCTACCAATACTGATTTCCTTCAGTTCCTTCCTCTCACTTATCCCTGTATTCCCCAACATATCTGGAATGTTATTTGTGTCCTCCTTTGTGAAGACAGAACCAAAGCATGTATTTATTTGGTCAGCCATTTATTTTTGTAAATTCCTCTGTTTCTGACTGTAAGGGACCAATCCTTTCACATGCCTGCAGAAGATTATGTTCACCGCAAGCTTACAATCTTATTCTATTTTTTCTTTCTTAATCAATCCCTGCGTCCCTCCTTTGTTGAATTCTAAACTGAACGGTTGCCATTGCCTATCTGTCATTGTCCCTTTAAATAACATGCCCAAATCCATCATAGCCATCGCGTGCCTCATACCATCGTAGTTTCCTTTAGTTAGATTAGGATCCTCATCTCAGAATCAACTATCTCACCCTCCACCTTGACGAAGAATTCTATCATATTATGGTCAGAGGGGCCTGCAAGGGGCCTTGCACAGCTAGATTGACAATTATTCCTTTCTCATCACACAACACCCAGCCCAGGACAGCCTCTTCTCTAGTTGGCTCCTCAACATATTGATCCAGAAAATCATCCTGGCTACACTACAGGAGTTCCTCCTCTGCAGCATTGTTACTATTTTGATTTGTTCAATCTATATCCAGATGAATGTCATCCATATTTACAGATGTTCCTTCATTGCATGCCTCTATAATTTCCTGTTTAATGTCATTCCCAACATCCCCGCTACAGTTTTGGGGGTCTATGTACGACGCTCACTAATGTTTCTTCCCCCTTGGTGTTTCTCAGGTCGACCCATACAGATTACACACCCTCAGAGCTAATATCCTTCCTAACTGTGGCGTTAATTTCTTCTTTAACGAGCAGTGCAACCCCACTACCTATTCGTTTTTGTCTGTCCTTCCTAAATACTGGATACCCCTGTATGTTCAATTCCCATCCTTGGTCACCCATGTCGCCGTAATCCCAACTATATCATACCCATTTACATCTATTTTGGCGATTAATTCATCCATTTTATTTGAATGTGCCACACAGTAAGGCACAAAACATAAAGATTTGTCTTGTTAACATTCCTTGCCAGTTTCCATTATTTTTCACTGCAGCCCTGTTTGATTCTGGCCTTCATTTCTTTGCCGATCACTTTTCTTATTCCCTTTTCCGTCTTTTGTTGTTGTCCATGTTTCCTCCTCCTCTGACTCCTTCCACAGGTTCCCATCCTTCTGCCATTTTAGTTAAACCTTCACCAACCACTCTAGCAAACACTCCTCCCAGGACATCAGTCCCGGTCTTGCCCAGATGTCCAGTCAGTACTGGTCCCACCTTCCTCTGTATTGGTTCCAATGTCCCAGGAATCTGAAACCCTCCCTCTCGCACCATCTCTTCAGTAATTTATTAATCTGATATATCAGAGCTATTTCTGGTCTGACTAGCATGTGGCACTGGTAGTAATCCTGAGATCACTACATTTGAACTTTCTCAACTTACTTCCTAACTCTCGATATTCTGCTTCCAGGACATCATCCTTTTTAAAAATAGAAACTGTTCCATTTCAAATACAGTTGCAGTGGTCACCAGGTCAGCTTGCAAGTCTTGTTCCTGCATTTGCTCACAGCAATGTCCAGGGGTGCCAATCCCGGGAGACTCCTAGACAATCAGGAAACATTGGAAACCCTGGGCAGGATTCTCTCACCCCAGGGCCGGGACGGGTGCAAATCGTGCCACGCCACCCCGACGCCGGTCCGCCGATTCTCCAGACAGCGGAAAATCGGCGCCACTGGCACGGCACCGGTCGGGGGGCCACTCTACAGGGCCCCCCTCAGCGATTGTCCGCCCGGGATGGGCCGAGCGGCCACGCAAAAAAAAAAAAAGCCAAGTCCACCCGGCCCCGTTTACACCTGCTCTTACCCGGCGGCATCACAGTGTGGATGCAACCGGGGGCAGCCTGCTGGGGGGGGGGGGGGGGGTCCGACCCTGGGGAGTACCTCCGCTGTGTCCTGGTCCACGATCGGGGCCTACCAATCGGCAGGCCGGCCTCTCGTGCTGGGGGCCTCTTCTGTTCCACGCCGGCCTCTATAGCCCTACGCCATGTTGCGTCGGGGCCCGCGCGGAGAAGGGAGCCACTGCGCATTCGCGCATTGGCGCAGGTCCCACTGCGCATGCGCAGACCCGCGACGCCCATCTGACACTGGGGATCGGCAGCTGGAGCGGCGTGGGTCGCTCCAGTGCCGTGTTGGCCCCCTGTAGAAATCAGACTGGCTGCTCCTGAGGCCATGTTGACGCTGTCGAGAAACGCGACAGCGTTTACAATGGCGTAACATTTTGCCTCAGGATCAGAGAATCCCGCCCCCTATGTCAGCAGCATGCCAATGCTACCTTCTGGTCTTGCACAAGTGACAGTCGACACGTTCTCTGACAGCACAGAAGTTACATAACTATCATCATGGCTCTACATGGGTCTCATCCCCACAACGCAAAGATGTACAAGGTAGATGGATTGGCCACACTAAATTGTCCCTCAATAAAAAAAATTATCAGCATGGTAACATCAAAACTAATCTAAACGTGATCACTTTAGACAGGTTTAAAATGAAGCTTCTGGCTTTTAAGTCTGTCAAAAGATGCAGGAGCAACAGGGGCCGGGATTCTCCGAAATCCCGGCCAAGTGTTGCGCCAGTGTAAACACCGGAGTAGTGTACGCCGGCATCAACAGGACTCCTGGCCCAGCAATTCACCGGTGTTCAGGGGGCTAGCACGGCGCCGGAGTGCTGCGCGCTGCTCCAGCGCCGAAAGGCGGCCCTGCACGGCCGGCGCAGATACACACATGCACGCAGTGGCCGTTTCTGCGCGAGCGCATGCGTGTGGTTGCCGTCTCCGTACCGGCGCATGCGCAGGTGGCAGTAAAAAACAACCACATGACACTGCTACCTCGGGGAGTCTGGAGATAGTCGTCATAGTGGATAGTTGCATTTGTAGTGGTTCTTAAATAATTTTATAGTAGTAATCTTAGGTAGTAGATCCTAGTAGTTTTCATATTGTTATCTGACCCACATTATTGATTGACAATAAATATTCAACTAGTAATGAACTAGACGTTCTCTAGTGCACTAATTCCATTTGGCCAAGCACCAGAATGTAATAGGGAACACTTCCAAATCCTCATCAAAGAGGGGCATCCTCTACCCCAACACAGGATTAATAGGTCTCTCTCCCCCACCCCCAATACCGTGCAAATGGTTAGAAAAGTGGAAGTGAAAGTACTTAACATTTTTGAAGTGGCTAGCAACTATCAATCAGAACAAGGATGTTTATAAATATTGCAGTTAGGATCACTGGGGGAAACTTCAGATGGACTCGAGTGAAGGGAAAGATAAATAAACATACCTCCAGCCTGCTGCTGTGTTTAAGCCATTCAGCTGGAAATCAAAGGCTGGTTAAAGGTACAGCACTGTGAAATTGAATGGATGCTAAGCATTTCAAAGGATCTCACAAGATTTCAAGACTGTTCAAGTGTTGTGGGCTTCCTAGGAAGGCTCAGACACTTCAAAAAGCAACAGTTTTAAAATGCGCAGGGCTGAGGGAGCAGATGTGAGGAAAGGGAAAGCCCTCCCGCCTTGCATCTTCAATAAACTGTCTGCTCCACTCATCAGCTGTCAGGCAGAATAGTTCAGAGTGAGAAGGCCACTTCAAAATTTAAACAGGTCAGACAAGGATGATGATTTTGAACAGAGGGCTGCCTGAGATCACTGTGCCAACAGTGGTTGCCCAGGGGTGGAAGGGGCAATCCAGACACGGGACCCTCATCCTGGGGACGGGTCTGCTGCCCGGCACCAATATCGTTTTTGGACCGTTGTGATATTCACCGCCTGATCGGGATTCGAGAACATAGCAGCGGGGAGTGGAGAACTCCACCCATAGAATCATGCAGCTCAGAAGGAGGCCATGAGCCCCATCATGCCCATGCCACCTCTTTGAATGACCTGTCCATTAGTCCCACTCTTCTGTTCTTTCTCTAGCTGTTTTGTACCCTACATTTTCAGGTCATGCATCCTAGATCACAACAATTCCCCATGTAAAAATACATTTTCTTCATCTCTCCACTAGTTCTTTTGCTAATTATCTTAAATTGGTGTCCTCTGGTTGTTAATTCTACTGTGGGTGAAAACCATTTCACCTTTCTTCGCTCGAAGAAAACCATTCATAATTTTAAACATCTTTATTAAGTATCCGTTTATTCGGGAAGTTCACAAAAAATCTCAGCTTCAATCAGGGATATAAACGGGTTGAATGAAGAAGCAAGAATATGGTAGATTGAGCATAATGTGGGAAAGTGGAAGGTGACCCACTTTGGAAAGACAAATAGAAAACTGGAATATGTTTTTAAATGGTGAGGGACTGGGAAATGTTGTTATTCAGGGAGACCTGGGTGTCCTTGTGTACATGAATCATGGTCAAAGTGAGTGACAGCCCTCCATCTTGTACAATGATGGTTGGCGTCACGGTGGCCAACTCTGTGTAACCATCACCTGGTGTGGCTCAGGAATGTCAGTCTCTGCTGTATTGGCTGCAGAGGGGGACAATGGGGCTGAGAAGCTGCTAATTGGATGGTGATTTTCTCCATGCTCTCTTCTCAGCCAGATTTACATTTCCGCTCGCTTCTTCCAAAGCAATTTAATATAATAATATAACATAATAATCTTTTGAATTCATTTAAGGCAGTAGGAGACAGAGTTTTGATAGACAAGTGAGTCAATCGTTATGATGGAGGCAGATGGCAGAGTGGAGTTGAGACCACAACCAGATTGGCTCTAGTTGTTTTGTATTTCGGCAATGAGCTGCAATGAGGTCGTGCGCATGTATTGAATTGATATTCATGTCATTTTGAAGATCGTTGGCTGTAATGACCATTAGGTCTCTACGGAAGGTAAGCTGACCATTCAGGTCGACCTAGATTTTGCAGGCAATGGCAAACAAATGGTGCCAGCCTTTCGTTACACTTTACATTTGCCCACAAATTTACCGTAAGCTTTTTCACTGCGACGTACAGTGATGAGAAATCCAAACCGATGCAGCAGCATTTACAAAGGATGTGTACAAACAGAGCAAGCAATGGTGTGTCTGCTTAACCGATCAGATTGAAGACTCCTTACTGAGATACACCAAAGATCAACCGAATAAGACCTGGAAGTTAGTGCAAGGATCACTGTGTCTGCTTACCCTGTGCCTATTCATTATGTTGAAGGCAGTACAATAACTTTATGTTTTAATTAGTTTCAGCTAGGGCTACCCATTCATTTACTCCCAGGGGCTGTTTAGCACAGGGCTAAATCGTTGGCTTTGAAAGCAGACCAAGGCAGGCCAGCAGCACGGTTCAATTCCTGTAACAGCCTCCCCGAACAGGCAGCCGGAATGTGGCGACTAGGGGCTTTTCACAGTAACTTCATTTGATGCCTACTTGTGACAATAAGCGATTTTCATTTCATTTCATTTCAGTGGGGATTGTGAGTAGCTAGTTCTCACTCAAGTCAGCCGACATTTCTTAAAGGGGAAATGCATTGCAGCTGTAAGAAGTGCTGGGAGTCATTTGTGAGCTGAACCAGTGATCAGATACTTCCAGCAGTTGCTGATGAGTGTACAGCAAGATTTCCAGACAGTGGTCCAGATGGAAGAGCTGGTAAAGAGGAATGGCGCCATCTATCTACAGGGGGCAGAAGGCCCTCCAGCCAGATTACCAGGAGGCAGTCAGAGGTCAATTCCAAGAACATGGATGCAATGCAGGAACATTTTTAGCAATTTCACATTTGTTGTCAAAGTCAGTGAATTAATCTTCAAATGGCATTTCCTATTAACTGCATCACTAGCTTCAACGACTGTTCAATTCATTATTGACCATGTTGAAGATTAGATCTGACTGTGGAATGTATTTGAAAAGATATTACATTTGTAAAGCCAGTAAATATAGAAACTCTTGCAGGTGAAATTTCTCCTTAACTCTGCATCTGGTTAAAATGGCTAATGTTAAAGGTAAATTTCCAGGTTTGCTAAGTTTCCAGTATGATGAAAAGAAGTTCTATTATTTGGTTAATCAATTAATTAATCAATTATTAATTAATATAGCCTAATCAATATAATATTGTAATAATGCTGCAAAGTTCAAGATAGTTAATTTCAGTTTCAGTACATTGTTGTCTTTACTTTTCAGCATAAAACCCGAGAAAGCTGGATAAACTCAACAGGTCAGCCAGCAACTGTGGAAAGAGGGCGCAATTTAAAGGAAACAATTTTAAGTGTCACTTTGGGCACGATTGGCAGAGTGTTTCTCGACGGCCACGTTAGCGAGATCATGGCCCATTTTAACGGCCGAAAATGAATCCCCACGAACGTCTCACCATTACTGGCTGCCTGCCGTGTGATTCGCCAGACCCGTGCCTCAGCTTCTCGCCGCTAACAAGGGGGGCTGTTTTTAAATGGTCCCTCACTCCCGGTCAACACATAAGCATGGCAGAGCACAGACCTGTTCCTGGCTTTGGGGATGATGACCTGGCCAGGCTTCTCAACGCTGTGAATAAGAGACTGGGCTTCCTGGTCCCCAAGGGAGTGGAAGACCAGCAGCAGGACCACCAATACAGCCTGGGAGGCAGGGGCAGCATGATAAGGAGGACCAGTGTTCAATGTTGGATGAAGACCAACACCCTCCACTGAACTGCAAGGGTACGTTACCCCCTCTCTCCTGCGATCAGTTCCTCCTGCCACCCCTCAAATTCCCCCCCCGTCCAAAATCACTGGCTGACACCTCTCACCTACACACACAACCTGCTACAGACTTCCCTGATCCATTAAGCGCGCGGCTCACAATGCCCTGTCTTTGCCCACGCAGAAGGTAGACTGTAAAAAGTGGGAAAGGGCTAAGATGAGGGACAAAGTACCAGCGATCCGAGTCGTCAGCCTCTCTGAGGAACAGGTCCTGGAAATTGCGCGGCTGACCGAGGAGAGAGCAGTCACTGACAGTGAGGTTGGCCTGTGCCACGGAGGTGAGGAGCCACTGCCCCTTCACCCAGATGACCAGTCTCAAGTGAGTTGTTCATGTCGGAAAAAATGATCCATCCCTATCACTGACCACATGTCCATTCTCCCACAGGATTACCATTTAATGGGCCATGCAATTCGGCGGCGGCCCACCCACCACCAAGAGACCACCTTGGAGGAGAGCTCTGAGGCAACCACCATTGAGGCATCACAGCTATCACCCCCACCTTTCACCAGCGCAGAGACACTCACCTTGGTGGGTGACATTCGTGACCAGTCTTCTGGAGCACAGTCTAGTGAACATCACATAGTTGCTGATGCACATCAGGTGAAGGCAGGAACATCCAAGGGAGCCAGCAGTCAGAGGTCTGCTGGATCCCAGGACTCAGCTGAATCCCAGTCAGATGCCGAGCCTCTGGACAAGGTTCTCCCAGAGCCCAGCCAGGTGCTAGGATGTGGCTGTGAGATTCAGGAGGGGAAGTTAGAAGCATTCCAGCAAATGCATAACCGATTGGAGGTGTCCCAAAGCCTTTGGGCACAGGAGACGGTACCGACAATGCATGGCACCAAGGCCAACACTGCTAGGGTGACAACCTCAGTGGAAAGCCTGGAGCACGAGGTCAGCATCTTGAGTTGTGGTGTCCAAGGCATGGCTCAGTCTGTGACGACCATAGCTGAGGGCCTTGACATCATGTCCCAGTTGCTGAGAGATGTGGTCCAGATGCAGATGGATATTACTGGAGCGCTGCAGTCCATGGCCCAGACACTGAGGAGCATCGCTCAACGTATTAAAATAATGATGTAGATAACGGTGAGGTGCCAGGACTGGCAGAGCCAGATGATGAAGAGACCTCTGCAGCTCACTCCAGCTGTTCCCCCATGCCATGGAGACCTCCAGTTGAAAGGAATTCAGGACCGGCATGTTCCTGTGAGGAAGAAGGATAAATACGGCAATTTTCGGGAACCTTGGATAACGAGAGATATTGTAGGCCTCGTCAAAAAGAAAAAGGAGGCATTTGTCAGGGCTAAAAGGCTGGGAACAGACGAAGCCTGCGTGGAATATAAGGAAAGTAGGAAGGAACTTAAGCAAGGAGTCAGGAGGGCTAGAAGGGGTCACGAAAAGTCATTGGCAAATAGGGTTAAGGAAAATCCCAAGGCTTTTTACACGTACATAAAAAGCAAGAGGGTAGCCAGGGAAAGGGTTGGCCCACTGAAGGATAAGCAAGGGAATCTATGTGTGGAGCCAGAGGAAATGGGCGAGGTACTAAATGAATACTTTGCATCAGTATTCACCAAAGAGAAGAAATTGGTAGATGTTGAGTCTGGAGAAGGGTGTGTAGATAGCCTGGGTCACATTGAGATCCAAAAAGACGAGGTGTTGGGTGTCTTAAAAAATATTAAGGTAGATAAGTCCCCAGGGCCTGATGGGATCTACCCCAGAATACTGAAGGAGGCTGGAGAGGAAATTGCTGAGGCCTTGACAGAAATCTTTGGATCCTCACTGTCTTCAGGGGATGTCCCGGAGGACTGGAGAATAGCCAATGTTGTTCCTCTGTTTAAGAAGGGTAGCAAGGATAATCCAGGGAACTACAGGCCGGTGAGCCTTACTTCAGTGGTAGGGAAATTACTGGAGAGAATTCTTCGAGACAGGATCTACTCCCATTTGGAAGCAAATGGACGTATTAGTGAGAGGCAGCATGGCTTTGTGAAGGGGAGGTCGTGTCTCACTAACTTGATAGAGTTTTTTGAGGAGGTCACAAAGATGATTGATGCAGGTAGGGCAGTGGATGTTGTCTATATGGACTTCAGTAAGGCCTTTGACAAGGTCCCTCATGGTAGACTAGTACAAAAGGTGAAGTCACACGGGATCAGGGGTGAGCTGGCAAGGTGGATACAGAACTGGCTAGGTCATAGAAGGCAGAGAGTAGCAATGGAAAGATGCTTTTCTAATTGGAGGGCTGTGACCAGTGGTGTTCCACAGGGATCAGTGCTGGGACCTTTGCTCTTTGTAGTATATATAAATGATTTGGAGGAAAATGTAACTGGTCTGATTAGTAAGTTTGCAGACGACACAAAGGTTGGTAGAATTGCGGATAGTGATGAGGACTGTCAGAGGACACAGCAGGATTTAGATTGTTTGGAGACTTGGGCGGAGAGATGGTAGATGGAGTTTAATCCGGACAAATGTGAGGTAATGCATTTTGGAAGGTCTAATGCAGGTAGGGAATATACAGTGAATGGTAGAACCCTCAAGAGTATTGAAAGTCAAAGAGATCTAGGAGTACAGGTCCACAGGTCATTGAAAGGGGCAACACAGGTGGAGAAGGTAGTCAAGAAGGCATACGGCATGCTTGCCTTCATTGGCCGGGGCATTGAGTATAAGAATTGGCAAGTCATGTTGCAGCTGTATAGAACCTTAGTTAGGCCACACTTGGAGTATAGTGTTCAATTCTGGTCGCCACACTACCAGAAGGATGTGGAGTCTTTAGAGAGGGTGCAGAAGAGATTTACCAGAATGCTGCCTGGTATGGAGGGCATTAGCTATGAGGAGCGGTTGAATAAATTTGGTTTGTTCTCACTGGAACGAAGGAGGTTGAGGGGAGACCTGATAGAGGTCTACAAGATTATGAGGGGCATAGACAGAGTGGATAGTCAGAGGCTTGTCCCCAGGGTAGAGGGGTCAATTACTAGGGGGCATAGGTTTAAGGTGAGAGGGGCAAGGTTTAGAGTAGATGTACGAGGCAAGTTTTTTACGCAGAGGGTAGTGGGTGCCTGGAACTCGCTACCGGAGGAGGTGGTGGAAGCAGGGACGATAGTGACATTTAAGGGGCATCTTGACAAATACATGAATAGGATGGGAATAGAGGGATACGGACCCAGGAAGTGTAGAAGATTGTAGTTTAGTCAGGCAGCATGGTCGGCACGGGCTTGGAGGGCCGAAGGGCCTGTTCCTGTGCTGTACATTTCTTTGTTCTTTGTTCTTTGTTGTCCAGGGCCGTCTGGCCAACATCAGGGAGCAGGAAGCGCTGGAGGACAATCTGGGGCTGCCACCAAGGAGACGATGGCAGTCTCCAGTTTTCCAAATCCCCCCCTAGTGACACCGGCACATCTCAAGGGCAATGGGCAGAACAGGGTGGCATGGTAAAGCCAGTCACACCAGTATGTCAGTGGGGCTTCCGCTTCCAGGCACTCCAGAGGTCATCCGTCAAGGGCATCATACAAACATACATAGAAAATAGAAGCAGCAAGAGGCTGTTTGCCCCTTCAAGCTGCTCCACCATTCATTATGATCATGGCAGATCATCGCGTTCAATACCCTGATCCTGCCTCCCCCCCTCCCCATGTCTCTTAATTCCTTCTTGAAACTACACAACATTTTGACCTCAACTACTTTCTGTGGCAGTGACCTCCACAGATTCACCACTCTGGGTGAAGAAATTTCTCCTCACCTCAGTCATAAAAGGTTTACCCCTTATCCTCAAACTATTTTGCCTTGTTCTGGACTTCCCCACCATTGGGAAATACATTTCTGAATCTACCCTGTCTAATCCTGTTAAGATTTTATACGTTTCTATGGGACCCGCTTTCACTCTTCTATACTTCAATGAATATAATCCGAAGCAAGTTAGTCTCTCCTCATATGACAGTCCTGCCATCCTGGGAATCAACCTGGTAAACCGTTGCTGCACTGCATCCATAGCATCCTTCCCCAATAAGGACACCAAAATTGCGCGCATTAATCCAGGTGTGACTTCATCAATGCCCTGTACAATTGCAGTAAAACATCCCTATTCCTATACTCAAGTCCTCTTGCTATGAAGGCCAACATACCATTTGCCTTCTTTACTGCCTGCTGTACCTTACTTTCTGCAACTGATGCACGAGAACACCAAGTTCTTGCCTAGTTTCTACCTCTCTCAATTTACACCCATTCAAATAATAATCTGCCTTCCTATTTTTGCTACCAAAGTGGACAACCTCATATTTATCCACATTATAATGCTTCTGCCATGCATATGCCCACTCACTCAGCCTATCCAAATCACGCTGAAGCATCTCTGCATCCTCCTCACAGCTCACCCTCACCCACCTTTGTATCATCTGCAAATTTGGAGAGAATACATTGAGTTCACTCGTCCAAATCATTAATATATAATGTGAACAGTTGGGCTCCTAGCACAGGTCCCCACTAGTCACTGCTTGACAATTGTAAAGAGACCTATTTATTCCAAATTTTTGCTTCCTGTGTTCTAACCAGCTTTCTATCCATCTCAAGACACTACCCACAATCCCATGCGCTTTAACTTTACATAGTAATTTTCTATGTGAGACTTTGTCGAAAGTCTAAATCAACCACATGAGACCACCGATTCTCCCTGGTGAACTCTACTCGTTACATCTTCAAAGAATTCCAATAGATTTGTCAAGCATGATTTCCCTTTTGTAAATCATGCTGATTTTGTCTGATTATGCCACTGCTTTCCTAATGCTATGCTATGAAATCCTTGATAATGGACTCATTCGGCTCACTGGGCTATAGTTCCCTGTTTTCTCTCTACTTCCCCTTTTGAATAGTTATATTAGCTACCCTCCAATCTGTAGGAACCATACCAGAGTCCAAAGAATTTTGGAAAAAGTCTACCAATGGATCTATTATTTCTAGGGCCATTCCCTTACATACCCTGAGATGAAGATTATCAGACCCTGGAGATTTATCCACCTTCAATCCCATTAATTTCCCCAAAACCATTTCTGTACTAATACTAATTTCCTTCAGCTACTCACTAAAACTTGTGTTTCTCACAACTTCCGATACATTATTCATGTCTTCCTTTGTGAAGATAGAAGTGAAGTACAAATTTAGTTTCTCAGCCATTTCCTTGTTCCCTGTTATGAATTCCCCCATTTTTGACTGTGAGAGGCCTACATTCATTTGTATCGATCTTTTTCTCTTTTCATACCTATAGAATATTTTACAGTCAGGTTTTGTGTTCCCCGCTAGCTTACTTTCAAATTGTATTTTTCCTTCTTAATCAATCTCTTGGTCCACCTTTGCTGAATTTTAAACCGCTCCCAATCCTCAGGTCTATTGCTTTTTCTTGCAAATTTGTGTGCCTCTTCTTTCAATATAATATGATGTCTAATTATCCTTGTAAGCCATCATTTGTAATTCCCCTTGTAAGCACAGTTCCCTTTCTACTCTTGCGCCAAATAGGAATAAACAACTTTTGGAGTTCACCTATTCGTTCCTTGAATGCCTGTTATTTCCTGTCCACTGTCCTTTCTTTTAGTAATGTTTCCCAGTCCGTCATAGCCAGCTCATGCTTCATACCATCATAGTTACCTTTATTGAGGTTCAGGACCCTGGTTTCAGAATCAACTATCCCACTATCCACCTTGTTAAAGAATTCTATCATATTAAGATCACTCATCCCCAAGGGTTCTCTCACAACTAGATTGCCAATGAATCATTTTTTCTTGCGCAATACCCAGTCAAAGATGGCCTGTTGCCATTTTGGGCTCCTCAACATATTGGTCTAAAAAACCATCCCATTTACACTCCAGAAATTCCTGTGAAAAATTTGACTCACCCAATCTATATGCAGATTAAAGTTATCCATAAACACAGATGTTCTTTATTACTGCATCTCTGATTTCCTGTCTAATGTTATTCCCAACATTACCACTGCAGTTTGGTGGTCTGTATACCACCCCTGTGAATGTTTTATTGCTCCTTTGTGTTTCTTTACTCAACCCACACAGGTTCCACATCATCTGTGCTCATATCCTTCCTCAATATTGTATCAATATCGTCTTTAATTAACAATGCAACAGCAGCACCTTTTCCCTTCTGTCTGTCCTTCCTAAAAACTGAATGGCCCTCAATGTTCAGTTCCCATCCTTGGTCACCTTGGAGCCATGTCTCCGTAATCCCAACTACATCATACCTCTTCACATCTAACTGCACAGCCAATTCATCCATTTTATTTTGAATGCTGTGTGTGTTCAGGTACAAAACCTTAAGGCTGGTCCTTTTAACTTTCCTTGTCCCATCCCTACTATTTTTCACAGTGTCATTATCTGATACAGGCCCTTGATTTCTCTGCCGCTCACTTTTCTTATTCTCCTTTCTGCCTTTTTCACTTGTTCTTGATTCCCCCCCCCTCTGAATCCTTACATAAGTTCCCATCCCCTGCCATATTAGTGTTAACTCTCCCCAACCACTCAAGCAAGTAACACCCCCCCCCCCACGCAAGGACATCAGTCCTGATCCTGCCCAGGTGTAATCCATCCAGTTTGTACAGGTCTTACCTCCCCAAGAACTGGTCCCAATGCCCCAGGAATCTGAAACCCT
Source organism: Scyliorhinus torazame (assembly GCF_047496885.1). NCBI lineage: Eukaryota > Metazoa > Chordata > Chondrichthyes > Carcharhiniformes > Scyliorhinidae > Scyliorhinus > Scyliorhinus torazame. Next base: position 200,449,442 of record NC_092712.1, on the reverse strand, counting down.
CCCCCTCACACCATCTCTTCAGCCAGGTATTCAGCCAATATATCCTCCTATTTGTACTCTGATTAGCATGTGGCACTGGTAGTAATCCTCAGATTACTACCTTTGAGGTCCGACTTCTCAACTTTCTTCCTAACTCCCTATATTCTGCATTTAGGACCTCATCCCTTTTTTTAACCTGTGTAATTTGTACCAATGTGTACCACGACCACTGTCTGTTCACTCTCCCCCCTCCAGAATATCCTGTAACCGCTCTGAGACATCCGTGACCCTAGCACCAAGGAGGCAACATACCATCCTGGAGTCTTATTTGAGGCCACAGAAATGCCTAGCTATTCCCTTTACAATTGAATCCCCTATAATTATAGCATTCCCACACTTTTTACTCCTCCCCTCTGCAGCAAAGCCAACCGTTGTGCAGTGGATTTGGCTGTTGCTTCTTTCCCCTGAGAGGACATTCCCCTCAACAGCATTCAAAGGCAACAGGGCATGAAAATCAGCAGGCTGCCTTCTGATGTGTATTCTGGGGACAGGCCTACATGTAGCAGTAGGACACGTAAATTCAAGAAGATTGAGGATCACTATGTGGACTGTGGGAGGCACAGACATTATTTATAGATAGGTGTCGTGTTGGGTGTTCTGGTTCACAAACAAGCCAACAATGCTGGAAGTGGTGGAATACTATTTCATTAACTGTTCAACTATGCTAACATACTGTAAACGTGGGTATAACTGTGGACCCTTTCCTATCACTAACTATGGTGAGGCACTCAGCACATGGTGAATGTCTGTGATGCAGGCTGTGAGCTCTGTGCTCTGAGCTGGCTGCTGCTTGAATGAGCGGGAACTCTCCTGTCCCCTGTCTTTATAGTGCTTGTGCTCTCACTGGTGATTGGCTGCGGTGTTGTGTCTGCTGGTTGGTCCTACTGCATGTCCATCAGTGTGTGTATGTGATTGCACCATAATGTACTGATGTATATTATGACATCCCCCTTTTTTACAAAGAACATGTGCCTATGTGAGAATAAATAACGTGCAATGAGTGTATCTGACCATGTGTGTGCAGTATTTACATAACTATCTACATGAGGCTAGTCTATATACACGGGAAGGTGCCTGGTGCAGAGAAAAGAAAAACAAGGTGTTACACCAACAACAAAATAATAACGAATGCTATAAACAAACTAGTAAAATGCTGAAACAGGATGAAAGAACAAAGCATTGAGTCCAATATTGTAAGTCTCATAAATCAAGTCTCTGAGGTGGGCGACGAATTCGGTTGACCGCCTCAAGGGTGGGTCAGGAGTCACCGGCTGAGGATCAGGCTGGGCCATGGCCAAGGGAGGAGGATGCAGAGTATCCGGAAGCTCTACAAAGTCCAGGTCAGAGACAACAGGAGGGCGTGGCACCGGTGGAGGATCGCGTAGCGAGCGTGGAACCAGACGAAGGGCACGCCGATTGCGGCGGCGAATGGAGCCATCCGGCAGATGAACCAGGAATGAGCGGGAAGCCACCAGCTGAAGAACCACAGCAGTCACAGACCAGCCAACCTCCGGAAGATGGATTCGGACGTTGTCACCAGGCGCCAGAGCAGGAAGATCAGTCGCTCTAGCGTCATGCGCCGCCTTGTGCTGCGCGCGAGACTGTTGCATCCGCTGAAGGACCGGAGCATGGTCGAGGTCTGGGACGTGAATGGACGGTTCAGTGGTCCTGAGGGTGCAACCCATCAGCAGCTGGGCTGGTGACAGGCCCGTGGACAGTGGAGCCGAGCGATAGGCCAGCATGGCGAGGCAGAAGTCGGATCCTGCATCAGCAGCCTTGCAGAGGAGCCGCTTTACGATGTGGACGCCCTTTTCTGCTTTGCCATTTGACTGGGGGTGCAGGGGACTGGACGTCACGTGTACAAAGTTGTACCTGCTGGCGAAGTTAGACCATTTCTGGCTTGCGAAGCAGGGGCCATTGTTCGACATCACAGTGAGTGCGATGCCGTGACGAGCAAAGGTCTCTTTGCAGGCACGGATAACAGCCAATGACGTGATGTCGTGCAGGCGTACAAACTCGGGATAGCTGGAAAAATAATCAACTATGAGAACATAGTCCCTGCCGAGCACATGGAACAGGTCCACGCCTACCTTAGACCAAGGGGACGTGACCAACTCATGGGGCTGAAGGGTCTCCCGCGGTTGGGCCGGCTGGAACCGTTGACAGGTGGGGCAATTGAGCACAGGGTTGGCAATGTCCTCATTTATGCTAGGCAAGTAGACAGCCTCTCGGGCCCTCCATCGGCACTTCTCTACCCCGAGATGGCCCTCATGCAGCTGCTCTAAAACCAGGTGATGCATGCTGTGTGGGATCACGATGCGGTCCCGCTTCAGGAGGACGCCATCAATGACTGCCAGATCGTCTCGAATATTATAGAACTGTGGGCATTGTCCCTTGAGCCATCCGTCAGTCATGTGGCACATCACACGTTGTAGCAGGGGGTCAGCCGCAGTCTCACGGTGAATGTGGGTTTGGTGTTCATCCGTGGCCGGCAGATTGGCGGCCGTGAAGGCCACATGGGCGTCGACTTGGCAAACGAACCCCTCTGGGTCGGACGGAGTGGTGACTGCCCTGGACAGAGCGTCGGCTATGATCAGGTCCTTACCCGGTGTGTACACGAGCTGGAAATCGTATCTCCGGAGCTTGAGCAGAATGCGTTGTAGGCGAGGGGTCATGTCATTGAGGTCTTTTTGGATGATGCCGACCAGCGGGCGATGGTCGGTCTCCACAGTGAACTGGGGAAGGCCATACACGTAGTCATGGAACTTGTCGACACCGGTCAACAGGCCTAGGCATTCCTTCTCGATTTGCGCAGAGCGCTGCTCTGTGGGGGTCATGGCCCGTGACGCATAGGCAACAGGGCCCATGACGAGGCGTCATCTCGTTGCAGGAGCACCGCCCCTATGCCAGATTGGCTAGCGTCCGTTGATATTTTCGTCTCCCTTGCAGGATCGAAAAACGCCAATACCAGAGCGGTGGTCAGCCTGACCTTGAGCTCCTCCCATTCACGCTGGTGGGCGGGAAGCCACTTGAAGTCCATCGTCTTCCTAACTAGGTTGCGGAGAGCCGTGGTGTGGGAAGCGAGGTCAGGGATGAACCTTCCTAGGAAGTTGACCATTCCTAAGAACCAGAGCACCGCCTTCTTTTCCGCCGGCTTCTGCATGGCCGTGATGGCTGCCACCTTGTCCGCATCTGGCCGCACACCCAACCGGGAGATGTGGTCTCCTAAAAACTTGAGTTCGGTCTGGCCGAAAGAACATTTGGCTCTGTTAAGGCGCAGGCCTTGGTCCCGTATTCGCTTAAAAACACGTTGGAGGCGAATGATATGCTCCTGCGGGGTGGTGGGCCAGATGATGATGTCGTCCACATAGACGCACACACCCTCGATACCCTCCATCATCTGCTCCATGATGCGGTGGAACACTTCAGATGCTGATATGATTCCAAATGGCATTCTATTGTAGCAGTACCTGCCAAATGGGGTGTTGAAAGTACACAGCTTTCTGCTGGACTTGTCAAATTGAATCTGCCAGAAGCCCTTTGATGCATCCAGCTTGGTGAATATGTCGGCTCGAGCCATCTCGCACGTGATCTCCTCACGCTTGGGGATAGGGTAATGCTCCCGCATGATGTTGCGATTTAAATCCTTCGGGTTGATACTGATCCGGAGCTCGCCGGAAGGCTTCTTGACGCACACCATGGAACTGACCCAGTCGGTTGGTTCCGTCACTCTGGAAAGCACTCCTTGGTCCTGGAGGTCCTGCAGTTGCTGCTTGAGGCGGTCCTTGAGGGGTGCTGGGACTCTGCGAGGTGCATGAACCACAGGCGTGGCGTCCTGTTTGAGCAGGATTTTGTATGTGTAGGGAAGTGTGCCCATGCCTTCGAAGACATCTCGGTGATTGAGTGATAATGGCACTTAGTTGCGCCCTGAAGTCTGCATCTTGGAAGTCAGACGTGTCCTCTGGAGAGAGGGAATGTACGCGCTGCACGAGGTTGAGGAGCTTGCACGCCTGTGCGCCTAGCAGGGAGTCCTCTGAGGAGCCCGTGATCTCGAAGGGTTGGGTGACATTTCGCGAGTTGTGCCTCACCTCAAGTTGGCATGACCCGGTGGCGGGGATGACGTTACCATTATAGTCGACCAGTTGGCAATTGGATGGAAGAATTGTTGGTTTGACCCCCAGGGTTTGAAATGCTGACCATGCGAGGAGATTGGCGGAAGCACCAGTGTCCAGACGGAATGTGATCTGGGATCGGTTGACCATCAGGGTGGCACACCACTCGTCGTCCGGATCAATGCTGTGCACCAACAGCAGCTGGTGCTTTCGATTCGGGGACAGCCTGTTCTTGGTTATGACAGCGACTCGGAAAGGCTCCCTGTCCTCGGTGTCACTGGTCTGCAGGAAGTCAGGATCGGACTCAGTGAAGGTGGGTTGGATTGCCCGAACATTCCTGCGGGGCTGGTTAAATCATTGCTAGTTGGCAGGCTGGGCTGCTCGACAGCAGGCAGCATAGTGGCCAAGCCTGCCACAGCGTAGGCACTGTCGCGATTTTGCAGGGCATCGCCGCTTTAAGTGGGTGGAGCCACAGTTGCCGCACATCATGACATCAGTGCGTTCGTTGCGCCACCGCACATGCGCGGACGGTCTTGCTTTGTGTGGGCCTGTGCATCGTGTTCCTCCACATCACCGTCCCCTCGTTTGGCACGTACAAGCGCGGGACGCCTCACAAAGTGCGCAAAATGGCTGCCCTCCTCCAGACTGCGCCCGGGAGGTGATCGATCATTTGGACCCATTCTGCCTCATGGGGCCCTTGCCGCGACGTTTCAGCTGCCTGTATGTAGGAATACCGGCTGGTGGCATTCTCATGCAGGACACAGGTCTCGATGGCAGTCGCTAGGGTTAGTTGCTTAACTTTAAGGAGCTGCTGACGCAGGGTGTCCGACATGACCCCAAAAACAATCTGGTCGCGTATCATGGAGCCGGACGTGGGCCCGTAGCCGCAGGCTTGCGCAACGATGTGGAGGTGTGTTAAATAGGATTGGAAAGGCTCGTCCTTACCCTCCAAGCGCTGCTGGAACAGGTACCTTTCGAAGCTTTTGTTGACTTCAACACTGAAGTGTGTGTCGAATTTGAGGAGCACCATCTCGTACTTGGTCTTGTCCTCGTCGTCCGCGAATGTCAGGGAGTTAAAGATGTGGATGGCATGTTGCCCTGCCGTGGAGAGAAGAAGGGCTATCTTCCTGGTGTCCGATGCATTCTCCCTGTCCGCGGCCTCGAGGAAGAGCTGGAAGCGCTGTTTAAATATCTTCCAATTTACCCCGAGATTGCCAGCGATGCGGAGCGGCGGTGGCGGGTTGATGTTCTCCATGCTGTAGGAGGCCAGAATGCTGAGAAGTTGCAGGTAGGTCTCACAATTGCTAGATTGCGGCCACTCCTGGTACCATGTCGTGTTGGGTGTTCTGGTTCACAAACAAGCCAACAATGCTGGAAGTGGTGTAACGCTATTTTATTAACTGTTCAACTATGCTAACCTACTGTAAACGTGGGTAAAAGCAATACCAGCTGAACTGTGGACCCTTTCCTATCACTAGCTATGGTGAGGCACTCAGCACATGGTGAATGTCTGTGATGCAGGCTGTGAGCTCTGTGCTCTGAGCTGGCTGCTGCTCAAATGAGCGGGAACTCTCCTGTCCCCTGTCTTTATAGTGATTGTGCTCTCACTGGTGATTGGCTGCGGTGTTATGTATGCTGGTTGGTCCTGCTGCATGTCCATCAGTGTGTGTATGTGATTGCACCATAATGTACTGATGTATATTAAGACAGTCAGCTGCCCGGGCGTACAGGGCATCCATAACTTTACGGATGCACTTGTGGCCTGTAATTTGTGAAGTGTTAAAAGCAACACCCCCTTGTTAGCGGGGAGACGCTGAGGCATGTGACTGACGAATCAGATGGTGAGACAGCCAGTAATGGCTTGTACCTCATGGAGGCTCATTTCTGGCACTAAGTGCCATTAAATATGAACCACAATCTTGCCCATGTCGCCATCAAGAAACATTCTGCCAATTGTACCTAAAATGACACGTATACATTTTTCTGTTAAATCAAACCACGAATGAATGTTTGGACAAGCAACATGGAATAAACGTGCTACTTGTAGTGAAGCAATAAACACATCTATAAATAATTATATTACATTTCGCTACACCTAAAGTACAGAAGTCCTTGGAGAATTAACTCTTATGTGGAAACTGCAAGTTGACAAAAATGCTCAAGCCTGCTTGTGTCCAACTGTAATTACTTGTTTCATTAACAAAGACCATTTTGTTCACAGAGGCAAAATCGAGGTTTGTCATTGCTGATGGAAAGTCATCATAAATTTATAACACTGTTTGAAAGATGTCAATCAATGATAAATATGCTGCAGCCTTTGTTTCAGGTAATTTCATTATTTAGCTATTCAAAAATAAATATTAATTCAGTAATGTTGAAAATGCATAAAAGTATTACAAATCCAGTGTACTATTCTAAATGACATGAAACACAAGTGGAAGCATTCGATAATAGAAAGGCTAATGGCCTATCAAGACCAATAGCATTAATTTCTTATGACACCAACCATATGTGCTCTAAACATAAAACATAGAACACAAAACATACAGTGCAGAAGGAGGCCATTCGGCCCATCGAGTCTGCACTGACCCACTTAAGCCCTCACTTCCCCCCTATCCCCGGAACCCAACAACCCCTCCTAACCTTTTTGGTCACTGAGGGCAATTTATTATGGCCAATCCTCCTAACCTGCACGTCTTTGGACTGTGGGAGGAAACCGGAGCACCTGGAGGAAACCCACACAGACACGGGGAGAACGTGCAGACTCCGCACAGACAGTGACCCAGCGGGGAATCGAACCTGGGTCCCTGGCGCTGTGAAGCTGTGAAGCCACAGTGCTATTCACTTGTGTTACCGTGTTGCCAGATAGTTAAAAACTAAAGGCTGGAGTTCTCCGGCCAATGGGATTCTCTTTTCCTGCTGGCAGCGATCCCCCTACCCGTGGGTTTCCTGATGGCGTGGGGTGACTTCAATGGGAAATTCTATTGACAAACGGCAGGAGTAGAGATTCCCTCCGCCAGCAAACAGCGTGCTGCCGAGAAACACATGGCTAGGGGACTGGAGAATCACACCCAATATGTCTCATGGTAAAATAAACATTTACTTGGAACAGGGGTTTGATTCTTCGTCCCGCCGCACCACATTTTGGTTTCAGCCCGCCGGCGGATGCTCTATTACACCGGCTGGTCAATGGGGTTTCCCATTATGGGGCAGCCCCACACCGTCGGGAAACCCCTGGGCTGCCGGCAAAAAGGAGCATCCCACCGGCGGAGAATCCTGCCCCTGGTTCCTGGCTGCCGCAGCATGTAATAGGCACATACATATTCTTGTTCCATTCCTAGGGGATGATGCAGTGGGACATATTTGGCTTAATATTGCAGCTTACAGAGTAATATGGAAAGAAGAATTAATTACCTTGCACTTGGATTGGATTGGATTTTGTTTATTGTCACGTGTACCGAGGTACAGTGAAAAGTATTTTTCTGCGAGCAGCTCAACAGATCATTAAGTACATGAGAAGAAAAGGGAATAAAAGAAAATACATAATAGGGCAACACAACATATACAATGTAAATCAGCATATTATTGATTTCTTGGAGAACTATATAGGCTCTTCGAGGGTGAGATCCAGATTGCGATGTTTTGTGAGATCTCGTTAAATCGCGTGAGGCTTTCCAAGCGTCGCAAATCTCACGTGAGGTTAACGGCCTTGTCGTGTCACTGAGTCAGGTGCGACGAGGCCATTAGATTGCTCGCCACATGTCACAATATCATTTTGGATCTGCTGAGGTCATGAACTGCAATCTCTACGTTAAAAAACAGTCCCTGCTGAGGCTGTATGCAAGGTCATCAACCTGCTCATTTGAAACATAAATTGATTAAAATAAAACACAGTTCTGGGCTATTTTGTTACTTTTGAGAAACTGTCCTCTATACTGACACCATGAATAGTATCTTCTTTCTGATCTAAGAATTAGATCAACCAGAGTTGGAAAACATACACAAATGTTATCTTAAAGCAAAAATGGGATTACATAGTTGTGAACACAGGATAAGGGAAATTTTCTGAAGGAAATCCTTTGGTGTGCATGAGGAAAATGTCACGGAGGGTAACTGTTATCCTATTGCTATCCAATGACCCTTGCTGAAAGTGACTGGATGTAGATGTCAGGTATGGCCTGCATCGAGCTCAAAATGATATGTATAGGAGTCTACCTCAGTGAGGAGTCAATGCCCTCAGCATTGGGAAAGAGGAGAAAATCAGAGAGAGAAGAAAGAAGCAAAGACTTTGCCAGAGCTTGAAACAGGCTGCTGATTCACCATTGCTGATTTCACAATATCACCCAAAAAGAATTTATACCCGATTGAGTTTTAACCATGTGCAGTGAGTATGGAAGGACTATCCAAACTGGATTTGGAAAATACTTCCTCAAAATCAATGCTTAATGAATCACCCCAATAAGGAAATGGCAAAAATGTTGTGGGTAGGAGTGAGTGTTGTGAAGACTTAGAAATCAATAATTGGCAACTGGTATTGACTGCTAGCTCTGTAATCTTGATTTTTTTTTCCAAGTATTTGAAAGGTTAATGTAACCCTAATGTGATAACTGTGGGGAATTAAATATCTGTTGCTAGTTCAAGGATAACTGGAGGTGACAGTATTATTCCTCAAGCAACATCAGGGAAACAGATAATCTGGTTATTATTACATTACGTTTTATGGGAGCTTGCTGTCGACAAATTAGCTGCCACATTTCCTACATTCCAGCAAAGACCACACATCAAACGTATTTCATTGGCTGTAAAACACTTTGGGATATTCTGGTGTCATGGAAGGTGCTTTGCAAACACACACCTATCTTTCTTTGTAAACTCTTCCACAGTTGTGATAAATAATTACTTCTTAAAGCAGTATTTAAAAAAACAGAGAACAAATTAGAAACTGTACTATCCATCTAGTATCTCTCTTCCTTCCTGTTGTCACGTAACACTTTTTGATGTCAACATTAGCAGCCCTCCATGCAGTTGTTGACAGCCAGAGGTTTAAATGTTTCCACATGTCATATCCTTGCCGTTGTTGGTACTCTGAAAATCTTGTCTGGTCCTCAAAACTGTTGTGATTTATTTCCATTCTTCTCTCCAGGTCCATTGAAAATTGGTCACCCTGTTGGATTCCCCACTGCCAGATTCCAAGCTTCACACTGGCACTTTGTCAAAATAATAAAAATGGGTCTCAGCCACAAAAACGGTCCATGTCAACTCCTTCGGGAAAGCATAGTAAACACAGAACAAACTCCTCCCGCCTGCCTTTCAAAGCGAGCGGATGAATGGCAGTGAACTTCAGATCAGACATGATCTCACTGAATAACCTGCAGCAGAATAGGCTTGAGGGAATGTATGGCCTAGTCTTACTGCACCATTTTCAAGATGGCTTTGGAAAGATTTTTTTTACATCAAAGATATTAAAGCATGAGGGTCCCATATGTGGCTTTTCCTCACACTATTTAAAGTCAGCAATAAGGCAGCAGAGGCTGTGCATTTGATCTTTAATGTCTGGCTTCCCCGATAGCATTACTTCATTTGTTTTAGAAAGAGAGATTACCTCCCCCTCTTTCCACCCCTGCCACCACCACCCCAGACACCCTGCTACCATACAGCACTATTGGACAATGGATTATATGATTAGTCCCATCAGGATCAAAGACAAAGGGAAACTCTCACCACAGGAAACAGACTCACTGAACTACTGGATCAAAGAGCTATTTTTGATGAATTTATGAGTAAGAATTTATGAGTTTGCTTTATGGTAAGAGTCTGTTTAGATTGCTCAGCAGGTATGAACTAACAGTTAACAAAGAAAATGTTGTAAAATTTATCATAACATTAAGACACCAATAATTCTTGATCTATCCAATAAAAGACAACTGGAGTGAAGAGAAGGGTTTATGACCACAACATGTTTTCTCTAACTGCCAAGCGCATAAGAAGCCTTGGCTGCAACTTGTAGATGGTATAAATTGCAGCAATGGTACTCTGGTGGAGAGGTGCAGGTTTATGTTAGTGGGTGAGTTGTTGTTTAATGTTCTTACATCATTCTCAGATATCTAAATATATGTCACTGATATGGATGATTTGTCCCGATTTGTGTACTTTTAGGGAGAAGTAACTTGGTTAGAAATTACTGTAGTGTAGAAGAAGTATCAAGGGCTATAATAATAATAATCTTTATTGTCACAAGTAGGCCTACGTTAACACTGTAATGAAGTTACTGTGAAAGTAAAGGAGTAACATGGACCCCAACTAGTGCCACCCACATGATCATGTAAGAAGGCACATGATCTGGAGGTAGGGCCATCCAGAGATGAGTAGCAATGTGTAAGGACCTAGTATGGCATCCTCTCCATACCCACTGTAAATATGTACATAGAGGAGGAAGTGGCATAGTGGTATTGTCACTGGACTAGTAATCCAGAGATCCAGAGTATTGTTCTGGGGCCCAGGTTCCAATCCCGTCAGGGCAGTTGGTGAAATTTGAATTTTATAAAAATCTGGAATTATAAGTCTAATGATGACCATGAAACCATTGTCGATCGTTGTAAAAAAAAGCTATTTGGTTCACTAATGTCCTTTCAGGAAGGAAATCTGCCACCCTTACCTCTTTTGGCCCACATGTGACTCCAGACCCAGAGCAATGTGGTTCCCTCTTAACTGCCCCTCAAAGGGAAATTAGGGATGGGCAACAAATGTTGTCCCAGTCACTGAAGTCCATGTCCCATGAATGAATAAATAAAAAAGTTCAGTATTGTTAACAGAGACTTCCTTGTAACTTATACAAGATGGCGTCATGGGGCAGGAATATTTCCCCCCCCCCCCCCCCCCCCGGTGGCATAGGTGGCTCACCATTGGCCACCAGCGAGAACCTCCAGTCCTGCTGTTGTAGACGCTCTTTTTTGTGGCTCACCCATCCCACCGTCTGGAAATCCATCAATCCCATCAGCGAGAAGGGCCAGAAAATCCTGCCCATGGTGTCCAAGAAGTATCCTTCAAGCATAGCGATAACAAAACATATCATGGGAACAGCAATAGAATCCATCAAGTACACTTGACAGACCTTCACAAAATATCCTCAGAAATCAGATGGGGGTGGCTGTGTGGGGGAAGGATCCTATTTCTTGGAAGATAGTTATGTCTTCATAATCAGCTGTAAATATTGCCTGCTACAACAAACGATGGTCAAGCAGTTGGTTTTCACCCAAATCCAGACAGGTTCCTGATGTAATGCACACTGAACCTGCCTGAAGGTAACAATGACAGGACCACATGAAAGTTATCTACTGGTCTCATTTGTTAATTACCAACAATTGAAGTCACTGCCCCAGGAGATACAAAGGCCCAGATGTGCACTCCCATGTCCAGCGCGCAGAGTAAGGAGAATTCCCAGCTCCGCAAACATGACCTTTAAAAATGGATGCCTGGGCGTCTGTTTTTTGTTCCTCCTGTGGGTGGCGGTGGACTAGAATAGGAGAATGGATGGGTGACCCTGGAAGAAGCAATCGAGAAGTTGGCAAGTGGTGGCTGGCGGCTGAGTGCAAATTTAATATGGAGCATTCCTGTCTCTCCCATCAGGAAAATGAAAAAAATCAAAACTTGCCATTCTGGTGGTGGCCTTCCATGATCTCTTTAAGGAACATGGACTTGACTGCTAAAGTGTTGGGGAATACTCAGTTGTCCAGCATGGAGCATGCTGTCGTTTGCAAAATCCAATTGTACAAAGGGACCATCTTGCAGGTGCCATCAAACCAGTGTGAGGCCCCATTTTTTGCTAATGATAGGGCCTTAATGCCTGTTTTAGGTTTGCTTTACCAATATACCAGTGTATATTTCCAGTTATATAGCCAGATGAAAATTAAATGCCATATATCCGACCTACAGATGTGTTAATGGAGGCCGGACATCAGTATGATTCTAAATTACATGAGTTGCTGCAATATTTGGTAAGGCCTGAAAACGAGTGCAGGAATCATGATGCACGATGCTCTGTTCCTTCTAATGCAAGCAGCATACAAATTTCACACTGGTTATTTATTACGGTGACTGTAATGCAGCAAACACTAAACTCGCTGCTTCCTTGAGTAGGGGCTTATAAAAGCATGAGAATATAGTACCACTTGAAGCCGGCCTGCACCCCTTAAAGGGGAGAAGCATTTTGACCAGAGCAACTGGAATGTCTGGGACTGAATGTCCGGGCAGAAAGGACACTATAAAATGGTGCTGCAGGGCAGAAAGTGTTCTGTTACTGGAGGCAGACAGGAGGAGAGAAGCATTCTCCAGAACAATTAGCCCTCCAGACAGACAATACGTAGGCTGTGGGAGTAGATAGCCAAGGAGCTGAAAATAGCCCTGCATGATACTCTATGACCTCCCACAAGTGGTTAAATATATCTTTAAATTCTATATGCCTTCAAAGGGTCCATTAGAGCCCATACTGCTCCTTTCACCGCACCCCCATAACTCACCTAACAACAATCTTACAACCACAGCGCATACCTCACATTCATAGCTTCACCTCACCCTTCCCTTACGCACTTAATACTGCTGCAGACCCACACCCACATCTCACAGTGTGCACACATTGTCTGCTATTCAACCATGACAACCATATCAGCCAAACCCATTACACCACACTCACTGACAGATTTCTATCTCTCTTGCTGAACAAGATGACACACATTCCCAACTAGCAGCACCTAGTCGCCGGGGATTATTCAGAGCTGTGTGTCCTTAACTCTGATGGATGAGATGATGCGCCTCATTATTGGAGTGACCATGCTGAAAGCTGTGACCAGCAATAGGGCTGACGATTCAGAAAATTATAGCATGCCCATTTCTAATCCTTCTCCTCACATTCCACTTTTCCCTTCATACCAAAATCTCTTTGGATTTAAAAACTGCAGATGGTCTAAGCACGCATCTCCTACTTTCTCCTTGAACCTTGCCATTAATTTGTCCTTGTGTCTTTCTTCCTTCAGATACCCAAGATCTGTGACGTGGTTCAGCAGTCGTGCCGGAGCAAGAGGTGGCCAAGGAAAAAAAGACCAAATTTGAAAAAACAGTAATTGAGTCTCACACTTGAAGCCACCAGCTCAGATACTGACAATGCATGTTCTTGGAGGATTGCACTGAGCAGGGCAAGGCAAAAGAGCAGTGTAGGTGCCAGCTCATTGGAGGATGAGGTCGCACACAAAGTCTGTGGCGAAAGACTTATCGAGAACAATGGGTCTACGGAAAAAGACCAATGGATATCCACACAGAAATGCTTGATGCACTGGAAAGCCTGTTATTTGCTGTCTCCTCCAGTGAAAGCCAGCAGCCTTCCACCAACCACTCTTAAGGCACTAGGGTAACACTGCACAGGAGAACTAGGACAGTGAAAGGCACCTTGGAGATAGGCTCTACAAAATGCAGATGTGAGACCCATTGATTTCTGGATAGAATATTGGGTGCTTTGGTGGATAAAATTGATTTGGAATTTTATTTTTTGAATGCTTTTATTTCAGCATTGTGGCCAAAATGACACTGTGATTATCAGTGAAAGTGGAAAGGTAAATAGTGGGACTGTTGTTGAGTGAGGAATTGGTGTTGTGTCACTGGCACCAAAGTTTTATGAGAAAATCCTGAATAATCTGACCAGAAAAGGGATGCACTTGCTGCCTCCTCCATTCTTCAACCTCCTTCTCCCCCTCAGCTGATTTCTCTACCCCTGGTGGCAAAAACTAGTCCTCATCAAGGCAAGGTTATGCAGAATACAGCAGACTACGACAAATTATGACACGTATCCTGGAGAGTATGCAGGGTTATAGAACATAGAACAATACAGCGCAGTACAGGCCCTTCGGCCCACGATGTTGCACCGAAACAAAAGCCATCTAACCTACACTATGCCATTATCATCCATATGTTTATCCAATAAGCTTTTAAATGCCCTCAATGTTGGCGAGTTCACTACTGTAGCAGGTAGGGCATTCCATGGCCTCACCACTCTTTGCGTAAAGAACCTACCTCTGACCTCTGTCCTATATCTATTACCCCTCAGTTTAAAGTTATGTCCCCTCGTGCCAGCCATATCCATCCGCGGGAGAAGGCTCTCACTGTCCACCCTATCCAACCCCCTGATCATTTTGTATGCCTCTATTAAGTCTCCTCTTAACCTTCTTCTCTCCAACGAAAACAACCTCAAGTCCATCAGCCTTTCCTCATAAGATTTTCCCTCCATACCAGGCAACATCCTGGTAAATCTCCTCTGCACCCGCTCCAAAGCCTCCACGTCCTTCCTATAATGCGGTGACCAGAACTGTACGCAATACTCCAAATGCGGCCGTACCAGAGTTCTGTACAGCTGCAACATGACCTCCCGACTCCGGAACTCAATCCCTCTACCAATAAAGGCCAACACTCCATAGGCCTTCTTCACAACCCTATCAACCTGGGTGGCAACTTTCAGGGATCTATGTACATGGACACCTAGATCCCTCTGCTCATCCACACTTTCAAGAACTTTACCATTAGCCAAATATTCCGCATTCCTGTTATTCCTTCCAAATTGAATCACCTCACACTTCTCGACATTAAACTCCATTTGCCACCTCTCAGCCCAGCTCTGCAGCTTATCTATATCCCTCTGTAACCTGCTACATCCTTCCACACTATCGACAACACCACCGACTTTAGTATCGTCTGCAAATTTACTCACCCACCCTTCTGCGCCTTCCTCTAGGTCATTGATAAAAATGACAAACAGCAACGGCCCCAGAACAGATCCTTGTGGTACTCCACTTGTGACTGTACTCCATTCTGAACATATCCCATCAACCACCACCCTCTGTCTTCTTTCAGCTAGCCAATTTCTGATCCACATCTCTAAATCACCCTCAATCTCCAGCCTCCGTATTTTTTGCAATAGCCTACCGTGGGGAACCTTATCAAACGCTTTGCTGAAATCCATATACACCACATCAACTGCTCTACCATCGTCTACCTGTTCAGTCACCTTCTCAAAGAACTCAATAAGGTTTGTGAGGCATGACCTACCCTTCACAAAGCCATGCTGACTATCCCTGATCATATTATCCCTATCTAGATGATTATAAATCTTGTCTCTTATAATCCCCTCCAAGACTTTACCCACTACAGACGTGAGGCTCACCGGTCTATAGTTG
This sequence comes from Scyliorhinus torazame, assembly GCF_047496885.1. Taxonomy (NCBI): domain Eukaryota; kingdom Metazoa; phylum Chordata; class Chondrichthyes; order Carcharhiniformes; family Scyliorhinidae; genus Scyliorhinus; species Scyliorhinus torazame. The sequence goes on along the minus strand of NC_092712.1, from coordinate 200,434,075 downwards.
CCGGGGTTGTCTCTGCTCCCCTTTTTGAACAAAGGGACCACATTTGCTGTCCTCCAGTCCTCTGGCACTATTCCTGTAGCCAATGATGACATAAAAATCAAAGCCAAAAGTCCAGCAATCTCTTCCCTGGCCTCCCAGAGAATCCTAGGATAAATCCCATCAGGTCCCGGGGACTTATCTATTTTCAGCCTGTCCAGAATTGCCAACACCTCTTCCCTACGTACCTCAATGCCATCTATTCTATTAGCCTGGGGCTCAGCATTCTCCTCCACAACATTATCTTTTTCCTGAGTGAATACTGACAAAAAATATTCATTTAGTATCTCGCCTATCTCTTCAGACTCCACACACAATTTCCCATCCCTGTCCTTGACTGGTCCTACTCTTTCCCTAGTCATTCGCTTATTCCTGACATACCTATAGAAAGCTTTTGGGTTTTCCTTGATCCTTCCTGCCAAATACTTCACATGTCCCCTCCTTGCTCGTCTTAGCTCTCTCTTTAGATCCTTCCTCGCTACCTTGTAACTATCCATCGCCCCAACCGAAACTTCACACTTCATCTTCACATAGGCCTCCTTCTTCCTCTTAACAAGAGATTCCACTTCCTTGGTAAACCACGGTTCCCTCGCTCGACGCCTTCCTCCCTGTCTGACCGGTACATACTTATCAAGAACACGCAGTAGCTGATCCTTGAACAAGCCCCACTTATCCAGTGTGCCCAACACTTGCAGCCTCCTTCTCCATCTTATCCCCCCCAAGTCACGTCTAATGGCACCATAATTGCCCTTCCCCCAGCTATAACTCTTGCCCTGCTGTGTATACTTATCCCTTTCCATCATTAACGTAAACGTCACCGAATTGTGGTCACTGTCCCCAAAGTGCTCTCCTATCTCCAAATCCAACACCTGGCCTGGTTCATTACCCAAAACCAAATCCAACGTGGCCTCGCCTCTTGTTGGCCTGTCAACATATTGTTTCAGGAAACCCTCCTGCACACACTGTACAAAAAACGACCCATCTATTGTACTCGAACTATATCTTTTCCAGTCAATATTTGGAAAGTTAAAGTCTCCCATAATAACTACCCTGTTACTTTCGCTCATATCCAGAATCATCTTCGCCATCCTTTCCTCTACATCCCTAGAACTATTAGGAGGCCTATAAAAAACTCCCAACAGGGTGACCTCTCCTTTCCTGTTTCTAACTTCAGCCCATACTACCTCGGAAGAAGAGTCCCCATCTAGCATCCTCTCCGCCACCGTAATATTGCTCTTGACTAGCAGCGCCACACCTCCCCCTCTTTTGCCTCCTTCTCTGAGCTTACTAAAACACCTAAACCCCGGAACCTGCAACATCCATTCCTGTCCCTGCTCTATCCATGTCTCCGAAATGGCCACAACATCGAAGTCCCAGGTACCAACCCATGCTGCCAGTTCCCCTACCTTGTTTCGTATACTCCTGGCATTGAAGTAGACACACTTCAAACCACCTACCTGAACACTGGCCCCCTCTTGCGACGTCAAATCTGTGCTCCTGACCTCTATACTCTCATTCTCCCTTACCCTAAAACTACAATCCAGGTTCCCATGCCCCTGCTGCATTAGTTTAAACCCCCCCAAAGAGCACTAACAAATCTCCCCCCAGGATATTTGTGCCCCTCAGGTTCAGTTGTAGACCATCCTGTCTGTAGAGGTCCCACCTTCCCCAGAAAGAGCCCCAGTTATCCAAAAATCTGAATCCCTCCCGCCTGCACCATCCCTGTAGCCATGTGTTTAAATGCTCTCTCTCCCTATTCCTCATCTCACTATCACGTGGCACGGGCAACAACCCAGAGATAACAACTCTGTTTGTTCTAGTTCTGAGCTTCCATCCTAGCTCCCTGAAAGCCTGCCTGACATCCTTGTCCCCTTTCCTACCTATGTCGTTAGTGCCAATGTGGACCACGACTTGGGGCTGCTCCCCCTCCCCCCGAAGGACCCGGAAAACACGATCCGAGACATCACGTACCCTTGCACCTGGGAGGCAACATACCAAACGCGAGTCTCTCGCGCTCCCACAAAATCTCCTATCTGTGCCCCTGACTATAGAGTCCCCAATTACTAATGCTCTGCTCCTCTCCCCCATTCCCTTCTGAGCAACAGGGACAGACTCCGTGCCAGAGGCCCGTACCCCATAGCTTACCCCTGGTAAGTCGTCCCCCCCACAAGTATCCAAAGCGGTATACTTGTTTCTCAGGGGAACGACCGCAGGGGATCCCTGCACTGACTGCTTTTTCCCAGTCCCTCTTACAGTTACCCACCTATCTCCAATCTTTGGTGTAACTAATTCCCTGAAGCTGCTATCTATGACCCCTTCTGCCTCCCGAATGATCCGAAGTTCTTCCAACTCCAGCTCCAGTTCCCTAACTCGGTCTTGGAGGAGCTGGAGATGGCAGCACTTCCTGCAGGTAAAATCAGCAGGGACACTAACTGCATCCCTCACCTCAAACATCCTGCAGGAGGAACATTGCACTCCCTTCCCTGCCATTCCTCTAACTTTCTACCAAGATCTGGCTAACAACTAAATTAAATTTTTATAAAAAATAATAATAATATAATAAAATATGGTACTTACCTCAGACCAATGGATTTTATTATTAGGTTAGATGAGGAGGGCGGGTGGGAGACACTACACGTGTAGTGTCTCGGGTTTCCTCTCCACCAGAATTTATTGGTGAGGGTCTTCCCAGACGTCCGCGGGTCGACTTCCTGTTCCCGCCTAAAAAACTAATTTTTAAAAAAAAAGAAGAAAAATTCTCAGCTCCTGCTGAAATTGACTAACCAGCCAGCTCCACTCCCGCCGAAATCGACTGGCCTGCCCCTGCAAAGACAAGTGCTTTTAAAGGTTGACTTACCTCCCAGGAACCTCCTTCCGCAATGCTCCCGCTGAAACTGACTCACCAGCTGTTCTCACGCCGAAATCGACTGGCCTGCCCCTGCAAAGACAAGTGCTTTTAAAGGTTGACTTACCTCCCAGCAACCTCCTTCCGCAATGCTCCCGCTGAAACTGACTCACCAGCTGTTCTCACGCCGAAATCGACTGGCCTGCCCCTGCAAAGACAAGTGCTTTTAAAGGTTGACTTACCTCCCAGCAACCTCCTTCCGCAATGCTCCCGCTGAAACTGACTCACCAGCTGTTCTCACGCCGAAATCGACTGGCCTGCCCCTGCAAAGACTAGTGCTTTTAAAGGTTGACTTACCTCCCAGCAACCTCCTTCCGCAATGCTCCCGCTGAAACTGACTCACCAGCTGTTCTCACGCCGAAATCGACTGGTCTGCCCCTGCAAAGACAAGTGCTTTTAAAGGTTGACTTACCTCCCAGCAACCTCCTTCCGCAATGCTCCCGCTGAAACTGACTCACCAGCTGTTCTCACGCCGAAATCGACTCTTACCCAGGAAGGTTCCAGGCAGCCAACATGTTACTTGTGTACGCCTATGGTCTACTCAATGACGTTCCATGTGGCAGCATGGCTTTCATTACATGCATACTGCCTGTGTGTGTGTGTGTGTGTGAGTGGGTTGTGCACGAAGCTGCGAGCCAGCTTTCCAGTGGAACAACCTTGTTGTCCAGTAAAATGCTGGTGGTGTAGTGGATTGACAAAGAAATAAGTCATTGACCTGCATGACGCATTGAACATTGTCACATTCCAGCTGGACATTGCGGGAGTAGAATCATTTGCAGTTGTAAAACATCTCAGAATTTATATGTGGTGCCTGCAGGGTGATGTGTGTGCAGTCAATACCACCCGGCACCATGAAGAAGCTACTATCCTCACAGCGTTATATACTCCCTCTGCCTGCTTCTCTCAGGAAATAGAGAAATCACTGTATTCCCCTCTCTATGCATGTAGATGGTCAGTGACCACACACAACAGTGAATGGTAAACTGTGCGATGATGGAAATGTTGCTTGCTCCAGCCTATCTGGAATCAGATGCGATGGCTATCTTGGCCATAGTTATCTCTACAGCCAGTGCAATGCTATCCTCACATTGCTCTGAGGAAGCAGATCTGTCTGCAACTGGTGACAGATTTCAGTGTGCACCTTTTTAGTTGGTGTTTCACATTGTTCCTCATTCAGGCTGAGATCAGAAAATTGCTCCCTGAAGACTCTGGGTGGATCCGGCCTCCAATTGAGAGCATTTCTTATCCCGCTCCTCCTCCCTCTTCAAGCACCTTGTCCTCCATTGAGTCACCTACTTTCATTAACCCTGTCATGCTGCAGACCAAGGGGTATGGAAACTAAAGCTTCCTGACTAAATGTAAGTGATCTGAGTGGAACTCTTAAAGGGTGAATCAAGGCCTTCACCATGTTTCATACCAATCCTTGTTGACTTTAGCAAGATTAAGTAGCAATACAAACCAATAAACATTTCTACTGTTATGGGTCAGGGTTTAGAGAATCCCAAAGTGTATCATGGAGTTCACCTGACCCACAACTTTGAATAGATTGTGGTATGGGGAGCATACGGCTCACTCTACACATATGGTACAGCAGAAATGGATGAGTATTTTTAAAAACAAAACAATGTTTATTCTATGAACTCAAGTTAACCTTTCTAAAACAAACAGTGAACATCTTAGCAACCAGTAAATCCAATACACCCCACAAAGAATACAACATTAAGTAATCTGTATGCTGTTCTTTTAACATCCAAAAGACTTAACAAACCTCCAAACAGGAGCACATCAGGGTTTACATTCAAGACTGAAAACATTTATACTTCTTCTGAATTCACCAAATGATCCATAGATAGTTGAGGGGAGATAGATATAAGACAGATGTCCGCGGTGGGTTCTTTACTCAGAGAGTAGTAAGGGCATGGAATGCCCTGCCTGCAACAGTAGTGGACTCGCCAACACTAAGGGCATTCAAATGGTCATTGGATAGACATATGGACGATAAGGGAATAGTGTAGATGGACTTTAGAGTGGTTTCACAGGTCGGCGCAACATCGAGGGCCGAAGGGCCTGTACTGCGCTGTAATGTTCTATATGTTCTATATCTTTCTGTTGTAACTCCGCCAATTTTCCTGAACTAAAAATATCCGCCTCATCCTCCACCTTTTCTTGTTCTTTTTCAACCACCTGATCAAAAATCATTTCTGATAATTGCACTTCAACTTCATCTTCACTCTTTGATTTCTCCTCTTGTCTTAACCTGTGACTTTGCTACCTTGTTACGACACAATCCAGAAAAATCCCAGGATATTCGCCCTTCAACACTTCAGTTGTTTGATTTTCCACTGGTTTATCAACCACAGTAGGCATCACTCCCACCTGCGATCAGCGATATCATGACCCAAGATAAACTGTATTCCTGGACAAGATAGTTTCTCTATTACTCCTACTACCACTTGACCACTCTTCACTGGACTTTCCAGCCTTACCTTATATAATTGAACACGACTCCTCTCACCCTGAATTCCACATATCACCACCTTTTCTGGCAACATTCTTCCCAAACTACATAACTCCTCATCTCTCACCATTAAAGATTGACTAGCTCCCGTATCTCTTAAAATTGTGACTTCTTTATCTGCTCCTCCTGATACACATGAGTAAACTTTACCCACACAAGTAAATTCTTTAAAGACATCTGGCACCTTCTTATCAATCACCTCTTGATCATTCTGGACAATCTTTTGCACGTCCTTCACCTCCCTTGGGCTTTCCTTTACCACTCTAACAAACCCCACTGTCTTATCCTGTTTTACCACATCAGCCTTCCCAGTGCTTTTCTTCAACCACCAACACTGTGACTTTACATGGTCTAGTTTATTACAGTGAAAACATTTGAAAGTTTTCATGTCGCTTCCACACTCCTGGATTTTGTTTTTAATCTGAGGTACACTCTCCTTATTATCTCCCATCAGATCATCTTTACCTTTACCACTTGAGTATTTCTCATGTCCCCAGTTTCTATCCCTCACAGGCTGATGTCGGAAACCAAGCTTTGATTTATGAACATCTTATCAGTGAACATCTTAGCAACCAGTAATCCAATACACCCCACAAAGAATACAACATTAAGTAATCTGTATGCTGTTCTTTTAACATCCAAAAGACTTAACAAACCTCCAAACAGGAGCACATCAGGGTTTACATTCAAGACTGAAAACATTTATACTTCTTCTGAATTCACCAAATGATCCATAGATAGTTTTTCGATGGCAGCGATCAACAGCAGTGCAGCTCACAGACACACCCAAGCTTTTCTCAAACTGAAACTAAAAAGCAGAAGTGGAGCTCAGCTCCACCCATACTCTGACATCACTCCAGTAGCATGAGCAGCTCCATTTCTTAAAGGTACATTTCTTTAACACCCATTTCTTAAAGGGTACTCTCACATGACACTACCAACACAGCAGCAGCCAGTAGAAATCAGTCAACAGCTATCATGAAAATGGTTGATGATCGCTTTAAATAATGCTGGTGCTTCCTGCTGTTGATTGCATGTTCAGCTGTGCAAGGCTAAGACGAGGCATTACCTGGAGTAGAAGTCAAAAATGTATTTCTAGAGCTAAATCAACATTATACATTGAATGACAACACAATCGACTTATTCTGCATACTTCTGATGCAAGCTCCAAGCACTCACACTAATAACCTTCCCAAAATGCTCTCAGTTACAGCTCATACTGAAAGTGTGCATGTGTGGAGTTGATGCCATTTTGAACCCAAAATAACACCCTTAGCATTGAAAGTAGGGCTGCTACATAAACACATTTTACAGCAAGACTGTCTCTTATGAAAGGTGGTGTGAATACAAAATACCTTGAACATTCTTGGACTGCAATCCAGCAGAACACCTGAATGAGCAAAGCATCTGAAATGGATGTTGAAGATGCCAGCACTCCTATTGTACTGCACTAAACAAGTAGATCAAAGTGATTACAAATATGTTCTACTGGTGTTTTTGTGTTTTAGAATTGATTTCTTAAATCTTCAGGCCACATCCACTGCGCACGAGAAAGAATAATTTCAAAACAGCCTCCTTGGAGAGTAAGCCAATCAAGCCAATGTCAATGTCATCAAACTATTTCTGTACACGTAGAATGAGCTCAAATATATGCCATCACAACATTCGATGCCAGATTGACAATGCCACTGCTGATCCTTTACTTGTCATCACATTGTCTCTCAAAATAAAAACAACTTCATTTCCTGAAAGCACATTGAAGGATCTTTGTGAACAGACAATTACTCTTCATGCATCAAATATTTTCCAGGGCATGAAAAGCATATTTATTTTCCTTTGACTGGGACCGTATATTTACCAGTTGTCTGATTCTCTGTTGTCTAGCTAGCAGATTTAGATGGAAAAGAAGCAGCTAAAGGCTAAGAATATGATCCGGAGAAAGTTAAAGTAATCATGAACTTGACAATGCCTGGCTTCTGCTTGTAGGGATCTTCAGATTCTGTGTTTGATATCTTATGCACCTGCAGCTGTTTGTTTAGCAAGACAATATTGATACAAAACCTCTGTCCCCGTGAAGTAAGAGATATCACCTTGGGATAAAAAGTACACCCTCTGGCAAAGAACTCATCTTCTGGATCCACTCTAACAGTAACTTCAGGGTCGAAGCGCTGACAATTAATTACATGTATGTGCACAGTCATGTCCTTTGTGCAGACAGAAAATTGCAAGTGAACTAAATATGAGGAAAGATATTTTAAAATATTGCAAACGCATCATTTGCGCAGGAATAACTACTGACATAGCAACAACAAAACTGGGGCGGCATTCTGCGTCCCGCTGCACCCGTTTTCTGGTGCGGTGTGTCCATGCCAGCAGTGACATCCTCCATCCCAACAGCCAGCCAATGGTGTTTCCCATTGTGGGCATCCCCACGCTGTCAAGAAATCAACGGGCGTGAGTGCGCTGCTGACGAAGCAGAGGACCCCGATAACGGAGAATCCAGCTGCTCGTAATTATATAGTGCCAAAAATGTCATGAAACATCCCAAGGTGCTTCCAAGCAGCATTATAAAAGAGAATTTGATGTCAAATCATATAAGATGATACTCGGGCAGATGGCCAGAATCTTGGCCTACAATGTAAACTTTAAGAACTTCTTAATGAAGGAAAGAGAGACAGAATGTTATGGAGAGGGAATTCCAGAGCTTTGGGCCTTGGCCGGTGATGGCACAGCTGCCAATGGTGGATCGATTAAAATCAGGGATTCTCAACCAACAGGAATTAGATAAGTGCAGATGTCTCGGAGGGTTTTGAGGTTGGAATTACAGAGATAGGGAGGGGGAAGACCTTGGAGGACATTTGAAAACAAGGATGAAAATGTTAAAATCAAGGCAATGCTTAATAAAGAGCCAATTGCGGTCAACACCACAGGGGTGAGAGGTCTTGTGATACTCATTTAAATGGGTGTGCTTATGTTTTCTGTATACATAGAGGGGAAATGATGCAATGTACCATGTGATTCAGACTCAGCCTTATTTGGGAAGCCAAACAGATCAGGCATATGATTAAGTTATCCAAATTTGTAATATTGTTACCAACTTTTCAACTCCTCAGTGGTTGAACCTAGATATTTGTATGTTAAGCGATCCCTTATGTATGGTTGGCATCTTTGATGTTTATTTGTTAGTAAGCACAAGGAGAAGAAAATCACAAGAGGGAATGAATAGGGCTTCATCGGTGCAAGTTAGGACATAGAGAGCTGATGTGTGGACACCTCAACTTCAAAGGGGTAGAATCCTGGAGGTTAAACAGAAGTGCAGTGGAATAGTCAGGTCAAGAGGTAACAATGGAAGGATGAGAGCTTCAGCAGTAGATGGGCAGAGGGCAGGAAGGGAGTCAGGAAGTGGAAAAAGTCAGACTTGTTGATTGAGTGAAGCTCATTGAAGGATCAAATATGTGTCATAATATACACCAGTATATTATGGTGCAGACACACACACACACACACACACACACTGATGGACATGCAGAACCCAACTTTGCCTCCCATACCACAGCTCTCCGGAACCTGGTCAGGAAGATGACAGACTTCCAATGGCTTCCCGCCCACGAGCGCGAATGGGAGGAGCATAAGACCAAGCTTACCACGGCCCCGGTATTGGCATTTTTTGATCCCACGAAGAAAACAAAAATTTCAACGGATGCTAGCCAATCCGGCATTGGGGCGGTGCTCCTGCAACGCGATGAGGCCTCATCATGGGCCCCCGTTGCATACGCATCACGTGCTATGACGCCCATGGAACAGCACTACGCGCAGATCGAAAAGGAGTGCCTGGGCCTGTTGACTGGGGTCGACAAATTTCATGTTTACGTGTACGGCCTCCCCCAATTCACTGTCAAGACTGACCATCGCCTGCTGGTCAACATTATATAAAAAGACCTGAATGATATGACCCCTCGCCTCCAGCGCATTCTGCTTAAACTCCAGTGGTACGATTTCCAGCTCCTATACACCCCGGGCAAGGACCTGATCATAGTCGACGCTCTGTCCAGGGCAGTCAACACCCCATGTGACCCAGAGGGGTTCGTCTGCCAGGTTGACGCCCATGTGGCCTTCACGGCCTCCAATCTGCCGGCCACGGATGAACGCCTTATCCACATTCGCTGCGAGACTGCGACTGACCCCCGACTACAGCGTGTCATGCGTCACATGATGGACGGGTGACTCAAGGGCCAATGCCCACAGTTCTACAATATCAGGGATGATCTGGCAGTAGTCAATGGTGTCGACTACTGCCAGATCATTTTGGAACAGCTACACAAGGGCCATCTTGGCATGGAGAAGTGCCAACGGAAGGCCCGAGAGGCTGTGTACTGGCCCGGCATCAATGAGGACATCGCCAACACAGTGCTCAACTGCCCCACCTGTCAGCACGTGACACTGTTACCTCAGGGAGTTGGGAGAGGTCTTTGTAGTGGATAGTCACAATTTGACGTAGCTCGTAATTAATTTATTATATTTAGTAGTTTTTGATAATGTTCTTTTAATTATCGAATTCATGCAATTCTTCAACAATAAAACTTTAATTAGTCTAGAACTAGATGTTCTTTAGTGCATTTCTTCCAACCGGCCAAGCACCAGAACGTAATATGGTACCAGGATGTAAGATCTAACAAAAAAATAAGATTCTTTGAAGATCCAAACAGCTAAAGATAACTGTGAGAAGACCAAAAACATTTTCTACTAACTTCGTGAACCAATGATATATTTTACTAAATGCACTGCTGGTCTTCGAAATCCAGGATGGAAGGTCTGAAGGCACCACACCAGCTTCGAGTCACTGGTAATGTAGATGAGAATTGGCACATTTTTAAACAGCAATTCACTCTCTACATTGCAGCCATTGGTCTGCAGGCACAGCCTGATGATAGGCGCATAGCGTTGCTGCTCATTGTAGTAGGTCCACAAGTGATAGAAATATTTAATGTTTGTTTTTGATAGCGAAGCGGATCGCAAAAACTTTGATGAAGTTGTAAAGCAATTCGATCGGCATTGCACACCGAAGAAAAATGAGACGTTAGAGCGCGATATTTTTCACACACGCACCCAGAAGTTAGGTGAATCATTTGATAGTTTTTTGACCGACTTGCGATTGAAGGCTCAGTTATGTAATTTTTCTACCTTGCAAGTGTCGATGATACGTGATCAAATCGTGTTTAGGATTTGTAACAACAAGGTACGAGAGAGACTGTAAGGGAAAATTATCTTCAGTTTGATGATGCTATTAAGATTCGCCATGCCAGCGAGCGAGCTAGCTGTGCAGCAGATTAGCACTCTAAACATGAAGAATTTTGGCACGAAGCTCAGAGAGGCAGCTGATGCCATTAATGGTATGACGCACATGAAGGCAAAACATGGCCCCAACAGCCGCGGCCATTTTAAGCGAGGAAACAAAACCACCATTTTATGCAAGCGATGCGGCAACAAACATTTGCCGAGACAATATCCAGCATATGGAAAGATCTGTTCCAGGTGCAAAGGCAAAAATCACTTTGCCAATGTTTTTCTAATAAAAAATCAGAAATACCAAAGTCAATCAACGTGATTGATGAAATAAAGCTTGAAGACAATTTTTTCATAGATATGGGGCAGGATGCTCCATCCCGCTGCACCACATTTCTGCCCCACCACGCCGGCGGGATGCTCCATTACGCCGGCCAGTCAATGGGGATTCCCATTGTGGGGCATCCCCATGCCGTGGGAAAACCTAGGCGCTGGCAAAATGGAGCATCCCGCCACTGGAGAATCCTACCTCTGATATCTAGTGAAAATACGCATTGTGACAGCATGCAAGTTAAACAGGCATCAAAGCAAATTTGCAGTTACAGAAATGCAGATGTAAGTGTTCAAAGAGATAACTGGACAGTTCTCTGTTGATTAATAGAACATTAATCAACATCAAACTTGACACGGGAGTGAGAGCCAATTTAATCAGTTTATCTGATTTACAAGAAATGAAGATTAAGCCACACATTTTAAATACCACAACACTATTAAAAGATTAGAATGGCAAAAGAATTAATACTCTGGTGGTCTGTGAACTAGAGATCTGTGTAAAGAACAAAGTGCACTCAGTAAAGTTCTCAATCATAGATGCTGAGCGCGAATCTTTATTGGGTGTGGAGGCATGTGAAGCACCCGAGCTAGTGAAAAGAGTCTACACTGCAGACTGTAATATAACTACACAACAGACATCAATGGATGCAATTCCTGAAATCTTTCAAGGATTTCCCTGCATTGAAGAACCAACAGATTGAGTGAACTCCATGGTCTGCATGAAGAAACGTAATAATGACCTACGTATCTGAATGGATCCAAAGGATCTCAGTTTAAACATTAAAAGAGAGCACTATTCCGAAAAGAGAAGAAATCAGATGTGAGATGTTCGGAGCGACATGTTTTACCAAACAAGGTGCATCTCTAGTTAAATGAGGAGAGCACAAATTTGTGCACCTTCAATCCTCCACTGGGGCGATACTGTTTTCTCAGAATGCCATTTGGTATTATTGTAGCACTTGACATTTTCCATCGGGCAATGGAACACACCGTAGAAGGCTTTCCAGGCGTCAGAGTAGATGTTGACGACATTATTGTATGGGGCTCAACAAGAGAAGAGCACAACTAAAGATGAAATCTTGCAGGGCATAATAAAATATCTCACAGAGAGATGGCCGAAAGGATCCTGCTCTAACTATAAGACCATAAGACCATAAGACATAGGAGCGGAAGTAAGGTCATTCGGCCCATCGAGTCCACTCCACCATTCAATCATGGCTGATTTCAACTCCATTTGCCCACTCTCTCTCCATAGCCCTTAATTCCTCGAGAAATCAAGAATTTATCAACTTCTGTCTTAAAGACACTCAACGTCCCGGCCTCCACCGCCCTCTGTGGCAATGAATTCCACAGACCCACCACTCTCTGGCTGAAGAAATTTCTCCTCATCTCTGTTCTAAAGTGACTCCCTTTTATTCTAAGGCTGTGCCCCCGGGTCCTAGTCTCCCCATCTAATGGAAACAACTTCCCTATGTCCACCCTATCTAAGCCATTCATTATCTTGTAAGTTTCTATTAGATCTCCCTTCAACCTCCTAAAGTCCGATGAATATAATCCCAGGAACCACAGACGTTCATCGTATGTTAGGCCTACCATTCCTGGGATCAGCCGTGTGAATCTCCGCTGGACCCTCTCCAGTGCCAGTATGTCCTTCCTGAGGTGTGGGGCCCAAAATTGCTCACAGTATTCTAGATGGGGCCTAACTAATGCTTTATAAAGCTTCAGAAGTACATCCCTGCTTTTATATTCCAAGCCTCTTGAGATAAATGACAACATTACATTTGCTTTCTTAATTACGGACTCAACCTGCAAGTTTACCTTTAGAGAATCCTGGACTAGGACTCCCAAGTCCCTTTGCACTTCAGCATTATGAATTTTGTCACTGTTTAGAAAATAGTCCATGCCTCTATTGTTTTTTCCAAAGTGCAAGCCCTCGCACTTGCCCACGTTGGATTTCATCAGCCATTTCTTGGACCACTCTCCTAAACTGTCTAAATCTTTCTGCAGCCTCCCCACCTCCTCCATACTACCTGCCCCTCCACCTATCTTTGTATCATCGGCAAACTTAGCCAGAATGCCCCCAGTCCCGTCATCTAGATCGTTAATATATAAAGAGAACAGCTGTGGCCCCAACACTGAACCCTGCGGGACACCACTCGTCACCGGTTGCCATTCCGAAAAAGAACCTTTTATCCCAACTCTCTGCCTTCTGCCTGACAGCCAATCGTCAATCCATGTTAGTACCTTGCCTCGAATATCATGGGCCCTTATTTTACTCAGCAGTCTCCCGTGAGGCACCTTATCAAAGGCCTTTTGGAAGTCAAGATAGATAACATCCATTGGCTCTCCTTGGTCTAACCTATTTGTTATCTCTTCAAAGAACTCTAACAGGTTTGTCAGGCACGACCCCCCCTTACTAAATTCATGCTGACTTGTCCTAATCCGACCCTGCACTTCCAAAAATTTAGAAATCTCATTCTTAACAATGGATTCTAGAATCTTGCCAACAACCGAGGTTAGGCTAATTGGCCTATAATTTTCCATCTTTTTCCTTGTTCCCTTCTTGAACAGGGGGGTTACAACTGCGATTTTTCAATCCTCTGGGACTTTCCCTGACTCAAGTGACTTTTGAAAGATCATATCTAACGCCTCCACTATTTCTTCAGCTATCTCCTTTAGAACTCTAGGATGTAGTCCATCTGGGCCCGGAGATTTATCAATTTTTAGACCTCTTAGTTTCTCTAGCACTGTCTCCTTTGTGATGGCTACCATATTCAACCTTGCCCCCTGACTCTCCTGAATTGTTGGGATATTACTCATGTCTTCTACTGTGAAGATTGACGGAAAGTACTTATTTAGTTCCTCGGCTATTTCCTTGTCTCCCATCACTAGATTACCAGCGTCATTTTGGAGCGGCCCAATGTCTACTTTTGCCTCCCGTTTGTTTTTAATGTATTTAAAGAAACTTTAACTATCATTCCTAATGTTACTGGCTAGCCTACCTTCATATTTGATCCTCTCTTTCCTTATTTCTCTCTTTGTTATCCTCTGTTTGTTTTTGTAGCCTTCCCAATCTTCTGACTTCCCACTACTCTTTGCCACATTACAGGCTTTCTCTTTTGCTTTGATGCATTCCCTAACTTCCTTTGTCAGCCATGGCTGCCTAATCCCCCCTCTGATAACCTTTCTTTTCTTTGGGATGAACCTCTGTACTGTGTTCTCAATTACTCCCAGAAACTCCTCCATTGCTGTTCTACTGTCTTTCCCACTAGGCTCTACTCCCAGTCAATTTTAGTCAGTTCCTCCCTCATGCCCCTGTAGTTACCTTTATTTAACTGTAACACCTTTACATCTGATTCTACCTTCTTTCTTTCAAATTGGAGATTGAATTCTACCATATTATGATCACTGCCTCCTAAGTGCTCCCTTACTTTAAGATCTTTAATCAAGTCTGGCTCATTACATAACACTAAGTTCAGAATGGCCTGTCCCCTCGTGGGCTCCATCACAAGCTGTTCCAAAAAGCCCTCCTGTAAACATTCAATGAATTCCCTTTCCTTGGGTCCACTGGCAGCATTATTTACCCAGTCCACCTGCATATTGAAGTCCCCCATGATCACTGTGACCTTGCCTTTCTGACATGCACTTTCTATTTCATGGTGCATTTTGTGCCCCTGGTCCTGACCACTGTTAGGAGGCCTGTACATAACTCCCATTATGTTTTTTTTGCCTTTGCGGTTCCTCAACTCTATCCACACAGACTCCACATCATCTGACCCTATGTCGTTTAGTGCTATTGATTTAATTTCATTCTTAATTAACAAGGCAACCCGCCCCCTCTGCCCACCTCTCTGTCTTTTCGATAGGTTGTGAATCCCTGGATGTTTAAATGCCAGTCCTGAACCCCCTGCAACCACGTCTCTGTGATGCCTACTACATCACACCTGCCAGTCACAATCTGGGCCATAAGCTCATCTACCTTGTTCCGTACACTGCAGGCATTTAAATATAGCACCTTTAATTCTCTATTGACCATCCCTTTTTGTTTTCTTAGTGTGGTGGACCTTGGTTTACTGAGCCTTTCCATACACTGTGTCATATTTTGTGGGATGGGAACTATCGTAACCTCTCCTGAGTTCTGTCTTTTCGTGCTTTTTTGTATTCCTAAGCATCTATGCTTCCCACTGATTACTTCACCTCTTGGTTCCCTGACTTTCCCTTCCCCCCCAATCTCTAGTTTAAAGTCCTATTGACCACCCTATTTACTCTTTTCGCCAGAACACTGGTCCCAGCTCGGTTCAGGTGGAGACCATCCCAACGGTATAGGTCCCCCCTGTCCCAAAACTGATGCCAGTGTCCCATGAAAAGGAACCCCTCTTTCCCACACCACTCTTTCAGCCACGTGTTAACTTCCCTTATTCTTGCCTCCCTATGCAAATTTGCACGTGGCTCGGGCAGTAATCCAGAGATTATGACCCTTGAGGACCTGTTTTTTAATTTGAATCCTAGCTCTTTATAATCTCTAAACAGGTCCTCTTTTCTAGACTTGCCTATGTTGTTGGTACCGACATGGACCACAACAACTGGATCCTCCCCCTCCCTCTCCAGTATCCTTTCAAGCCGGTCAGAGATGTCCCGCACCCTAGCACCGGGCAGGCAACATACCATGCGGGACTCTTTATCCTGCTCATAAAGGATACTATCTATCCCCCTGATAATAGAATCCCCTACAACTACAACGTGCCTATTTACTCCCTCCCCTTGAATGGCCTGCTGAACCATGGTGCCTTGGTCAGCTGACTCATCCTTCCTGCAGCCCTGCAACTACTATAATATTAGAGCAGAGCTAAGTGCAGCTAATGTTTTTTTGCTGAAGCAAAATAGAATAGTAATTCCAAAATCGTTACGACCAATGACTCTGAAAAAGATTCATGAAGGACACTTAGGCATAGAAAAATGTAAAAGACAACATAGGGAGACAGTATACTGGCCAGGTATTAATCAAGGTATTCTAGTCATGAGCGAAAATTGTGCAACCTGTCAAAAATTTCAATGTAGACAGCTTAGAACAAACTTACCATGCATTCCATTGGAACAAACACAATCAAAAACATGTGAAGAAGCTCACATTTCAAAAAAGGAGGCAGAACAGGTATTATGACAAAACAACAAGATTGTTGCAACCACTAGAAAAAGATGGGATAGTCAGGGTAGAAGATCCTGATGGAAATGGATGATTGAAGTGTGCTAAGGTACTACAATCATCAGATTCTCAATCATCATTACTGAAGACGGGCAGGTTCTAAGATGAAACAGAGAGCCTTGCTGAAGGGCAGCAAGGTAGCACAAGTGGATAGCACTGTGGCTTCACAGCGCCAGGGTCCCAGGTTCGATTCCCCACTGGGTCACTGTCTGTGCGGAGTCTGCATGTTCTCCCATGTCTGTGTGGGTTTCCTCCAGGTGCTCCGGTTTCCTCCCACAGTCCAAAGACGTGCAGGTTAGGAGGATTGGCCATGCTAAATTGCCCTTAGTGTCCAAAAAGGTTAGGAGGGGTTATTGGGTGACGGGGATAGGGTGGAAGTGAGGGCTTAAGGGGGTCGGTGCTGACTCAATGGGCCAAATGGCCTCCTTCTGCACTGTACGTTCTATGTTCATCAACCTTTTGTTATGGAACCACAAGGTGGTATTGTAAACAACTCAAGGACAACAGAACTAGAGATACCTCAGCATACAGAACCAGAACAAGATCAAAATGTATAAAGCCAAGAAAGACAGCAAGAATCATCTTCAACAATAAGTGAAAATCAAGTAAACTCGCACGTTCAACCAGTACTCAGGTGGTCGACAAGTCACAGGAGAAAGCCGGGCAGATTGAACTTGTGATGAGCTGTAAATATGTAAATAATGAATACTTTATGCATATCGTGCATATTATATAGTAAATTGAGATAATATACGTAAAACATTACATTTCCAAAGGAAAGGAGATATGATGATATGCATAAACAGTCATGTATATAGTGATAGACAAGACCTCCAACCAGCAGATAGCAGTAGAGAACAATCATGTGACACTGTTACCTCACAGAGTTGGGAGAGGGTCTTCGTAGTGGATAGTCACAATTTGTAGTAGCTTGTAATTAATTTATTATAGTTAGTAGTTTTTGATAATATTCTTACAGTTAACTAACCCACACAATTGCTCCAGAATAATACTTTAATTAGTCTCGAACTAAACATTCTTTATTCCAACCGGCCAAGCATCAGAATGCAACAGATGGGACCTTTGATAGTGGTGTAGCATCCAGGAACAAAACCGATTTGATAACACTGTGCGCTGTGACAGTGCTTTGTCCATGTCTACCAGCTTTCTGATCAGGAGATGAACAGAAACACTGAATATTCAATCTGTGGGGGTGGAAGATTGAGAGTGCTTGACCTGGCAAAACAAAGTACTGCGAACTACTGCCAGCCCAAACTTACCCTGCCTCAGCACCATATCCCCTCCTCACCCTCTGCTCTAAATTCCCGGTGCACCTACCTGTGAGTTCTGCGATTAGCACAGCAAACTTTTATTGGCTGCGTCAACACGTCTGGAGCCTAAATCATATTCAATTGAGGCCCGAGCCTCAAAATCTCAAAGGTATTTTCACTGCTGGAACATACAATCTTCTTAACACTCTACTGGCCAGTCAGCCAACAATGAAAATCTACCAAGGGTGCGGAATTTGCGTAGTCTGCTCTCATCAGCAAAACAAGCTATATAATTCATTGTTTTCTATTATGTGTTCTTTTACATTGCACAAGTGAGTCGTTTATTTTTGCTTCTATAGTTCCAGTAGGAATTGTTACAAATACAGGGGCACATTAATTCTATAATTGTTACATTGAGCTGCACCTTACCTCCAGAAATGCCAAATCGCTATTCTGAAAATCCCCTTTTGGGAAGTGTTCTTAAATTGTTCCATTGGAATGTATGGTAGGGTTGTTCCCATCCTTAATTACTACTGTTTTATTTTTGTTTTCTTCTCCCCTGTTCATTTAGGCAAAGGATGCCCTGGTGGGATATTTTCCACTTTTAGCACCAATAAAACAAGCTCAATTCAGATGCAGCTCAGATACAGTATGATATTCCTTTTATTTTGTGTTGATAACCAGATTGTTACGAGCCCCTGGGCCAGTGCGTGGTCAATTCCAGCATCACTTGAGGAAGAGTCAAGTGGAGTCACAACACAAGTGAGTTAACCAATATTTCATCGAAAAATACCTGAAGTCTTTGGCCCTTGGCTGCCCAATAAATACAGTCACCAGGTTTGTAACTTTAAACACAATGACGTTTTATTTATAACTAAAACTATAATGAAATATGTAGCAAATGCAATGGATTAACTATCAACTAATTCCTAATCCCCCACTTTAACTTGCCCCCACCCTATACACACACACACAAGACAAACAAACTGTGGGGGAAGAGAGGGGTGAATAATAAGTGAAAGAAAAGAAAGAGTCTTTGTTTCAGATGGTTCAAACTCCTTCAAACCAGGCTTTCCGGTTGTTATTTCTGATTTCTGGCCTGTAATGGTTTTCACTGTAGATTCATTCAGGTCTCTGCAGTTTCAGAATTGCAGTAACTCACAGTATTTCTGGCGAAACACGAGATAGAGAGCAGGTTATTTTCTCTGTGTCTCCAGGTCTCAACTCTGCTTTCCTTAGGTCTCTGGAGATCATTGCACTCAGGCAGGGTCCAATCACAATCTGTTGCCAAGCAGAATACTGACTTTTGGCCAATTCATTGGGCACTAGCCTACCAATCGAGCCAAGTCCCATCCCATGTTTTCGGTGCCAAAATGTCTGTCCAAAGCTAGCAACACCATACATTATGTTGCAACTGGGCAGCACGGTAGCATTGTGGATAACACAATTGCTTCACAGCTCCAGGGTCCCAGGTTCGATTCCGGCTTGGGTCACTGTCTGTGCGGAGTCTGCACATCCTCCCCGTATGTGCGTGGGTTTCCTCCGGGTGCTCCGGTTTCCTCCCACAGTCCAAAGATATGCAGGTTAGGTGGATTGGCCATGATAAATTGCCCTCAGTGTCCAAAATTGCCCTTAGTGTTGGGTGTGGTTACTGGGTTATGGGGGATAGGGTGGAGGTGTTGATCTTGGGTAGGGTGCTCTTTCCAAGAGCCGGTGCAGACTCGATGGGCCAAATGGCCTCCTTCTGCACTGTAAATTCTATCAAAACTGCTTGAATTTCTCATTCTCTCTGCTGCTTTAAAGATACTGCTTCATTAAGCATCCATGGATCAAAAATAATATCTGAAAAAATAAAGAAAATGGAAATAAGGGAATCAAAAGAAAGGACCCTTACATTGTTCTCACTGGGGGTTAAGGATTGGAAGGGCAATGAGTTTGACATTGGTCTTTCTGGGGCCTGGGTTCAAATTAAGCATTGACTAAAGGCTAGACTACCAATTGCCTTTGCAGAATAGCCTCAAACAGCTGGAGTCTAGCATAAAATCACCCTCGAATATTTATCCATGGTGTCATACCGTGAAAGTATGTATTGACTAACACAGCTTATCAGAAAGTAGAGTTTCCACTTGAGGTGCAACCCAAGTAGAAATTCATAGTTTTTTTTGTTCAGATTTAGAACCCTAGTATCAGGATGGCTACAATTATTTATTATTATTTATTATGGTCACTATTTTCCAATGGTTCATTTACAGCAAGTTTATTGATTCGCCTTTGCTCATCACATAGGGACAGCACTCTAATCTTGCACTTACACCAAGGCACAGGTATACTCTGCCAATCAGTGCACTGATAATTGTTTAATTTCCAATCTTATCTACAGCATGGTTCGTTATTAAATCATCATCCAAAAGCATGATTTGCTATCTCCTCAACATTCAATGGGGGTGATTTTGAGTCCCCACTAGCTGTCTGTCGGAACTGGGGACATGGGCAGAAAATCCCACAGGAATCGCGAAATGTGATTCTCATCAGAACGATCTATTTTCCCCATTTTGCCCGCCTCTCACCGATAACATTACGAGATTAGTGGCCACAAAGAATGTGAACCTCATTTTAATACATCAGCATTGATATAAATATTGAGGTTTACAATAGGGTTGGCCAGCATTGAGGCAATCGAGGGGATCCCATCTGGGGCAGGGAGGAAAGTATAGCACGCGGGGATTTGAGGGACATGCCTGGCACTGCCCCAGCATAGGTTGGTATTGCCAGGTTGGCACAGTGCTAATCTAGTGGAAAGCCCATGGGGAGGGTTGCATTGATGCATGGTCCAGGGTGAGTGCTGGCGCTACTTCCACAGTGTGTGTGGAGGGATTCAGGTCGGCGGTAGGTGTGACGGGGGTGGGGGGGGGGGGGGGGTGCGAGGGGAAGCGGAATGCTCGCAAGGATTGTGGGGGAGGGGGAAACAGAGCCCCGATACCTCTGTGATGGTGGCAGGGAGCTGTTTGGCAGCAGTTCTGATTGGGGTACCCTTTAAAGATGGTGCCCCGATCTCTTTGGAGTCGGTTGCTGGCTCTGAGGCCCCGCCCTGCCAGGGTGATGTCATAAACTGCACCTACTCATTTTGTTTTTGACTAAGAGGCTTAACAATTGGCAAGAAAACTGGTCTGTGTAACTGGCTAGTTCCACCCAAGTTTCCTGTCTGGGCCTGGCACTTTGCTAAATTCTGGTAAGATTCCACTCCATGTCTGTCCTTCTAACAGTAAACATCCAAAGCCTTGCTGGAGAGTTCTTGCTGATCTTGGGTACTTGATGGTGTGTACGTTCATCAGGCAACTTATGCTACTGACATGGAACTTTAGGATGTGTAAAGTTCACTGGGATATAAGCATTTGATTAGGCCGCGCATGTGATTTTACTAAATCTATTTATTTCCCCAGCTATTTGGTCTACCTGTTTAAAAGAAAACAAAGAACACAAGATCCATTCGGCTCGGAGGCAAATAAGTTAATTTGCTTTAGATATATTTGTCAATTTAAATATAAAAATTCATAAACTCCTATACATACATTTCCATTCAGCAAACTAGATGTATGGTGAGCTAAGCTGTGAAGTGGAAACTGTTAAACCTCCTTCAAAGTGGCAGAACAATAGTTTCCAATTGGGTACAACTGAAATCACCACCTCACCTTTTTTCAAAAAGCTAAGATCAAAGATAATGCTCGATCAATAACTCCTGAGACGAGATTGGAGACAATTGAAGGCTTTATTGCCTTCCCCCAGCAGCGCAGGTACAGAATGCAGCTGCTGGGGAGACACAGGCTCTTATACTCCGCCTTACTGGGCGGAACCAGCAGACAGGCTTCACCAATGAAAATAGCAGTCTCAGGTACCTCCCACACCAATGGTCTTACAGCATTATTCAGGGTACCGTAATACCCCTATTACCGACTACCACATTCACTCCCTGTTAAAAAAAAGAGTCCGGTGTGGGTGGTGGTCTCGCGTTATACAGTGGTAGTGGTGCAGGTTATGGTAGTACCCGGTATACATTAGCACAGTGTTTTGCCTCGTTACATGTCGCAACTATTAACAGTAATTATTTACAGTCAGAGTGAAGCAATTAGTCGATTGGGGGCCCTGGTCGTCCTCTGCGATCGTCGTAGCTTTGGTGGTGATTCAGGTGCCGGCTCGGGCATCCGTGGCTCCGGGAGCATGGCTTCGGCTTCTTCCGCAGCTTCATCACCCCTAGATGGGACCAGTGGAAGGACCGATCCACCTGGGAAGGAGGCGGCTGTGGGGTACGCCGGTGGGAGGGAAGATGGGGTCGGTAGTGGATGTCATAAGATACACCAATATATCATGGTGCAGCCACACACTGATGGACACACAGTGGGACCAATCGACACACACAATCACGAGTTAGAGCACACGCACTATAAAGACAGGGGGGCATCAGAGTTCCCACTCATTCGAGCTGCAGCTAGCTAGTAGGACAGAGCTCACAGCCTGCAGCACAGATCCAGACGATGAGTGGTGTGCCACCCTGATGGTCAACCGGTCCCAAATACGATTCCACCTGGACACTGGTGCCTCCACCAATCTCATTGCGCGGTCTGACCTCCAAAGCCTTTGTGTCAAACCAGCCATCCTTCCATCAACCTGCCAGCTATTGGATTACTATGGCAATGCCATTGCTGCCAGTGGCTCGTGCCAACTTGAAGTGACGCACAGGTCACGCAAAGCCATTCTTCCTTTTGAATTCGTGGGCTCCTCGAAAGCCTCCCTGCTTGGCGCAAGCTGTTGAACCTAGTTCAGAGAGTTCACTCTTTCTCTCCTGATGACACGTCTGCATTTCAGGACACTGACTTCAGGGCGCAACTCAATGCCATCATCAACCAGCACCACAACGTCTTCGGAGGCATGGGCACGCTCCCATATACCTACAAGATCTTATTGAAACAGAATGCCACGCCTGTGGTGCACGCACCTCGCACGGTCCCAGCACCCCTTAAGGACCGCCTCAAGCAGCAGCTGCAGGACCTCCAGGACAAAGGAGTGATCTCCAGAGTCACGGAACCAACCGACTGGGTCAGTTCCATGGCATGTGTAAAAAAACCTTCCGGCAAATTGAGAATTTGCATTGATCCGAAGGATCTAAATCGCAATATCATGAGGGAGCATTATCCAATTCACAAGCGCGAAGAGATCACATGCGAGATGGCTCGCACCAAGCTCTTCACCAAGCTCGACGTCTCAAAAGGATTCTGGCAAATCCAGCTCGACAAATCCAGCAGGAAACTGTGTAAATTCAATACCCCCTTTGGCAGATATTGTTACAACAGGCTGCCGTTTGGGATCATATCTGCTTCAGAAGTGTTCCATAGGATTATGGAACAAATGATGGAAGGCATTGTAGGTGTTCGCGTCTATGTCGACGACATAATTATCATAGAATTTACAGTGCAGAAGGAGGCCATTTGGCCCATCGAGTCTGCACCGGCTCTTGGAAAGAGCACCCTACCCAAGGTCAACACCTCCACCCTATCCCCATAACCCATAAACCCCACCCAACACTGAGGGCAATTTTGGACACTAAGAGCAATTTATCATGGCCAATCCACCTAACCTGCACATCTTTGAACTGTGGGAGGAAACCGGAGCACCCGGAGGAAACCCACGCACACACGGGGAGGATGTGCAGACTCCGGACACAGACAGTGACCCAAGCTGGAATTGAACCTGGGACCCTGGAGCTGTGAAGCAATTGTGCTATCCACAATGCCACCGTGCTGCCTAATCATTTGGTCCACCACCCTGCAGGAGCTGTGAAGCAATTGTGCTATCCACAATGCTACCATGCTGCCTAATCATTTGGTCCACCACCCTGCAGGAGCATGTCAGTCGCCTCCAGCGCGTATTCAGACACATACGTGAGCAGGGACTACGCCTCAATAGGGCCAAATACTCTTTTGGTCAGACGGAACTGAAGTTCCTCGTGGACCACATCTCCCAGTTGGGTGTGTGGCCGGATGCAGACAAGATGGCTGCTATCACAGCCATGAAAACGCCAGAGGACAAGAAGGCAGTTCTCCAATTTCTGGGAATGGCCAACTTTTTAGGGAAGTTGATCCCTAACCTTGCCTCTCATACCACGGCTCTCAGGAACCTGGTCAGGAAGACGACAGACTTCCAATGGCTCCCTGCCCACGAGCGCGAATGGAGAGAACTCAAAACCAAACTCACCACGGCCCCGGTCTTAGCTTTCTTTGATCCAGCAAAAGAGACCAAAATTTCGACCGATGCCAGCCAATCCGGCATTAGGGAGAGCTCCTGCAACGCGATGAGGCCTCATCATGGGCCCCCGTTGCATATGCGTCACGCGCCATGACCCCCACGGAACAGCGCTATGCGCAGATAGAAAAGGAGTGCCTGGGCCTTCTGACCAGTGTGGTTAAGTTTCACGATTATGTGTACGGACTTCCTCAATTCACCGTTGAGACAGACCATCGCCCGCTGGTCAATGTAATACAGAAAGACTTGAACGACATGACACCTCGCCTCCAGCATATTCTTTTCAAGCTCCGGCGATACGACTTCCAGCTGGTGTACACCCCAGGCAATGACCTCATCATTGTCGACGCTCTCTCCAGGGCAGTCAACACTCCGTGTGACTCAGCAGGATTCGTCTACCTGCCACGGATGAACGCCTCGTCCAAATTCACCGCGAGACGGCGGCTGACACTTTGCTACACCGTGTCATGCACCACCTAACAGACGGGTGGCTCAAGGCCCAATGCCCTCAGTTCTATAACTTCAGAGATGATCTGGCAGTAGTAGACGGGGTTCTTCTGAAACTGGATCTGCATTGTCATTCCACATAGCATGCGCCAGCTCGTCCTGGAACAGCTACACGAGGGCCATCTTGGCGTGGAAAAGTGCCGCCGACGGGCCCGAGAGGCAGTGTACTGGCCCGGCATTAATGACGACATAGCCAACACAGTGCTCAACTGCCCCACTTGTCAGCGTTTCCAGCCGGCCCAACCACGTGAGACCCTGCAGCCCCATGTGTTGGTCACGTCACCATGGACCAAGGTGGGCATCGACCTGTTCCACACGCTGGGTAGAGACTATGTCCTGATTGTGGAGTACTTTTCAAATTACCCGGAGGTGATACGGTTGCACGATATCACATCGTCTGCAGTCATCCCTGCCTGTAAGGACACCTTTGCTCGACACGGCATCCCGCTCACGGTTATGGCGGACAATGGCCCCTGCTTCGCAAGCCAGGAATGGTCCAACTTTGCCAGGCGGTACAATTCTACACATGTGACATCCTGTCCCCTGTACCCCCAATCCAACGGCAAAGCGGAGAAGGGCGCCCACATAGTCAAACGGCTCCTCTGCAAGGCTGCCGATGCTGGGTCCGATTTCTACCTCGCCTTGCTGGCCTATCGCTCCGCCCCTCTGTCCCTGGCCTGTCGCCAGCCCAGTTGCTCATGGGTCGCACCCTGAGGACGATGGTGCCGTCCATTCATGTTCCAGACCTCGACCACGTTCCGGTCCTTCGACGGATCCAGCTGTCTCGTGCACAGCACAAGGCGGCTCATGACTCCCGTGCAGCTGATCTCCCTGCTCTGGCTCCAGGTGACAATGTCCGCATCCATTTTCCGGATGGTGGCTGGTCTGCAACCGCTGTGGTCCTTCGGCAGGTGGCCCCCCGCTCGTTCCTGGTTCATCTACCGGATGGTTCCATTCTACGCAGCAATCGACGGGCCCTTCGCCTCGTTCTGCGCTCACTCCATGATCCTCCACTGTTGCCTCTCCCTCCTGCCGACCCTGCCACGGACTATGCAGAAAT
The DNA here is from genome assembly GCF_047496885.1 of Scyliorhinus torazame. Classification (NCBI taxonomy): domain Eukaryota; kingdom Metazoa; phylum Chordata; class Chondrichthyes; order Carcharhiniformes; family Scyliorhinidae; genus Scyliorhinus; species Scyliorhinus torazame. The sequence goes on along the minus strand of NC_092712.1, from coordinate 200,408,665 downwards.
CCCAGTCACTCTGCATCATCCTCACTCTGACGCAGTCCAGCCCACTCCTCAGCTGGCGACTCCCGACCCACCCTTGAGGTGATCAACCAGAATTCGTCACCCACCTCAGAGACTTAATTTGTGAACTTTGTGAACTTATGGACTTTCTGATTTGTTCTGTTCTTCCGTTTGATCGTTTACATGGTTTGTATATAGTGTTCATCTCGTTATTCTTGTGACATCCTGTTTTTCTGCACCAGGCACCTTCCCATGTAAATCGCTTAGTTCTCATGTACATAGTCCTGTAAATATTTCCCACACACATAGTCAGGGACATTCTCACCTTACACTATTTATTGCCACACAACAACATTCTTTTATAAAAGGGGGGATGTCATAATATACACCAGTATATCATGGTGCAGACTCACACTGATAGACACACAGTGGGACCAATCTCCACACACAACACCGCAGCCAATCACCAGTTAGAGCACACGCACTATAAAGACAGGGACATCAGAGTTCCCGCTCATTTGAGCTGCAGCTAGCTAGTAGGACAGAGCTCACAGCCTGCAGCACAGACATTCACCATGTGCTAAGTGCATCGACTGGTTAGGACAAGGCAAAGGTCTTTAGTTAAAGCTAGTATCGTGTTAACCCACAGTTAGAGTATGTTAAACAGTTAATGGTTCAATAAAATAGTGTTGCACTATTTCAAGTGTTGGTGACCTGTATGTGTTCCACAGATCCAGAGCGCCCAACACAACAGTGGAGGTGTGGGTGGGGAACAAGCGGGCGCCAGGTCCCGTAGGGAGACCGTATCCTGTCGGCCGTCGGGGTACGCCACGTAGGCGTATTGGGGGTTAGCATGCAGGAGGTGGACCCTCTCGACCAATGGGTCCGACTTTGTGCGCCCGCACGTGTTTGCGGAGCAAGATGGGTCCAGGAGCTGCCAGCCAGGTTGGGAGCGAGGTCCCGGAGGAGGACTTCCTAGGGAAGACAAGGAGATGTTCGTGAGGGGTTTGGTTGGTCGTGGTATACAGCAGTGATCGGATGGAGTGGAGAGCATCCGGGAGGACCTCCTGCCAGCGGGAGACTGGGAGATTCCTGGACCGTAGGGCCAGTAGGACGGTCTTCCAGACCGTTCCATTCTCCCTCTCCACTGCCCATTTCCCCGGGGGTTCTAACTGGTCGTCCTGCTCGAGGCAATGCTCTTGCTGAACAGGAATTGATGCAGTTCGTCGCTCGTGAAGGAGGACCCCCTATCACTGTGCATGTAGGCGGGGAAACCAAACAGTGTGAAGATACTGTGGAGGGCTTTTATGACGGTGGCTGCGGTCATGTCGGGGCAGGGGATGGCGAATGGCAACCGGGAGTACTCGTCAATTACGTTCAGGAAGTACGTGTTGCGGTCGGTGGAGGGGAGGGGCCCTTTGAAGTCCATACTGAGATGTTCAAAGGGACTGGAAGCCTTTATCAGGTGCGCTTTCTCTGGCCTGTAGAAGTACGGCTTGCACTCCGCGCAGATTTGGCAATTCCTGGTGGCGGTCCTGATCTCCTCGATGGAGTAGGGCAGGTTACGGGTCTTAATGAAATGGAAGAATCGAGTGACCCCCGGGTGGCAGAGGTCCTCGTGGAGGGCCCAGAGGCGGTCCACTTGTGCGTTGGCACATGTGCCGCGGGATACAGCATCAGGAGGCTCGTTTAGGTTCCCGGGACGATACAAGATCTCATAGTTGTAGGTGGAGAGCTCGATCGTCCACCGTAAGTTCTTATCGTTCTTTATCTTGCCCCGCTGTGCATTATCGAACATGAAACCAACCGACCGTTGGTCAGTGAGGAGAGTGAATCTCCTGCCGGCCAGGTAATGCCTCCAGTGCCGCACAGCTTCTACTATGGCCTGGGCCTCCTTTTCAACTGAGGAATGGCAAATTTCTGAAGCATGGAGGGTGCGTGAGAAGAAGGCCACGGGTCTGCCTGCTTGGTTGAAGGTGGCCGCCAGAGCAATGTCGGATGCGTCGCTCTCGACTTGGAAGGGGAGGGATTAGGCGGTTGCGTGGTATCGTGGCCTTTGCGATGTCCGCTTTGATGCGGCTGAAGTCCTGGCGGGTCTCTGCCGATGGGAAAAACCGTGGATTGAATTAGTGGCGGGCCTTGTCTGCATAGTTGGGGACCCACTGGGCATAATACGAAAAAAATCCCAGGCAGCGTTTCAGGCCCTTGGAGCAGTGGGGGAGGGGGAACTCCGTGAGGGGGCGCATACGTTCGGGATCTGGGCCTATAACTCCATCATCCACTATGTAGCCGAGGATGGCTAGACAGTCGGTGCTGAACACACATTTGTCCTTGTTATATATTAGATTAAGGATCCTTGCAGTGTGGAGGAATTTTCGGAGGTTGGTGTCATGGTCCTGCTGGTTGTGGCCGCAGATGGTGACGTTGTCGAAGTACGGAAACGTGGCCCGCAAACCATACCAGTCAACCATTCGGTCCATCTCCCGTTGGAAGACCAAGACTCCATTTGTGACACCGAAGGGACGCCTTAGGAAGTGGTAGAGCCGCCCATCTGCTTCCAATGCAGTGTATTTGCGGTCGCTAGGGCGGATGGGGAGCTGGTGGTAGGCGGATTTTAGATCCACCGTGGAAAAGACCTTGTATTGTGCAATCTGATTGACCAGATCAGATATGCGGGGGAGAGGTTACGCATCGAGCTGCGTATAGCTGTTGATGGTCTGACTATAATCGATGACCATCCTACGCTTCTCCCCGGTCTTTACAACCACTACTTGAGCTCTCCAGGGACTGTTGCTAGCCTCAATAATACCTTCCTTCAGCAACTGCTGGACTTCCGATCTAATGAAGGTCCGGTCCTGGGCACTGTACCGTCTGATCCTGGTGACGATGGGTTTGCAATCCGGGGTGAGGTTCGCAAACAGGGAAGGCGGATCGACTTTGAGGGTCGCGAGTCTACAGCCAGTGAGGGGGGGTATAGGGCCGCCAAATTTAAAAGTTAAGCTCTGGAGGTTACATTGGAAGTCCAACCCCAGGAGCGTGGCAGCGCAGAGGTGAGGAAAGACGTAGAGCTGGTAATTTTTAAACTCCCTTCCCTGGACCGTGAGGTTCGCTACGCAGAACCCCTTGATCTCTACACAGTGAGACCCAGAGGCCAGGGAGATTTTTTGGTTAACTGGGTGGATGGGAAGAGAACAGCCCCTTACCGTGTTGGGGTGTATGAAGCTCTCTGTACTCCCGGAGTCGATCAGGCAGGATGTTTTATGCCTGTTGATGAGCACGGTCGTCGTCGCAGGCGAGAGTGTTCCGGCCCGAGACTGGTCCAGGGTCACCGAGGCAAGTCATGGCAGAATTTGGATGTTTTCCTCGGACGGTGTTTGGTCACCCGAGTCAGGGTCCTGAGAGTCCAGCCAAGATGGCGGCGCCCACTGGTCGCACATGGCTGGAGGTGTACAAGATGGCAGCGCACATCCGTCGCGCGTGGTCCCGGGGGACAAGATGGCGGCGCCCGGAGGCCGCACGTGGCCCTGGAGAAGGAAGATGGCGGTGCCCGCTGGCCGCACATGGCTCGTGGTGAGAGTTGTGGTGGTGGTCTCTGTTCGCCCCCAGAGACCGCGGCGACCGCCCGGGCCTGGCATACTGCCACGAAATAGCCCTTTTTGCTGCACCCTTTCCAGATGGATGAGTGAGCCGGGCAGCGCTGCCGGGGGTGCTTGGCTTGCCCGCAAATATAGCAGCGGGGCCCCCCGGGTTTGCCTGGCAGTCTCACAGCATGAGCTTGTGGAGGGATGGGGGATGCATCGGAGTCAGCTGCGGGGGAGGGGGTTCCACGCTGCCCAAGGGGCTGCCGCGCGGTTAGGGACGTAAGCGCGGGGGTTTCATTAGGCCACATCATAGTAAGGGCTAGTAAGGGCCCGTGCCTCCTTGAGGCCTAGTGTCTCTTTCTCCAGCAATCGCTGGCGGATTTGGGAGGACAGCATACCTGCAACGAAAGCGTCCCGGATCAAATGTTCTGTGTGGTCGCTGGCCGAAACGTGCGGGCAGTCACAGTTGCTCCATGACACCAGGAGCGCACGGTAGAACTCCTCCAGCGATTCCCCAGGGATTTGTCGCCTCATCGCTAGCAGATGTTGGGTGTAGACCTGGTTTACAGGGCGAATATAATGTCCTTTCAGCAGGGTCATTGTGGCCTTGAAATCGTCCGCATCCTCGATGAGGGTGTAGATCTCTGGGCTCACCCTCGAGTGGAGAACATGTAGCTTCTGGTCCTCTTTATGTTCAGTCGTGGCCATCCTGAGGTACTCTTTGAAGCACACCAGCCAGTGTTTGAAAGTTGCTGCTGCGTTTGCCACATGGGGCTGAGTTGCAGACACTCCGGCTTGATTCGGAGCTCCATTCTTTAAAATCTAGTGCAATAAATTGATGCTATATCAATAACTCCTGAGACGAGATTGGAGACAATTGAAGGCTTTATTGCACTAGATGTTTCCCCCAGCAACGCAGGTACGGAATGCGGCTGCTGGGTAGACACAGGCTCTTATACTCCGCCTTACTGGGCAGAACCAGCAGGCAGGCTTCACCAATAAAAATAGCAGTCTCAGGTACCTCCCACACCAATGGTCTTACAGCATTATTCAGGGTACCGCAAGACCCCTAATACCGACTACCACAAAAGAACCATATGGTTACTCTTTAATCAAAGAAACACTTTAAACTGCTCTTCCAAATTCCAAGCTTTTTGTTGACAGTCTGAACTAAGAGTACCCGGGATTATCCCAAGTACAAACTGTCTATTTTCAGAGTGCAATTTATATTTTCTGATCTTAAAAATGTCACTTTTTCTTTGCGCTTTATCTTCAATGTAAAGTTCCAAAATGGTGATAAATATATATACTCGAGCAGTGATTGTGACCAGCAACCGTGGTTTAAGATTAGATTATTTAAAACATTTACCATTATCTTTTTTAACTCGGTGTCAAAAACTACGATCAAAGAAAAATCACAATTCAGAAAAAAATAAAACCTGAAACATGCAAACAAAAATCCACACAAATTCTTTATTACACACACACAGACACACACAATTACTTTAACAACTTAAACACCCATTCTCTATCACTTTACCATAACTTATCCTTCTCACTTTAACTAATTTAAGAGACAATTACAGACACATTAAACAATCAACAACTTTAAAACAGCTAACAGAACCAGACCACATTGGGTTAACTAATTTAATTCATTTTCTTTAACCCTAAATTTTCTTTTATAAATTTCACCTTCTCAATGTACATAAAAAATAATTACAGTTGAACAACTGATCAGTTTAGACGCTTGGTCGACCTTTAACTGTTTTTGCTCTACTCTGCTGTGAATGAATGCCAAAACACCCTCAGACAGAACTCTCACCTTGGAGTCTGAACAGATAATACATACACTCAGTAATTCCTTGATTCATTCAAATTTACACATTCTGTCCAGATTTTCCAGCCGGGATTTTGCGCCCGCATTTGGTATGGGGGAAAATGGTGACGTTGGTGTAAAATTACACAAGACTGTAAAAATCCGAATCTCACCGGCAAGATCCCATGGCGTGATTGTCCCCCCCCCCCCCGCCCCCCCCCCCCCCCCCCACTCCGCCTCACCCCATTCATGGACATAATGCGCTTCACAACTAAAATTACTGGAACCTCATTTAAATAAACAAGATTTTTTTTCCTAATTAAGGGGCAATTTAGCGTGCCCAATTCACCTACCCTGCACTTCTTTCGGTTGTAGGGTGAGACCCACGCAGACACAGGGAGAATGTGCAAACTCCACACAGACATAGACCCGGGGCCAGGATCGAATGTGGATCCTCAGTGCTTTGAGGCAGCAGTGCTAACCACTGTGCCACCGTGCCGCCCTAAATGAACAATAATAACATTAAAGCGCTTCCCTGTTATATTGTCTTACCACATTGAATCATCATAGAATCCGTACAGTGCAGAAGGAGGCCAATCGCGTCTGCACCAGCCCTTGCTCCGATAGAGCACCCTATCTAGGCCCAATCCCCCGCTCGTTTCCCCATAACCCCACCAAACATTTTGGGCAATATTAGCTTAGCCAGGTAACCTAACCTGAACATCTCTGTACTGGGGATCTCCCCCCTTGCCGAACTGACGTCATGTCGGCGTGGTTTACAATACGTTTTCTAAAAACGGGAACTAGGCAAAGGAAACCCGCCGGGGGTGCACAGGTAAGTTCAGCCCCCAGGGGGAGAGGAGCATGCCTGCTCCTGGCACTACCCCGGAACCCTGGCATTGCATCCCGGCACTACACACTGGTAAGGGTAATGTCAGGAGGCAGTGGCAAAGTGACAAGAGGCATTGCCAGGGGGTTCTTTGGGGAGACCCATGGGGGAGGGGGTGTCTATTTTGTTTTGGGTCGGTTGCTGGATTATCTGGCGAGAATGGTGGTTGTGCTGCCGATGAGCTGGAACCTGTCTATATCCTTCTGCAGTCTCTTCACATCCTCCTCAATATTTACTTTTCTAACTTTACATCATCAGCTGCCTTGGAGATGTTACACGCAGTCCCCTCATCAAAGACACTAATGGAGATTGTAAAATGCTGATCCTTGCAATGCCCAACTCCAGTCAGCCTACTCAAAAATGTCACATTAATTCCTACTCTCTGTCATCTGTTAATTTACCAACCCTCAAACCATTCCAACATATTATTCCCAATCCCATGAGTCCTGATTTTGTGTAATATCGTCATGGGTGATACCTTACCAAATGCTTTTTGAAAATCCAAATGCAAAACCTTCACTGCCCATGGTATTAGGTACATCCTCAAAACCTAACACAGATTTGTCAAATATGATATCCCTTTCGTAAATCTGTGTTGACTCTGCTTAATCATATTTTCAAAGTTTCCAGTTATCATCTCCTTAAAAATAGATTATAGCATTTTGCCAACGACTGATGTTTGGTGAACAGGCCAATAGTTTCCTATTTTCTCTCTTGCTTGCTAGTGGACACGCTGTCAGGGGTTCATCTGCATCAGCTGACATTAAAATACATTTTGTCTTTCTTATGCATTTGAAATGTCTTAAACAGGGCAATAGTTGACCTACATAACAGGCCCAACAGGAAATATCAGGAAAAGGGAAGTAACTAAGCAACAAAACAAAATGAACAAAGTCGTTGAAATTTCTCATTTAAACTAACATGGCCCACAGATATAACAATATGTGGACTGGTGGTAAAATTAATTCAATTCAATTTAATTCAATTTCACTTTATTGTCCAGACCAAAATTAATTCCAGGTGCATTTCTCGCTCATTAAAAAAATATATAAAAGAATTATAACAGTAAAAGAAATAAAATTATTCTATCACAAAAGTCTAACTTTAATTGAAAATTGTGATGATGATGTGGTGATGATGTGATGAGGGCAGCACGGTAGCACAAGTGGATAGCACTGTGGCTTCACAGCGCCAGGGTCCCAGGTTCAATTCCCTGCTGGGTCACTGTCTGTGTGGAGTCTGCACGTTCTCCCCGTGTGTGCGTGGGTTTCCTCCGGGTACTCCGGTTTCCTCCCACTGTCCAAAGACGTGCAGGTTAGGTGGATTGGCCATGATAAATTGCCCTTAGTGATCAAAACGGTTAGGAAGGGTTGTTGCGTTACGGGGATAGGGTGGAAGTGAGGGCTTAAGTGGGTCGGTGCAGACTCGATGGGCCGAATGGCCTCCTTCTGCACTGTATGTTCTATGTTCTATGTTCTATGTGACTTGTGCATTACTGATATTAATCTGTAATTACATTAACTGATCGAACATATATTGAACTATTCTTGAAAAGACTTTTAAAAGCAAGAAAAGACACTGACTAAAGATGGCTGGCACAAGTCATCCGGGGCGGGATTCTCCAATAATGGGGCTGTGACCCCACTCCAGCGTGAAAACGCAGGCAAATCACTCTGAAATTTCCTGAAGAAAGTCAAGAGTAATTCTTCTACCTGGAGGGGGCTAGCAGGGCCCCGGAGTCGTCCTTGCAGCTCCGGCTGCCAATACGGGGCCCTGCACTTAGGTCAGGGGTCTGCGCATGCGCACGGCGTTGGCCGCCCCGCGTGACATGGCGGATCCACTCTGCGGACCGGCTCCAAAATGATAACCACCCACCTCCCCCCACCCCATGATCGTGCGCGCCCGCGGATGGGTGGCCCCTGATCAATAGCCTGACCGTCTTTGAGGTCCCACCCAGTGAAGGATCCCACCGCCCCCCACCAGGGCGGCCATGGACTGAGTCCGCAGCCGCCACGACAAGGTCCTGATGTGTGGGACCATGAGAGACCCACGCCGTCGGGAACTCAGACCAGTTACACCTGGAGAATTGCCACGGGGGCCTCTGTCAATGGCCCCATACCCGCGCCACGTAGACCGCGCGTGTGCGATATGTGCCGATTCTCCGGGGACTGGAGAAACGCGGGAGCTGTGTCGCACCGGATTTTGGCATCAACACCCATTCTCCGCCCCCGGGCTGATCGCGATTTTGGCGTGAAGACTCAGAGAATCCCGTCCCCGATGTCTGGTATTGCAAATGGACCAGTTTTCTGGGAGGTTCCAATGTGGAGTTCAATTAAGTCATGCCCAAACATCCTGCAGTGGAATTTTACAGTTGCCACTATTTAAAAAAAACATTTTTAAAAAATAAATTTAGAGTACCCAATTCATTTTTTTTTTCAATTAAGGGGCAATTTAGTGTGGCCACCTACCCTGCACATCTTTGGGTTGTGGGGGCGAAACTCACGCAAACACGGAGATAATGTGCAAACCCCACGCGGACAGTGACCCAGAGCCGGGATCGAACCTGGGACTTCAGCGCTGTGAGGCAGCAAGGCTAACCCACTGTGCCACCGTGCTGCCCTACAGTTGCCAATATTAACAACTACTTAAAACATTCACTGAAACTGTACTGGACCTCAAATTGGCATTTCTGTAAAGCTACCTTTCAAGTAGAAAGTCTATAGCTATATGGAAATGTGTTCATCCTATCTCATCAAGATTAATAACAGTTCATTCAGGTGTTAATGGTTGGAACATTACAGAATCTAATCACATCAGCCATGAAACCAATGAAAGTGGGCAGCACGGTAGCATTGTGGATAGCACAATTGCTTCACAGCTCCAGGGTGCCAGGTTCGATTCCCGGCTTGGGTCACTGTCTGTGCGGAGTCTGCACGTTCTCCCGTGTGTGCGTGGGTTTCCTCCGGGTGCTCCGGTTTCCTCCCACAGTCCAAAGATGTGCAGGTTAGGTGGATTGGCCATGCTAAATTTCCCTTAGTGTCCAAAATTGCCCTTAGTGTTCGGTGGGGTTACTGGGCTATGGGGACAGGGTGGAGGTATGGGCTTGGGTAGGGTGCTCTTTCCAAGAGCTAGTGCACTCGATGGGCTGAATGGCCTTCTTCTGCACTGTAAATTCGATGATTCTATGAAACAAAATTGTTCAGATATGAGCTAACCAAATATCTTCTGAAATCATTATGGGGAGAGAGGTCATGTGACTAAGTGTGGTTACAAAAAACAACCATTTTTAAAATCACTTTTATTACAACCTGCAAGCTACTAGCGAGGAGTCTGGCAGAAACTAGCAAAGAGGGCAATAATATTCTCCCTCTCCCCTTCTCTCACAAGTATCTTTGTTATGGTTCAAAATCCGGCAAAGAGATAGAGGATTTCCATTGACAGGAACCTCAGGTGCAAAAATTATTGACGTTTGGAAAGGACAGATTACATTTTTTTTTTAAAAAGAGACTGTCATAGTAATTGCACTGAACATGAGCTTCAAATCCGTGCAGTTTTCCAGACCACTGTATAAAAAGAGTTCTGTTTCAGCCACAGATTCCCACAAAGAATTCATAAACAGTGAACTCTATTCTTTCTTCTTTTTATATTGAACTTTAATTTGGCTGAGAAAGTAACTACCTACTCTGTAACTTGAAATTCTGCATCCTTGTGTATGTGGATGTTTGCATTGTGAAGGGCGAATACATGCTTACCTTTTAAAATATTTTTATATCTTAACTGGGTGGAATTTTAGCTCAATAAAAACTAACCCTTTTTTTGCTTTAAATTCAGGAAAGTGATGCACTGTCAATTACGACGAGACGAGAGTAGAATGTAATCAAGGCTTTATTACAGAGATGTGTGGCCTCCTACAGCAGCTTACGAAATGGCTGCTATTCGGAGAGCACACGCATTTATACTCCGCCTCATGGGCGGAGCCAGCAGGCAGGGATCCAACCCCGTACCTGTAGTACAGGGGCCTTACCGCAATACCCATCTATACAATCTAATACAACAGTGGTGACGACCACAGAAAGCATGCCGGATTAGTTTATTTGCAATCAGCATATAAATCGTTAAGCACAGGCATTAAGTAAATATGTTTGTCCTCACTAAGTTCACAAAACAAAATCATGTTATGGTCAGACTGGAAGTGAGGTAATAGGGGAGTCATATTTACATACCCTCGCATGGCCATAACAGTGGGCTGTAAATTCTGAGTTCCAGGGCAGGAACTGGAGGGTACCTCAAAAATGTGATGGGGAACATTCCACACCTCCCCCTGAAATTCTCAGTTAGGTTTGCGTGGCAATTGCCTGAGAAGTGGAAACTTCCCTTCGGCAATTGCTCTTTATTGGGAACCATCTGAAAATGCTATTTAAATCACAAACTTCAAACGGTTCCAACTATGTTGCATAAATATTTATCCAGAAAAAGTTACAAGGAGTAAAACCACTTCTAGCTTTTGTGTGACTATTGTGCAGATCCGTACCAATCTCCCCACAAGACTGCCCCACACTCCTGAACTTCTGTAGGACTTTCCATCGAACTCCTGTTAAAAGTTCCTACAGAGAAGGGCACAAATGAGTTCAGGAACTAATTTGTCCTGCACCTGAGAGATTGTCGCCCTTCCCTTGAGTGCAGCCCACAGTAACACTGAAATAACACGTGATTCTCATTTTCACAAGAGTCTTCGTCAAAATTCTTTGAGCGCAGATTTCATCAAGAAAGATATGCTCATCAAGTATCCTTCCTGCCCTGTTCAGTAATCTCTGTACCCTTAAAGTGGCTACTTTCCTGAGACAACAGTGTCATGTGAGATATTAAAAAAGGATAGCACTCTCAACTGCAGCCGTCTCAAAGAGTTTAATGGTTGTAGGATCTGCTTCAAAGGAGTTTAATTTTCTGAGGTAGTATGATTGTGTATGTCCCTTGCCCAGCACGTCAGTATTCCAATTCAACTTATCTACTTTCAAATGCAGATACTTGTAGTTAGTAACTATTTCAATGTCCACATCATGAATCTTCACAGGAACAATATCATTAACTGGCTTTTTCCAAATGTTTACAACTAATTCTTTGGCTTGTAAGAGAATTATTACCGCACCATTTTACAAACTTCTCCTCCAAGTCCCTAAAGTTTTTTTGGGTTAGTCCTTATGAGACCACATGTACCATATCATCAGGATACTTCAGGATCATTATGTCATCGTACTCTGATCAGCAATCATTCATAGCGAGTATGAAAAGTAAAGTTGACAGCACACAGTCCTGAGGAGATTCGGTGTTCGTTAATGTGGGCTCCTAGTAAATCCCAGAAGCAATACCCATTGGGTCCCCTTGTGAAGGAAATCATCGATCCAATGTAGGAGAATAGGATTGGCATCAAGGTTTCTCAATTTCTCAGTAAGCTTAAGTTGTTTCCATGCATGAAAAGCTGAAGAGAAATCAACAAAGGTAGTGTGAGAATAGTTGCCTAATCAATGTGCGCTGTTGGATCAAATGGAACAAGGTCAGAACAGCATCGTTCACTGAATTATGTGGTTGATGGGCAAACTCTAACTGATCAATACATGGAACAAGAGGATTTAAAAGACGATTTGACACATTCTTGAAACACTTGATGACTATTGATGTAAGAGCAACTGGTCGGTAATCATGCAAGCTGGCAGGCTGCGACTTCTGAGCAACTGGGACATTGATGGCTGATTTCCAACAGCAAGGAACAGTGTCCCTGTCAAACGATTTATGAAAGACCAGAAAGAACTCTTTGTTTTTTTTTCTTTTCTTTTTAGATCAATGACAGGTCCAAACTTCCAGAGACATGGACGGTTATTTGAAATCTTTATTTTCCAGCTCAAACTTTGAAATAACCTTTGCACTGTATCTTATTATACAAACTGTGAATGTACTGAAAAATAATGCAATCAAAACTTTAAAAGCATCCATAAATAACTGAAGTACAAGCTAAAAAGGTTAATGCACTTTATAAGGTCAACAGCTAATTTACTAGCTCTTGCAGCATGAGAGTGTTTCCAACTGATATTCAATTGTAACAATGCTCCAGAGACAAATAATATTTCAATACATGGAATTAAGAATTTATATCCAGCCTAAATTTAGAAAAGTGGAAAGGTTAATACATCATGAGTTACTTATCATAGGAATTGGCAACAAATATGGAAATCAAACACTTTGCCACACCCCAAACATTTTGTATTTATAAAATTAATTGAGCTGTTAAAATCCAATAATGGGCTTTAGCGGTGTAATCACGTAATTCTATCCATTAAATGTCAAACTTGGTACAATTTATGACATGCATAATAAAAGTTAAATAAAACAAGGCTGCTGTAAAATATCTCAGTGCCAGCCATCAGCAACCGGGAGTTCCTCAGGGCAACATTCTTGGTCTCATTATCTTCAGCTGATTCACTAAGGTCAGGATGGGAATGTTCGCTGATGATTACAAAATGACCAATTCTATTTTCAATTCTTAACATTTAGAGAGCGATCTACCAAATGGGAACAGAATCCCATAGTGATGGCATTTAGCCGGGTGTTTCCGAGCACCCGGAGCACCGAGAAACTCCACGTTTTTGAACGTCCATTCGGGAATGCTCTGATGAGGCTGTCCGTTTTCTGCATGTAGGAGCTCTGTTTACCAGAACTCCTCAGAGCAGAAGGAGATCAGGATGCCATTTTGAAATGGCAACACTGGGCACCCCCAGGGCCAATCCCCATCGTGGGAAAATTATCAGCTTGGCACCTTTGGGATGTCCCCTGGGCTGTTCTTGGCTTGCATGCAGGTGGAATAGCCAGGATAATCCAGGGAACTACAGGCCGGTGAGCCTTACTTCAGTGGTAGGGAAATTACTGGAGAGAATTCTTCGAGACAGGATCTACTCCCATTTGGAAGCAAATGGACGTATTAGTGAGAGGCAGCATGGTTTTGTGAAGGGGAGGTCGTGGCTCACTAACTTGATAGAGTTTTTCGAGGAGGTCACTAAGATGACTGATGCAGGTAGGGCAGTGGATGTTGTCTATATGGACTTCAGTAAGGCCTTTGACAAGGTCCCTCATGGTAGACTAGTACAAAAGGTGAAGTCACACGGGATCAGGGGTGAGCTGGCAAGATGGATACAGAACTGGCTAGGTCATAGAAGGCAAAGAATAGCAATGGAAGGACGCTTTTCTAATTGGAGGGCTGTGACCAGTGGTGTTCCACAGGGATCAGTGCTGGGACCTTTGCTGTTTGTAGTATATATAAATGATTTGGAGGAAAATGTAACTGGTCTGATTAGTAAGTTTGCAGACGACACAAAGGTTGGTGGAATTGCGGATAGCGATGAGGACTGTCAGAGGATACAGCAGGATTTAGATTGTTTGGAGACTTGGGCGGAGAGATGGCAGATGGAGTTTAATCCAGACAAATGTGAGGTAATGCATTTTGGAAGGTCTAATGCAGGTAGGGAATATACAGTGAATGGTAGTACCCTCAAGAGTATTGAAAGTCAAAGAGATCTAGGAGTACAGGTCCACAGGTCACTGAAAGGGGCAACACAGGTGGAGAAGGTAGTAAAGAAGGCATACGGCATGCTTGCCTTCATTGGCCGGGGCATTGAGTATAAGAATTGGCAAGTCATGTTGCAGCTGTATAGAACCTTAGTTAGGCCACACTTGGAGTATAGTGTTCAATTCTGCTCGCCACACTACCAGAGGATGTGGAGGCTTTAGAGAGGGTGCAGAAGAGATTCACCAGAATGTTGCCTGGTATGGAGGGCATTAGCTATGAGGAGCGGTTGAATAAATCGGTTTGTTCCCACTGGAACGAAGGAGGTTGAGGGGCGGCCTGATAGAGGGCTACAAAATTATGAGGGGCATAGACAGAGTGGATAGTCAGAGGCTTTTCCCCGGGGTAGAGGGGTCAATTGCTAGGGGGCATAGGTTTAAGGTGAGAGGGGCAAGGTTTAGAGTAGATGTACGAGGCAAGTTTTTTACACAGAGGGTAGTGGGTGCCTGGAACTCGCTACTGGAGGAGGTGGTGGAAGCAGGGACGATAGTGACATTTAAGGGGCATCTTGACAAATACATGAATAGGATGGGAATAGAGGGATACGGACCCAGGAAGTGTGAAAGATTGTAGTTTAGTCGGGCAGCATGGTCGGCACGGGCTTGGAGGGCCGAAGGGCCTGTTCCTGTGCTGTACATTTCTTTGTTCTTTTTCTTTGTTGGAACTATCAGGATTCCAAGTTGGCAGTGCCATGGTGGCATCAGTGCCAGTGTGCCAGCAGCTCAGGGGGCAAAAATCTGGGGGCTTCTGTTCCCCTGGGAGATCCCCACGAGTGCCGTTCCACCTGTCCCTGTTTGTGGCGATCAGCGCTCGCCCGAGATCTCCAAGGCAAGGGATTTAGATCCCAAACTTTGGGTAAATCGTGGGATTGCATATTAGACTAAGACTAGTTGTCTCACTCTAATATGCAAATTCCCGTACCAGCCTCCCCGAACAGTCGGCGGAATGTGGCGACTAGGGGCTTTTCACAGTAACTTCATTTGAAGCCTACTTGTGACAATAAGCGATTTTCATTCATTTTTTCATTTTCAAATTTGCGAAAAAGTTACCTTGCCTGTTATGACTCCTTCGGGGGCCAAGGATTATTATTTTTTTAAATAATTTAGAGTACCTAATTATTTTTTCCAATTAAGGGGCAATTTAGTGTGGCCTGCCCATCTTTGGGTTGTGGGGGCGAAGCCCATGCATACACGGAGAGAATGTGCAAACTCCACACAGACAGTGACCCAGAGCCGGGATCGAACCTGGGACCTCAGCGCCGTGAGACAGTAATGCTAATCATTGTGCCACCGTGCTGCCATGGGGGCCAAGAATCATGCTCAATAAAGATTCTCCACCTTTACCAGAGAGTATGATCTCCCCGGTAATTGAGGGAGGGGTTTCCCCTTAACAAGGGGGAACTTCTCAGTATAAAAACCCCAACCTGGGTGCAGGTCGGGGAGGGTGGCCCTTCTGGGAGAGGAGTTGTGTATACCGGAATAAACCTTTGTTCCTTCTTATTCTACTGTGCTTCCTTGTGTCTCTTCCGTTGGACTCTACCCGGCTCACATTGGGCGAGATTCACACTGTGACATGCCACGAGATCGTGTCAGATCTCGTGAGGCGTGGCGAGCTGTGTCGACCCTGGAAGGTGGATCTCCTGGCATCTAATGGCCACACTGCGCTGCCTTCCGGGTGCGACGTGGCCGGTAGATCACGCCCAATTGAACAGTTTGTGCCAAAGCTATGGAAAATATCCAGCTTAGGCTGCGAGGTTGTATGTAACTGTCGTGCCACACAAGTGGCGAGCAATGAACAACTCCAATGAGAGATAAACGGATCATCTGCCTTTAATGTTAAACAGCAATAGCATTGGTGAATTCCCCACCATCAAAATCATGGGGAGACAATTGATCAGAAACTGAACTGTACCAGCCATATACATATTGTGGCAAAAAGAGCAGGCCAGAGACTGGGAATTCTGCAGTGAGTAACTCACCTCGTGTCTCCTCAAAGCGTGTCCATCATTGACAAGGCACGAGTCAAGACCATGATGGAATATTCTCAGATTCCCTGTGACCTCACCTGAGTACAATTTACCCAGATGAGGATGCCTTGACATAAATATCCCAGCCCGGGTGTGGGCAGACAGGGGAGATCCTTTGGGGAGTAGAAGGTGTAAATGGTGAGGAGAATAAGTCAAAACCTTTCTCTAGTCATTGCTTCTGCATAGTCGCTTGCCTGAGACTTTACAAATGATTGGTTTGATTGGCACCCCTACCACCCTTTTAAACAGTGGTCCTGGAATTTGCCAGGTTTTTGATGATGAACTGTCACCATTATCTGTTATCACTTCTTTGAATTTGACTGCAACTTCTGGATTTAGCACAGGCCTAGATTTAAAAATCCAGAGCCTGCCATCTGTCATTTATTGCTCCACCACAGGCAGCACTGTTAGCAACCACCTACCACTACCACACCACCCAGCTCATGCCCACCCGACAGCATCACCCAATCACCCATCCAAGTCCGCAATAAGTGAAATGAATTAATCTGGTGAGAACTTCCCCTTTTTCGACTCTAAATATTCCACATTGGGATTTTGTTAAATTTCTCCGTTATGTTTATTTGCTGGACTCACAATTACATTTTATCATGTTTGTTCAGGATATGCTATGTGTGGATGTCTTCATATTTATTCTGCTCTCCATGGCTGAATCTTCCAGTATCAGAAGCGGTGATGCCCAGAAGCTAAGCTGCTGGTGCTTGTCAGGTAACTGAGGATGTCCTATGTGTGCACGGGAACTGCAATTGTCCAGGAAGCTAACTGTCTAATGGGCTGATTTGCATTGTATTACGATCCGTAGGAACTGATAACTTTTAAAAGGGTATTTGAACACAAAACTTTAAGTTTATGAAGTTTACAAAGTTTGCTGCTATAAGCAAACTAAAATCAACATTGACACACATTATATTTTATAGGAAGATAACTTTAAATTACAGAATGATCCCCGTACCATTTTTAACATGACCAACAAGTACTTTACACTGTCCCTGAAGCGGACACTTGATTTCCGTGGAACCAGTCCAAAGCAATTTGTCACTCCAGATGGTCTGCTTCTTCTTCCCATTCCCAGCCGGTGAGTTCTAACCCCAGAATGACTTTCATGGTGAGGGTTACTCTTGAGATTCCTCCCTCTAGCCAAAGCATAGTGAATTTTCCAGCCTTGTTTAAATCCTCTTGGACTTGGCCTCTTCAATCTGAGCATGAGTTCTCATCCACCTCTTGCATGGTAAATAATGAAAGACAGCACTTTCTCTGCTTCAGGGCAGGTTGGGCTGCTCGATCGCTGTGCTCTTCTCTTTCTCTCAGATTCTTGCACACTGGCCTATCCCTGAACTTCAGGTATATCTGAAGAAACTAATGTCATAATAACTTTCTGTTGGCTTTTTCTTCTGAAAACCCATCCCTATGGCAAGGTGAGTCACCTGAAACTTGTTTCCAGGTATAAATATTAATTATCTGTCTTCAAGGCCACCAAACTCCATTCTATCTTCAAATTAAATAGGCCGTTTAAAGTTATAACTGATTCTGATATTTCTAACATCACTCTGCGAGACCTGGGGACTAATATCTACTCAAAGACAACACAGATGTGTTGTCTACAGGTGTGAACAGCTTGCACCTTCTCAGCAGTAAGACCGTCGTGGTCATCCTTTAACAACCAACGCAGAATTCAGAGCAGGTCCCATGTCCCCTTCACTATTCCATTTTACCTCAAACTAATCAGGCAGTCATGAAACCTAACAATTTTATAAACGTTGCATTTTGTAACAGCTGCCTGAGTGTCACGAGTGTCTTTTACACTGTTAGCTACACCTTACTTACCTGGATACTCGCCCTAGAATTGTTGTACTGTTTAATCTCCAGTGTAACTCAGGATAACAGTCCAACCCAGCACACCAGCCTCACACTCCCAACCAACTACTTGACTTGACTACCCACCCCGACCTGAACCCTAACCCGATTACCCCCCCAACCTGATGAATCTCCCAGCCCTACTAGCCCCAAAGCTCCTGACCCAACTATCCATCACTGATCCAACTGCCCCCCGCCCCAATCTTACTATCAGTTTTCATTGCACCATCCACTCTCCAATCCACCCATCCACCCACTCACCTACCCAACTGAAAATGCTGGGACATTTGAAAACCTATCTGAATAGACATCTGATGTGATTTAAAAAAAGGGGGCTTTCATCCTGCTCCACTTCTCTAGTCTTCCCTGTGGATGGCTGCACCATGTATTAGTTGTTCCACCTGATGTGTTGGGTAGGCTGGGTCGATGTGGACTGCACCTGATGCAGTGTAGCGAGAGACAGACCTCCAACACTTGATAAGATGCAACATGATTTTATTTAACATCTAAACTAGTATACATGTTCAATTGTGGGTTGACACTATGCTGACTTGACTGGAGACCTGATACTAGCCTAACCAGACTTACTAGCTACCACATGGTGTTTGCACTGGCCAGCTCACTAACTCTGACTGTCTTAGAGGCTGGGTCTCGAGAGAGCGGGAAAACTAGTGCCCTCTGGCTTTATAGTGGTCGTGTCTGCTGATTGGCTGCTCTGTTCTGTGTGCTTACTGGTCATCCTGTGTGTCAATCACTGCCTGTCTGCACTCCATATTACGACATCTTCCCCCCCCCCCTTTTTTTGTTCTGTATTGTGTGTGTTGAGATAATAAATATTAAGGTGCGTGTGCGTGTGGATGTGTATATGTGTGTGACTATATACAGAATGTGCTAAAATGACCTTATGTACACAGGAAGGTGTCATGAGTGCAGATATAGGGCAGATGAAATGGTAAAAACGATATTTATAGAGGTTAAAACGATAAGGTAATACAGTTGTGCAAAAGTTCAGTCTATAAGTTTAGTCTCTGCGTCGGGCACCGAATTCTGGTTGACCGCTTCAAGGGTGGATCAGGGGTCACCTGTACTTGGATAGGCGGGACCGCCGCCAATGTGGTGGTGGCAGAGGTCGGCAGGATTGCTGGTAGATCGGTGGCCTCGTGGTAGGGCACGTCCGAAGGATGCATTGTGTGAGGCGGGACATCATGGTTAGGTGGCGGGCATGGAACTCTGCGCAGCGCCCATCTGTTGCGTCGTAGGAAGGAGCCATCAGCCATGCGGACGAGGAACGATCTCGGGGCCACTTGCTTGACCATCACAGCTGTGGCGGACCAGCCGCCGTCAGGCAACTGCACACGAACATGATCAGTTGGGACCAGCTTGGGGAGATCCATGGCATGAGCGTCGTATGCTGATTTCTGTTGGGCCCAAGACTGCTGCATCTTTTGTGTGACCGTGAGGTGGTCAAGGTCTGGAACATGGATGGCTGGAACCGTGGTTTGCAGAGTGCGATTCATGAGCATCTGCGCGGGAGACAACCCAGTGGACAGCGGGGATGCTCTGTATGCCAGCAGCGCCAGGTTGAAGTCGGAGCCTGAGTCTGCAGCCTTGCATAGTAATCTCTTGACGATATGGACCCCTTTTCCGGCCTACCCGTTTGACTGTGGGTAGTGGGGGCTGGAGGTTACGTGATGAAAGTTGTATAACCGGGCTAAATTATTCCTGGCTGTAAAAACAGGGAACGTTGTCACTCATCACCGTGAGTGGTATCCCATGCCTGGCAAATGTTTCTTTGCATACTTTAATCACCGCCTTCGACGTGAGGCCGGATAGTTTCACCACTTCGGGGTAATTGGAGGAGTAGTCGACCAGGAGAACATAGTCACGCCCCTTGGCGTGGAAAAGATCGACACTGACTTTGGACCATGGGGAGGTCACTATCTCATGTTGCTGCAGAGTTTCTTTGGGTTGAGCTGGCTGAAATTTCTGACACGTGGGGCAGTTGAGGACCATGTTGGCAATGTCCTGGCTGATGCCTGGCCAATTGACTGTCTCTCGAGCTCTGCGTCGACATTTCTCAACCCCCAGGTGACCCTCATGGAGTTGGCCGAGCACCGTAACACGCATGCTCTGCGGAATCACAATCCTATCGAGCTTCATGAGCATGCTGTCTACCACCGTCAGGTCGGCCTTGACGTTGTAAAACTGGGGATACTGTCCCTTTTGCCAGCCATTCGTGAGGTGCTGCAACACACGCTGTAGCAGAGGATCCTTGGCCGTTTCCTCACGAATTTGGATGACCCTCTCATCGGTGGGCAGATGGTTGGAGGCACACAATTGCACCTGCGCATCGATTTGGCAGACAAAGTCAGTTTGTTCACAGGGTGTGGTGATACACCTGGAAGGCATCTGCAACAATAAGTTCTTTGCCTGGCGTGTAGACAAGTCCAAAGTCATGGCGGTGTAGCTTGAGAAGGATTTGTTGTAACCGAGGCGTCATGTCATTCAAATCCTTCTGGATTATGTGGACTAGTGGCCTGTGGTCCGTCTCAACCGTGAATTTTGGGAGGCCATACACATAGTCGTGAAATTTGTCGATTCCCATTAGGAGGCCCAGGCATTTCTTCTCGATCTGAGCGTACCGTTGCTCAGTGGGCGTCATGGCTCTGGAAGCATACGCAACTGGGGCCCACAAGGAGGAGTCATCCCGTTGGAGGAGCACCGCCCCAATACCGTCCTGGCTTGCGTCAGTGGATATTTTGCTCTCTTTGGTAGGGTGGAAGAATGCCAGAACCGGGGCTGTGGTGAGTTTTTCCCTCAGCTCACGCCATTCGTTCTCATGAGCGGGCAGCCACTGGAATTCTGTCGACTTTTTGACGAGATGGCGGAGGGCTGTGGTGTGTGCCGCCATGTTGGGAATGAACTTCCCAAGGAAGTTGACCATCCCTAGAAAGCGGAGGACCGCCTTCTTGTCCTCTGGGGTCTTCATGGCGTTGATCGCCGAGACCTTGTCAGCATCTGGCCGCACGCCTTGCTGCGAGATGTGGATTTTGTGGAATACCTGCTTGAAGCAATCGATATGTTCTTGAGGAGTTGTGGACCAGATTATGACATCGTCAACATACACGCGCACCCCCTCGATACCCTCCATCATCTGTTCCATGATGCGGTGAAATACCTCTGAGGCAGAGATGATGCCAAAAGGCATCCGGTTATAGCAGTAGTGACCAAACGGGTTATTGAATGTGCACAGCTTGCGACTGGATGCATCCAGCTGTATTTGCCAGAACCCCTTGGAGGCGCCCAGATTCGTAAAGAGTTTGGAATGAGCCATCTCGCTGGTCAACTCCTCTTGTTTTGGTATCGGGTAATGTTCCCTCATGATGTTGCGGTTTAAATTCTTGGGGTCGATACAAATTCGAAGCTCCCCTAATGGCTTCTTGACGTAGACCATGGAGCTGACCCAGTCCGTGGGTTCTGTGACCTTTGATATGATGCCCTGGTCCTGGAGGTCCTGTAACTGCTGTCAGAATATACACCAGTATATCATGGTGCCGACACACACACTGATGGACACACAGCAAGACCAATCAACACACACAACACCGCAGCCAATCACCAGTTAGAGCACACTCACTATATAGACAGAGGGCATCAGGTTTCCCGCTCATTCGGGATGCAGCCTCTCAGAAGGACAGAGCTTACAGCTTACAGCACAGATCTTCACCATGTGCTGGGTGCATAGACTGGTTAGGACAGGCATAGGTCTTTAGTTTAATCTAACATCGTGTTAACCCACAGTGAAAGTATGTTCAACAGTTTCTAACTTAATAAAATAGTGTTGCACTATTTTAAGTGTTGGTGGCTTGTATGTGTTCCACGGATCCAGAGCACCCAACATATCATGATACCAGTAGTTGAGGGATGTTAGAACTTCTTAGACCTACCTGCAAGTGATCTGCCTTCCACCAGCATACAGCCATCCTGCAAAATGGACAGCGTCCGCCCGCCGCCGCCGCTCCGCATCACCGGTAACCTAGGGGCCAACTGGAAGATATTCAAACAACGCTTCCAGCTCTACCTGGAAGCCACAGACCGGGAAGCTGCCCCAGACACCAGGAAAATCGCTCTCTTCCTATCCACGGCCGGGGAACATGCCATCCACATTTTCAATTCTCTCACCTTTGCTGATGGTGAAGATAAATCAAAATTCAAGACAGTCCTCCTTAAGTTTGACAGTCACTGCGACATCGGGGTGAATTAAAGTTTTGAGCGGTATGTATTCCAACAGCGTTTGCAGGGTAAGGATGAACCTTTCCAGTCCTTTCTCACCCACCTCCGCATCCTTACGCAGTCCTGTAATTACGAACCCACCTCCGACTCCATGATACGTGACCAGATCGTTTTCGGTGTTCAGTCGGACCCCCTACGCTAGCAGCTCCTCAAGGTAAAGCCGCTCACCGTAGCAACCGCCATCGAGACCTGCGTGCTACACGAACACGCCACTAGTCGGTATTCCCACATCCAAGCGGCTGAAACGGCGCAGCAAGGTCCCCACGAGGCAGAATGGGTCCAAGCAATCGAGCAATCCCAGGGCCTCAGCCTGGATGAGGGCGGCCATTTCACGCGCTTTTCGCGGACTCCCGCGCTTGTGCGCACCGAACGAGGGGTATGCGACGTCGACGAAGGTACTGCGCAGACGTGTACCACGTACGGCCACACCGCGCATGCGCGGTGGCGCAGAAAACGTACTGACGCTACAACGTGCGGCAACTGTGGCTCCGCCCACTTAAAGCGGCAATGTCCTGCCAAATCCCGACCATGCCTGAGATGTGGCAAACTTGGCCACTATGCTGCTTTATGCAGATCAGCTCAGCCTGCCAACTCACGCCGCTCCAGCCAGCCTCGCAGGAATGTACGAGCCATTCAACCCACGGTCACCGAGCCCGATTCGGACCTGCTACCCGATATTGACACCGAGGACCCGAAGGCGCCTTTCCGAGTCGGTATCATTACAAATAACAGGGTGTCCCCGAAGCAAAGAATCCAGCCTCTATCGGTATACAGCATCGATCCAGACGATGAGTGGTGTGCCACCCTTACGGTCAACCAGAAATCGTCGCCCACCTCAGAGACTAAATTTATGAACTTTTCGAATTTATGGACTCTCTGAATTGTTTTGTTGCTTTGTTTGATCGTTTCCCTGGTTTGTATATAGTGTTGATCTCGTTACTCTTGTTGCATACTGCTTCTCTGCTCCAGGCACCTTCCCATGTAAATAGTTTAGTTTTCATGTACGTAGTCCTGTAAATATGTCTTCGCTCCCCACACGTCGTGAGGAACATTCTCACCACACGTTATTTATTGCCACACACATACATTTTTTTATAAAAGTGGAGATGTCATAATATGCACCAGTATATCATGGTGCAGACACACACACTGATGGATACACAGCAAGACCAATCAACACACACAACACCGCAGCCAATCACCAGTTAGAGCACACTCACTATATAGACAGAGGCATCAGGTTTCCCGCTCATTCGGGATGCAGCCTCTCAGAAGGACAGAGCTTACAGCTTACAGCACAGATCTTCACCATGTGCTGAGTGCATAGACTGGTTTGGACAGGCATAGGTCTTTAGTTTAATCTAACATCGTGTTAACCCACAGTGAAAGTATGTTCAACAGTTTCTAACTTAATAAAATAGTGTTGCACTATTTTAAGTGTTGGTGGCCTGTATGTGTTCCACGGATCCAGAGCACCCAACACATCAACTGCTGCTTGAGGCGGTCCTTGAGGGGTGTCGGCACCCGACGTGGTGCGTGGATCACAGGGGTGGTGTTTGGTTTGAGCAGGATTTTGTATCGGTATGGGAGTGTGCCCAATCCGTCGAACACGCTGTGGTACTGCGTGATGATGTCATCAATTTCAGGCTGGAAGTTCACATCAGGTGAGGCCGTCGCCTGTGAGGATGACATGGTGTGGATTCACTGAACCAAGTTCAGGAGTTTGCAGGCCCGAGCACCGAGCAGGGATGCTGTCAGGTCCCACGATCTCAAATCGCAGTGTCGCTTTAAATAACTTATTGGAAACTCCGAGTTGGCATAAGCCACTGGCAGCTATGGCATTGCCATTGTAGTCAAGGAGCTGGCAGGCCGATGGAAGAATGCTTGGTCTGACGCGGATGGTGTCGAGATCGGATTTGGAGTTGAGGTTAGCCGATGCGCCGGTGTCCAGTATGAACCAGATGCGAGCCTTGTTGACTGTGAGGACAGCACACCAGCGTCGTCGGGATCCACGCTGAAGATCGGGAGGTGCTTCGCTGTCTTGGAGAAAGGCAGCGCATGCTTCGTAATGATGCCCACACGGTATTGAGATTTGAGGCACGCAGCATCAGGATCTGTTGGGCTGTCGGGGTCGGAGTCTGGCATGGCCTGCTGTATTGAACGGACGCTTCTGCGCCGTGGTGGGATCGCTGGATGCTGGGCAGTGGAGCAGGTCTGCAAAGGGCTGCATAGTGGCCAAGCTTGCCACACTGTAGACACTGTCATGATTTTGCCGGACATTGTCGCTTTAAATGGGCGTAGCCACAATTCGGACACATCATTATGCCAACGTCAGCGCGTTCCATGCGCCATCACGCATGCGCAGTGCGGTCGAACGACGTACGCACCTGTGCAGTCTGGTCGTCGGTCTCGCCGTTCCCTCGGTCGTGGCGCGCATGCGCAGGGGCCTGGGAAAAGCGCCGGATGGCCACTCTCGTTGATACTTAGGCCCTGAATTTGTGCAATGGCCTGCACCCGTTCCGGAGGTTAGCTTTGCCGTTTCTGCCGCCTGATGGGGGAGTACCGATTGTTAGCATGTTCGTGGAGAATGCACGTTCCGATGGCGATGGTGAGGGTGAGCTGCTTGACTTTCAGGAGCTGCTGGCGAAGGGAATCGGAGTGGACCCCGAAAAGAATCTGATCCCGGATCATGGAATCAGTGGTCGAGTCATAGTTACATGACTGCGCGAGGATGCGGAGATGGGTCAGAAAGGATTGAAAAGGTTCATCCTTACCCTGAAGCCTCTGCTGGAAAATGCACCATTCAAAGCTCTCAATCACCTCAATGTTGCAGTGGCTGTTGAACTTCATTAGGACTGTTTTAAATTTTGTCTTGTCTTCGCCTTCAGCGAATGTAAGGGAGTTGTAGATGTGGATGGCGTGGTCCCCAGCTGTGGAGAGGAATAGTGCAATCTTCCTGGAGTCCGATGCGGCCTCGAGGTCGGTGGCTTCTAGATAGGTTGGAACTTTTGTTTGAAGATCTTCCAATTTGCACCGAGGTTGCCGGAGATGTGGAGCTGCGGAGGAGGGCGGACGTATTCCATGTTACCGGATGGCTGTTTGCTGGTCAATGCTGATTCACTCAAAGTAGGTCCATCTATTTGCTGGTCAACGCTGATTCAATCAAGGTAGGTCCGTCAATTTTCAGCATCACTCACTGGTACCATGATGTGTTGGGTAGGCTGGGTCAATGTGGACTGCAATTGATGCAGTGTAGCGAGAGACAGACCTCCAACACTTGTTAAGATGCAACACGATTTTATTTAACATCTAAACTATTATACATGTTCAACTGTGGGTTGACACTATGCTGACTTGACTGGAGACCTGGTACTAGCCTAACCAGACTTACTAGCAACCACATGGTGTTTGCACTGGCCAGCTCACTAACTCTGACTGTCTCAGAGGCTGGGTCCCAAGAGAGCGGGAAAACTGGTGCCCTCTGGCTTTATAGTAGTCGTGTCCTGTCTGGTGATTGGCTGCTCTGTTCTGTGTGCTTACTGGTCATCCTGTGTGTCAATACTGCCTGTCTGTACTCCATTGTATACATAGATGTATATTATGACACCACCTGGGATTGGATGTCCCAGCTGAAAGTACGTAAGATTTAAGCATGCGGCACTATCCACAGTCAGCAACAATGCATGTAGCTTCGTCACTGATCAGAGGAATGGTTGGTTATTAGTGCTTTTCATTTCCTGTTTGTGAAAATTCTTTATAATAATCTTTTATTAGTATCACATTAACACTGCAATGAAGTTACTGTGAAAATCCCCTAGTTGCCACATTCCAGCGCCTGTTCGGGTACATTGAGGGAAAATTCAGAATGTCCAATCATTCTGCCTAACAACACGTCTTTTGGGACTTGTGTGTAGGAAACCGGAGCACCTGGATGAAACCCACAGGGACACGGGGTGAACTTGCAGACTCCGCACAGACAGTGACCCAAGCCAGGAATTGAACCTGTGTCCCTGGCACTGGGACGCAACAGTGCTAACCACTGTGCTACCGTGCTGCCCTTACAGTGATTGGCTTCTTGGAGAGCTTGATGACATAACTTTAGCTCCGCAATGAGAATCCCTCTTAAGGAACACGACAACCGGGTGCATGTTGAGAGAGTTAAAGCTCTTGCCACCAAAATTCCTAGATCTGTCGGCACAACTTTCTTCAAGGTCAATGGCACTTCCACTGCTGATCACTAGTTTCAAGCCATTCCCTGCCTCCAGCACTTGTTTTCCATGGCTTCAGGGTGTACCATTTACAAGATATTCTTCAGCAACTCACCTTGTGACCTTCTACCTGCCATTCCCAAAATGGTGATCTCCATCCCAACAAAGACAATGGTGACAGACATATGGGAATACCATGACGTGGAATTATATCTGTCTTCCTTCATTGTTGTTGGATCAAATTCCTGGAGCAACCTCCCGAACAAGTACATTCAAGTGGAAGTGCGTTAACAACACAGACTGCAGTCGCTCAAGAAGTAGTTTCAGCCGCACCTGCTCCGGAGTAACTAATGTTGGACAATAATTGCTGGCCTTGCCAGCGAAGCCCACATCTCATGAATGGATAAGTAAAAGAAGTCACATGGATGTACAATTCAATTTCACAGCAGCATTGACCTTTCAAATAAATGATTCCAAGGAGGTGCTATTAATCATTCATTTCATTCTCTCTGAGCACAAAGCAGATCCATTTCAACAAGCTCATGGACAACTGGTCAAGCAGTAAGAAATAGATTTAAGAAAGTAAAGATCATTGTTACATTAGTCAGCACATTGTTAATCAGTGCATGCCGTACTACCAGATGATACATGTCCAGCATCAAGAAAAAGGATCTGTATAGTGCTCTCTATATTGAAGAAGACAGCTCAAAATGCCTCACATTAAGGAGAATAAACAGGAAAGTCTGGGATGAAGAGAAAAGTAGTTCTTAAAAATCCAGCAGCTTAAATATACTCAATCTAAGAATATGATAGGCATTCAGTACTGTACAGGAATATAGGGCACCAGCAAGGAGAATATTTGCTAAATTTGCCAATTTTCTAAAATTCATCTTTTGAGCATGATCTGCAGTAAAGATAATGCAGTTTTACCATCTGTAGCCTTTATTTATCACCTACGTGCAAATTTACTCTCCAGTCCACATCATTGTAAAAGTCGTATTAAGATACTAGCGAAAGTCATCAGACCCACCACTGAGCTACAGGCCAAGTGCTGGGAAATGGGCGTAGAATGGATAGGGGTTTGATGGCCGGTGCAGACCTGATGGGCTGAAGGGCCTCTTTCTGTGTGGAAGAACTCTATGAATCTATGACAAAGCAGAAAACCAAGATGGTAGAAGGAGCCAGAAAGGTTGTATCCATTCGGTAATTGTCTTTACAGCACTGCTTCTGGGCCAGGAGAGCTGGAGTATATTCTCCAGGTTCAACAAACTACCCAGTATACCCCACAATCTGGCTGCTCCCTGTTTCCCACCCACTATCTAATTCCCCTACTAGTCCAATATCTGCTACCCTTAAGCACCAAAAACCCCGAAGCACCAGAGCTCTGACCACAATGGTACCTTCTACCCCTAACCATGATTGAATGTGCCTGTCTGCCACACACCCCCAACCACCATCAGCACCCCAACACCAGAATGATGGAATATCTTCCCTAACTCTCACCACCTCCCTCGACCACCATCGCACAACACCACTCACACCCTACAATCAGACCCTGCGTGACCACCATACACACCTCAGCCATCGCCAGGCTGCCAAGCACCATTGGACATCATCCTCCTTCTCCTGCACTCTCCGTGATCAGAACCTCCCCCCATTATCGGGAACAGGGAGAAGAGATTTCTCCCATTCCTCCACCTCCCCACTTAACCAACTTGCTCTTCTCAACTACGATCTCATGCTGCAGGCTTCCCTGCCCCAATCACTAGCCTGCCAATCAGACTGCCAATAGAATTATAGACGTTTGCAGCACAGTCGAGGGCTTTCCAGCTCATTGTGTACATGCCAGCTGACAAGTAGCTATCTACAGTACACTTGGTTTTGTTTTGTTATGTTCTTGACGTAGCATAAGCTGCTTCCTTGATGTGCACTCTGACAAAGGAAGGTTCAGGCTTGGAGACAGCTTCAACACGTTTATTGAACTATTAACAATTCTCCTACTTGGATTTGATGCTACTGTTAATCCTGCTATAGCTACTCAGACTGACGAACCAGTCTGCTACAATCCACGTGGTGGGAGTGATATGTCTCAAATCAACCCTGTGTACACACTGAGTGTCTTCACTGGAAAGAGACTGAGCATGTGTGATGTGTCCTTTTATATGGGTTGGTGTAATGCCCTCCTGTGGTAGTGTCACCTCTATGTGTATCGTGAATGCCCATTGGTCATGTCCTATCTTACTGGCCTATTGGTTGACTGTCTGTGTGTCATGTCTCTGGTGTTCCCTCTAGTGTTTAGCTAGGTGTAGTGTGTATACATTAACCCTTTGTGTACTTACAGTGATGTATATCACCACATCCCCCCTTTGTTCGTGTTACATATTTTCTGTACAGTGTTAAAGAAAATTGAACAAACTAGGTAGATGAGTGATGCTATGTACAAGTTATGATAACAGTAATCATTAAACAATAAGTCCAAATCATATGCATGAGTCCAAAGTTCATTAATTATTATGATTGAGTGGCTTTCTTGTTTGGTTGGTGAGTTGGTGATGTTGATGGTGGCATTGCAATGTAAACGCCATCAGTGTCCCTGTGCTGAAGGAACCAAGAAGTGGTCAAATCGCTTCGTTGTCGGATTTGGACTCTTTTTATTTTCTTTCGATGCTTGTGGTGGTAATTCTTGATGGCATCTGTCCTGAAAGCCAGGTTGCCTGTTGGTAGTGCAGCAAACGTGAATTAGTAAGATGCATCGTCCTGCCATTGCATGTCATTGTACTGAGCTGAGCAGTAACAGTGTCCCTCATGGGCAGAGTTGTACCATGTCGAACCAGTCGTAGCTCCATTGGTGTTGTTTTTGCTGTGCTCGTTGTCGACGTTGTTGCCTTTGGTACGCTTCTTGCTATTGTTTTTGATGTTGTTGTTGTGGTGGTTGGGTTTGTTGTCGTGTTTGTTGCGCTCAAGGACCACAATCTGTGGATAATTCGAGTCCTTCACACAGTTACTCGTGTCAGCGTGCTTTGTGGCATCTGCTGTTTTCTTGAGCGTGCCGTCACCGGGCCCGGAGGTGGAAAGGGTGAACAGGTCCCTAAGGCAGAAGCTGAGAGTGTGGGAGCTGCCATGGGCAGTGATTTTGGGGCTCCATAAACTTGTGGAGGAGAAGATCCTGCGATGGGCCAGGGAGAAGTAGAACTGTGAATGGGAGGGTAATAGTGTCCGAATCTATCAAGTTATTGGAGCGGAGCTGGCAAAGAGGCGCGTTGGGTTCAACAAGTCCAAACTGGTTTTATACCGAAGGCAGATCCAGTTTGGCATACTGTACCCAGCAGAACATGTGGGTGAACTTTGAACTGGAGTACTATTTTGAAACCCCAATGACTTCCTCAGAGGCAATAAACTGGGGGAGAACTGAATGTTGATGTGATACGGAGGAGCTGGAACAACAGAGATCGGAAGATGCAGTTACTGTGGCAGCTGAAGGGTGGAGGGGCTTTTTCTTGGGTGGGGTGATTTTGCCATTGTGATTATTTGTTAAGGGGCAACTGCCCCCTCTCCACCACCCCCGCCCCACCGCCATTTGTGGTGGGGTTTTTTTGGAGGAGAAGACCTGTGGTTTTGGAGCTGTCTTTGTTTGTGTGGGTGAGCCATTTGCATAGACCAAGGAGGGAAAGGCAGGGGGAGGGTTGGAGGCAAAGATAGGAGCAGCTTTCGGGCAAGAGCTGCCACGCTGGCAGATAATGTTGGTGAGCAGAAGTGAAGTGGGGGCAGGCTGCGGGGATTGGCCAAGTGGGGCCGGGGGGGCAAGGGTCCGGGGAGGAGGAGTGGGGGTGGGGGGGGGAACGCGACGTGGCAGTGTTAGAGAATGAGCAGGATCATGGGCGGAGAAGGGGGCCACCTTGGTTGGGATCGGTTCAGGACAAAATCAAAGGGGGTAGAATCGGAAGGGGATGATGGCAGGTGATAGAGGGGAGTGGAGGGACAAGCCTCCGGTAAGGTTCGTAACATGGAATGTACGGGGACTGAACAGGCCGGTAAAGAGGTCTTGGGTCTTCGTGCACTTGAGGAGCTTGAAGGCGGGGGTGGTCTTTCTGCAGGTGACGCATCTCCAGGTGAAGAATCAGGTTAGGTTGAGAAAGGGTTGGTTGGGCCAGGTATTCCACTCGGGGTTAGATTCAAAGTCGTGGAGGAGGTGGCCATCTTGCTGAGCAAAAGGACGGGGTTTGCCGAGGCCAAGGAAGTGCGGGACCCGGGTGGGAGGTATGTGATAGGAGTGTAGGACAGGAAGCCGGTAGTGCGAGTGAATGTAAATGTGCCAAATTGGGACGACGTGGAGTTTGTGAAGGGGTTTCTGGGAATGATTCCAGACCTAGACACGCATCAGTTGATTGTGGGGGTTGATTTTAATTGCGTGCTGGAACCAAGGGTCGATAGGTCGAGACCTTAGTCAATGGGAAAGCTGAAGATGGCGAAGGAGCTTGGAGGGTTTATGGAAAGGATGGGAATGGTGGATCCGTGGAGGTTTAGAAACCCGGGGGAGAGGAAGT